>NC_090812.1:15679763-16417711 GCF_000390325.3 Nicotiana tomentosiformis | reverse complement strand
ATATGGTATACCTAACCCCAAACCTCGTACCCGGAGCCCGATAGTGGCTCTTTCCTCAGGTTTCTCCATTGGTGCATCGAACCCAATATTTGTCACGTCCCAAGCTATCCCCTAGACATGACTGGCATCCAGCTAACACTACACATAGGCGAACCAATTCTTGTACTCTTAACCTTTTATATAAGCATTGAGAGAAACATGTACTAGTCCAAACGCATTAAATATTACTAAATACGAAATAATTATCCAACTAAAACCATAATTTATTTATAAATTCTAATGAGCACTCAAATAATAAATCTCTAATCCAAATTTCATATTAAGACCATGGATCATCTAACAGAGTAATAGAAGTTTAATTGACGGGCATGCAAACCCGAACGAAATAATAGACATAAGATAGGTAGAGTTGAAATAGCGGCCTACACGAATAGTTCCGCAGCTCACCTCAGCAATAGAATCCACTCAACGAACTCGTTAGCCACTAGCCTCGTCCTCAGCAACAGTATCTACATGGACATGCAGGTAAGGAATGAGTTATACGTAAATATAACCAAGTAAGATCTTCGACCCGCCACTTTAAATACTCCTGGAACAATTGTTAGAAAATACAAATACACAACGAGCAGAGAAATAATATGCACAAAAAGTCTTTCATCATATAATTACTCCATAAGGTCCCAACAATTATTCAGTAACAACAATATATATATATCTCAACACAATCTATACTAAGGACTTGTCATAAACGACAGTAAAGGAAATTAACCGAACACCCCAACGAGTCCACGGCATCATACACAATGCTCCAACTCTACCACGGCGGCATACACAATGCCACAAATATATTACGGCAGCAAAGACATAATTTCTAACGCCCCAACGCCATAGCACGAGGCTACGCCACGCCACAAATCACTTATTAAATAATTTTAGCTTTTTCACAAAATAATACATATTTGCGACTGGTCTAAGACCACCGATTCTGCCAACCGCACACTCGTCCCAACACATGGACCAGGCAGACAAAACATATTTTCAAAACATGTTTTGGAAAAGCAAGCATCAAAGCTTAAAGTCTCACTTACCTCGCTAACGGGAGTGCCCCAACCTTGCAACGTCTAAAACAACCAAACAAACGACCTCCAATGGTTTCAATCTATTCAAAATATTGAATAACACGTCCTCTACGTGAAAAAATCTCACAATTTTAGAACAAGCCAAAATTAAAGTCAACCCTCGGCCTAATTAATAAAAACAATTACGCAATTAAATGCCAAACGAGGGACTGTAACGCTGCAGTGGTAACGTCCCAGAAGAACTTCACGTGCTTGTACCATTGTTTTCTTTCTACCATGCAAAATCCCATAACTTTCATATAATAGCTAAATTCCCAATCATTGTTCTCGTCATTACTTGTTCATTACTATAATAATTTCTCCACATCCTTGTCTTAATTATTGTTAACATATACATGGTAACAATATTACTCATATTAGTTCACTACACTACTGAAGTGTAGGAGTATATATAAATTACTTGATTACTTGGATTCTTTCTACCATAGTTAAAGACAATTAATTGTTACTGCCCCTAGTTTCTCAAGTCAAATTAGCTTAATAATATTACATTAGAATATACCATATTAACCTTGCTATGTCAACAACAACACTTAATCATCCTTTAGCCACCAATGTTCTAAGACAGTAAAGTCCAAATAATTCCTTCATACACCAGTTTAGTTTGCAATCCCACGCTACGTAATTTTACAAGCTTACAAATTATTGCTATAACATTTGGTCATGTAATTATCACCCTAATCATTGGCTTATACACTTTATTATAACCAAAAGAATCAATTCAAAAGACATAACAAAGTTTAGTATTACCTGAACTTTGGTTTCTTCTTAATTTGGTGTGGATTCCATAGAGGATCCTTGGCTGTCGTTTTCCAAGCCAACGTGTGTTCTTTCTTTTCTTTTTTTTCTTTTTTTTCTCATAGTAGGGAACTTGAATTTCCATCTATATACCCTAGAGTAAGTTTACATGACCCACTAGTAAATTGTGGGCCTGACACACTTTACATCTTTACAAAAAAATTAACCAAAGTCACTTACTTTAAATTCTTAATTTGTAAACTAGCCACTTGTTAATACACTATCTTATCTTGTATACTAGCTTAGTATTTGACTTAATAGCTACAAATAAAATTAATTCTTAAATCTCACAATTAATAATTATATAAAAATATTTCGGGTTATTACAATATTATCTTTGGAGGTGGAGGATCTTACCTCCCTCCCTTATCACATCTATATACTACTTATAGGAATAGCTTTTAGGAGTTATACATTAACGTTTAGTATTCAGGTTCCATGCTCCAATCATACCTCATTTCCAAAAGACAATAGTGGTCATATAATCCCCATAGTCGAATATCGGGTTAACACAGAAACTTGAAATTAAGGCTAAAAAAGAATCCTAAAAAGCATTTCAAAGCTCGGGGTGAATGAGGACAAATCAAAGCACCGGTACCTGCTATTCTATTTTAGAAACCTAACCATTATGTCAATAAGAACTACAAGCCCAAGAAAAAATTCGACTTTTATCCATAACTCCTCCGCATTTATGTTGGTTCCACTTTATTTCCCTTTTCTTTTTTTCCAAGTAAATGAGACTATGTTTCCATTCCATTGCATCTATCACAGAAATAACACATTTTCTCCTGTCCCTTTTTCTGCTTAATCTCTAGGGTAAATTATCCATCCACCAAAAAATGTAATTAAGAGGTTATATTTATGAATTTTCAAGTATAGACATATTGACATTTGAAACTGCACAACCGAGAATTTCCCATCTGAACGATCAGCACCTACAATCCTAAATGAGCAAAATATGTATTTTCATTTTTACTACTGCTAGGAAACTAAACACTCAGACCCCTATACTACTAAGAGCAAAACCCATCTTCTGTAAATTATTTTGAGTTAAGCAAGCCTCCCGGGTGACAATCCATCCAAAATAGGTAACTTTGACAGGGGCCTTAGGTCTCCGGATACTCTTCCAAGGCCAATTTGGAACCCCCTGACCAGAAAGATTTTGTAGCAGCTTATAGCAAGTATTAACAGAGAACAAATTGTCCTTATTATTCACCCAAATCAAACCATCCTGCTTCTTTTGATCCACTGAAATTGACTCCAACTGTTGAATGAGTTGACAGTAACCTTCTATCTCCCAATCATTTAAGTTTCTCCTGAATTGTATTTGTCATCCTGACTGAGTGAAAATCAGATACAAAGCCATCCATATTCACAGAACAACTGAATAAATCTGGAAATCTGCTTCTCAAACTATAATTCCCAATCTAAGTATCCAAAACTTAATTCTAGCCCATTTCCCATAACTTAGTATGTTGCAAGAATTCTTCCCACAACCCCACTAATACCCTTCCATGCTCCCCCTGCAACCCTCAGTTGTATGGGACTTTGTCTCCAATCCAGGGTCTTTTTTTAAAGAATATTAAGTATTTGAAAAAAAATGCAAGTTTTAAGGAAAGGGGCCGTTAGAGAACAATTAGAAAACGAATATATTTTTGGGATCCACTCCTTATTTGCGTGTGAACATCCCACAATCTTGCCTCATTTATGCACCATCATTATTATAAATGGGCCCACATTTTTTTTATTTCTTTTTATCTTTCTCTGCTAAAAGTCTATTAACTTTTACTCTTCTATTGTTCCTTTGGCCTTCTCTACATTCCAATCTCATTGGGTCACTATCACAAAATAAAAGAGCAGAAACACAAGTACCATCTTTTTTATTTGTTCTCAAGTTTTTTGACGTTACATCAAGAATATTGAAGTAGCAAAAGTTTATCAAGTTATGTATTTGTTGAATCAGGTTTGATTGTTCTATATCTTATTATTTGCATCTATTTTTTAATTTTTTTGATATATTTTCTTTGTAAGTATATATTGTCTTTTTAGTTATTTATTAGAGTTTTAATATGTCAACTAGAAAATATGAATCCGAGTTTTAATAAACAAATTATTAATAATTTCGCATCTCAAAAAGCTAACAAAATAAATTTCAAATAAAATTATGAGTTTTCTTCTACAACAAAAATCTTAGGGCCCCTCATTGAAGTTTTGCTTTAGGCCACAAATATCATTGAGCCGCCCTACTCCAATCATCCATCTTGTGATAGATAGTATCAATGAGCCTTTTTCTAGATTTCATCACCACCCTTGTTGTATCTCCACAACCATTTAAACAATAAGCTTTTATTGTGCAATCTCAAATTCTTCACTCCCAAACCTCCCTCTTTCTTATCATTTGTAACCATTTGCCATTTAACTAAGTGAATCCTCCTTTTATTTGCATTACCTTTCCATAAGAAGTCAATTCATATGGAGTTCAACTTCTTCTCAACTGCTACAGGAATATAAAACAGAGACATGGTATATGTTGGCATTCGGTCCAGCACAGTACTAATTAGAATAAGTCTACCCCCAAACGGTAGATTTTTCTTCCATGGGGTTAACTTATTTGTACATCTATCAGTTACTCCTTGCAAAATACTTTTCTCTTTCTTCTTCACCTCTAGTGGCAATCCCAGAAATACTGTAGCGAATTGTCCACCTCACATCCCAAAATATCAGCTAATTCTTCAATATAACCTTCAGCATTAATACTAAACATACTTGCTAATGTATGGATTACAGTACACAGATAGGTTATGTAATACAGTAACATATATTAAACCTCTTTTGTGATTTGGATTTTGGTACTTCCTCATATATCATAACTACCTAAAGTTCCTTATTTGATTACTGCTTGACATTCATTGCTTGTTTAAGGTCTCCAGCCAGAAATTATATTCTCAAAGTGCTTGTTGTGGAGAAAAAATGGGACACTCAGTTAAGAGGCCTAGAGGACGACCACGGCTCTCCACAACTCAAGGTACATATCTTCTTTAGTTTGTTTTGGTTAATAAATTTCCCTCCGTAAAGCTATACGAAATTGAAACCAAACAAACATCACATATTTGAAAGACAAGTTCTGGTATATCTACCAGCATCAACAAACTTATATAGGCATAGCCACATCCTAATAAAAAAAAAACTTTGATTGATAAGTGAAATCCCCAAGGGCCAGAGCCGTATGGTTCGAAACTCGGCGGATAATGAGCCCGAACCTCTATCATCCCGATAAATGTTTTTGTTAGCCAATTGGAAATTTGAAATAACTTACGATGGTATAGAGTGCACAGCTTACTTTCCCCCTCCTAAAGGGCTTTGAATCATACTCCAATTGTCCAAATTCTAATGACTTCTGCTATGCAAGGAGAAAAGGTGAAATCATGTAGTGTTATAGAGAAACTGAAGCCAAGTATGGAGTTGAAGTAATTTTTCTCATAAGTTGAGATGGTATAATAATAAAATGATCTCCATATAACTCTCTTTTTAATCAAGGAGAGTTGTATTGACACTTTGACAAAGGCTCTACAGAGGTGCTAGACTTATGTGGATACAACTTTTAAAATAGTGTAATTTTCAAAAGTGTGATAAATAGGGAAATAAGCAAGATTTTGATTTTAAGTTAAATGGAAAGAATTTTGTAAATTCAATTGGAATAATTTTAAATTAAGGAACAATATTTTCAATTTAGAAAGCGGAATACATTTTGCAACAGACCGAAAGGGAACAATACAATCTATAGGGAGCAAGGGGTCGGTTACAAAAGTTGAAAGAGATTTAGAGATGTTTCTCAACATTGTAGCAAAGTCATGATAATTGTTCTAGCATGATCTTTGACATTTACAAAGAAGATTCCTGAAACAACAAATTCTTTGCAGCCACGTTCATAACATATGGCGTGAGTAGCATATAGAGTGAAAGAGGGAAGAGAATGTGTCCATCAGCTCTACAAACACAGAGGAATCTAATCAACCTGCGGTAAGGGAGAGCGGGGGGGGAACACATTACTTGAAATAGATTATATGTGCATACCTTATAAAAAAATAGATTGTATGTGCATTGATATTTACATATAACATGTTTTTTTATCTCTGTATATCTTTGTCCACTAATTCACATGAGTTCAGAAGTGAAGAACCACCCACACAGAGAGAGTTCTCACACAAAAATTGTCACTTGCCTCTCATGAATTTTCCAGGCAGATGTCCCGACAAGGATAGACGATCTGGTCATTCTGGAACAGCAGATGACAATCTGCAAGTCTGGAGCTCCTCTCTAATAGATGTACCCATATCATCAGTTGATCTGAATGAGATTCCAGATACGCTGCCCATCAAAGGAACGGAAGTCGACACAGTTACAGTCACTATGGATAACAATCTGAATTAACATATGGTGGAAGAACAAAGACATGTTCAAAGGCTTGAACCACAGAAATTTTGCTTTAGAGGACCTAAGATGGGAAACATGGTAAGACACTGCATTTTTCAGATAACCAGACAAGGAATGGGCATAATGAAAGAACGTTTTAGAACTATTACTTCTCTGACCTGACTAATGATGGAACGAGGAGAGTTAAATCTTAAGAACATAATTGAACCTTACTGGTGGTACATTTTCTAAGTCATTCCAATAATGATGTCTCCTAAGCTACTTCATTCTATTTTGCAACACTTTCAAATTTTCTTACGTTTTGCGTCAGTACCTAAGACGCAGATGTGTAAATTGCCTGATAAAATTAGTACTCTTGATTGGATGCAGTCCGCTCTTCGTGATTTCCTGCACTACTGAGTTTTCAAATAGAACTGAAATTTCTATCTCGACAAAATCTAATTGGTCTTAGTACTCATTTTATATTTCTTCCTATTGCTGGAAGTCTAGTACTTCAGACAAAGACTTACCAGCTTAAACAACTTTAATATGACTAGCTTCTGATTTCTGAATCTGCAATAAGGATACATCTGATATATTCATTGCACTCAACTGTGCTCCCAGAACCACTGGATATCTCAAGAAAATGATTTTTAATTAGTTAATTATTTTGTTCCAATTTTATGCATCTCTCCGAACACCCAAGAGACCAAATAATCAATTACATTTTCAGAAAAAACTATGCTTACTGCTTAAAACGCGAATAAATAACCCATTGCAATACTACTTCCAGCTAAAAAAGCATATATAAACGTGCATTTAACATGTAAAGTTACAAGGATTACAAAGAGAAATTCCTAAATTCCGAGTTTTACAACTAAATAATCATTGCAAACACGGCATTATAATCAATACACTATCATTAGTGTTTTACCATTGATATCAGCGCAAAAATAAAGGATTTTTTTGTCTGATTATAGAAAGAAATGAAAACATATTTAGAGGGAGAATCATGCGAGGTAAAAAGAGAAACGTACAATTTAATTGCGTCAGATAAATAAAACGTGATGAGATCGTTGCAGAAGGCGACAGAGAGGAGCGACTAGCAAAATTCCAAAGCTGAAATCAGTTCGAATTTAAAAATAAATAAAGTTAAAGAAGATAGCAGATCGAATTTGGGTCCATTTCCTTGTTTTTTGGGCCATTTGCAGAATGGTCATTATTAAGGGATGCACAATTGGGTTATAATAGACAATTTAACAATTATATATAAATTGTTATAAAATAAAATCAACTTAGTAAAACATGAACAAGACATGTTGTTATGAAATAAAAGCAATTTAGTAAAACATGAAAAAGAAATGGAGATAGAGAGAAGGAAGCGATTTTCTTCTTCAATTGTGTGTATTTTCTTATCTATTACAAGGCATTTATATAGGCATGAAAAATAAAGAAAAATATGTCATTAAGCATAGAAATATGTCATTGAATATGTCATTAAGCATTTGAGAATATCATGGAGGAAGAGTAGACATCCACCATAATTTAATTTTTCTTATAACACTCCCCCTTGGATGTCCATAGATAATGTTCCTCGTTAAAACCTTATTAGAAAAAAAACCCTATGGGAAAAACAATCCTAGTGAAGGAAAAAGAGTACACATATTTAGAAATCCGCCTTTTGGTTGCCTCGTTAAAAATCTTGCAAGGAAAACCCAGTGGGACAAAACCTTATAAGGAAAAAAGAGTACAACGCATATTAACTACCCCTGATGTGAGCATCAATTCACGTCCTTGAGCCTTCGCATCCCAATCTTGTACACTAGTTTCTTGAAGGTTGACGTCGGTAGAGATTTGGTGAACAGATTAGCCATATTATTACTTGAACGAATTTGTTGCACATTGATATCACCATTCTTTTGAAGATCATGTGTGAAAAATAACTTTGGTGAAATTTGCTTTGTCCTATCCCCTTTATAAATCCTCCCTTCAATTGGGCTATGCATGCTGCATTGTCTTCATACAAAATTGTGGGTAGTTTGTCACACTTTAAACCACATTTGTCTCGAATAAGGTATATTATAGACCTCAACCATACACATTCTCGACTTGTTTCATGAATAGCAATTATCTCAGCATGATTAGATGAAGTAGCCACGATTGATTGCTTAGTCGATCACCAAGATATGGCAGTGCCTCCATATGTAAATACATAGCTTGTTTGAGATCGAGCCTTGTGTGGGTCATATAAATACCCAGCATCGGCATAACCAATAAGATCGGGACTACAATCATTGCCATAAAATAATCTCATATCGGTAGTCCCTTCTAGATACCGCAATATGTGTTTGATTCCATTCCAATATCTCTTTGTAGGAGCAGAGCTATATCTTGTTAAGATATTAACTGAAAAAGTTATGTCAGACCTTGTAATGTTAGAAAGATATATTAGTGTATCAATTGCACTAAGATATGGTACTTCAGGACCAATAAGCTCTTCATTATTTTCATGAGGTCGGAATGGATGTGCTTTATCCATATATAATCGTTTTAAAATCATTTTGGTGTATGCTGATTGATGGACAAAAATTTCATCTTTCATATACTCAATTTGTAGACCAAGACAAAATTCTGTCTTTCCAAGATCTTTCATTTCAAATTCTTTCTTTAAATAGTCTACTGCTTTAAGAAGCTCCCTAGGAGTTCCAATGATATTTAAATCATCAACATACACGGTGATTATAATAAATTTAGATCCGGATCTTTTTATAAAGATACAAGGACAAATTGAATCCTTCTTGTACCCTTATTTCAACAGGTACTCACTCAGGCGACTATACCACATGCGCCTTGATTGTTTTGAAACTTTATTTAATAAATTTTTTGAAAACCTTAATATGCTTCAGAACAATTTAAATCCTTCAATGATTTCCATTATACGCATATCACATTTTTCTTATATTGCCAGATTAAAACCTGAAATGGCGACATCTACCACAGGAGAACATGTCTCTATATAATCAATGCAAGGATATTTATAAATTTTCTAGTGACACAAGTCGTCTTTATGTTTATCGACTTGACCTTTTTTTTCGCACAAGAACGAATTTATACCTCCACTGGATTTATACTTTCAGGTGTTGGGACTATCCATCCAACTTTATATTTTTCAGGTGAAATCAATTTTCATTGCGTATTTTTCATTTGGCCAATCATTTATCTGTCCCAATTTCATGATAGATTTGAGCTCAAGATCCTCGTCAATATTAATAATATTGAGCGCTACATTATATTAACAATATCGTCGACGATCATTTTATATCGGTTCTACTATTACCCAATAAAGACATAACTTATTGAGATCTCTTTATCTTATTATTTTCAGGTACCTGAGCCTTTCCCATGAGGTCTTATGAAGTGTTATGTCGTGGTGCTCTTCTAGAGCACTTGCCTCCTTATTATGACCATCTTGAATATTTGCCCATCTCCTTTTTCAAGGAGTTTTATCTTTGGAACCGATTAGTCTATTATGTTTCATGCATGCCATAGACTCTATTCATTATGAACTTTATTTTATTTGGAGCATTAGCAGCTGAATATGATATTTAACTTTGGGTCAGCAAATGCGTCTGGCAATATTTTGCAAATGAATTATCCCTTGAACTTCAAGTTCACATTTTCTCATACGAGGATCTAGATGTACTCATAATAATTCATTGCATGCATTACTTTTTCAGCTGCCCATTTTCTCCCCCTATTGTTGGGATCACCGACACATATCCCTAGTCTTATTTGGAGATTCATCTTTGTACATTGTAGTGGAACAATTAAATCATATAGCACATTCATATTTTTAGATAGAAATTATTTGGTTCCTGACCCTGAACCGATTGTGATAGGGAGAACTTATCTTAATTTGGCTAGATGCGTACAAGTGCTGTTATATATTAAATAATACATCACATACCAAATTTTATTTTGGCAATTTTGTTCTCATAACTAATGGTTTAGCTATAATTGGAGGCATACAATTTCTGCTAAACCAACTTGATTTAAACCAGTATTATCAAGATAAATAATCATAATTTATATTTTGGAACTGTGCTCTAATAATTTGAGCAATCAATCTTGCAAAAGCCAAACTGCAAGTTGATAACAAATGCACATGTGACCAAAGAATAGATGCATCTATTAAAATCATATAATAGTAAACGATCGACATGGCAGGTGACTGGGCCCATATATTTATCACCTTTTATTAGTTTCAGAAATCAAAGGATTCAATCCCAACTTTAGCTGATATATCATGAGAATAAGCAGCACAAGAGAATTCTTGAAAAATCTTATATTTCTTCAATATATGTCAATGTAATTCTCAATTAATTTTTCGCATTATAATTGAACCGAGCTGGTCAACCGATCATGCCAACTAATATTTGTTTTAGTAAACCTCTAGTTTACTTGTGACATATGATTCCATCATCATGCTTATATTTGTGTAGTACAAATAGAAAGAAAATCGGGTAATCTTTCATATTTATCCGTTATGATTATAGAAATATGAAAATATTCAATATTCCTTTCATTTATAGTCTCAATATGCCAACCACTTTGACTAATACATTTGAAACTCAAAAAGTTTCTTTTGAGATTTTACAATATCAATGTCGTGAATACTTTTATTCATCCGGGTACTAACAAATTAATTTTTTCGGAGCTCTTAACAACTTTTGTACTACAAGATCTTTTGTTACACCATTCATATAGTAAATGTCTCCTTCATGGAGAAAATTATATCATAATAAATTATCATTGTCAAAATCATCATAAGCAAAATATTTTTTTTTTTTGCTTTAATTTTGCCTTTAATAACCTTCTATAAGGCACAACAAAATATTTTTTTTGGCGTATCACATGTACGCGACCAATGACATATTCATGTAACCACACAATAATATTTATTCTCTTTATTTCACTCAAACCTCCCTCAGAGGTGAGTTGAGTGGTATTCATCCAATCATGCATTGCATGTCTTTATTCATTACTTTTATAACATATTACAACATTCACCTTTAGGAATGAGTCTGCATTCTCAATGCTTATCACAAGTCACATTCTCTTCAATGAATGTATCATAATCGGCGGCGTGCTTTATTATTTTGAATACCAATTTGATGGTAAACATTGCCTTTACATTTTGAAGAACTATTATTATTATTATTATTATTATTATTATTATTATTGTGAAGGCAATGTTTACCTCTTGAGTTAAACTATTCATAATATCATTTGGATATAATTCTCAACAATAGACTTTCGTTTACTCAAATCAGCTAAGTAATTAGTGTCAACAGATATATGAAAATACAAAATAATATTGAAAATTCGCATGTGATCTTTGATGTAATAAGCTTACTTCAAGATCAAAGTGATATGACTAGAACATTAAAGAAAAATAATGTATCAAATAGAATAATATAGTACTACTAGTTACCATGCACTTTTATGGAAACTAAGTATTATGCTCTCTAGAAAAACAAAGAGATATAGCAGAACCTTTAATTGAAAAAATTATTGACAATATTTTTAACATTAATGAAAAAGTCAATAATGGAATGACTCTACCATCTTGTTGCCTCCCACATCAGTTATAAAATAGGAGCAGTTATGTATTTTAAGTCACAAGAAACTAAACCTTTTTTTATTATTTAATGGAGTATACTAAGAATATCGTGTACAAATAATAAAAAATTGGGCTGCAGAGATACAAACTCACTCAATTTTTCAATATACGAGAATTAAAAGTTTTGATCGGCCAATGCTAATTCAAAATATTTTTCCATTTGGATCGTATATTTATTTATCAATAATGTATGCTAGTTGTGCTATTAAGATTACCCGAGAGAAACTTACCTCACATTACCTTTTCAAAAGTCAGAATGGCGCATGATGGTCAAGCATATATTTTATAGGAAAATGTTCAGCTAAGGGAAATTTTACATAAGGTTCTTGCTTTTTTTTAACTAAGGAACCAAAGTTCCTCAAATGACTTTGCAAAAACTGTAGTAGCTCCCCAATTTCTTGTACTTTATTTGGTCTTTGGTTTAGTACGTAACTCTTGACTGTATTATTATATACTTATGATTCTTATAATAAGATCTATATAACCAGGATACGAGATGAAAGAGATCAGATCAAACTTACAACAAATATTAAAAACTCGTTCATTGAAATGGATATTGATAATGCAACAAAATAAAATAAGTAAAACCTGGAGTAGTAATTAGTTTATATTTAAGTATTTTCCTTTATAAAGTAAAACACTTAAGAATGTGAATGGATTTGTAAGAAGAAAATACTTAGCATTGGAAACTTTCATAACAAATAAAGAACCTATGAGAAAAATGAATAAGAAAATGAATTAATTAAAAAGGATTAGAAAACGTATCTTAGCATTAGCATTATATGCCTTATCACAGTGTACTGGTCTGCTCAACCTTATTGTTACTTCAATTATGTTTGATACCATTCTTTGAAATTGCTAAATGAGAAAGAAAAGCTTATCTCTTCAAGATGAATATTAGGCACGGCAGGAACATGCCTTTTATGATGTAGGACAATTTTGTAGATATAAGTAACTCAATTGATTAGGGCATCGTGCTGATAATGTGTTATAAAATAAAAGCAACTTAGTAAAACATGAACAAGACATGTTGTTATGAAATAAAAGCAATTTAGTAAAACATGAAAAAGAAATGGAGATAGAGAGAAGGAAGAGATTTTCTTCTTCAATTGTGTGTATTTTCTTATCTATTACAAGGACTTTATATAGGCATGAAAAATAAAGAAAAATATGTCATTGAATATGTCATTAAGCATAGAAATATGTGATTAAATATGTCATTAAGCATTTGAGAAGATCATGGAGGAAGAGTAGACATCCACCATAATTTGATTTTTCTTATAACATAAATAAGTTTTAAACGATTATATATTGATATTAGGATTTGAATAAACGGAAAATATCCAAATATGCTCTTATACTATACGAAATTGAGCATATTTGCCCTTCGTTAATACTTTAGCTCAAATATGCCCTTACCGTCACATAGTTGGTCCATATATGGTAAAAATGGCGTGTGGTAGCCACTAAATAAGGTGATATTTATTTTTTATCCACCAATTCTAATGTTGAGCAAAAATAGCCACTACTCTATTAAAATTAATATGAAAAGATATTTTTACCCTTTCTTCTATTTCTTTTATTCACAAACCCTTCCTTTATACTTCTCTAATTTAAGTTCAGAGCCAAAATTTCATAGGTAAAATTTCGCTCCCTCAATATCGTTTCTGCACGCAACTCTCTTCACTCGATTGAAGTTCAGAGCCAAAATTTCGCTCCCTCAATATCGCTCCTGTCCAGCCCAAAAAAATTTCTGCGTATACTTTGTCCAACTTAATCTCTTCTCATTTGTCATCTTCTCTGTAGCGAACCAACGTACTGGTATGTTTTCGATTCTACTTTTATGCATTTTTCTTTTTGTATATCTCTAATCGTGATCAATATTGTATTTATCATCAAGTATGTGTGAAATATCCAAAATAATAATTATAACTTGATTCGTTGAGGAATAAGGTGCATATTTTTGTGAGAAAGTTATTGAGAACCTTTTGATATTGAAATGTGTTTGTGGTTCAATCAATATATTGATTATGTAAGGACATTTCAAAAAAATAGTCCTAAGAATTTGTAAGCTAGCTGTGTTTAGAAAATTTAGTTAACTGTGCTTCTATTAAAGATGCATCTAATTAGGTCCTAAATTTTAGTTTTTTAGTTTAAATATTAAGGACATTTCAGAAAAATAGTCCTAAGAATTTGTAAGCTAATTTTAGTTTATTGTTCTTCTATTAAAGATGCATCTAATTAGGTCCTGAATTTTAGTTTTTTAGTTTAAATATTAAGGACATTTCAGAAAAATAGTCCTAAGAATTTGTAAGCTAATTTTAGTTTACCGTTCTTCTATTAAAGATGCATCTACTTAGGTCCTGAATTTTAGTTTTTTAGTTTAAATATTAAGGACATTTCAGAAAAATAGTCATAAGAATTTGTAAGCTAAGTTTAGTTAATTGTGCTTCTATTAATGATGCATCTAATTAGGTCCTGGATTTTAGTTTTTTAGTTTAAATATTAAGGACATTTCAGAAAAATAGTCCTAAGAATTTGTAAGCTAATTTTAGTTTATTGTTCTTCTATTAAATATGCATCTAATTAGGTCCTGGATTTTAGCTTTTTAGTTTAAATATTAAGGATATTTCAGAAAAATAGTCCTAAGAATTTGTAAGCTAAGTTTAGTTTACTGTTCTTCTATTAAAGATGCATCTACTTAGGTCCTGGATTTTAGTTTTTTATTTTAAATATTAAGGACATTTCAGAAAAATAGTCCTAATGTTTACGTTCTATTTCCTTCTTTGTAGTGTGCTAATGGAAGGAGATCGTATTTTCGAGTTTGATGATTGGCGTAATTTGATGAGCTATTGGAAAGGAGATTTTCAGTATAAGGAAACAATAAAAAATTTCTTGTCGAACACGCAATGGAAGAAGTTGAGGGATGGTGTTTTCGGAAACTTTTTTCCGATTACAAGGTGTGAAGTTCTGTGGTAGACTTATTTATTGTGTGTTGCTTTCAGAAATTATAAGCAATGACTCGCATTCAATGACATTCAAGGTTTTTAATCATGAAGTGAAGTTTACACGTGAAGCGTTTCAGATAATTACTGGGTTGAAATGTTCTTCTTCAGTGGACTTCAAAGTTTTAGGTGAAAGAGAGAATAAGCTTTCGAAAGTCTACTTCCCTGGAAAGGAAGAGAGAATAAGCTTTCGAAAGTCTACTTCCCTGGAAAGGATAGAATCGAGTTAGGCGATTTGTGACATTTTATTACTAGTTACCCATATGGTACAACTGCATCATTTGTAGCCAGCCATGACGATGCGGTGAAGTTGGCAACAATTTATTTTGTTGAATCTGTGTTGATGGGGAAGCGCAAGAATCGGAATGTGTCTGAGCGGGTAATGAAAATCGTAGATGACGATGAACTCTGCTCTTCTTTCAATTGGGGCTCTCTTTGTTAAAAAAAGTACTAAAATCATTGAAGAGCTGCTTGAAGCCCAAACAAAATATTTCAGAGAATGAGAATGAGAAAGAGAAAGAGAAAAATAAAGAGAAGGACAGTTATACTATACTTGGCTTCCCTTTCGCCTTCTGTGTTTGGATTATGGAAGTATTCCCAATTTTTCAAGAAAAACAATTTGTGAACTTCAGAGAATGTGGGTTCCCCCGGATGCTATATTATTTAGATATGAAATCTCCTTTGATGAAGTCTTGCTTAAGGAAATTGTTAACGTAGGTTTTCTGTCTTTGAATACCATTAGTTTTTTATTTGCTTATTTTTGCTTAAGAGACTTTTTTGTTTTTAAGGTTTTTGATTCAGAGATTATCGGAGAAGTTCAAAAAGGATATGGAGGTAGAATGTACTAGAATACATCAAAAAATAGCTTTATCAGAAAAAAGGATTCAAAATGACATCAAGGTAATATCCTTAATTTATGTGCTTGTAACTCTAAGTTAAGGACACCATGTCCTTAATTTTTGAGCTTGTAACTCTCGGTTTAGGACTTCATATTCTTAACTTTTGAACTTGTAACTCTAAGTTCAGGACTACATGTCCTTAACTTTTTTACTTGTAACTCTAAGTTCAGGACTACCTGTCCTTAACTTTTTAACTTGTAGCTCTAAGTTCAGGACTACATGTCCTTAACTTTTAAACTTGTATCTCTAAGTTCAGGACTACATGTCCTTAACTTTTTAACTTGTAACTCTAAGTTCAGGACTACCTGTCCTTAACTTTTTAACTTGTAACTCTAAGTTTAGGACTACATGTCCTTAACTTTTTAACTTGTACCTCTAAGTTCAGGACTACATGTCCTTAACTTTTTAACTTGTAACTCTAAGTTCAGGACTACCTGTCCTTAACTTTTTAACTTGTAGCTCTAAGTTCAGGACTACATGTCCTTAACTTTTTAACTTGTAACTCTAAGTTCAGGACTACCTGTCCTTAACTTTTTAACTTGTAGATCTAAGTTCAGGACTACATGTCCTTAACTTTTTAACTTGTAACTCTAAGTTCAGGACTACCTGTCCTTAACTTTTTAACTTGTAGATCTAAGTTCAGGACTACATGTCCTTAACTTTTTAACTTGTAACTCTAAGTTCAGGACTACCTGTCCTTAACTTTTTAACTTGTAGCTCTAAGTTCAGGACTACATGTCATTAACTTATAAGCAGCTAATATTCTGATTCTTATTTTAAATACTATCTCACAGGCTTTAAAGAAAAACCTAGGATCAAAGATTGATACTTTATTGAAACTTCTTGACAAACCTCATGAAAGGACCATAGAGAGAGAACCTAGTGTTCTAATTAACAAAGATGCAGTTGATGATCAACGTGATGATATAGATGTGCATGTAGAAGATCATTATGAAAGCGATTATAGAGATTTCGAAACGGCATCCACCCAAACTAATTAGCCTTTTCGTTAATTGTATTAAAGTGTATTACAAATACTATTTTTTTTTATTAGTATTTTTTTTCTTACCTTTCTCTTTTCTTTCTTATTTTTTATTTTCTTCTCTGTTTCTTTTTTCAATTTTTCTTCATTCGTATTCTCTATTTTTTTTTTATGTTTTCTTGTTGTACAGAGTTTTAATGGAATTCATGATTTCAATCGTTTTAACTTAGAAATTTCCTTTCATGCTGCATAATTGGTGTTCAAATTGAAATTGTCAATCAATAAATTTTGAATTTGTTTGACTTTCCACCATTGACCGCCATTAAAAAGCTTTGAAGCTTTGAAATCGAATTTGGATTTTTAAAAAACATTATTTCTTTGGATTGAGTGTTGTTGCAAACAAGTGGGAATATTGTTTGGAGTTTATATCTCAATTTTGAGAGTATTTTGGTGAAGATTAGACTTGATTTTGGCCGAATTTCAGATTGAAACTCGGGAAAAAAAACATGGCATACAATATACTTACGAAATTGTAGTAAAGTTGTATTATAATTGTATGTAAATTATATTTTAGTTGTATAATGTATGAATCGTTGTATAAAACTTGTATTTAAGTAATCAATACTATCTTTTTATTTAAAATTGTTGATATGTATCAAAATTATATTAAGAGAGTAAGTTTTTATTGGAATTTTAGAGAGGAATAAACACGCACCACATACAAAATATATACAAATCAGATACAAAAATATACAAAAGACATATTGTATAAAATTTGTATAAAAAATATATTTAAGTTGTATGTTATTGAAGTTGTATTTAATTTGGTAGAAATAATATATGAAAGTTGTAGATAAGTTTTAAAATATATAATTAGTTGTATGAATTTTATTTTTACTATGTATAAATCAGATACAAAATATACAGAAGACATATTGTATAAAATTTATATAAAAATTATATTTAAGCTGTATGATATTGTAGTTGTATTTAACCAGGTAGAAATAATGTATGAAAGTTGTAGATAAGTTACAAATAAGTTGTATAATGTATAATTAGTTGTATGAAATTTATTTTTACTATGTATGTTATTGTAGATATTCAAATTTGCATGAAATTTGTATGAAATTTGTTTTTAATTTGTATGTTGATGTACCATATATTGTTCTTTTCTCAGTTGATTTATTAACGAAAGAAAAGTAGAGAATGAATTCCAATTCGACACATGTACACTGATTCATATTTGTTTGAACGGAAAAACTTGAATATTCACGGGAACCGAATGATTTGGATGGAGTGAAGCGAAAAGAAAGGGAGTTAGGTCAGAAATTCCTCGTGGATGTCGATGCTTGGATGGATTGTCACGACCCGAAATTTCCACCTTCGGGACCGTGATTGCGCATAACATTTCATTTGCTAGGCAAGCCAACGTTAGAATAATATTATCTATTTTAAAACATTTTTTAAATTTATTAATAACAAGGAAACAAATGCGGAAGTAAGGTCTTAAATGTAATGAATAATCCATAAAAATAACGTTATCTAAATGCCATCCCATAATTGGTGTCACAAGTGCACGAACTCCTAGAATAATACAAATAAAGGTCTGAATGAAATAAAGGTGTCTGAAAACAAACACACAACTAAAGTAAAGTAGACGGGGACTTCATAACTGCGGACGCCGTGCAGTTATACCTCAAGTCTCCTCTGGTAGCTGAAATCCGAGCAAGTCTATGGTACGCCGTTGGGACCAACTCCGAAATCTGCACAAGAAGTGCAGAGTGTAGTATCAGTACAACCGACCTCATGTACTGGTAAGTGCCAAGCCTAATCTCGATGAAGTAGTGACGAGGCTAAGGCAGGTCACTTACATTAACATGTACGCAATAATAGTAATAACCAAAACAATATAATTAAATCAGGTAACTCATTTCTAATGGTTGAAGCCAACTCAGCAGTCATAACCAATTATTATTTCAATCAATTTTCGTTGCAGCGTGCAACTCGCTCCCACAACATATTTATTTTTAATCCTCCCATATATTTATTTCAATCAAGTATATATAGACTTTTAAATAAGTCTGTTGCGGCGTGCAACCCGATCCCCCAATATGGACTTTTAAACAAGTCTGTTGCGGCGTACAACCCGATCCCCAATATAGACTTTTAATAAATTTTGTTGCGGCGTGCAACCCGATCCCCCAATATGGACTTTTAATAAAGTCTGTTGCGGCGTGCAACCCGATCCCCCAATATATTCATTTACCAATTCTTATAGAAAAAATTGCCCCCAATAAATGCAATAATTAATATAAAATTATAAGACAACAAACATACAATAATTATGATTTAATTATGAAACACACAATGACAAATAATAATTTATTATGGAAATCATGGAGAAAATAGGCAGTTTAATATTTAATATGCTAAATGTCAAGTAGCAACTAATGCACATAAATCAAATAAGCATGTAGCAATTATTGCAGGAATTCAAGAACTAATATTTGACAAATAATAGAAGAGAAACAATTATCATAACAATTAATTCGTGTATTAAAACAAATTTAGGATTTTCAAATAATTATGCAAACAATTAATTTGACGACGTATAGGCACTCGTCACCTCGCCTATACGTCGTTCACATGCATTTCACAAGGTTAACCACAACACTTACCTCACTTTGCAATTTCAATCAATTACTCGACCACAACTTTTCCTTTTAAATTTGACTCCAAAAGCTTCAAATTTATTCACAAACAATTCGATATACTCAATACGAATCATAGGAATTAATTCCAAAAATATGGTTGAAAAGATCTTTTGTTTTCCTGCCATTTTGTGAGTCAGTTGCTCCTGTGTTCTCCTTCTTGTTGTTGCCCTCTTGCTTTGACTTAATCTTGGAGCAGCACAAAAATGTCCAATTTCTCTGATAGTTTTTTTCTTGTCCAAGTCTAGGACTGCTCCTGGAAGTAGTCGGGATATTATTATTTGGGGATGTCATTCTGCCGTTGTGTTGGCGGATTGAATTGTTATTATTTATATAAATAGTATTGGATTTGAAAGATCCTTGATTTAATTTCCTTTATGACAGTGCATGTTCATGCAATTTGATCATATTAGATCTATGTAAATGATACAACAATTGGCAAAGATCCCAGATTAAATTTCCCTTATGACACTGTTCTTGATTTATTCTCTGTAATTATTGCAACATTTAGTTTTCTGGTCTTGCAAGCCTTTGAAAATATTGGCGTAGAATTAAAATATTAGAGGATTGATTCTTGAGAAACATAATTGATTACTTATTATCTCCAGCGTTCCTTTCGAGAAAGAATGTTACATGTTCCAAAATTATTCATTGCATCAAAACAAGTTATTTACAACTATAAAGTTATAAAATAAAAAAGAGAGAATCCTAATATCAACTTTCGCAATGGTTAAGCTGCATTTTGCCATATATACTTGGATTTCTCCGTTTTCTCTTGCCTTTTGTCGTTTGAGTCTATTAATAGCAATTAATAATGCAACTGTGCAATTTATTAATTACTCCATTAGCAAAGCATGTCCTAGCTCTAAACACTGCAGATTTTCCAAAACCTACTCAAAGATTCTCCAATTACAAAACGAAAGGTCTATGTTCAAGTCCACCTAGTTAAGTCATCACGAAAAAGCAGAGGCTAAGCCAAAACATCTGCTTTGTACCTGCATCTGAAGACAGACAGAGAAGTTTAGCATTTAGCCACTATAAGCTTCAAACATGCTATACTAGCCAATAACAAACATGACAGTGTGTGTGTGTGTGTGTAAACCCTCAAAAGCAGCAATAACAATAATGCGCTACTTAGAACAAGTTTGACATATGAACTGAAAACATCACAAGTGCAATCAAGAATGTTTTGAAACAAGGAGAGCTTTTATGTTATCAACATTGATTTTTGCAAGAGATGGGAACAGTAAAAAACAACCAACAAGCACTTGAATCATGGCAACAGAAGCAAATTTCTTTCATACTGATGTACATCCCCTGAGATTGTGGAGTTAATGATTCTAACAAGCAAGGGAAATACCAGTATTACAAGAATCAATTTGCCAAACACATCGTTACTAGTATATTCAAACTTCTCCAAGTTATGTTGGATAGGAAGTAGATCTGGCAAGAAACATTCCTTGCATAATAGTTGTGAATCCATGTTATAACCGAGATTTGGTTACATTAGTGAAGACATAGAGAAAACACCAAAAGGTAGACACCTGATATGTCACAGAGCTGGAACACTAAGTAGCTGATAGATCTAAAAATTAAGACAAGCCAAGGCATGCGTTAGTGCCGAGCATCTACACCACCTTGCAATTGGAGTTGGTTTAAATCATACCTCAATTAAGAAAAGACCCTCCCTCTAAAAATTGTCATGCGAACGAAATTGAGTTGTAGTTATAAACTTAAGGTATTTTGGATTTGAATATCTTATTAGCACTACAGCAAATGATTCATAATAGGATCATCTTTAGATTGGATTTTCCCAATCTTGTTAGGCAAACAAGAACAAACTCATAGCTGCTGCTAAGCATGAGCCACTGAGATTCTTTTATAAAATTCTTTATTATTTAGATGAAACGCTAGCTTTACTTAACCATTAAGAACCACAAAAACTAAGTCTCGCAGCACACGTGTTATATTTCCCATCTGCAGTGGTGAAGTTTATAATCAAATTCTATATCCAATTATGCTAGAGTATCACAAGAAAAAAACCCCTATAGTATCATGCCACTAAATGGATACAGGAGGAATATGCACACAACTAAGATCAGCATTCTTCTCCTCTTCCCATGTCAAACAAAAAAAAAAATCGGCATCACAGAGAAGTAGATAGTGAAGTACATAAAGCCAGCGATATAATATATTATTATACATGTGTAATGTCCTAGTAATCTTTAATACGAAATAAGTATTTTTACGCCAGTAAGCATGATGAGATGAGCTTAAATGGAGCGATATGGGACGATGAAGATTCATATAGTCACCTCAACTTGCCTGGGACTGAGGCATAATAGTTGTTTGTAAGTCAGTAAGCATGATATAAAGGAAAAAACATATGCCTAGATGCACGAAATTTTGTCGATGAGACAGATAAATGCGTAAGCAGAGTAAGATAGAAAACATAAGTGAGTAGTTGCTGCATCTCACTAGCAGGGGAGCTCTCGCCTGAAAAAGGAACGTTCATAACTGAGTCCAATAAACAAATAACAGTTGCTAATACAGCATATCTGCATTTCAAGAGAAAGGGAATCTTGTTTAGATGAGACAACATCATCTTACCAAAAAATTGAAAGTCGAGTTTTCAGGAATAACATTGAGATAAGGACCTCATAAATTGACAATAAAAGTGCCAAGCAGAAGATAAGAATGATGGTGTTCAGAAAGTCTTATGGGAATTTCTTGGAAACTGCTTTTCTTTTAATCTTCTTTTGGGAAAAGCAGGTAATTAAAAAGTAGATTAACTTATAAAAGAGGGTTAAAGTGATAACATTCAGAATTTTGGGGCTGTTGTAGAAGTTGGTTCAATTTTGGTTTGAGTAAAACAAAACCACCAAAAGGTTGTTTTTTTGTTTTCTTTTGATTTTGTTTTTTGTTTGTTCTCTACAATGTTGTCCTAATAAGCAAACGGACATAATTTCTTCTTTTAGAGATCCTTTTTTCAGGGCCAAACATTGCCTTAAGACACTTGAGCTTTTGCAAGGCGCACAACATAGTGGTGAAGTTTTTGGCTGCGCCAAATGTCAGAATCAAGGAGCCAAAGGCTAAACGAAAATTTGCAAGGAAATTGCCAGCTTTATGTTAATATCTATACCTTCTCAGTTAGCTTCACGAGATAAGGCATGCATGCCAAATAGGAAAAATGTATCCAATTATCAGCCACCTGTGTATGTACTTCAACTCCCACCTGCAGACTGTCAATCACACCATCTTGAATTTAGGCAAAACGGTTTATTTGATTATTGTACTAGTGCAAGGGGAAATAAATGTAAAAAAACAGAATTGGAAAGAAACTGAATGCAGTCTTTATTTTCTGTATATGCTCAGTAGTGTAATCTGAGGACCTTCGGATTTTTCAATACAAAATCTGATTCCCACAATTGCAGACTATTACTGCATATACATCCTTGTAATTAGGCAACTCTTTTATTTGCTCCCTGTTATATTTGAATTATCATCTTGAAACTATTTAAAGCTCTCTTGCCTTAAGATTCGTTGCTTAACAAGCCTTGACCACTACACAAAAAGCCTAAAATTATGAAGATTCACCAAATCCAGCTTTCACACCCCACCCCCACCACTTTTCGAAGAGAATCTAAGACTTCTCTCATTGGGGGTAATGGTGGAAATAGTTGAGAAAATTATAGTAATTAAAGTTGATGAGCTGTCATAAGGGAAAACAGAATAGTTCATAATAGATCGAAGTTAATGACAACTCTATACTGATTCATCTTGCCATGAAAATAACCAGCTGTAGTCTACCGATTTCTTATCTGTTTACATATCTTGTGATTTGTCACCTCACTAAGACATTTTAACAGCAGCACATTCAACCTGATTTGAACTGGAATCATTCAAAAACAGATTTCATGGTTAGAGAAGGGCCATGTTTCCATTGTGGCATCGAGCGTAAGTTCTATTAACCACCTATATTCCACCTTTTGTGTTTATCAATAATCTCATGCTTTAAAAGGGTACTTCATTCAGTAATGCATAGAATTTTCGTTCCTGATCTTCAGCAAATAAAATTTGAAGGCTCACATGCATGAAACACTAAGTACCCAAATTTCCCTAAATTGCCTATCTGCTAAACATAAAACATAGAGTACTTTATCTCTCTCACCTCTCGAGCCAAATGTTAATTGATTTCCAGTACAGCAGCCATTAGTCAAACAGGAGCTGAGGTCATCTAGGATAAATTGCAGATTTGGTCCCCCAATCCCTAGCATTCATTCACAGTTAGTCCCCCTTTATTTAATATTTTGGCAACCGTGGTCCTTAATTTCTAGATGATGTATATTCCGAACTTTTTTTTGAGCAAAAGTTGTTCATATACAGATCGATTTAGAACAGCAAGCAACATGGAGGGGAAAGGTCCTGAATGAATGTATGCTATTCTTGAGCTACTTTAAATCGAGATACAACTTAATTAAGTAAATAAAAGTGTGCTCTCTCTAGCAACTTAAGCTTTTAGATGAGATGGTCACACACTTCACCGTGATATCAGAGCAGGCAGAGGTCCTGGGTTCGAGTCTCACCGCTACCTAATAACCAAAAAAGAATTTTCACGTGTTTGGCTCATCAAAAAGAATCAAGCCCGCACGTGAGCGGGCGTGTTGAATTTCCACTTGTTTGGCTCATCAAAAAGAATCAAGCCCGCACGTGAGCGGGCGTGTTGAAGACATAATTAAGTAAATAAAAGTATGCTCTCTCTCTAACAACTTAACCTTTTAGATGAGATGGTCACACACTTCAAAACTTCATTCACACAATTGTCCAGAGTCCATACTTTCTAGAAACTTAATGACCATAAACTAAGAAGTTTATATTTGCTCAGAGTGCTCAAAGAACGGGCTGGTCGTTCCCTATCTATCCAGTTATTAATGTTCACACTATGTAATAAGTCTTTAATTGTATACTTGTCATGGCTATGGTCCAGCGCTTTCGATACTATGACAAGCCATGAATCTGGACAACTCTTTTCCTTCAACGAGGGAGTGATGAAACCAAAATAAAAGATATTGACATCGTTTACATATTTCTATTTGACATGAGGTCTTCCAATAGTAAGGTATCCTTTAAAATCCTGCAGGCCCTCAAACCATTAACAGACTTGAAGTACTGAAGGTTACGTCTGAGAAAAATAAAAGCAAGCAGGTGCCATTCAGCTAGAGGACATATGAGTAAACTGAAGTGAATAGGCTTGAGACTGTATCTATGGTTACCTACAAACTCCTTATAAATAAAATGCAATTAAATGCAGTTTGACAAGACTTAACCTAGTTTTATATGGTTCCTTAACATGGTGTGAAACTGCAAATACCAAAACAGTTGACACATCCTAAATGTTGATGCATGTTTTACGGAGAGATATTTCCCCTTGTTTTACCCAAAAATTTCCTGTGCTCCTCGCTTTAGATACTTTTAGATCATAGCACTTTTCATTCTTGTGGCATATATTCTATAGCTTTTTTACAGGTAATCTTAATTGTCAATGATCATCGTGCTTTAGTTTCTGAGATAAGTTTCTGACCTGTATGAACATATTCATATTTTGTACCAAGTTTCAACACTAATGAATTGTAAACTCATACAGAAACCCCCCTTTGGAGAACAGGACCACCTGAAAAACCAGTGCTCTGCAATGCATGTGGATCAAGATGGCGAATTAGGGGGACTCTAGATGATTATTTTCCCAAACTTGCAAACAGAGAAACTCAAAGCTATCAATTACCTTCTGAGATGAAGCCGCATGTCTTAGCTCGTGAAGACCAAAAGCTAGAAGTTGAACCAGAGGTTGCTGGAAAGGATGGCTCTTCAGCTTGTCTTGAAGAGGAAATGAATAACATATCAAGCTTAGGATCAGCAGGATCATCTTCGGACAACTGCATACAGATGGAAGAAACAAATGGTAAAATAATTTCATTTATACATAGAGCACTTCTCTTGGAAAATATGACACACATTCTGAATCAAATCCTTTCTTAAGCACAAGGGTTATGAAAAAGGTAGGAAGCTATTAGCTTCCTATTCAATTTCAGGCGAATGATTTTCTTCTGGTTGATAATAAGCCCAAAACTCTCAGCATAGTTCGAAAAACATTATGAGAGAGAGATGCAATCAGGCAACCAAATCTCTTTAGATTCGCCTTCCCAAAAAATAATCATGCAGTGCATCTTCTTCTGATTCAAAATAAAAGGACAAAGACATTTTCCCCCAATATTATTATTGAATCCATCTAAGAACTTTTCTTCTTCCAATGGTTACATTTGATTCCCCCCAAACCCCCAAAAATTTAAAAAAAAAAAAAAAAAAAAAGCGAAAACAGAGGAAGAGTCTTCAGACCCTACACAACAAATTTACCAATTAAACAGAATTTTCATCAGTATTCTCCCACTTTCCAAGTGGTTGTTTTATGTTAGGATTTCATCAGTACCTAATACTCAAAAGGATTGCTACATTAGGAGCTTTAAGCCAACTCGACATGCATATATCAAATTCACCTTGAATGACAGTCTGATTTATTCTTATGCAGGAAAGTCTTTTCATTTTCGATTATTGTGATGTGTTTATCAAATTATGCAATGTCTAATCACATCTGAGGTCTTACCAAATAAGCAGTAGGGGTGCAATCACCATATGATACTCTATAAACTAAATATTGGGTTTCTTTCTTGCTCATAGGCCATTAATTATAGTGTCTCCCTAAGCTTCAAAAACTTACTTTTTTTTACACAATAAACTGACATTGCTAAACTTCAGGTAATTTGGATTCTCAATAATTAAGATATGAACTGATCAGTCCAATTATACCTTAACCATACAAATAATAAAAGCTTAACCCATAAAAAAAAGGTCTAATAAACTGATACCTAATTGTTTTGCATGCGCTAACGTTCACCTTTTATTAGGAGAAGCAGACAAAGATCCTCTCTGGAATCCTGATAGTGTCCCGAGAAAAAAGAGATCAGAGCTTAGACAACAAATTTTGTCACCTGTTGAAAGACTCCAGAGGCAACTTTATTATATTCTACAGGAACCAGACTTTGAGAATATATCAGCCATTGATGAAAATATTCTAATTTATGACAGGAACAAAAATATTCCTCCTAATGAGATTGGTATTGGAGCTATGCTGCTCGTATCACCAACTACTACTACAGAACACTCGACATCTCTATCAACAACGGCAGAAGATAATGCCTCTTCCTCAATGAATGTTCCTATAGAAAATTCATATCTGTAAGTGAATTTTGGGATGCATGCATAAGGTTCAAGTGGTATGTGAAGCCAACTCTTATTGTCATAGCTAGTGCAATGTTGGTTTAAAAAGGGGGCTGTTCCAGCTTTACTTGATGTCCCAAACGGGCAATGCACAACAACTTGGGTATTTTAAGACCATCTAATTTGCCAGATGTCGTGCATACATTTTTTCAACATGTCAATTCTGTTTTTCGGATGCATTTAACATGTCAATTCCCATGTTTGTCAGCACGTCCTTATCTAGTAGTTTGTTAGTTTGGGTGGACTCGATGGTAGACTTGCAGTGTAACATCTCAAAGGGCATTTGACTTACAGATGCTTGTCATTACAACTGTAATGGCTTGCTTTATACTTTGTTTCAGGATAAGCAATAATGTACTAGATCATGTGGCTATGCAAAATGAAACTACTGCAAACGAGGGTGGAAAAGCAAAAGCACGTGAAAATAGACTCGCTCCACATCATATGGATACTACATCAAGGGTATGTCAATATATTGTTCTCTACGATAATGCTGCTATTGAATCTTCTTCTGTATAGGGAGATGAAAGTCTGATTATCGAAGAAATAGGTATGTCGGCTTTAGGATAAGGCATGCTGAACCACAAGATGTTTCAAAATTAAGTTGACTAAAAAGTCTCTTCAATCTCCTTTTATGTTATAAAAACAAGTCGATAAGCCACTACACCTTTCAATGAATTTACACTAAAGAGAAGCTAGAGACCCATCAACACATTCCCTCCCAGTTATATGATCAACGGGATCAGTCGGCTAGAGAGCAGGGCTATTCTTCTTCCTGGGAGACAAAGTCGTCCCTTCTACTGGCCGAACCCTCAGTTCGGGGGCCTTCGTCAACATGTTACGAAGCTCCGGTCTTCGGTGGGTCACCATTACTTGACTTAGAAAGGTGAACATCTGGGCAAGGGAAAGCGCAGTGCGCCCGGTGCAAATGGCTTTCTTTTTTCATGATATACCAATCAGAACGGAGGGTCCTACCTGCGTACATGATTGATAGAATCACTACGTAGGGGGGCGGTCAACTTGATGCGGGAGAGGCATGAGTGCAGTTCGATCTTGTGGTGTATTCGTTTGTAGTGAGTAGGGCCTCTTTCTCGTTGATCAGTTCGCCTCCGCTCTATTGAAAAGTAGGAATTCCTACGGCGGTTTTGTCAACAAACGCGTCTCGGGCCGGATTGACTAACCTAACCCACCCTTAAGGAGATTTTTCCATAGATGGGTGTCCGTTTTAGTGTGATTTACGAAGGCTAGGCTAGGTTTGGTAATATCCAAAACAAATTAAAAGAGGTCGGGGTCGATAGGTGGCAGTTGGCAAGGAATTTGATCCCCCCAAAAAAAGGGGGAAGTCGCGGTCGAACTCTTATTCTGGAAATAAGTCGGGGCCCTTTTACCAACTCTACCATATAGAAGATGATAGAGGGCTAACTATCGTTGCCTTGCACAAGACGGTGCCCTTTCACTTCGAGTTCCTTCCTTCGTAGTCAAATCTGATGATACGCTTTGGCGATGTTACCTAACAAATAAAAGGCCTGCTAGGTGATCGAATCGCCCGGGTCAGGAGGACTCACTCACTCACCTACTCCTTATCTATTTAATACTTTTTTCTATCTACTTAATTTAAAAGGCGACCCGCCGCCCCAGGCTATAAGCAAAGATACAGTTCTTGTACTACTTGATTGATCGGTAAGAAAGAGCTTCCGTATGAAATGGAAGACTCTTGTATGTACGGTAACCCTCTCTTCCGCTATTGGTGGACTGTTGCACAGAAAGGGCAACAGAAGCAACCTTTCTTGGCGCGCTTTTCAAGCGCTTAGCTTCTGCTAGTGGCGGGGCGGCAAGGCCATGTTGTTCAGTTGGAAGCCTAAGCCAAGAAGGTACGAACAATCGAGGAGCAATTAAGACTCTGATTCACAAAATGCCCTAGAGTAGCAACATGGCACTCTTCAAAAAAGATTTATACTCTTATATTAGTAGGTAGACCTTGAATAAATTATGAAGTAGACATGGCAAAAGCAAAAAGACACCACTCCTTGGTGGCATGCAACTACGTGTACCTGCTACTCTAGCAACCAGCATTGCAGAAACCGTAGAAAATGGATCGCCTATTCACAACCAAAAAAACTTCTTAAAGTGTCAGAAAGTAAAATATATTACTCCATAAAAAGGGAAATGGGACGCGGAAGAACTGAGAACATCAAAATCTGTCATTCTTTTGAACAGTGGCAGACCAATGCAAATGATGATAACTGAAAAAAATAAGGAAACAAAGCGATTCATGGGACTGTATAAGCATATCTTAGGCTCAGGAGCATAATACAACTGAAAAAGGCTACTTTTGGGTTGTACTTTTGTATCCTAAGTTTCGTTTGAATCTTAGGATGCTTGATCTACTAAATTAATTACTTGGTCCAAAAAGGAAGTAGAAATGGCGGAAGAGATAAATTTTATGCCAAAAAGGAAAAGGACAATGGTGGAGTGAAGATATTCAACTATATCTCAAGCAAAAAAATGAATCTTGATGGCTATATTTCCTAACATAACATGATAGCTTAAACTAAACTTGCAACTGAGGATTTCAAAGTCAGAAAGTATACCTGCTTGCTGTCTTTCGGAATAACTTTCCTTCTTTCCAGGCAAGCTTATTTATTGTACTTTTGCTTCACGGGCATGTTTGTGACATTACAACTACATCCAGAGCCAATGGTATAGCACATAGCTAATGGGCATGTAGTTTCACTAATATTGTTGTTCCACACACCATATAAAGATCCTGTACTTATCAAAATAATTATTATCATTATCAGCAAAACAAATTATTTTGAAAACACAGTCTTGTGCTAAACTACAATAGATCAAACAAGAAATTAGTATTAAAGTCTCTTACAAGAGTGTGCTCCCTAATCCTGAAAGGGATCGCCTCCTACATTTAAAAATTCGTTTACAATATTAATCTTGTAGAAAAAATTTAATCATATCAAGTTCCTCTTAGCCAAAACGATCAGAGACATAAGGCATTTATATACTACTACCTCTAATCCAGTTTAAATGTCTATTAAGTTTATGGCACACCCATTAAGAAAACCATTTAATAACAATAATTATAAGGGTTATTTGACAATGTTACACTTTATATCTCTTCAAGTTACCCTTTATCGCTCCTCAGACTTTTTATGTCAATATTATTAGAGCAAGGCTAGATTTGGAAAAAAATAATTAATGTCTTCTTGGTGTCATAAAATGACACTTTGGCAAAATTTTGAAAAGCTACAACGACATTTAAAATGGTCCGGAGATGGTACTATTTCTTTGATATGGTAAACCTAACCCCAAACCTCGTACCCGGAGCCCGATAGTGGCTCTTTTCTCAGGTTTCTCCATTGGTGCATCGAACCCAATATTTGTCACGTCCCAAACTACCCCCTAGACGTGACTGGCATCCAGCTAACACTACCCACTAGGCGAACCAATTCATGTACTCTTAACCTTTTATATAAGCATTGAGAGAAACACGTACTAGTCCAAACGCATTAAATATTACTAAATACGAAATAATTATCCAACTAAAACCATAATTTATTTATAAATTCTAATGAGCACTCAAATAATAAATCTCTAACCCAAATTTCATATTAAGACCATGGATCACCTAACAGAGTAATAGAAGTTTAATTGACGGGCATGCAAACCCGAACGAAATAATAGACATAAGATAGGTAGAGCTGAAATAGCGGCCTACACGAATAGTTCCGCAGCTCACTTTAGCAATAGAATCCACTCAACGAACTCGTTAGCCACTAGCCTCGTCCTCAGCAACAGTATCTACATGGACATGCAGGTAAGGAATGAGTTATACGTAAATATAACCAAGTAAGATCTTCGACCCGCCACTTTAAATACTCCTGGAACAAGTGTTAGAAAATAAAAATACACAACGAGCAGAGAAATAATATGCACAGAAAGTCTTTCATCATATAATTACTCCATAAGGTCCAAACAATTATTCAGTAACAACAATATATATATCTCAGCACAATCTATACTAAGGACTTGTCATAAACGACAGTAAAGAAAATTAACCGAACACCCCAACGAATCCACGGCAGCATACACAATGCTCCAACTCTACCACGGCGGCATACGCAATGCCCTAAATATATTACGGCAGCAAAGACATAATTTCTAACGCCCTAACGCCATAGCACGAGGCTACGCCACGCCACAAATCACTTATTAAATAATTTCAGCTTTTTCACAAAATAATACATATTTGCGGCTGGTCTAAGACTACCGATTCTGTCAAGCACACGCTGGTCCCAACACATGGACCAGGCAGACAAAACATATTTTCAAAACAGGTTTTGGAAAAGCAAGTATCAAAGCTTAAGTCCCACTTACCTCGCTAACGGGAGTGCCCCAACCTTGCAACGTCTAAAACACCAAACAAACGGCCTCCAATGGTTTCAATCTATTCAAAATATTGAACAACACGTCCTCTACGTGAAAAAATCTCACAATTTTAGAACAAGACAAAATTAAAGTCAACCCTCGGCCTAATTAATAAAAACAATTACGCAATTAAATGCCAAACGAGGGACTGTAACGCTGCAGTGGTAACGTCCCAGAAGAACTTCACGTGGTTGTACCATTGTTTTCTTTCTACCATGCAAAATCCCATAACTTTCATATAATAGTTAAATTCCCAATCATTGTTCATTACTTGTTCATTACTATAATAATTTCTCCACATCCTTGTCTTAATTATTGTTAACATATACATGGTAACAATATTACTCATATTAGTTCACTACACTACTGAAGCGTAGGAGTATATATAAATTACTTGGATTCTTTCTACCATAGTTAAAGACAATTAATTGTTACTGCCCCTAGTTTCTCAAGTCAAATTAGCTTAATTATATTACATTAGAATATACCATATTAACCTTGCTATGTCAACAACAACACTTAATCATCCTTTAGCCACCAATGTTCTAAGACAGTAAAGTCCAAATAATTCCTTCATACACCAGTTTAGTTTGCAATCCCACGCTACGTAATTTTACAAGCTTACAAATTATTGCTATAACATTTGGTCATGTAATTATCACCCTAATCATTGGCTTATACACTTTATTATAACCAAAAGAATCAATTCAAAAGACATAACAAAGTTTAGTATTACCTGAACTTTGGTTTCTTCTTAATTTGGTGTGGATTCCATAGAGGATCCTTGGCTGTCGTTTTCCAAGCCAACGTGTGTTCTTTCTTTTCTTTTTTTTCTTTTTTTTCTCATAGTAGGGAACTTGAATTTCCATCTATATACCCTAGAGTAAGTTTACATGACCCACTAGTAAATTGTGGGCCTGACACACTTTACATCTTTACAAAAAAATTAACCAAAGTCACTTACTTTAAATTCTTAATTTGTAAACTAGCCACTTGTTAATACACTATCTTATCTTGTATACTAGCTTAGTATTTGACTTAATAGCTACAAATAAAATTAATTCTTAAATCTCACAATTAATAATTATATAAAAATATTTCGGGTTATTACAATATTATCTTTGGAGGTGGAGGATCTTACCTCCCTCCCTTATCACATCTATATACTACTTATAGGAACAGCTTTTAGGAGTTATACATTAACGTTTAGTATTCAGGTTCCATGCTCCAATCATACCTCATTTCCAAACGACAATAGTAGTCATATAATCCCCATAGTCGAATATCGGGTTAACACAGAAACTTGAAATTAAGGCTAAAAGAGAATCCTAAAAAGCATTTCAAAGCTCTGGGTGAATAAGGACAAATCAAAGCACCGGTACCTGCTATTCTATTTTAGAAACCTAACCATTATGTCAATAAGAACTACAAGCCCAAGGAAAAATTCGACTTTTATCCATAACTCCTCCGCATTTATGTTGGTTCCACTTTATTTCCCTTTTCTTTTTTTCCAAGTAAATGAGACTATGTTTCCATTCCATTGCATCTATCACAGAAATAACACATTTTCTTCTGTCCCTTTTTCTGCTTAATCTCTAGGGTAAATTATCCATCCACCAAAAAATGTAATTAAGAGGCTATGTTTATGAATCTTCAAGTATAGACATATTGACACTTGAAACTGCACAACTGAGATTTCCCATCTGAACGATCAGCACCTACAATCCTAAATGAGCAAAATATGTATTTTCATTTTCACTACTGCTAGGAAACTAAACACTCAGACCCCTATACTACTAAGGGCAAAACTCATCTTCTGTAAATTATTCTGAGTTAAGCGAGCCTCTCGGGTGACAATCCATCCAAAATAGGCAACTTTGACAGGGGCCTTAGTTCTCCGGATACTCTTCCAAGGCCAATTTGGAACCCCCTGACCAGAAAGATTTTGTAGCAGCTTATAGCAAGTATTAACAGAGAACAAATTGTCCTTATTATTCACCCAAATCAAACCATCCTACTTATTTTGATCCACTGAAATTGACTCCAATTGTTGAATGAGTTGATAGTAACCTTCTATCTCCCAATCATTTAAGTTTCTCCTGAATTGTATTTGTCATGTGAAAATCAGATACAAAGCCATCCATATTCACAGAACAACTGAATAAATCTTGGAAATTTGCTTCTCAAGATATAATTCCCAATCCAAGTATCCAAAACTTAATTCTAGCCCATTACCCATAACTTCGTATGTTGCAAGAATTCTTCCCACAACCCCACTAATACCCTTCCAGGCTCCCCCTGCAACCCTCAGCTGTATGGGACTTTGTCTCCAACTCAGGGTCTTTTTTTAAAGAATATTAAGTATTTGAAAAAAAAAATGCAAGTTTTAACGAAAGGGGTCCGTTGGAGAACAATTAGAAAACGAATATATTTTTGGGATCCATTCCTTATTTGCGTGTGAACATACCACAATCTTGTCTCATTTATGCACCATCATTATTATAAATGGGCCCACATTTTTTTTATCTCTTTTTATCTTTCTCTGCCAAAAGTCTATAAATTTTTACTCTTCTATTGCTCCTTTGGCCTTCTCTACATTCCAATCTCATCGAGTCACTATCACAAAATAAAAGAGCAGAAACACAAGTACCATCTTTTTTATTTGTTCTCAAGTTTTTTGGCGTTACATCAAGAATATTGAAGTAGCAAAAGTTTATCAAGTTATGAATTTGTTGAATCAAGTTTGATTGTTATATATCTTATTATTTGCATCTATTTTTTAATTGTTTTTGATATATTTTCTTTGTAAGTATATATTGTCTTTTTAGTTATTTATTAGAATTTTAATATGTCAACTAGAAAATATGAATCCGAGTTTTAATAAACAAATTATTAATAATTTCGCATCTCAAAAAGCTAACAAAATAAATTTTAAATAAAATTATGAGTTTTCTTCTACAACAAAAATCTTAGGGCCCCTCATTGAAGTTTTGCTTTAGGCCACAAATATCATTGAGCCGCCCTGCTCCAATCATCCATCTTGTGATAGATAGTATCAATGAGCCTTTTTCTAGATTTCATCACCACCCTTGTTGTATCTCCACAACCATTTAAACAATAAGCTTTTATTGTGCAATCTCAAATTCTTCACTCCCAAACCTCCCTATTTCTTATCATTTGTAACCATTTGCCATTTAACTAAGTGAATCTTTCTTTTATTTGCATTACCTTTCCATAAGAAGTCAATTCATATGGAGTTCAGCTTCTTCTCAACTGCTACAGGCATATAAAACAGAGACATGGTATATGTTGGCATTTCGTCCAGCACAGTACTAATTAGAATAAGTCTACCCCCAAACGGTAGATGTTTTTCCATCGGGTTAACTTATTTGTACATCTATCAATTACTCCTTGCCAAATACTTTTCTCTTTCTTCTTCACCTCTAGTGGCAATCCCAGATATACTATAGCGAATTGTCCACCTCACATCCCAAAATATCAGCTAATTCTTCAATATAACCTTCAGCATTAATACTAAACATACTTGCTAATGTATGGATTACAGTACACAGATAGGTTATGTAATACAGTAACATATATTAAACCTCTTTTGTGATTTGGATTTTGGTACTTCCTCATATATCATAACTACCTGAAGTTCCTTATTTGATTACTGTTTGACATTCATTGCTTGTATAAGGTCTCCAGCCAGAAATTATATTCTCAAAGTGCTTGTTGTGGAGAAAAAATGGGACACTCAGTTAAGAGGCCTAGAGGACGACCACGGCTCTCCACAACTCAAGGTACATATCTTCTTTAGTTTGTTTTGGTTAATAAATCTCCCTCTGTAACGCTATACGAAATTGAAACCAAACAAACATCACATATTTCAAAGACAAGTTCTGGTATATCTACCAGCATCAACAAACTTATGCAGGCATAGCCACATCCTAATAAAAAAAATTCTTTTATTGATAAGTGAAATCCCCAAGGGCCAGAGCTGTATGGTTCGAAACTCGGCGGATAATGAGCCCGAACCTCTATCATCCCGGTAAATATTTTTGTTAGCCAATTGGAAATTTGAAATAACTTACGATGGTATAGAGTGCACAGCTTACTTTCCCCCTCCTAAAGGGCTTTGAATCATACTCCAATTGTCCAAATTCTACTGACTTCTGCTATGCAAGGAGAAAAGGTGAAATCATGTAGTGTTATAGAGAAACTGAAGCCAAGTATGGAGTTGAAGTAATTTTTCTCATAAGTTGAAATGGTATAATAATAAAATGATCTCCATATAACTCTCTTTTTAATCAAGGAGAGTTGTATTGACACTTTGACAAAGGCTCTACAGAGGTGCTAGACTTATGTGGATACAACTTTTAAAATAGTGTAATTTTCAAAAGTTGATAAATAGGGAAATAAGCAAGATTTTGATTTTAAGTTAAATGGAAAGCATTTTTTAAATTCAATTGGAATAATTTTAAATTAAGGAACAATATTTTCAATTTAGAAAGCGGAATACATTTTGCAACAGACCGAAAGGGAACAATACAATCTATAGGGAGCAAGGGGTCGGTTACAAAAGTTGAAAGAGATTTAGAGATGTTTCTCAACATTGTAGCAAAGTCATGATAATTGTTCTAGCATGATCTTTGACATTTACAAAGAAGATTCCTGAAACAACAGATTCTTTGCAGCCACGTTCATAACATATGGCGTGAGTAGCATATAGAGTGAAAGAGGGAAGAGAATGTGTCCATCAGCTTTACAAACACAGAGGAATCTAATCAACCTGCGGTAAGGGAGAGCGGGGGGGGAACACATTACTTGAAATAGATTGTATGTGCATACCTTATAAAAAAATAGATTGTATGTGCATTGATATTTACATATAACATGTTTTTTTATCTCTGTATATCTTTGTCCACTAATTCACATGAGTTCAGAAGTGAAGAACCACCCACATAGAGAGAGTTCTCACACAAAAATTGTCACTTGCCTCTCATGAATTTTCCAGGCAGATGTCCCGACAAGGATAGACGATCTGGTCATTCTGGAACAGCAGATGACAATCTGCAAGTCTGGAGCTCCTCTCTAATAGATGTACCCATATCATCAGTTGATCTGAATGAGATTCCAGATACGCTGCCCATCAAAGGAACGGAAGTCGACACAGTTACAGTCACTATGGATAACAATCTGAATTAACATATGGTGGAAGAACAAAGACATGTTCAAAGGCTTGAACCACAGAAATTTTGCTTTAGAGGACCTAAGATGGGAAACATGGTAAGACACTGCATTTTTCAGATTACCAGACAAGGAATGGGCATAATGAAAGAACGTTTTAGAACTATTACTTCTCTGACCTGACCGATGATGGAACGAGGAGAGATAAATCTTAAGAACATAATTGAACCTTACTGGTGGTACATTTTCTAAGTCATTCCAATAATGATGTCTCCTAAGCTACTTCATTCTATTTTGCAACACTTTCAAATTTTCTTACGTTCTGCGTCAGTACCTAAGACGCAGATGTGTAAATTGCCTGATAAAATTAGTACTCTTGATTGGATGCAGTCCGCTCTTCGTGATTTCCTGCACTACTGAGTTTTCAAATAGAACTGAACTTTCTATCTCGACAAAATCTAATTGGTCTTAGTACTCATTTTATATTTCTTCCTATTGCTGGAAGTCTAGTACTTCAGACAAAGACTTACCAGCTTAAACAACTTTAATATGACTAGCTTCTGATTTCTGAATCTGCAATAAGGATACATCTGATATATTCATTGCACTCAACTGTGCTCCCAGAACCACTGGATATCTCAAGAAAATGATTTTTAATTAGTTAATTATTTCGTTCCAATTTTATGCATCTCTCCGAACACCCAAGAGACCAATTAATCAATTAGATTTTCAGAAAAAACTATGCTTACTGCTTAAAACGCGAATAAATAACCCATTGCAATACTACTTCCAGCTAAAAAAGCATATATAAACGTGCATTTAACATGTAAAGTTACAAGGATTACAAAGAGAAATTCCTAAATTCCGTGTTTTACAACTAAATAATCATTGCAAACACGGCATTATAATCAATACACTATCATTAGTGTTTTACCATTGATATCAGCGCAAAAATAAAGGATTTTTTTGTCTGATTATAGAAAGAAATGAAAACATATTTAGAGGGAGAATCATGCGAGGTAAAAAGAGAAACGTACAATTTAATTGCGTCAGATAAATAAAACGTGATGAGATCGTTGCAGAAGGCGACAGAGAGGAGCGACTAGCAAAATTCCAAAGCTGAAATCAGTTCGAATTTAAAAATAAATAAAGTAAAAGAAGATAGCAGATCGAATTTGGGTCCATTTGCTTGTTTTTTGGGCCATTTGCAGAATGGTCATTATTAAGGGATAGTGATAATAGACATTTAATATCACTTATTTTTTTATACTTTTATACGTGACCACTCTCTCTCCCTACTCTCCTCCTCTCTTTTGTTTTTTTCATTTTTTCTTCATTTGTGTTCTCTATTTTTTTATGTTTTCGTATTGTACAGAGTTTTAATGGAATTCATCAATGAATTTCAATCGTTTTGACTTAACAATTTCCTTTCATGTTGCACAATTGGTGTTCAAATTTAAATTATCAATCAATAAATTTTGAAGGTGTTTGACTTTCCACCATTGACAGCCATTAAAAAACTTTGAAGCTTTGAAATTGAATTTGGATTTTCAAAAATTATTATTTATTTAGATTGGGTGTTATTGCAAACAATTGAAAATATTGTTTGAAATTTATATCTCAATTTTGAGAGTGTTTTGGTGAAGATTAGACTTGATTTTGGCCGAATTTCAGATTGAAACTCGGAAAAAAAAATATGGCATACAATATACTTACGAAATTGTAGTAAGGTTGTATTATAATTATATGTAAATTATACTCTGTTGTAGCTATTTTTTTTTTTTATTTGAATATTGTATGAAAGTTGAAAAATAGTTATATAGTGTATGAATCGTTGTATAAAATTTGTATTGAAGTTATCAATACTACCTTTTTACGTAAAGTTGTTGATATGTATCAAAATTGTATTAAGAGAGTAAGTTTTTATAGGAATTTTAGAGAGGAAGAAACACACACCACATACAAAATATATACAAATCAGATACAAAAATATACAAAAGACATATTGTATAAAAAATGTATTTAAGTTGTATGTTATTGAAGTTGTAGTTAACTGGGTAGAAATACTATATGAAAGTTGTAAATAAGTTGTATAATATATAATTAGTTGTATGAAAATTATTTTTACTATGTATAAATCAAATACAAAATATACATAAGACATATTATATAAAAATTATATTTAAGTTGTATAATATTGTAGTTGTATTTAACTAGGTAGAATAATATATGAAAGTTGTAGATAAGTTGCAATTAAGTTGTATAATGTATAATTAGTTGTATGGTATTTGTTTTTACTATATATGTTGTTGTAGATATTCAAATTTGCATTAAATTTGTACGAAATTTGTTTTTAATTTGTATGTTGATGTACCGTATACTGTTCTTTTCTCGGTTGATTTATTAAGGAAAGAAAAGTAGAGAATGAATTCTGAATCGACACATGTACACTGATTCATATTTGTTTGAACGGTAAAACTTGAATATTCATGGAAACTTAACGATTTGGGTGGAGTGAAGCGAAAAGAAAGGGAGTCAGGTCAAAAGTTCATGGTGGATCGATGCTTGGATGGATCTTCGAGCTATTGGTAAATCTGACTGCTTATCAGGTACTCTAAGCTACTATGATATATACGAAATAAAGAGGTGATGGAAGGGCCCTCTACAAATCTGCTAGAATTTGTGGCTCAACTCATTTCATCGACAATCCTCACCGGGTATTCCTAGGTATATGTTGTTTGCGTTCAAGTTGGAAAGCCTCGTGTGGTTGTCCAAGGGTATGTTGACTACTTGGATGTCGAGATCATTAGATACATAGGCGTTGATGTTCAAAATTGAGACTTATTACTTGTGTTATTTACATTTGAAGATTCTGCTATTTGACCCAAAAAAAAAAAAAGGTAACTTAAGCAGTATCTCATGGCTTTGACGGACAGAAATCCCTAAATATAAGTTCGATTTGGAGAGAAGAGGGGAGAGAGGAGATAAAAAAGGAAAATGATGTAACTAAATCCCTTGATTAAAGGCACTAATAATGGATTATGAGCCTTTTAAGGTGAAATGTATATAATTTGTAAGTAATCATTGTTTAGGGAGTTAATATACAAAATTAGAACAATTTTGGAAAATAAATTTCAAATATTGTATAGGAACAAAAAAAATACCATTATTAAAGCTACTTTTTAAAACATAGCTATAAATTAAAAATGAATGCACCTTTAGCCATTTTATGATTACACTATAAATATTTCATTAAAAGTGGTAATTTGACCCACTTTTATATTGCCACATGAGCCTTTTCCCTATTAAATTAATTCATTAATCATGATAGATTATTGTGTTTGCATTTTAATTAGTACTCATATATTTATTCAAAAGTGATTGAAATAAAATTGAAAGTTGAATTAGACATACCTACATTAAATCCAATCAGCATACATCTTTCTAATTTTTACGATTAAGTTAGATATTTTTCATAAATTCCCAGACACTTTTGTTCTACAGCTGACTTCCCATCTTCATCCACACATCTCTCCTCCATACGGCCTCGGCAGCCATAGCCAACAAAGAGGGAAGCAAATAGAAGAAAGCAAGCGGGCATCAGCCGCTTAAAATAAAAATTGGTTATATTTGCAAATTTTCTAAAATTTGCAAAATTACATACAAGGCCCAACCTATGTTTTAAAAGGAGGGGCATGAGGCGAGGTGTTTTACCTTTGACGAGGCGAGGCGTAAGCCCTGAGACATGAGTCGTAAGTCTCATGAATCTTTAAATTTTACTAATTTAAAGAATTTTAAGATAGTATAAAATAAAAAATAATTATAAAAATTATATTAAAATCACAAAATCATAACAAATAATTTATTTAAAATATTTATAAATTATAATTCAACTATGAATAATACGAAAAGTATGACATATATCATAATATGCAAATTAGCTGCAACGTCGTTACAACTCAAACATCAAAAGTAATGTATTCGATACGAAATCTTATATATATCTCTTAAGGAGTCATAAATCTTGAAAGAATTTCGATATTATAATTTGATATTTCTTTTAAAATACTCCCTTTATTTAATATGCTTTCTATTTGAAAGAGAGTTTATATAAAAACATAATTCATAATTTAAATATAATTCTCTAGCATAATTTATATTTAAGTTTCAACAAGTCAATAAAGTGACACATAATTCATCATACAATACCATGATAACTAATTATTTGTAAATAGTTAATAGTTAATACTGAGCTATTAAATTTAAAAAGTATCGTATCTCATAAACGCAAAAAAAAAAAAAAATTTAGGAAAATAATTATAAAAAAATTCTGGACTATTATATAATAAAGACATAACAAAAGTTAATAAATAAATACCTTTTAAATGAAAGATTTATTTAAAATTTAATATTATAGCAGTCTTAGTGGATAACGTGCAATAATTTTTATTTTAATTATGACATAAAATACTCTCAACTTAATGATTTATGATTAAGAAAAAAATAATTTTAAAGTCAACGATTTATTAAGAAAATTTGAGGTTTTACAAGATTAGTTATACACAATTGCATAAAATTCTATTAGGCGAGCCCAGTACGCTGGGCGTTGGGCGTGTCCGGGACGTAAGTCTCACAGAACTAAGATTCACACATAAGCCCAAGGGCGTTTTACGAGTGCTCCGCCCTTGGGCGAGCCCCAGGCCAGTCCCAATTTTGCCTTTTAAAACAGAGAGCCCAACACACTAAGAGGTCGTTTGGCAGGGAATATAAGAATAGTGCGGAATAAGGTGTATTAGTAATGCAAGCATTAGTTATGCATATATTACTCCTTATCTATTGTTTGGTGTGATGTATTAAAATTATAATAAATTGCATAATTTTTAAGAAAAATAGTTGTTTATAAAAATGCCCTCCATATTCTAAAGCTTTAAGAGACTTTAAGGATAATTTTATCTTTAACCAATCTAATGCATGCATTAGTAGCCTTGGTATTACTAATGCCATGATTTTCTATGCATTACTTATACATAATATAATACCAAATATGATTTTAGTTATACACAAGTTGAAAAAATATACCAAATAAGATATTAATAATGGATAGAGCTAATGCTTACATTATTTTTTCTAATAACCACCGCCAAACCACCCCCTAACAAATATAAACCCGGCCCGTGATTCACCACTTCAAGGGACTCGATTAAATGATCTGACACTGAACATAAGACAGCTAATTGCTACTAATTGTGATGATTAGAAGCCAACAAATTAATGTAAAATAACCAGTGATGAGTTGATGAAAGCGATTTCTAACGTCCCCTCAGTAAAAACGTCAGAATCAGCAGAGAGATAGCTAGCTATGGCGACCAGAGGAGGAGAGGACGAAGCGAAACAAATGGCAGCTGAGCTAAGCAAAACCCTAAAAGAAGGAGAAAGACTTCTCGCGCCAACCCGACGCCCCGACGGAACCCTCCGTAAACCCATTCGTATTAGGGCTGGTTATGTGCCTCAAGATGAAGTTGCCGTTTACCAATCTAAAGGCGCTCTTGTAAGTATACATTTGTGGTACATGTTGTTTTTGGTTTATTCTGTGTGTACTTGTGTTGATTAATTGGTGCTTTGGGAAATGGCAGTGGAAGAAGGAAATGGAGTCATTGCAGGATGTTCCGCCGGGGTATGATCCGGTGATGGAGGCTAAACCTAAGTCTAAAGCTGCCAAGCGGAATGAAAGGAAGAAGGAAAAGCGTCAACAGGTTCAAATTTGTTACTCCTCTCATTATTTCTTGTTTATTACCCTATTCTTTAGTCAGCTTTGTTCTAGTTACCAGAGGATTAGTTTACATGGCCTGAACAGTTTGTCGGGAAGATACTTATCTGTACCCGTGCATCCACCAAAGGTAAAAGGGCATCAGGGGCGGATGTAGTGTTATTGTTATGGGTTCATCCGAACCCAATAGCTTCACTCAGACTATGTATATGTGTTTAAAATTCACTAAGTAAGTATAATTAATAGATTCCGTACTCAGTAAATCAAATGGACTGTGGTAGAATCCCGAAGTTGAACCCATAAAATTCAAATCCTGGATCCGTCTTTGAAGGCCATGACATATGCTTTTACATAAGGTTTAGTATAACCATGGTTAATTAATACTATGTATTATTCGCTCAATTCGTCACCTAGTCCAGTTAAGTTTTTTCCCCAATTTGTTTGGTCAACTGTCATAGTTGGTATTGCATTAGTTGCAGTGTTGCAGATCTTTAATCAATATTATGTTCGACCAAATTATTCATTTTCTTCAACTATGAAACGACATAGACAGATATCTTATGGCATAATAATATAAATGCACTGAAAATCTTGATGGCATGAGTGATGTATATGATACTGCTGTAAGATATAAGGTAATATAATAATGAACTGCATTTCATGTGCATTATTCTTAATGTAATGCAATTATATTGCTAGCTTATGCAAGTGGGCAGTAGCTGCAGTTCATGATGAAGGATTATCGAATTAAATGGCATTTCATCGGGCTTCAAAGTTGGCCATACAACCATATTTGACCTAAGCTGGTTTCTTATAACGTGGTTTCAGTTGTAGTACCCCCAATGGCTCGTAGGTCTCTCTAATTGTGGATGCACCAGAAAAGCTAATAGTTATCAGTTCCCCAAATTCTTCTAATTCTAACTTGCTCGATAAAAACCTGGATTAGCAGAAAATTCCTTCACCAAAGCTGGCGAGCAAGAGCAAGGATGCATTCCCAGGCTATTGTAGTTCAGTCACAGTGTAATATGCGACAGCAAACGAACAACTAAAGTTAGACACCTTGTTATCGGATGTATGTTTTTATAACGAGCAGATATCTTATCAATGAAATAGCACCATGAAGGTGCAGTAAATTTATATATTTAAAATTACCACAAATGGCAATCACCTGGACTTCAGAGTATGACTAGGTTTTAGCATCTCTTGTCCCTCTCCCTCCACGAAAGCCCACAAAATGCAAGCTGGATGACGTACTATCTTTTGAATATATTTCTGTGGCTTTCTATCAACTGAGCTGAGGTATTTGCCATGGGGTATCTAGGCATTACCCTTTGAATCACCAATAGATTTGGAAAATATCTCACTTCTACCTTGCCAACCCACATAATGGGAAAAGATGATTAGGTTCCTCGATGTACCTTTTACACGAAGTACCTATTGCACGAAATGAGCGCATTTTCCTCAGGTTATACTGAGTTAGGCAGCTTCATGTACTGCTATCCAACCAAAATGGGAAACTTTTATTGGGGCTCTGCTTTGACTGGCAATTTCCAAGGCGATGACTTAGGCTTAGTGTCCTTGCAAGATTAAGCATATTGTAATAACATGTTCTAGAGTGAATTTCCCTGTACTGTTACCTTTTCTAGTTGATAAGTCAACCTTATGTCTAATCCAAATCCAGCTACCATTTGCATAGGTGAGATCAGAAATTACAACTCATATACAAATGTTAATCTCCCGAAAGATCTTTCAAACTATCTATACAAAGGGTATGTCCTCTTAATACCAAAATACAAGTAAATTAATGAAGAAATTCTAATCTCACCTCTTCCCAAATGACCTTCACTTTCATCCAATCTTACATCCTCAAACTTAGGCCTTCAGTTATGAAGATCAACACTGTATACAGGATGTAGTTTCTGGGACGATCATGTTGCGATATTAGTGAGAGGCTTTTTGATTAATCACAAATAAATAAATAAATATATTGAGCTTTGATGACTTAAAAACTGCATTGCTTTTCTGTCACAAATGTTGTGAACCAAATGCTGCTATAATTAACACAACTTGTGGCAGGCTGCAGTTGAGAAGGGTAAGAATCCAGAGAGTGGTGAAGTCTCATCTGCTGAAAATTCAGTTGGCGTTCCAGAGCAGGTTGAGTCAGTTATGTCCCAGATAAACAGTCTTGCGATATCTGCAAATCCTGTTGTCCCCCCTTCAAATTCAATCGAGTCTTCTGCCGTGGGAGATAGTGTGCAGGACATTGACAAAAAGATCCGAGCTCTGAAGAAAAAGGTATGTCCTCCAGTGCTTCCAGTTCTCCAAAGGCATGCCATCATTCAAGTTCTTTAACATAACTCAGATGCTTCTTACTGCATTTTAGAGATGCTCGGCTATCATCTTTGTTTTCCATGCCTTGGTGGAATTTATTATTCTACTTCACAATTAGATGGTGGAAAAAATTGTTGTTTCCATTTTGTACATCAAAATGGATGATTCGGTTTTGTTTCAAGGTAATGACATGTTTGTGCATTCTTTTTGAATCCATAACAACTGCATACATGTGCTGGTTCACCTCTATGTTGTATTTTCAGTCCAAGGTGCTCCCATCTCAACACTTTGGTCAAATGTCACATAGATGGGAATATCACCTTTGGAACTTCTTTTTTGAGAATGACCTCTTGGAACTGTCGAACTGTGACATGAGGACTTCCTTTTGATTTCTACTAATGGTTCATCTTTCAGATACTACATATATTAGAATCTGGTCATTGGGTAGTTTTGGAAAGCGTTGGGTTTTTATTGGTAGTTTATTTGTACTATCAATCTGAGAAAAAAAACAATCTTTTAATCTCTGGTGATTTATCTGTACTACGTTCTCAGGGGGAGGGCGGCAAGATGCACTTAAAGGTCTCCATTGGAGCTTTAAATTTTTGTTGAGCTCACTAAATTAAACGCTGCTTTATTTGGTGCAGATTCGGCTGACAGAAGCTCAACAGCAGAAGACTGAGGAGAAGGATATGAAGTCAGAACAGCTGGAAAAAGTGGCTAAGTTGGAAAGCTGGCGAAAAGAGTTAAAGATTTTGGAGGATAAAAAGGCTGAACTGGAAGCATGACATCATGAATTTAATTTTAGGCTGAAGAAACTCGTAGTTTAAGTTACGGTAGCCTGGTGGAATTTTACCACTGCATCAATATACTCAACGCCCAAGATGTTAAGGGAAATGTGTGTTTATTTTGTAATTTGTGCACTAGTTAGGGCAAAACAACACAGGATCTAGGGCGTGTTTGGTACGAAGTAAAATGTTTTTCAATTTTCCCATGTTTGGTTGGCTTGAATGTTTTGTAAAACATTTTCCTCATGAACTCATTTTCCTCTAATTGGAGTAAAATGTTTTCGAGAACGGAAAACATTTTTCAAAATTCTTTTTTAACCTTCCCATTCTATTTCTCATCCCCACCACCCACCAACTCACCCCACCCTCGCCCCAACCCCCTACCCTACCCTCGCCCCCAAACCCCATCATAAATAGAAATATTATTAGCGGTACTTTTTTTTTTATGTTATGGATAGAGTAATTTTTTTTTTTCATTTCAACAAATGAGTATTTTTCTTTTCATTATATAAAAAAAGTAATTTTTTTTCATTTTAACAAAAAAAGTACTTTCTTTTCATAATGTAAAAAATATATTTTCTTTCATTTCAACAAAATGATGTAGTAAAAAGTATTTTCTTTTCATGATGTAGAAAAAATATATTTTTTCATTTCAACAAAATGAGTATTTTCTTTTCAGATGTAGAAAAAATATTTTCTTTCATTTCAACAAAATAAGTACTTTATTTTCATGTTGTAGAAAAAGTACTTTCTTTTTTAACCAAAAAAAGAGTATTCTTTTTTGTTATGGAACACAAATTTCAACGTTATTTTTGCATAAAAAAGTAATGCATCTCATTAGTTCTTTTAGGTTTGTGTGAATTTTTAAAGAATAACTAAATTCTTGAAAAAAAATAGAGTTCTGAAAACGTTGGGTATTTGAAAGGAGGGGAGGGGAGAGGAGGGGAGGAGAACACATGAAACATGGGGACTTGGGGGAAAGGGGTGAGTGAGGAAAGTAGCATAAAAAAATATTTTATACTCTCTAACTAAATACTAGAAAATATTTTCCGGAAAATTTTTTCACTCACCAACCAAACAATGAAAAATAAGGTATAAAACCACTCATTTTTCATGAAAACATTTTCTAGGAAAACATCTTTCATGGAAAACATTTTCGTTCGTACCAAACACACCCCTAATTTGTGTTAATTTTCAGGTAGTGCTCCAATTTTAGAGGACATAGCTGCTGCTTGTTCTGATTGGTCCTTGATTTCCAAAGACGTCAAAACTCTGAAGCGCTTCAATCATCTTTACATATTAAACCTCTAGATTGAGTGTTTCATCAACGTCCTAACTTATTTTGCGAATGAACTTCACAAACTAATGCCTTTGGCTAAATTGATTTCCAATTTCCTGGATTCATGCTGATCATTGCTATTTGCGAGAAAATTAAAACTTACAACAACGACCCAGTGAAATCTCATTAGTGGGGTCTGGGGAAGGTAGTATGTAAGCAGAACTTACTCCTACCCCGAGAGGTAGGGAAGTTGTTTCCGAAAAACCCTCGGCTCAAGAAAACAAAAAGAGGCAATATATCAGTGTCGTCAATAAAAACCGAGAAGATAGACAACTCATTATTCAAAATTTCTGTCCCATTTTATCTGATACTCCTTTTCTTTTTTGGTTTGGCAAAAAAGAATGATGCATTTTTCTATTTAGATGCACTTGAGATAAAAGTTCACACTTTTACTACGAGAGAGGATGAAAATTGATCATCGCCCATTTGATTATTGGTAGTAACAAAATTTCAGTACTTTGTATATACACACTAAGGTGTCAAAACTATTCCTAGTACATCAAGTCGGTCTAAAGGTGACATTATTCGATTGAAGAAATCTCTTATTTAGATGTTTTTTCCATCTCTTCAAAGAAAGGATATACCAAGAGAGATCTTAAACCAATCAGATGAGCTCGCAGAAAGCCCAGACATCAGGCCAACCATCAACGAATGTTGAGAACCAAATTCGAAGTCGAACATTTTAGTAGGAAATTTCACATAAAATCTGTTACATTTTTTTTCCTTTTGAATAAGTATAAATCCGTTACATTGAAGAGTCAAAATAGTTCAAACACCTTCCACGCACACACATACTGAAGTCTGAATACCGAAGCTATAATAGTGCCAAAATTGATGACTGGTCAATTAATATCTTGAGACCAAGTAAAAAACACCCCCTCTGTGACTTCAGCTGGCAAGAGGTTCTAGGAGTATCAAAGGATCAACCCATACCGTGCAACTTTAATCTTGTAAAACATGTGTCATCCCAGAGGTGAGAGAATTGTCTATGAGGATTCAATATCTGACTCTTCCAATCCTTCTCTGTAGATTTCAAATTCATCAGGAGTCCACCTGCATATTAAATTGAGTCGGAAAGTAGCCATCTTGATACCAAGCAGACGCTGCACAGTAACAAGGCAATTGCTTTCATTTCTCAAGAATTTCAACATATGCTGTTTTGATCTTTTTGCACTTTTATAAGGCACCTCCAGTATGACACACGAAATAGACAGAATGGAACTATCCTCAGAAATTTGATAGATGGAAATATATACAAACCAGTATGCGAGCTGCCTCCGGTGACAATGGCTTCCCTTCTTCACATACAACAAAGTCAGATACAAGCTCCACAATACCTGCTCACCGTGCGACATAGGTAGATGAATCAGAGATTTTTACAGATAACTATTGACAGATTAGACACTAAAATTATGTTACAATCATCAATCAGCAAACAACAAAAACAGCAGAGGAGCAGAAGATTAATACCTTTGTTCAATCGAACTGGCATCCCCTGCTTTCGTAGGAATGGCTCCATCTCATGAGTGAACTGATCAAGAGGGCCTTCTTGTAGCTCCACCTGAGAGATTGAACCAAAACTAAGAGCCCTGTATGTAACTGAAATATAAATTGAGGCAAGGTACTTGGTGAAGATACCTTATGTAAATGCTCAGATCAAATAAGGACCAAAAATAAGAACCCGGTAAGTAACTGGAATATAAATTTGAGGCAAGGTACTTGTTGAAGATACCTTAGATACATGCTCAGATCAAATAAAAATATCCCCAAATTATCTACTAGAACAAATCTTTAATGGATATGATAATCGATATGGTTTAATTATTATAGACCAAACAGCACAGGGGTAGCAGGAGGCATCAACTGAGCCAAGAGAAAGCATCTTCTGAAGGAGCTCTCGAGTAAAATCGTCCTTATTATAGTAGTCAAAATGGCAATTAGATTTATAAAAAATAAGTTGACATATAGCTAATATGGCAACAAGAGTCAGAACATACTTAGAATTGGAAACAGGTAAATATAAACGAAGCTAGCATGCAGTTGCTTCAAAATTATCAGAAATAAATTCACCATCCAAAACATAGTGGCAAAAGCTTCTTTTTTTGCAGCAGTAAAACCTAAAACAGAAACACTAAATCTCCACAGAAACAAATAACATCACTTAAGTTCAAGCTTGAGTATTTTTGTTGTATACAAGGAGAAAAGATTATTCTTTTCTGGACCTTACACCGCAATTAAGGAGAACGGCTTTATCATGGAATGTGCGGAAGTGAGCTGATTCTTAAATTTAAATACAAGGTTGGATAAAGAAGGAATAGAAGTTCTGTCTAAGTTTTGATGGACAAAATTAACCGGTACCTATGCTAGTGGGAACCGGGAAATAGCACATACTGGGTGATTTAACCGGGGTGCTAGTAATCTGGCCCGCGCACACCGCCATAAAAGTAAATAAACAACTTGTATTAACAAAAAAAGTTTTGCAATACCTTTTCTGTTGCAGCACTGCCAGTCCTTGCAAAGTCGTATTCTTCAAACTCGTTAAACAACCTGACAACATTTAAAATGATGAACCAAAAGAAAAATGGAAGAAATGGAGGGAGCAAGAAGCAAACACCAGAGGTTATACTCTAGCAGACACAAACAGCTAGTGCTACAGGATACAGGCGTAACTTTCAGGCAAGGAATGAAATTGCAACGTAAAAGAGAAGCGGAAGAAGAAAAACCACGAGCATTTGACTTGGAATTATTGGCTAGATATTTTTTGCAACAACAAAATGTTAAGCTGTCACCACAATCAGCATAAATAATTTGGATATAGCACAATGGACAAGGATGACAAGTGACAACAAACTATTAACGCAATCTCACTAATAGAAGTAATGCTTTCCTTTCACAACAAAAGCAGAGTTATAAGGTGTAGAGTTTCAGTATCTCAAATGCATCATTAAATCTGTGAATTTACCTTTGGACCTCTTCCTTTAATAAATTAGTAAAGCAAATGCCTGAATCTCCACGTACGAGCTGTACAGACATGATATCAATTACAATAATTGAAGAGAATCTAATAAAAAATCAACTGGACATTTGACAGATAATATAGTGTACGTCGGCATGCCCTACCTTAGAAATCTTATGGAGACCAGGTCTAATCTCATCGGAGACTGACCGCCCAAGTGCTACCTGCATGACTTTGTTCGATCCAAGGAAAAATCTGAAATAAAAAGAAATAATGCTTAATACACGATCCATGCTGCTAATTAATACGAAAGACCAACAAAAATCCCCCTCGAGACTTCCCAACTCAATACTAACTTCCAATCAATAATCCTCCCAAAATGATTTGTATGAGAAAATGTAATTGTTTAATGATAACACATTCACTGTATGTACACAACGTACTCTTGAAACTGGCTGTAATAGCCAAACGAGCCAATTCTAGGTTCAGTAAAATATAGTGCATATATTATCTTCTTGCAAGCCAGAGCAGCTAGATGTGTCGGATTTAAAATTTTAGGCACAAGGTATCCGCAACATGTAAATTCTAAACATGGGCATGCGAAAGTAGAGAGTACCTCCATACAATCCTAATTAAAATTTGCTATTTTCTGAACTCTATAAAGAAAATATAAGCTAATAGGATCCTACATTATTAGTCATAACTAACCTTCCTAAAATCAAAGCAAAATTGATGCCTTAACTCGAAAATGTCCCAACATGTATGCTTTTGATATCAAAATCCTTCATATCAGGATATTACAATCTTTTTAAGCAACTAAGATAAAGATTAATAATTTTTCAAGGAAATTTGTCAGACGAAAAATAAATAAAAAACTTGCCTGCTAGAGGATTTGAGCTGATCTCTAAACTCCTTGAACTTGAGATTTCTCATGTTCTCGAAACTAAAGACGTAAGCTGAACTATACTTTTCCGCACATTCCCTTATTGTATTTACTATATTTTCTTTGTGCTCCTTCCCCTTCTTCTTCGTCTTCGACAAGGTCACTGCAATTAGAAACCACAACACATCAGCTTAATAATTCAGAAATTTACTTTAAAAAAAATATACTATAACACCTTATCAATTGAAATGCTTAAGTAGTAAGAAGTCAGCAATCAAATATTGAAATTTCAAGGGTTGTACTATACCGGCTCTATTACGCTTCGACTTCGGCATTGTTTCTTCGGTTTGTGTGTTGAAAGCTAAAACCCTACTTCTTGTTTTCCTTTCACAAAGTATAATCTGGCCGCGCGTTTAGTTTTATGTCTTTATACGGGTTTGATCGATACTGGGCCTTGAGTTTATAAGCCCAGTTAACTGGTAGGTTGGATAGTAGAAGAAAGTGTTATTGGACCGTCGTCCAATTGGATGGGTGAGTTACAGGAATGGCCTATAAGGTGTTGGTCCTTAAATAATAGCCCCGTTTTTTAATGTATTTAAAAAATAACCTTTGGAGTCACGCACATTTATTGCTTGTTGGATATTTTTCTATCGGATTAATAGATTTTATGATATATTTTTTCTATCTATATTGTTAGTTTCCCACAAACTCTAATCGACTGGCATCGCTTCATAATTGTTTAATTGGTCACCAAACTCTACCCTATTGGCATAACTTTGTTTTATCTACATTTGACGTATTTGTTAGATTATTTGTAAACTCTACAAGATTAGTATGACTTTGTACTTGTTCAATTGTTCACCAAAGACTACCCGATTGGGATGACTTTGTGTTACACGCATTCAACTTACATGTTAAATTATTTATCAAAATCTATCCGATTGATATAATTTATCTATGTTGTTTAATAACGTATTCTTCAAATTTGCAATCCTAATTTTGATCAAAACACATTAAATCTTCTTCAAATGATCTCATACTTACAATAAATTCCTCAAATACCAATACCAGTGACCCACAATCACCAATTTAGTCAAATAATACCAAACAAAGAGGATCCATCCTGTCTTATTCGATACTTTATGTGAGCACGTAATTTTTGCCCTACAAAAATACTACTACAAAATCCACTAAAACAGTTTTCTGATTGTTTTTTGTTGTTATAGAATTTCTAAGAATTTCTCTTTATCTGCATTTATTTGCTTTTGGGTGCATATTTAATATTGTAAAATCATAGAAAAGTCATAAAAATGTTCAAATCTTCATTTCATATCATTTTAGGTTTTAATTATATTTTTAAGAATTAACTACATATTAATTGTATAGTTAATACATGAAAATTACAACAAAAAATACATTAGTCATTTTACATGCATTTTTAGATAAATAATTGGTTAGATAATAGTTAATAGGCTAATTTTGCAAAAATAGGTTTAATTTGGAATATTGAGTGAAGTGGTTGGCTTTGGAAAATATAATAAAAGAAAAAGGAGAAAAGAGAGGGGTTGTTGGGTTCAAATCGGATTTGGGCAAGCAAATAAGCCCAATTTCTTGCGAAAATCCGCTCACCTTCGCCCCATTACTCAACCCAGCTCCCATAAGTACCAAAACAACGTCATTTCAGGCGTTTTAATCATGTCCCTTCATCACTTTTCATCCAACGACTAGGAACTCCCTACCCCATCCCTTTTAACTGTCTGAATACCCCCTCTCCCCCAAACCATAAAGAAGCTCTCATTTCAATACTAGGTCGGCTCTAAAAGTATGTTGGGTAAGGCATGTGCCTTAGGCCCCCAATTTCGAGGGGCCCCATTTTTCAAAAATAATATATATTTTATAGGTATTTAAAAAAAATTATATGTAGTAGTATTTTTATGTTTTTCATATAGATGGAAAGAAAACCTTTTAGAGTAAATAAAGTAAAAATTTGACTTACTTAAAAATGATAGATGAATAATTTTCAATTTGAGTTGATTTAATAATTCCATGTTTTACTCCTTCTTTTTCAATGTTTCAATCTTACTCTTCATATTTCAAAACCTACTTATCTTCTTCCTTTCTCTTTATTCTTTCTCACCTTCTTGAATTCTTTCTCCAATATTTTTTTCTTTCTCCAAAATTTTATTTTTCACCTTCTTTCTCCAAAAATTTATTAGTTAAAGTGTTCAATAATATTTTTAAGATTCCAATAGTTCTATACTTCTATTACTTTATAAAATATATAGTATAGTTTTCAAGATTTACAGCAAGAATTTTGAAGTAGACAAGCAACAACTAGATATTTTGGACTCAAAGTCTTCATTCTTCAAACTTCCAGAATCAGTAATCGGGTAATATCTTTCTAGTATTATTTTTATTTGGCATTTGGTATTTCATTCATTTGACTCCATACATATCATTTAAGTATTTTTTTAAAATTTAAATACTTAGGCCTCACATTTGACTTTAGCATTAGGCCTCAAATGCCCTTGAGCCGCCCCTGTTTTATCACCTCCTCCATCTCTCTTTCAACCCTAGCTGCCCACGCACAAAATCATCTATGGCGGCGCCACCTTCAAACACCCTCAAACGTTCACCAAATAATCTCCACCCTCTCCTCTCTCCAAATACCTCAACTTTCCATTTTAAAGCCTCTTCGTCTTTGTCGGTTTTTAGATCTCGAAACTAAACCCTGTTCGTCGCCTTCCTCCTTTTTTATTGCTTGATGGATTCCACCTTGTGTATGGTCGAAATTTACATCATTCGAAAGCTTTTGATGAGAGCTATCCGCTGATGTAAGTTTCACGCCATATCTCGGAGGTCACACTTTGGTCGAGGCCGCTGTGACTGGTCAAGTTTCAGTCGAAACTCCTTGTTTAAAGATGAGAGGGTAAATTCTTTCTTTCCGATTGAGTAATTTTTCCTTTCTTATAGTTTTTCTCAAATGTTCCTCTCTTCTCAAATGTTAAAAATGATTTAGACCAATTAGGATTCAAGATTAGTTGATCTCATGGTTTTGCATGATTTGGTTAATATTTAATTACACTGTAGTTAGTTTAATTGCATGATGTGTTAGGATAATTGATTTTGAATTTAGATGTTGAAACAAATTATTTGTTAAATTGTTTGTTAGGTTAATTTGCATAATTGTCTGTTTTGTTTGATCTCTATATCCGCCTGATTTTCCTGTTATAGTTTGTTTGTAAATAATAAATATTAGAAATTCGAGGGAGTTAAATGAAATAGGGAAATTTAGGAGAATCATGTATAATGCTTCATACGGAGGCATCTGAATGCTCGACTGGTAGCTGTTATTATAGGCAAACTCTGCAAGTGGCAAGAACTGATCCCAAGAAATTTCAAAATCTATAATACAAGCGCGAAGCATATCTTCCAATATCTGAATAGTGCGCTCTGATTGTCCGTTTGTTTGTGGATGAAATGTTGTACTCAACTCAATCCGCGTGCCTAACTCACATTGTACAACCCTCGAGAAGTGCGAGGTGAACTGCATACCTTGATCTGAATAATAGACACGAACACACCGTGAAGGCGGACAATCTCACGAATGTAAATTTCAGCTAACCGCTTTGAAGAATAGGTAATTGCCACTGGAATTAAATGTGTTGACTTGGTCAACCTGTCCACAATGACCCATAATGCGTCAAACTTCTTCTGAGTCCGTGGGAGTCCAATAACAAAATCCATAGTGATACGCTTCCACTTCCACTCAAGAAATTCTAATTTTTGAAGCAAACCACCGGGTATCTGATGCTCGTACTTAACTTGCTCACAATTCAAACACCGAGTTACATATGCAACTATATCCTTTTTCATTATTCTCCACCAATAATGTTGCTGCAAATCTTGATACATTTTGGCGGCACCCGGATGAATAGAATACCAAAAACTGTGGGCCTCTTCAATAATTAATTCACGAAGCCCATCAACATTAGGAACACAAATACGACCATGCATCCGCAGATCTCCATCATCTCCCACAGCAACCTGCTTGGCACCACCGTGTCGCACCGTGTCCTTAAGGATAGGCAAATGAGGATCATCATATTGTCGCTCTCTGATGCGCTCATATAAAGAAGACTGAGCGATTGTGCAAGCTAGAACCCGACTGGGCTCCGAAACATCTAACCTCACAAACTGATTGGCCAAAGTCTGAACATCTGCAGCTAGCGGCCTCTCACCAACTGGAATATACACAGGGCTGCCCATACTCACAACCTTTCTACTCAAAGCATCGGCCACCACATTGGCATTTCCCGGGTGATACAAAATGATGATATCATAGTCCTTCAACATCTCCAACCATCTTCTCTGCCTCAAATTGAGATATTTTTGTTTGAAATAGATACTGTAAACTATGATGATCTGTGAATACTTCACATGACACGCCGTAAAGGTAGTGCCTCCAAATCTTCAGCGCATGAACAATGGCTGCCAATTCTAAGTTATGAACACGATAATTCTTCTCGTGAACTTTCAAGTGTCGCGACGCATATGCAATCACCCTGCCATCTTGCATCAATATTGCACTGAGTCCAATACGAGATACATCACAATACACTGTGTATGATCCTGAACTTGTTGGCAATACCAACACATGCGCCATAGTCAGAAGCAGTCTTGAGCTTCTGAAATCTTAACTCACACTCGTCTGACCATCTAAATGGAGCACCCTTCTGGGTCAGTCTGGTCAATGATTTTGCTATAGATGAAAACCCTTCCACAAATCGGCGATAATAACCTGTCAGACCCAGAAAACTCCGAATCTCAGTAGCTGAAGTAGGTCTAAGCCAGTTCTGAACTGCCTCAATCTTCTTAGGGTCCATTTTTATGCCTTCCGGCAATACAAAATGCCACAAAAAGGCAACTGAGTCTAACCAAAACTCGCATTTGAAAAATGGCATATAATTGATTATCCTTCAAAATCTGAATCACAATCTGAATATGTTGCTCATGCTCCTCTCGACTGCTGGAGTAAATCAAGATGTCATCAATGAATACAACCACGAAGGAATCCAGATAGGGCTTGAACACCCGGTTCATCAAATCCATAAATGTTGTTGGGGCATTTGTCAGCCCAAATGACATCACTAGAAATTCACAATGCCCATACCGAGTTCGAAAAGCTATCTTAGGGACATCAGATACCCTAATCTTCAACTGATGATAACAAGACCTCAAGTCAATCTTCGAAAATACCTTGGCACCCTAAAGCTGATCGAATAAGTCATCAATTATTGGAAACAGATGCTTGTTCTTGATAGTAGCCTTGTTCAATTGTCGATAATCTATACACATCCTTATTTAACCATATTTCTTCTTCACAAAACGCTGGTGCACCCCAAGGCGAGACACTAGGTCTAATAAATCCATGATCAAGCAAGTCTCGTAACTGCTCCTTCAATTCTTTCAACTCCGGCGGGGCCATACAGTATGGTGGAATAGAAATGGGCTGAGTGCCTAGAGCCAAATCAATACAGAATTCAATATCTCTATCGGGTGGCATCCCCGGCAAATCTGCAGGAAATACTTATGGAAATTCACGAACAACTAGTACTAAGTCCATAGAAGGAACATCCGCACTGGATTGGAATTCGATTCTAGAAATTGGAACAACTCTATTATGTCATTTATAACTTGCATACACAATTTGAGTTCATTCTAAATTGATTTGGCATGTTTCGGCGCAAGTTATAGAATTAAAAATTTCATAAACTCATAAGTCCGAATCGACGCGCGATTTGTAGTTTCACCGTTGTTATGTGTGATTAGAGACCTTGAGTAGGCCCATAATATGTTTTGAGACTTGTTGGTGTGTTCGGACGGGGTCCCGAGGGGATCGAGTGAGTTTCGGAGTGGTTTCGGGCGATTTTTAGGTCATTTTTAGCTGCTGGTTTTTGGCAGCAGTGTGCGAAATTTATGATACACAAAGCTGACTTTGAAAGCTTATTGATAGAAACTAATGGTCCACCAAACTGTATAGAGAATCAGGTTCTCTAGTTCTCTATAAGTTCCCACATAACACACGCACACTGCAGTAAGTAAATGACACAAAGAAGTTTTACGTGAAAAACTCCCAGCTCACGGGATTAAAAACCACGACCTACCCTTGTAGGATTTCAACTTCATTACTGAGGGAACTTTAGATTACAATCTATTGTAACCTAGGAATTAACCTCCTAATCCCTCACTAACTTGTAACAACTATATTACAAGCCACTTTGTAATAACTCTATTACAAAGACTTACAACTTGACTAACTCTAGCCAAGACACAAACACAAGGGTTTATGATTTACAAAGGTTTCCTACACAATGCTTCTAACTAAGCTAAGTAGGAATTACAAGTAAAGAACTTTAACAAAGGTGCAACACAACTAAGGACATGTAATGAATCAATACAGGAAACTGGTCTTTCGTTAAGTTGTTCTTTGTTCTTGATGCCCCTGAGAATCACTTGCAAGATTTGACACAAACTTGAGAGAATGCTTGATCGATTCTTTAATGTGCAAGTGTTTTGTTTTACCTTTGCTTGATGTTATTAACTCATTTGTGACATCACTTGAATGATGCAAGCAAGTTAGGTAAAGGGTATTCCCCATAAAGTTGATTGTTGCACTATTTTTGCATTGTTGCGTATGTAGGCAGCAACTTTACTGTTGTGGGGAGTTTACTTGTACAGTCACCATAGGTACTAGTAGCTATCTGTTCCCTCTGTTGTTACTTTGACTCTGAAGAGTTGAACCACGTCCCCGAACTAAGACTTGTTGTTCTTTAAGTACTTGAGGATGTGTAACAGGTTCCTTATCTGGTTCGTATCATTAAGTTTGTTAGATCATCGAAATATAACATGGATACATATATAACCTATTAATTTCCCCCTTTTTGATGATGACAAACTTATAATTGAAGTTTTCCCTAAGAGCCAGAATGGTAGATCAGTTTCCTGTATTCCCCCCTGAATCTATTCCCCCTCAATTATTTCCCCCCTCTTTTGGCATCATAAAAAGAGCAGCAATAGGCAAAAATAAGTCCATCTAGGTTAACTCATGCCATAAATGTGCACACAAACATGATTAAAAACATAACGTAAGAGCAAGGCATACACAACAAAAGGACGAGAAATGCATTAATTTGGGAAATAAACAAGGAGTAGTTCCATTGTTATACAATTACCACAAAATAAAAACAACAAAAAGGTACAAGTCATCAAACATATCCAAACACATGAAACAAAAACAACTTGAACTTGAACTTGACACTGGAAGGGAATGACTCTAAGGAGCACTAGAAGGGGGAGGCAGAGAGGAGGAGGCAAGACTTCTAAGGATGATATCCATTCGAGCATTTGCAGACCCTTGCTCATTGAGCAGCCTCTCCTTCAGGTCCTCAACCTGTTTTTTGAGATCAACATTTTCTTTGGTCAGGTGAGCAACCTCTGCACTTTGTGAGCTACTAGAATCAGGTGCCTCCTAGACCTGACTAAGCTGAACCTCAAGGATAACATTCCTTGCCTTCAACTTCATTATCTCTTCATTAGCGATATTCTGAGCTTCAATCAATTGAGAGATAGTGAAATTACTGCCAACCCCTCATTTCTTATCGATGCACTCACACTCTTTCAAGGTGGTTTTGGAGAAACTCTGCTTGCGAGTAACCATGGTGGCCTTTCCCAGGGGAACTTTGAAGAACTCAAATACTTTGATGAGAAGAAACCCATTTGGCAGTCCATGATTACCATCCTTGAAATTTGGTACCTTTTTCATGTGCTCAATCATGATTCCCGACAAATTTATAGTGGAGTATGCATCTAGAGCTTCCACGACGAACAAGTCTGCTCGTGATGTAATAGAGTGCCTTTCTGCACGAGGAAGCAACACCTTGTTCACCATTTCGAATAGCAGTTGGTACACTGGAAGGAGGGCTTTCTTGTGTACCCGTTCCCCCTGTTGAACTACATCATCCTTCAGAATGGCATTTCTGAAGTTTGAAGAGCAAGTCCCTTCAATGAAAGATATACCATCAGTAGGCACTCCCAATATGGTTCCCAACATAGCCTCATCAATCACAAAGTCAACCCTATTTACCTTCAAGCAGATGTTATCATTCTCAACAGTGAGCAAATCGACATAGAAACTATGTACCTCGGTCTCATACACTTTAGGACTCTCATATGTGAACAAATGGGTCCATTGTTGAAATTCACAAATTTCAACCATTTGTCGCATTCCCGTTATGTCAAGAATATCAGGGGCAAAGGTTCTGCCCCAAAGCACCTTCTGTTTCCTCATATTTTCCCTCCCAATATCCTTGGTCACACTCACCTTGGCCTTTTTCAAGGAACCAGGTCCCTCACTTGCACTAGCCTTCCTCTTCACAGATTTCTTTACATTGTTTCTTTTCTCAGCATGTTTCTCAGACACGTTCTTACCAGACCCCTCAACCACTTTTTCTCTAGACTCATTCACTTCAACATTATGAACTTTCATCACTTTCACAGATAACTCTATTCCAAAATTTTGAACCGCATGTTTCTTGGAGGATTTACGGATTAAGGGACTGGGTTCCTCATCCACCTCGTCATCAATGTCCAAAACAAGAGTTGTAGGCACCACCTCTTCGTGTACTAACTTTCCACCCTTCACCAACATTCTCCTCTTCTTCTCTTTCTTACTTTTCTTCAGAGCTGACTCAAGAGCCTACTTCTGTTGCAGCCTAGTAGTAGGTCTTTTAGGAGTGGGCATTTTGGGAGTTGCCCTGCTATTCCTAGCACTAATAAAGTTTGCAAGAGGCACATTATCATAGTTTTCTTCACTACTGTCATTATCCTTCTCATACAGAGATCTCATCTCGGGAGCAATAATGCCCAATGGCTCAGCATATAAGTGAGGAGAGAGAGTGGGATCAGTACTGACCTGGGGTTCTTTATAAGAGTATGAAGTTTCATCCCAAGTAGGAGCATATGTCTCTTCTTGTGTGAAGGGATCAAGTCCCTCAGTAGGTTTCCCAGTTCCCTTCCTTTTTTAATAGATAATCACCTTCCCCCTGAGACCCATTCATTTTAGGTGCGCCTTTATAACCACTATCTACACAACCCTCAATAGCGATTGTGTAACGACTCGGCCGGTCGTTTTGAGAGTTATAGCCCCATTTTCTTTTGTGCTTTTTAGCTATATTATGATATACCGGGTTAGTTAGTTCGGGTCCGGAGTGGTTTCGGAGTGGATTGAGACACTTAGTCTCTAAAGTAGAAGCTTAAGTTGGAAAAGTCAATCGGATGTTGACTTATGTGTAAATGATATCGGATTTGAATTTTTATGATTCTGTTAGCTCCGTTATGTGATTTTGGACTTAGGAATGTGTCCAGAATGTGATTTGGAGGTCCGTAGTAGAACTAGGCTTGAATTGGCAAAAGTTGGAAATTTGGCGATTTGGGACGGCAATGGAAAATTTTATATCGAAGTCAGAATAGATTTACGGAAGTTAGAGTAGGTTCGTGGTGTAATTTGTGATGTGTGTATAAAATTTGAGGTCATTCGGACGTGGTTTGGTAGGTTTCGACGTCATTTGCAGAATTTGGTAAGTTAGAAATTCTTAGGCTTGAATCCAAGAGTAATTTGGTGTTTTGATGTAGTTTTTGAGTGATTCGATGATTTGTCTAAGTTTGTATATTGATATATGACTCGTTGGTGTGTTTGGTTGATGTCATGAGGGGCTCGGAGTGAGTCCGGGTGGTTAACGGATTGTTTGAAGTTGGAAAAAATGCAGCTGAAACTGCTGCTACTGGTATTTCCGCACCTGCGGAGGGGGAGCTGCAGGTGCGAGGTCGCAGGCGAGGCATGGGAGTTCGTAGGTGCGGACAGTGTTGAGGTAGGTTGGGTCCACAGGTGCGTAGGAGAGGTCGCATATGTCCGCAGATGCGGATAGGTGTCCGCAGGAGCGGAAGTTAGGAGGTCTGGCAGTGGTCGCAGGTGCGAGGTCTTTTCCGCACATGCGTGGTCGCAGATGCAGATATGGAGCGCATGTGCGAAGTTGGGGTTTTTAATGATTTTTCGTATATGCGGAGGTTCTTGCGCAGGTGCGCATATTTAGCTGCAGGTGCGAAAGACCTTGGCAGAAATTATAAATAGAACACTTCGCGAATTTTGGTTCATTTCCACGATTTTCAAGTCGAGTTTTGGAGCTTTTGGAGTGATTTTGAAGGGAGATTCGAGGGTTTTCAGTGAGGTAAGTTGCTTGGGCTCTAATACTCATATATATGGTATTTTCCCATTGTATTATCATCTAATTAGTGGAATTTATGGGTGAAAATAGAGAGTTAGGGCTTGGGATTTTAGAGAGTAATTTGGGGAATTGAGGGACCAAATGAGGTCAGATTTTGATGAATTTAGTATGGGTAGACTCGGGAGTGAATGGGCTTTCGGATTTTGTGACTTTTGTTGGATTTTGAGACGTGGGCCCGGGGGGGGAGGGGGGTTGAGTGAATTTCGGGATTTGGCCCATAATTTGGTATTTTCCTTGTGGGATTCATTCTTTAGCTCATATTGATCGTATTTTATTGCTTGTGGCTATATTCAAGTCATTTGGAGGCCGGTTCGAGAGGAAAGAGCATTTCAGAGTAGGAGTTCTACACTGTTGAGGTAAGTAACAGTTTTAAATCTGGTCTTGAGGGTATGAAACCCGGAGTTTGGTATAATGTGACTGTTTGTAGGTGGCACCCATGCTAGGTGACGGGCGTGTGGATGTACGCCGTGAGGGATTGAGATTTGGTCCGTCTCGGGAGACTGTGAAGTCTAATAGCCTTTATTTTGTGTCTATATGCTTTCTTGTCTACTAGAACTTGACGGCCTTTCATGTTAGAAATCATGCTTAGGCTATATTCCTGCTCCTGGTCATAGTGATTCTTGTACATGTTTACCTCAATCTATGCTATTTTTCCTGATGATATACTGTAACACTTTGATTTGGTTTGTTTTTCCTTTATTTATTGAGAGCTACGAGACTAGAGAGATTCATGAATGAGTAAGGCTGAGGGCCTGGTTGTGAGGTATTTTTATATGGCACGTGAGTTGTCTGTGCGGATCCTTATGTTTATACTATGGAACGTGAGTTGTCCGTGCAGCACGTGAGTTGTTCGTGCAGCACGTGAGTTGTCTGTGCGGATCCAGATATGATATTATAGTACGTGAGTTGTTCGTGCGGATTATAGCGCTTGGGCTGTAGGAGCCCCTTATGAGTCTGAACACCCCCAGTGAGCGCAAGTACCTATTGAGCGTGTGCATTGAGGGCTGAGAGTTAAGTGTCGAGTTATTGAGGGTTTTGAGTGACAGTATCTGTGAGGTTTCATCTATTTCACTTTGTTGCTGCATTTAGCTGATAATTGTCTGGCCGGAATTGGTAATTATGCAACTGATCTTTTACTCATGTTTACTCTTAATTGTGAAAATTATCAACTGAATTGTTCTGTATAGCTCGTCACTACTTCTCGATTCCTTGATTATTTCTGTTACTTGCTGAGTTGGTTGTACTCATACTACACCCTGTACTACATGTGCAGATCCAGGCATGTCTGAGCACGGAGATTGTTGAGTCCAGGCCTGTTGAGTTCCAGAGACTGCAAAGTAGCTGCCAGCGTCCGCATGACCTTGTTACTCCTTCCACATTTCTTTATGTTTTGTACTGATATGTAGACATTAACTGCAATAGTTTTAAATACTTAGATGCTCATGACTTAGTGACACCCCGATGTCGACCTATTTTTCTGCACTTATGTTTTATTTGGGTTTTACCCCGTATTTATGAGAAACTCTGATTATTTTAAATGTCTTAATTCACTTCTATTAAATTTTGAAAGTGTTTTGGAAAGTCCGGCTTGCCTAGTACCACAATAGGCGCCATCACGACGGGTTAAGTTTTTGGTCATGACAGATTGACAACATATTCTCTATGGCCTCTTGTTCTTGCAAACCCAAAGTGAACTCATAAGACATAGGAAGAGCATTGCCTGTAGAATCGGCAACGTTCAAATCAACCCTTGGGGTGGTTTTTACCGATTCATCATTATTACGACTCACGCCGTATTGTATCTCATAACTTTCTTCCACTGGCAGACTAGAAATTTCTTGATTTTCTTCTTCATCCATTGTATCTTCGTCAGCCATATTTTCCGGCGAGGCAGAAGTAGAGGTAAGGGTGGCAAGTGGGTCAGTCCCGGGCCTAAACGGGCCAAGTGGGTCGATCCCAAATTAAACGGGCCAAACAGTCTTTTTGTAGGGACCGGCCCAGGATCGGGACCGGGACCGTTTGGTCCCGGACTAAATGATCCCGGCCCGCGGGCTAAGTGGGCCCAATAGATTTAAAAAAAAAAAATTAAATAGATATTAGAGACAAAAGGATGTTAAAAAAAATATCTAACGCAATGCTTTGTAAATTTTATTATTGAATTGTGACCTAAATTTTATTTAACATCATAAATTTTAATATTCAATATTTAATATCGAATATAGCTTATATATATATATATATATATACACTATACTATATATAAATCTTATATCGAATATAACTTTTATATATATATATATATAGCTTATATATCATACATCTCATTTAGTATATATACTATACTATATATATATATATATATATATATATATATATATATATATATATATATATATATATATATATATATATATATATATAGAGAGAGAGAGAGAGAGAGAGAGAGAGAGAGAGAGAGAGAGAGAGAGAGAGAGAGATGAAGAAGAGAGAGAGAGAGAGAGAGAGAGAGAGAGAGAGAGAGAGAGAATGATAGAAGATCAAGTTTTAGCTCAACTTATATTACAGTTTCAACTAAAACTGAGTTGAGCTAAAACTTGATCTTCTATCATTCCATATTTATACTAGCTAAAAAGTACCATACTTTGGTCATTTCATGTTACTACTAAAAAGTATATATATACTAAGTGTATAGTATATAAGTTATATAAGATGTACACATAGTATAGTATAGTATAGTATAGTATATATATATATATATATATATATAGCTTATATATTATACAGTTAGTAACAATAAAGTAAGCTATAGTAGCAATTATAGAAGAAAATTAGAGAGAGATTTTAATAGATTGATGGTTTTGTAAGAAAAATAAAAGAATGAAGGGGTATTTATAGTTGAAAATAGGGAAAAATATAATTATAAATGGTTTGGGGTTAAAACAAAGTTGGGGGAGTTAAATGGCTATTTTTGACAGCCCAACGACTATTTTTGACATCCCAACGGCTATATTTTAATTTTTTTTTTTTAAAAACAAAATATAGCCGTTGGGACCGTTTGGCCCGCTAAGGGACCGGTTCGGTCCCGGTCCCTGACGGGCCAAATGGTCCCGGGCCTGGCGGGCCCAAAGTATAGGACCGGCCCACGACACCAGCCGAGGCTCACTATAACCGGGCCTAACGATCCTGGCCCGTTTAGCCTATTTGGACCGCGGTCCCGGGACTAGATCGGCCCACTTGCCAGCCTTAAGTAGAGGTCACAGTCACAAATTTCTTGGGAGTCGATGTTTTGCGACTCCGATGAGAACCAGAACTCGACTGGGTTGGAGAGGAAGCACATGGTGGTCGTGACTCTAGCTTAGGGTTTGGACTAGTCGGAATAGGGAGTGTGGGCTCTATCACTGATGTCTCAACGGATGAGGACACGGTGGGGACGATGCTTGGAAAATTTTGTGTTTCGTGATTGTCACACATGGTGAAGTGTAGTTAGTTGAAAAAAAGAGTTTGAAGAAGGAAAATGGGATTTTGGATTATTGTTGTGAACAGTTCTAAAGTGATTGTAAATGGATTTATTTAAGAGGAGTGAGAGACCGGTTGCGTATCAATTTTGGGTAGTCGGGTTGCTTTATAAAGGGTGAGACTCTTTGATTCAAGAAGCAAAAAAAAAAAGGAAACTGACAATTTAATGATGTGGCACCGTTTCAGCTGTTTAAAAATTGAGCATGAAAGTACAGAGGAACTACTAACCTGTGTCAAAGGAACCATGTTCCCTGACACTTGACAGAGTTTGAAAATGTAAGCCTTATCCTTTGACCAGCGTGCAATGCATTAGCTACTTGTCCGCTCTGCTCTGTATTCGCCATGCGTGTCTACCTGTAACGGTATAAAGGTGAGTTAGACTGCGCCATTAAACACTTTTTAGCTATTTTACATGTACATTTCTTTCGTAGACAATCATCGAGAGACCAGGTCCTCAGCTTGATTTTATCAATTCTAGTGCCATGCAATTCTTTTCAAAGTGCTCTCTGCTCAGTGCTTTGGTGAAGATATCTGCAATTTGATCTTCTGTGCTACAAAACTTCACGCATGCGAGCCATTTCTTAACATTGTCTCGAAATCTTCTAGTTGTTGCTTGATCCACATCAATTAAGCACAGCAAGAGGCAGCTGTCACATACTCAGCTTCAACAGTTGAAAGGGCCACTGGATTTTATTTTCTTGTGCCCCATGAGAATAAACACGAACCTAGAAAATGTGCCATACGAGAAGTGTTTTTCCTATCCACCAGATAACCAGCATGGTCAGCATCATCATACCCTATCAAGTCAAAGTTATCTCTCGAGGGATATTCGAGAACCAGGTCCTGTGTTCCTTTGAGATACCTCAGAATTCTCTTTGCAGCCTTCAGATGAGTCTCCTTTGGATTGGATTGAAACTTGGCACAGAGTCCTACACTGAAAACAATGTCTGGTCTACTTGCTATGAGATACAGAAGTGACCCAATAGTTCCTCTATACATAGTCTCGTTTACAGGAGAACTAGGTTCATCCATATTCAGGTGAGTGACAGTGGCAATAAGTGTATCAATGATCTTTGCACTCTCCATCTCAAATCTCTTTAGAGGCTCTTTGATGTACTTTTGCATACTTATCATTGTGCCCCTAGGAGTTTGCTTGACTTGTAGACCCAAGAAGAAATTCAATTCCCCCATCATGCTCATCTCAAACTCACTTCCCATGAGTTTTGCAAATTCCCCACACAATGAATCATTTATTGCTCCGAAGATGATGTCATCAACATAGACTTACACAATGAGCAGGTTCCTCCATCATTTCTTCAGAAATAAGGTGTTGTTAATTTTTTCTCTTGTAAAGTTATTTTCTAGAAGAAATTTGGACAACCTTTCATACCAAGCACAAGGAGCCTGTTTTAGCCCATATAGTGCCTTGTCAACTTTAAAAACATGCCCAGGATGTTCATAATTCTCAAATCCACGAGGTTGCTTGACAAAGACTTCTTTTTTTAGAAAGCCATTCAGAAATGCACTTTTGACATCCATTTGGAATAATTTAAATTCCATATGAGACGTAAAGGCAATGAGGATTCTGATTGCCTCCTTTAGAGCAACTGGAGCAAATGTTTCATCATAGTCAATCCCTTCTTCCTTATTATAACCTTGACCTACCAGCCTTGCCTTGTTTCTGGTTGTGTTTCCAAACTCATCAAGTTTGTTTCTGAATACCCCTTGATTCCTATAACAGTTATGTCAGCAGGTCGTGAAGGTGCCATACATTGTTTCTCTCAAATTGATTGAGTTCTTCTTGCATAGCTGTAATCTAATCAGCATCTTTTAATGGTTCCTTGATATTCTTGGGCTCAATTTGAGAGATAAAAGTTGAGAGGGCAAGCGCATTTCTTGCCTTTGATCTGGTTTGAATTCCTTGTTGTGGGATGGTCCATGTATTTCTGAATGTGATTCTCTCTCTGCATGTGGGGTCTCTTAATCTGCATCAGCAACTCTATTTTCAGCTTCAGTTGTTGTGATTGAGGAACCGGGTTCCTCTATATCAGCTGGAGATTCAGCTGTGCCATTGTCATTTGAATCCTTGACCTGACTCATCATGTCAGTGTTTCCATTTGCCATGCCAATGACTTCACCAGGGACAATTGATTGTTCTCTCTCTTGATCAATCTTATCATGTGAATCCTTCCCACATGAGTGGCAAGATTCATCAAAGATCACATGTATACTTTCCTCAACACATTGCATCGTACACCTTGTGATCCTTGAAGCTTGAGTTGGACAGGCCACGAACCAGGTCCTTCTTGACCAACTTGTTCAGCAACGTGAAACTTGCATGACCCAGCCTTCTGTGCCATAGTTCAACATCATCATCAACAGTACTTAGACAGCTGAGATCACCACTCTTGTTTCCCTTGTCACATATTTGGGAGACACTTAACAGACTGTACTTTAACCCATTCACGTAGTACACATTTTTAATTAAGTGAGAAAGAGACTTTCCAATTCTTCCAATTCCCAGAATGTATCCCTTTTTGCCATTTTCAAAGGATACACTCCCTCCTTGTAGGGCCTTGAGTGAAAGGAAATCATTTGTATTTCTAGTCATGTGCTTCGAGCAACCACTATCCATGTACCATTGTTGGCTGCTCCCTTTCACTCCTCCTTGCACAAGGAAATCAAGGGTTAGACTTATGAACCCAAACAAGTTTGCGTCCCTTGTAATGAGGAAAGGGATGAATCAGGACCTTTTTTTCCAAGCAGATATCATGCGTTTTTTATACGAGGGACCAGGTTCTCTAACAGTAGTTACCTTTTTAGCAAAAACTTTATTTTTCTGTTGAGACTAAAACTTGGCCTTACAGGTTTCCTTAAAGTGCCTAGTGTTACCACAATGAGTGCAAAGCCAGTTATCAGGTACAGTAACATACTTGCTATGAGGGTTTTAAGGAGTATTTTTCCTTTGGAACCCTATCCCTTGCCTGTTTCCCCCATTATTTTTATACAAAGCAGTGATTGTATCAGAGGACCAGGTCCACTTGAATGATTTTTCTAGATCTGTGATGACCCAAAATGTCATCTTTAAATTTAATAATTAATTATGTATTCTAAGACCTCAAAAAGTACTATTTATCATTCCTCGACTTGCGTGCGCAATCCGTAAAAATTTTATGGAAAGTTTTTATGTGAAAAATGGATTTAAAATGTGGATTAGAGCTTTAAAACTCAATTGAGTTGACTTTGGTCAATATTTTGAGCAAACGAACTCGGATCAGTGTTTTAATAGTTCCGGTAGGTCCGTATCGTAATTTGGGACTTGGGCGTATGCCCGAAATTAAATTCCGAGGTCCCTAGCCCGAGATATGGAATTTTGAAGAAAAATTAAAATGTTTAAGTTCGAATAGTGACCGGATGTCTAATTATGTGAAAACAAACCCAAAATAGAATTTTGATGATTCCAACAGCTCCGTATGGTGATTTTGGACTTAGGAGCGTGTTCGGAATTTTATTTGAAAGTCCGTAGTTAAATTAGGCTTGAAATGCCTAAAAATAAAAATTTAAGTTTCGAAGTTTGACGGATGAATTGACTTTTTGATAACGGAGTCAGAATCCAGTTTCGAAAATTTTTATAGCTCCGTTATGTCATTTATGACTTGTGTGTAAAATTTGAGGTCAATCGGAGTTGATTTGATAGGTTCCGACATCGAATGTAGAAATTGAAAACTCTTAGTTTCATTTAAGCTTGAATTGAGGTATGATTCATGGTTTTAGCGTTGTTTGATGTGATTTAGAGGTTTGACTAAGTTCGTATGATATTTTAGGGCTTGTTGGTATATTTGGTTGAGGTCCCTAGGGCCTCGGGTGAGTTTCGGATGGTTAACGGATCAAAAATTAGAGTTAAAAAGGTGCTGCAATTTTTCCTCTTATGTTGGACATTCTGAGTTGTGATCGAGCCCAGATATCGAGCCCAGGGTTGACGAGGCACATGCTCGAGCTTGTGTATCGAAGCCATGATCGAAGGTCCAGCTCGAGGGCCATGATCGAAGGCAAGGCTCGAGGGCCAGGATCGAGACCCAAGATCGAGGGTCACAATCGAAGGCTCAAGGTCGATGCCATGATTAAGGCTATGATCGGAGGCCCAACCTCGATGCCCTGATCGAGGCCATGACTGAGGTCCAGGCTCGAGCCTGTGATCGAAGCCGCAATCGAGGTCCAGTTCCGAAGGCTGCTGGGCAGTTTTATAAAAAGAGGGCATTCGTCCAATTCGGCATTTTTAACAAATTGGAGCTTGAGCAGAGGCGATTTTTGATAGATTTTCAAGGAAAAGACATCGGGGTAAGTGATTCTAACTTGGATTTGGTCTATAAACATAAATATACCATTGTTTTCACAATTTAATTAGTGTTTTGAGATTGAAATTTGGAAAAGTTTAGAAAGCTCATAGAAACGTAATTTTGAGATTTCGGTATCGATTCGGAGTCGGATTTGAGTGAAACTGGTATGGTTGTACTCGTAATTGAATGGGTTGTCATATTTCATAACTTTCACTGGATTCCGAGATGTGGGCGCTGCGGGCGAATTTTTAATTAATTTCTGGATCTTTTCTTTAAAATATAGTATTTTCTTATAGAATTGATTCCTATAATATTTAGTGATTGTATCAAATTATTTTGGCTAGATTCGAGCTAAACGGAGTTGGATAATCGTGGGAAAGGCCTTATAGTGGATTAAATTGGAGCAAGACGAGGTAAGTCTCTTGTCTAATCTTGTGAGGAGGAAATTACCTCATAGGTGATTAAAATTAAATAATTGTTGCTAATTGTGGGGGGCTACGTACGCACGAGGTGACGAGAGTCCGTACGTAACTACTATTAATGCTAAAGTCCGGGTAGTTTAGGACTCAAAGCATGCCTTACTTGTATAAATTGTATTCTTTGATTTATTTATATTAATTGATATCTATATGAATATATTGTAAATTATTAGATAAAGATATTAAAGGATGGAAATCTCATAGGCTTGATTGTCTGTTTAAATCAATTAATTGTTAAAAGAAATTGTTCTCCTCCCGAATTTACCCTATAATAAATATACTCTCCTTCCGGAGGCACCTAAGAAAATGTCCTCCTTTCTTGTGGAGCGGGCCGAACGCCTCGGCAGGATAGATGCATCTATGGATCGCGCCGCACGTCCCTCGGCAGTGTACACGACACTCTGGATCTTGCCGTACGTCCTCGGCAGAAATCATGCTTAATAATAATAATTACACGATACTTTAATAATTTATTTCAGCTTGTGAAGCTAATTAATAAATTAGAAAATCCTTGGAATTTAATAAATTATTATTCTTGCTTATTTAGAAATTAATTGTTACTCATGTAAATGAGATTTAATTGATAAATTAGAATTTATTTGAATTGAAGGAATTTAATTAATTTATTGAGAATTGTTACATTTGAGGGAATTTGATTATTTCTGTTGATTAAATAAATTATTGTAAATTCTGTAAATCATGCTGATTTAAATATCCTAATTTTATTTTAGTTATTATTATTGACCCATAGTGAGTGTCAAAGTCGGCCATCTCGTCTCTACCACTTCGAGATTAGGCTTGATACTTACTAGGTACACATTGTTTACGTACTCATACTACACTTGCTGCACTTTTTGTGCAGGACCTGAGACTGGTACTAGTGGAGGACCTATCATCACATACCCACGTCATCCCGAGGCATAGTGGTGAGCTGCTTTTCTGAGCCGTTCTACAGCTACCAGTGTCTCTTCTTATATTTATATTCTGTCTATTTCATTTCAGATAGTATTTTGTATAATCTACTAGATGCTCATGCACTTGTGACACCGGGTCTTGGCACACACATTGGTGGAAGTTGGTATTTTATTATTTTCTTAGAATAAAAGTTTAACCAATGTACGATTGACTTATTAGTTGGCTTGCCTAGCTGTAGTGTTGGGTGTCATCACGACCTATAGGTGTGCCTCACTTGCAACTTCCTTTCCCTTTTGGGTGATCTCATGCCTACCTTCCCTTTTTAGTTCCTCAATTGTTTCCTTTAGGTCCACGACTACTACTAATAAGTCATCTCTCTCATGCTATATGTTTGCAGTTCTCTCAGTCAAAGTATCTTTTTCTCTTTTTAAACCCTCAATGGTCTCTCTTAGAACAACCGCAACCACCACTAGATCAACTCTCTCGTGTTCTATTTCTCCTAATTCTGTGGTTAGCGCATTTTTATCATTAATGAGACTGTGATAAGCATCAATTAAAACATTAGCCAAAGATATAAGCTTCTTTTGAGAATAGGATTTCAAATTTCTTTGAACATCCAGAAAGTTTACCTCATCTTCATCGTCATCTGATTTAGCCATTAGAGCAAATACAAAATCATATTCAGTTGCTTCACTTTCTACTGCCATTATGGTGTTTTCACCTTGATCATCATCATCTCCAAATTCACTGGAGGAGTCTCCCCATGCAGTAAGAGCTTGTTTTCACAACATTGTCAGCGACATCTTTTCTCTTGAACTTTTTTTCAGGAACCCGGTTCCTTTTCCCTCCTTTGTTTGTTTTGTGCTTATACTAGTCTTTGATAAGTGCATTTTACTTGATTTTTAATATATAATTTTCTCTGTAAAAATAAAAAAAATTATATTCTTCCCTAATGTTTAGTAAATTATGTAGGAAAGACTACAAAACACGTGATGCAGAATCAAGGAAGATTTTAAGAAATAGCGCATCAAAGGAGAAAAGTAAGCTGTGATGGAGTAAATAAACGAGTCACCAAGAAGACAATGTACGAATCGGGACTTTCATAACAGACCCATAACTGATCCATAACCAAGATCCATAATCAACCCATAACGAAACTCATAACCAAAGCATAACTAGTTATGGAGTGGTTATATAATGGATGTCTCAGAAATTCGGAAAGGGCGTTGAGAGAAGGAGAGCTGAGTAGACAACTGAATCCATTTCAGAGCTTTTCCTTTTCATTTCAGTTAGTTGTTCAGTACTTTGAATTTCTGCCCAGTCATTACAGTGGCTTTTGTTTCTAGTTCCTAATAAATTTTAGCTTTGAAAATTACTCTATATCTTGCTTTTAATTAAATAGGGGGAATTATTCTTTCTGAATATTTCTTTCTATTTTGTTATCTAATGGACAAGAATATTTTCATTAGCAATACTAGCTCCAGTATGGAGTAGCCTATCATGTGTTGGGAGAATGACGGATCTTAATATTTTTATATAATAGTAAATTATTCCTCAATTTCACATGCCTGAGCTGAAGCTTTTTATTTAAATCTTATATGCTTTATAGTTAGGTGTCATTTAATTTGTAATATCTATCTATTTCGTACTACAAATTAACTTCTTACTAATTCTGTAATCGAAAGAGGCGAAAGAAGTAATATAGTAAATTTTGGTATTGATAGATGTTAACTTCTATTAAAAGACATCTAGCTCTTATATGTTAAAATTAATTTTACACTTATTTGTAATCGAAAGAGGCAAATATTGTAGTAATCAGTTATAACAAGTAGGGAAATCGAAAGATACTTACTAAAAAAGAGTATGCTTTAGTTCAAGTATATATTTCTGGCTCTGTAATATTACTATTTTGTCGATTACTTTGTATAACCGAGAAGAGTATAATTAATTGTTCAACTTAAGTAATAATACATAAATGTAATCGAGAGATGCATTTATACATTTGTGAGAAATAGAAACTGTAGAGTATGTATATCTATTATATAATTAAAATATTAAGTGAAGTAAGGATCCCAACACCTTTTATTATATTTGTGAAAAATAAAATATTTTTTATTGCTCTATTCATGCATTTTTAGTTAGTTAATTCACAAATCAACTCTTTCTGATTTTCTCAAATAGTAATTAAAACAAGAAACGTCTGTAGAATAGATAAACCAATCTCTGTGGGATCGATATCTGTAATGACCCGGCCGGTCATTTCGAGAGTTATAACCCATTTTTCCCATTTCTACTTCTTTTTGTGTTATTCACCTATATTATATTATATCGGGTTAGTTGGTTCGGGATCGGAGTGGTTTTCGAGTGAATTGATACACTTAGTCTCTTAAGTAGAAACTTAAGTTGGAAAAGTCAACCGGATGTTGACCTATGTATAAATGATCTCGGATTTGAATTCTGATGGTTTCGTTAGCTCCATTAGGTGATTTTGGACTTAGGAGTGTGTCCGGAATGTGATTTGGAGGTCCGTGGTAGAATTAGGCTTGAATTGGCGAAATTGGTAATTTGACGATTTTAGTCGGCAGTGGAAAATTTGATATCGGGGTCAGAATGGAATTCCGGAAGTTGGAGTAGGTTCGTAGTGTCATTTGTGATGTGTGTGCAAAATTTGAGGTCATTCGGACGTGGTTTGGTTGGTTTCAGCATCGGTTGCCGAATTTGGAAATTTAGAAATTCTTAAGCTTGAATCCGAAGGTAATTTGATGATTTGATGTTGTTTTGAGTGATTCGAAGGTTCTACTAAGTTGGTATGTTGATATATGACTTGTTGGTATTTTTGGTTGAAGTCCCGAGGGCCTCGGGGTGATTCCGGGTGTTAACGGATTTGTTGAAGTTGGAAATTGTAGTTGGAGCTGCTGCTTTTGCTATTTCCGCACCTGCGGAAGAAAGGGTCGCAGGTGCGAGGCCGCTGGTGCGCGTGGGGAGTGCGCAGGTACGGGCGACGCTGGGCCAAGGCTGGGAATGCAGGTGTGAAGAATTTCCCGCATATGCGAGCCCGCAGGTGCGAGGCCTGGAGCGCAGATGCGGAGATGAGGAGTTTGGGCTGGTTTCGCAGATGCGCACCTGGGACCGCAGATGCGAGTCCGTAGGTGCGAGGAAGGAGTTCGCAGGTGCGAAAAACCTGGGCAGAAACCATAAATAGAACCATTCGCGAATTTTGGTCATTCTTCACAATTTCAACTCGGTTTTTGGAGATTTTGGGAGAGATTTGAAGAGGGAATCAAGGGGATTTCATTGAGGTAAGTTACTTGAGCCCTAATACTTGTATATATGGTGATTTCCTGTTATTTTAATCATGGTAATTAGTGAAAATGAAGGGTTAGGGCTTGAAATATTTGGAGAGTAATTTAAGAATTTTAAGGACCAAACGATGTCGGATTTTGATGAATTTGGTATGGTTAGACCCGTGACTGAATGAGCTTTCTAGTTTTGTAAATTTGGTCGGATTTCAAGACGTGGCCCCGGGGGCCGGGTTTGAGCCAATTTCGGGTTTTGGTCTAATTTTGTAGTTTTTATTGTGGAATTCATCCCATTAGCGCATATTGATGGTATTGTACTGATTGTGAATAGATTCGGAGCATTTGGAGGCCGAGTCTAGAGGCAAGATCATTGCGGGTTAGAGATTTGACAGGTTTGAGGTAAGTAACGATTGTAAATCTAGTCCTGAGAGTATAAAACCCCGAATTTCGTATCATTCTACTATTTTAAAGTGGCGCACATGCTTGGTGACAAGCGTGTGGGCATGCACTGTTGGGGATTTGTGACTTGGTCCATCCTGTAGCAATTGTAAAGTTGCATATTTTGTTGAAACCATTTGATACTTATATGTTTTAGAAAGAATTTCTGTAAATTGGGCTGAATGCCATGTTGGGCCTTGCGCCAATGCTGTTTGGACCCTTAGGGGTTGTTTCTTACCATCCTCTCACTGTTTTCGATTGAAAATCTATACTCAGTCATGTTTATACTTGTTTACCGCATAATTCAGTTTTATGACTCTATTTTGATGCATATAAATGTTTTGGGCCGAATGCCCTGTTTTACTGAAATGCCCGAGTGGCTTGAGAGGTTTATGACTGAGTGAGGCCGAGGGCCTGATTTGTGAGGATGAGGGTGGATCGGGGCTGCCCGCCTGCAACATATTTATGACTGAGTGAGGCCGAGGGCCTGATTGTAAGGACGAGTGTGGATCGGGGCTGCCCGCCTGAAGCATACTTTATTATTATAGCACGTGAGTTGTCCGTGCAGATTATAGCGCTTGGGCTAAAGGAGCCCCTCCGGAGTCTGTACACACCCCCAGTGAGCGCATGTACCTACTGAGTGCGAGTGCCGAGTGCTGAGTGCTGAGTGCTGAGTGACTAGGAGGCATGAGCGATTGTAAGATATGCCCCAGTGGCAAGAGTGATTGTGAGGTATGCCCGAGTGGCATGAGTGACTGTGAGGTTTGCCCGAGGGGCTGTATATGAGTGATGTTTTGCCCGAGGGGCTGTTTATGATTTCATCATTTTTGCTCACCTTTGCATTGAGCCTTTGTTTGAAAAACTGTTGGAAAAAATATCTTTAAATGATTTTTATTGGAACTGGGTTTAAATGAGATGGTTGATTCAAATCCTGATTTTTTAAGAGCATGTTGTATTTTGCTGAGATTTTCGTATATGAACGTTATATGCTTTATTGCTCGTCACTACTGCTCAGTCTTTATTTATTGTTATTACTTACTGAGTTGGCATACTCACATTACTCCCTGCACCTTGTGTGCAGATTCAGGTGTAGCTGGATACGGTAGCGATTATTGAGTGTTCTGGTTGCGGATTTTCTTGGAGATAGCAAGGTAGTTGTTTGGCGATCGAAGCCCCTGCTCTTCTCCCTCTTATCTTCCTCTAGTTGTATTTAGATATTTTTTGGGCTGAGTTAGCTTTGATATTGTTAGACAGATTGTAGTAAATACTCATGACTAGTGACACCCCGATGGCGGGCTTTTCTTTTCCGCACTTCTATTTTTCTTTGATTTGAACTCTTTAAAGGGAGGTTTTATGTTAAATAACCTTAGAATTATCTTTAAAATAAAAATATCGGTTTGTTTTGGAAATGAGTCGGCTTGCCTAGTTCCACGATAGGCGCCATCACGACAGAGGTTAGTTTGGGTCGTGACAGATTGGTATCAGAGTCTAGGTTACATAGGTCTCACGAGTCATGAGCGGGTTTAGTAGAGTCTTGTGGATCGGTACGGAGACGTCTGTACTTATCTTCGAGAGGCTGTTGAACCTTTAGGAAACTCCACATTCTTGAATTCTTGTCGTGCGAATCTGTTGATTTTAGTAACTAAATATCTGTTGTTTCGTTCTCTCACAGATGGTGAGGACTCGTACTACTGGTCAGGAGGGGCAGCCACCAGTACCACCAGCCAGGGCCGCGAGAGGTCGAGGCTGCGGTAGAGGCCGTGGTAGGGACAGAGGTGCAGCCCGTACAGCAGTTGGGGCAGTACCTACAGATCCACCGGTTGTCACAGATCAGGACCAAGTTCTAGTTGTTGATACACCAGCTCAGGCACCACCTATGCCTATTGTGATTCCAGGCCTTCAGGAGGCCCTAACTCAGATTCTGACAGCGTGTGCTGGCCTTGCTCAGGCGGTCTCTATTTCGACGGCCGCAACCACTTCTCAGGCCAGGGGAGGCACTCAGACTCCCGTCGCTCGCACACCCGAGCAGGTTATTCAGGGACTTCAGACACTAGAGGCACCACCAGCATAGCCAGTTATTGTTGCTCAGGATTATGTGGTTCCTGCTATGCCTGAGGATGATCAGCGTCGGTTGGAGAGGTTTGGGAGACTTCAGCCACCACCTTTCAGTGGCACAGAGAGAGAGTATGCTCAGGACAATTTGGACAGGTGTCAGAGGATACTACGTACTGCTGGTATTTTGGAGACTCGTATTGTCTCATTCACTACCTTTCAGTTTTCTGGGGCTGCACTCAGATGGTGGGAGACTTACGAGAGGCGTAGGCCTGTTGGCGCAGCACCCCTTACTTGGCAGCAGTTCTCCGTGGTCTTTTTGGAGAAGTTCGTGCCTCGATCCCGCAGAGAGGAGCTGCATAGACAGTTTGAGCAGCTCCGCCAGGGTGATATGTCTGTGACGCAGTATGAGATGCGGTTCTCTGAGTTGGCCCGTCATGCTATCTGGTTGGTTCCCACGGACAGAGAGAGGATCATGGGGTTTATTGATGGCCTCACTTATCAGCTACATTTGCTCATGACCAGGGAGCGGGTTTCGGGTGCTACCTTTGATGAGGTTGTCGACATTGCTCGGCAGATTGAGATGGTTCACGGTCACGAGAGGGTTGAGAGGGAGGCCAAGAGGCCTCGTAGTCAGGGTGGATTCAGCGATGCTCCTTTTGGGGGTCAGTTCCAGCACGGTAGAGGTCGTCATTTCAGACAAGCTCAGTCAGCTCGGCCATTTCATCGGGGTGCATCATCTGGCCATGGTTCTCACAGTTCTCATCAGGGCCACTCATTACTTAGTGCCCTTCCAGTTCAGAGTTCGTCTCGTGCTCCACCTGTTCAGGGATCTTCCATGCCAGGTTCTTCTACCAGTCATCCCGGTGCTAGGGGTTCCCTTCAGTTTCCGCCGCCAGCACCAGGGAGTTATTTTGAGTATGGGGAGGTTGGGCATATGTGGAGGCAGTGTCCGCGTCGTCATAGAGGTCTATCTCAGCAGAGGAGTCAGCCTCTGACTACAGCACCAGTTACCTCACCATTCGCCCAGTCAGCTCGGGGTGGAGGTCAGTCAGCTAGGGGTCGCCCTAGAGGGGGAGGCAGATCAGGGGATGGTCAGGCCCATTTCTATGCTCTCCCTACCAGACCAGATGCTATTGCTTTGGATGTTGTGATTACAGGTATTGTCTCAGTTTGTCACAGAGATGCCTCAGTATTATTTGACCCTGGTTCCACGTATTCATATGTTTCCTCGTATTTCGCTCATTTTCTGGATATGCCCCGTGAGTTCTTAGTTTCATATGTATATGTATCTACTCCTATGGGTGATACTATTATTGTGGACCGCTTATATCTGTCATGTGTGGTGACTATTAGGGGTCTGGAGACCCGAGTGGATCTATTATTGCTCAGTATAGTTAACTTTGATGTGATATTGGGTATGGATTGGTTATCTCCATGTCATGTTGTTCTAGATTGTCACGCTAAGACGGTGATGTTGGCTATGCCGGGAATTCCGAGGGTTGAGTGGAGCGGTTCTGTAGATTATGTACCAAGTAGGGTGATTTCATATTTGAAGGCTCAGTGCATGGTTGAGAAGGGTTGCCTATCTTATTTGGCTTTTGTGAGGGATGTTAGTGCAGAGACTTCTGTCATTTATTCTGTTCCGGTGGTACGTGATTTTCCGGGTGTGTTTCCTGCAGACCTACCGGGCATGCCGCCTGACAGGGATATTGACTTTGGTATTGATTTGGTGCCGGGCACTCAGCCCATTTCTATTCCACCGTATTGTATAGCACCGACGGAGTTGAAGGAATTGAAAGAAAAGCTTCAGGAACTCCTCGTAAGGGGTTTATTCGGCCTAGTGTGTCACCTTGGGGTGCACCGGTTCTATTTGTGAAGAAGAAGGATGGTTCCATGAGAATGTGTATTGATTATAGGCAGTTGAACAAGGTCACCGTCAAGAACAAGTATCCTTTGCCTCGCATTGACGATTTATTCGACCATCTTCAGGGAGCGAGGGTGTTCTCCAAGATCGATTTGAGGTCCGGTTATCACCAACTGAAGATTCAGGATTCAGATATTCTTAAAACAGCTTTCAGGACCCGATATGGCCATTATGAGTTCTTGGTGATGTCTTTTGGGCTGACCAATGCCCCAACAATGTTCATGCATTTGATGAACAGTGTATTCCAGCCCTATTTGGACTCATTCGTCGTTGTATTCATTGATGACATCCTGGTGTACTCTCGTAGCCAAGAGAGGCACGCTCAGTATTTGAAGATTGTATTACAAAGATTGAGGGAGGAGAAGCTTTATGCGAAGTTCTCCAAATGTGAGTTTTGGCTCAGTTCAGTAGCATTCTTGGGGCACGTGGTGTCCAGTGAGGGTATTCATGAGGACCCAAAGAAGATAGAGGCGATGCAGTGTTGGCCCAGATCGTCCTCAATCACAGAGATTAGGAGTTTTCTTGGTTTGGCGGGTTACTACCGTCGCTTTGTGGAGGAATTTTCATCTATTGCATCGCCTTTGACCAAATTGACCCAAAAGGGTGCTCCATTCAGGTGGTCGGATGAATGTGAGGAGAGCTTTCAGAAGCACAAGACTACTTTGACCACAGCTCCAGTGTTAGTTCTGCCATCAGCTTCAGGTTCTTATACCGTGTATTTTATGCCTCGAGGATAGGCATTGGTTGTGTTTTGATGCATGAGGGTAATGTTATTGCCTATACCTCGCACCAGTTAAAGACCCATGAGAATAACTATCCTGTCCATGATCTTGAGTTAGCAGCCATTGTTCACGCCTTGAAGATTTGGCGTCATTATTTGTATGGGGTTCATTGTGAGATCTATACAGATCACCAGAGTCTGCAGTATCTGTTAAAGCAGAAGGATCTTAATTTGCGTCAGTGGAGATGGTTGGAGCTTCTTAAGGACTATGATATCACTATTTTGTACCATCCAGGGAAGGCCAATGTTGTGGCCGATGCTTTGAGTCGTCGGGCAGAGAGTTTGGGGAGTTTAGCATATCTTCCAGCAGCAGAGAGACCTTTGGCATTGGATGTTCAGGCCTTAGCGGTCCAGCTCGTCAGATTGGATATTTCGGAGCCTAGTCGGGTATTGGCTTGTGTGGTCTCCAGGTCTTCTTTTTATGACCGTATCAGGGAGCGTCAGTATGATGACCCCCACTTGTTCGTTCTTCAGGACAAGGTTCGGAGAGGTGATGCTTGGGATGTGACTATTGGTGATGACGGCGTGCTGAGAATGCAGGACCGGATATGTGTGCCTAATGTAGATGGGCTTCGAGAGTTGATTCTTGAAGAGGCCCACAGCTCGCGGTATTCCATCCATCCAGGTGCCGCGAAGATGTACCGGAATTTGAGACAACACTATTGGTGGAGGCAGATGAAGAAGGATATAGTTGGGTTTGTGGCTCGATGTCTAAACTATTAGTAGGTTAAGTATGAGCATCAGAGACCGGGAGGCTTGCTTCAGAGATTAGAGATCCCAGAGTGGAAGTGGGAGCGGATCACTATGGACTTTGTAGTTGGGCTCCCACGGACTTCGAGGAAGTTTGACGCTATTTGGGTTATTGTGGATCGGCTGACCAAGTCCGCACACTTCATTTCAGTTGGTACTACTTACTCTTCAGAGCGGTTGGCTGAGATTTACATCCGAGAGGTCGTTCGCATGCATGGTGTCCCAGTTTCCATCATTTCAGATAAGGGTACTCAGTTCACATCGCAGTTTTGGAGGGCCGTGTAGTGAGAGTTAGGTACTCAAGTTGAGTTGAGCACAACTTTTTACCCTCAGACGAACGGGCAGTCCGAGCGCACTATTCAGATATTGGAGGACATGTTGCGTTCTTGTGTCATTGACTTTGGGGGTTCATGGGACCAGTTTTTGCCACTCGCAAAGTTTGCATATAACAACAGTTATCAGTCGAGTATTCAGATGGCTCCGTACGAGGCTTTATATGGGAAGAGGTGTAGATATCTGATTGGATGGTTTGAGCCGGTGAGGCTAGGCTCTTAGGTACAGACTTGGTCCAGGACGCATTAGATAAGGTGAAATTGATTCAGGAGCGGCTTCGCATGGCGCAGTCTAGGCAGAAGAGCTACGCGGATAGGAAGGTCCATGATGTGTCCTTTATGGTTGGGGAGAAGGTTTTGCTGAAGGTATCACCCACGAAGGGTGTTATGAAGTTTGGGAAGAGGGGCAAGTTGAGCCCCCGGTTCATTGGTCCTTTTGAGGTGCTTGGCTTATAAGCTTGCCTTGCCACCCAGCTTGTCGAGTGTGCATCCAGTGTTTCATGTTTCCATGCTCTGAAAGTATATTGGAGATCCGTCCCATGTTTTGGATTTTAGCACGGTTCAGTTGGAGGGTGATATGACTTATGATGTGAAGCTGATGGCTATTTTGGATTGGTAGGTTCGAAGGTTGAGGTCAAAGGATATAACTCTAGTGAAGGTGCAATGGAGAGATCATCCTGTAGAAGAGGCCACCTGGGAGACCGAGCGGGAGATGCGGAGCAGATATCCACGCCTATTCGAGACTCCAGGTATGTTTCTAGACCCGTTCGAGGACGAACGGATGTTTAAGAGGGGAGGATGTAACAACCCGGCCGGTCATTTCGAGAGTTATAGCTCGTTTTCCCTATTTATACTTCTTTTTGTGTTATTCAGCTATATTATGTTATATCAGGTTAGTTGGTTCGGGACCGAAGTGGTTTCATAGTGAATTGAGACACTTAGTCTCTTAAGTAGAAACTTAAGTTGGAAAAGTCAAACAGATGTTGACCTATGTGTAAAAGATCTCGAATTTGAATTTTGATGGTTCTGTTAGCTCCGTTAGGTGATTTTGGACTTAGGAGTGTGTCCGGAATATGATTTGGAGGTCCGTGGTAGAATTAGGCTTGAATTGGTAAAATTGGTAATTTGACGATTTCGGTCGGCAGTGAAAAATTTGATATCGGGGTCGGAATGGAATTCCGGAAGTTGGAGTAGGTTCGTAGTGTCATTTGTGATGTGTGTGCAAAATGTGAGGTCATTCGGACGTGGTTTGGTTGGTTTCGGCATCGGTTGCCGAATTTGAAAATTTAGAAGTGCTTAGGCTTGAATCCGAGGGTAATTTGATGATTTGATATTGTTTTGAGTGATTCGAAGGTTCGACTAAGTTGGTATGTTGATATATGACTTGTTGGTATTTTTGGTTGAGGTCCTGAGGGGCTCGGGGTGATTCCGAGTGGTTAACGGATTTGTTGAAGTTGGAAATTGCAGCTGGAGTTACTGCTTCTGCTATTTCCGCACCTACGGAAGAAAGGGTCGCAGGTGCGCATGGGGAGTGCACATGTGCGGGCGACGCTGGGAACGCAGGTGCGAAGAATTTCCAGCATCTGCGAGCCCGCATGTGCGAGGCCTGGAGCGCAGATGCAGAGATGAGGAGTTTGGGTTGGTTTCACAGATGCGTACCTGGGACCGCAGATGCGATTCCACAGGTGTAAGGAAGGAGTCCACAGGTGCGAAAGCTGGGTGATTAAGTGAGTTGCGTAGGTGCGGCTTCTTAGACCGTAGGTGCGGTCGCGCGGGTGTGAGAAAATGGCCGCAGGTGCGAAAAACCTGGGCAGAAACCATAAATAGAACCCTTCGCGAATTTTGGTCATTCTTCACAATTTCAACTCGGTTTTTGGAGCTTTTGGGAGAGATTTGAAGAGGGAATCAAGGGGATTTCGTTGAGGTAAGTTACTTGAGCCCTAATACTTGTATATATGGTGATTTCCCATTGTTTTAAGCATGGTAATTAGTGAAAATGAGGGGTTAAGGCTTGAAATTTTTGTAGAGTAATTTAAGGATTTTGAAGGACCAAACGATGTCGGATTTTGATGAATTTGATATGGTTAGACTCGTGAGTGAATGAGATTTCTAGTTTTGTAAATTTGGTCGGATTTCGAGGCGTGGGCCCGGGGCGGGTTTGAGCCAATTTCGGGTTTTGGTCTAATTTTGTAGTTTTTATTGTGGAACTCATCCCATTAGCGCGTATTGATGGTATTGTACTGATTGTGAATAGATTCTGAGCATTTGGAGGCCGAGTCCAGAGGCAAGATCAATGCGGGTTAGAGATTTGACCGGTTTGAGGTAAGTAACGATTGTAAATCTAGTCCTGAGGGTATGAAACCCCGGATTTCGTATCATTCTACTATTTTGAAGTGACGCACATGCTAGGCGACAGGCGTGTGGGCGTGCACTGTTGGGGATTTGTGACTTGGTCCGTCCCGTGGCAACTGTAAAGTTGCATATTTTGTTGAAACCATTTGATACTTATATGTTTTAGAAAGAATTTTTGTAAATTGGGTTAAATGCCATGTTTGGGCCTTGCGCCAATGCTATTTGGACCCTTAGGGGCTGTTTCTTACCATCCTCTCACTGTTTTCGATTGAAAATCTATACTAAGTCATGTTTATACTTGTTTACCGCGTAATTCAGTTTTATGACTCTATTTTGATGCATATAAATGTTTTGGGCCGAATGCCATATTTTACTGAAATGCCCGAGTGGCTTGAGAGGCTTATGACTAAGTGAGACCGAGGGCCTGATTTTGTGAGGATGAATGGGGCTGCCCGCCTGTAGCATATTTATGACTGAGTGAGGCCGAGGGCCTGATTGTAAGGACGAGTGTGGATCGGGGTTGCCCGCCTGCAGCATACTTTATTATTATATCACGTGAGTTGTCCATGCAGATTACAACGCTTGGGCTGAAGGAACCCCTCCGGAGTCTGTACACACACCCAATGAGTGCAGGTACCTACTGAGTACGAGTGCCGAGTGCTGAGTGACTGGGAGGCATGAGCGATTGTGAGGTATGCCCGAGTGGCAAGAGTGATTGTGGGGTATGCCCGAGTGGCACGAGTGACTGTGATGTTTGCCCGAGGGGCTGTATATGAGTGATGTTTTGCCCGAGGGGTTGTTTATGATTTCATCATTTTTGCTTACCTTGCATTGAGCCTTTGTTTTAAAAACTGTTGGAAAAATGTCTTTAAATGATTTTTACTGGAACTCGGTTTAAACGAGATGTTTGATTCAAATCCTGATTTTTTAAGAGCATGTGGTATTTTGCTGAGATTTCCTGATATGAACGTTATATGCTTTATTGCTCGTCACTACTGCTCAGTCTTTATTTATTGTTGTTACTTACTGAGTTGGCATACTCACGTTACTCCCTGCACCTTGTGTGCAGATTCAGGTGTAGCTTGACACGGTAGCGGTTATTGAGTGCTCTGGTTGTGGATTTTCTTGGAGATAGCAAGGTAGCTATTTGGCGATCGCAGCCCCTGCTCTTCTCCCTCTTATCTTCCTCTAGTTGTATTTAGATATTTTCCGGGCTGAGTTAGCCTTGATATTGTTAGACATATTGTAGTAGATGCTCATGACTAGTGACACCCGGATGGCGGGCTTTTCTTTTTCGCACTTCTATTTTTCTTTGATTTGAACTCTTTAAAGGGAGGTTTTATGTTAAATAACCTTGGAATTATCTTTAAAATGAAAATATCGGTTTGTTTTGGAAATGAGTCGGCTTGCCTAGTTCCACGATAGACGCCATCACGACAGAGGTTAGTTTGGGTCGTGACAATATCTTTCTATACTATTATTTGACAGAGTATGAGCAAAACCTATATATATACGAGAAACTCGTCAAAATTTTGGCGCCTTTGCCGGGGATTGGAAAACAATCTAGTTTTACTATTAATTTGAGATTTTTTTTTCCTGATTATTTTGACTTTTGTGCAAAAAAAAACAAATCAGGAAGTGTATGACCCGTTCCTCCTTAAGATAACTAGTTGAATACGATCCTGAAATTGAAAAATCCTTGCGGTTATTTCAAAAAGAACAGGTTTCACGACCTAAAATTTCTTCACAAGAAGAAATGGAGAACGAAGAACTTAACAACAACCAACTCCCGCCACATCAAGTAGAAGAACAATTTGATGAGGTAGCTCCACGACGTGACAGAATACTCAGAGATTATGTAAGGCCAGATCATTTTGAAGGAGAATCAAGTGTGAGGAAACCACCAATTGCAGCAAACAACTTTGAAATTCACACAGGCTTGATTCAAACCATTCAACAGTCATGTCAGTTTATTGGTGATGCGAGTGAAGATCCTCACACTCATCTAATTAATTTTCTTGAATTAGTTGAAACTTGCAGGTATAATGGAGTCACAATAGACGCTATTAGGTTGCGGCTTTTTCCTTTTTCATTAAAAGATGAAGCCAAAATATGGTTGCGAAGTCTGCCAAGAGGTTCAATCACTACATGGGACCAAATGACTCAGAAAATTCTTAATAAATATTTTTCACCTGCAAAAACATTTAAAATGAACAAGAAATCAATAATTTTATGCAGACATATTCTGAATCGGTATACCAAGCATGGGAACGATTAAAAGCAATGTTAAGAAAATGCCCACACCATGGTATCCAAGATCCTGACATCTTATATATTTTATATCATGGTCTTAAACCCTCTGCTCGAAATGTTATTGATGCATCATCAGGAGGATCCATAATGAGCAAAACTATTGCAGAAGCTATGCAATTGCTCAATAAAATTTCAGAAAATGTTGTTCAATGGCCCTCTGATAGGATGATTGTTAAGAAAGCAGCAAGAGTCAATCAGGTTGAAGCTTGGAATTCATTAGCACAACAAATTGTAACTCTGACATAAAAAGTTGAGGCCTTTCAGGTAAATACTCAATCATCATCTCAATACGAGAATTGTGACGTTTGTGGAGGTAATCATCCCAATCATAAGTGCCAAGCTTCAACACAAAATGAAGAACAAGTAAATATTATTGGTTATAGAACCAGTTATCCATTCGGTAGTCCCATTGCACAAAAACATCCAGGATTCCAATGGAGTAACCCAAATGGTGCTGAAAATTCTCAAAGAATTTTCAATCAAAAGCAACATGTGCAAGGACCACCAGGTTTTCAATATCAAAATAGAGGGCAACAAGATTTTCAAAAATATCAACAACCGCCCCAAAGAGCTCATCAGCAAAATCTTGAAGACATGATGTACAAATTCATTAAGGCTACTGATGAGAAGGTTGAAAGTCAAAGTTCAGCCATCAAGAAATTAGAAATCCAGACGAGCCAATTAGCAACCCTCATGTCTGGACAAATAAAAGGTGATCTACCAAGCAACACCGAGAAAAATCCAAAGGAAAACCTCAAAGCCATCTCTCTACGGTCAGGTAAAACCCTTGATAATCCATATGCAGATAGACAAGGAAAGCCACAAGAAGTGAAACAGGTAAATGAAGGTAAGAATAAAAGAGACTCTGAACTTCTAAAAGAACAAAAAGATAAGGAAAAAAGGTACAAGAAAATAAATTGATGACAAATCCTCACTCTGTACCCCTCCCTTTTCCCCAAAAGATGAAAAGAGAAAAGCTTGACAGACAGTTTTCAAAGTTTCTGGATATTTTAAAGCAACTTTACATTAACATACCTTTCACAGAAGCTTTGACACAAATGCCTTCATATGCTAAATTTCTCTAAGAAATTTTGTCAAGTAAAAGAAAATTGGAAGAAGTTTCAGTGGTTAAGCTTACAGAGAAATGTAGTATTATACTTCAGAATAAGCTTTCACATAAACTGGGTGATCCAGGAAGTTTTACAATTCCTTGTACTGTGGGAGGTGCTCACTTTGAAAAAGCATTTTGTGATTCGGGTGCTTCAATAAATCTAATGCCTTTTTCAATTTTTAGGAAACTATCACTTGGTGAATTGAAAGATACTGGTGTGTCTCTTCAATTAGCTGATCAAAGTACTAAAAGGCCCAAAGGAATAATTGAAAATGTCCTCGTTAGAGTAGATAAATTCGTTTTTCCGATAGATTTTATAGTACTTGAAATGGAAGAAAATACTGAGGTACCATTAATTTTAGGTAGACCATTTCTCGCAACAGGAAAAGCGATCATTGATGTTCATCAAGGACAATTAATATTGCGAGTTGATGAGGAGAGAGTAATTTTTGACATGTAAAAAATAATGAAATTTCCTGGGAATGAGTCATCATCCTCTTGTTTTCAAATTGACTTACTAGATGACCTTGTAGATGAATTCAAGAATAATCAATTGATTACTGATTTATTGGAAAGATGCTTGGTCAGGTCAGGTATCACAAGTAATAAAAATTCCACAATCAGAGAAGAAGCTGAAACACTGGAAAAAGAGTCAGAAAATGAGAAAATCTCACAAGAAGAAGTTCAATCAAAAATTGAACTCAAAAATCTTCCTTCTCATCTGAAATATATTTTTCTTGAACCTGAATTATTTTCAGTAATCATTTCATCTTCTTTGACTATGAAACAGGAATACAAATTGATAGAAGTCTTGAGGAAACATAAAAGAGCTTTAGGGTGGACTATAGCTGACATCAAAGGAATCAATCTAGCTATTTGTATGCATAGGATCCTCATGGAAGAAAATTACAAACCAATAGTTCAACCCCAAATGAGACTTAATGCAGCAATGCAGGAAGTTATCAAGAAAGAAGTGGTAAAACTTTTAGCAGTAGGTATTATCTATCTGATATCTGACAGCTCTTGGGTAAGTCCTGTGCAGGTAGTACCAAAGAAAGGAGGTATGACAGTAGTAAAAAAATAAAAATAATGAACTCATACCTACTAGAACTGTCACAGGACGGAGAGTCTGTATTGATTACAGATGACTTAATGATGCCACAAGGAAAGATCATTTTCCTTTGCCTTTTATAGGCCAAATGTTTGAAAGAGTTACAGGCCATGATTTTTATTGTTTTCTTGATGGATATTCTGGGTATAATCAGATACCAATTGCTCCAGAAGATCAGGATAAAACCACATTCACATGCCCCCAAGGTACGTATGCTTATAGAAGGATGCCATTTGGACTATGTAATGCTCCTACTACATTTCAGCATTGCATGTCGGCAATTTTTTCAGATATGACTGAAATATTTCTTGAAATTTTCATGGATGATTTCACACTCTTTGGTAAAACATTTGAAGATTGTCTTTATCATCTAACTTTGGTACTTAACAGATGTGAAGAGACAAATCTGGTTCTTAATTGGGAAAATGTCATTTTATGGTGACCGAGGGAATTGTTTTAGGATATAAATATACTGCTAAAGGAATAGAAGTTGATAAGGCTAAAATTTATCTTATAGCAGGATTACCCCCTCCTACCACTGTTAAAGGCATTAGAAGTTTCTTAGGGCATGCAGGTTTTTACAGAAAGTTTATAAAAGACTTTTCAAAAATTTCAAAACCTCTGACTAACCTACTGATGAAAGATGTAAAGTTTGAATTTTCAGATGACTACAGAAATGCATTTGAGTTCCTCAAAGAATAATTGACTAATGCTCAAATTGTTGTTTCTCCCGATTGGAGCCATCCATTTGAAATAATGTGTGATGCAAGTGATACAGCAGTAGGAGCAATATTGGGACAAAGGAAAAATAAGATCTTTAGACCCATATACTATGCCAGCAGAATGCTCAATGAAGCTCAAATGAATTATGCAACAACCGAGAAGGAGTTATTGGCAATAGTATTTGCATTTGACAAATTTTGTTCTTATTTGGTAGGAACAAAGGTTACAGTGTTCACTGATCATGCAGCCTTAAAGTATCTATTAGCAAAAAAAGATGCTAGACCTAGATTGCTAAGATGGATACTCCTTTTGCAAGAATTTGATCTCGAAATAAAAGATAGAAAAGGTTCAGAAAATCAGGTAGCTGATCATTTGTCACGTCTAGAGAATCCTCTACTGAAATACTAGATATCCAAGAGGAATTTTCGGATGAGCATATCTTTTCTGTCGCGACGGTTGTAAATAGACCTCCTTGGTTTGCTGATATTGCCAATTATTTAGCGGGAAGGTGGATTCCAAAAGATTTTTCTTACGAACAAAGAAAAAAGCTTAACAAAGAGGCAAGACATTATTATTGAGAAGACCCTTATTTGTGTAAATTTTGTGCAGATGACATAATCAGGAAATATGTACATGAACCAGAAATGAACAACATTTTAAGTCATTGCCATGATGGAGCTGTAGGTGGACATTATGGAGGGAGAAGGACGACAACTAAAGTACTTGAAGTCAGTTTTTTCTGGCCTACTTTGTTCAAAGATGCAAGAATTTTTGTTGCCGCTTGTGACAAATGTCAGAGAACCGGTAATAGTTTAAAAAGAGATGAGATGCCTCTTAACTCTATTGTTGTGTATGAAATATTTGATGTTTGGGGCATTGACTTCATGGGTCCTTTTCCTCTTTCTAATGGTTGTGAATATATTTTAGTAGCTGTTGATTATGTCTCAAAATGGGTAGAAGCAATTGCTACTAGAAAAAATGATGCTCGTGTTGTTTGCGATTTTCTCAAGAAAAATATCTTTTCTAGATTTGGTACTCCACGAGTTATCATAAGTGATCAAGGAACTCATTTTATAAATAGACAATTTGCTAGTTTATTATCAAGATATGGAGTTACTCATAAAACAGGAACTCCATATCATGCTCAAACAAGCGGACAAGTAGAAGTATCCAACAGAGAATTAAAAAGAATTTTAGAAAAAGCTGTTGGCTCTTCTCGAAAAGATTGGTCTTTGAAGTTGGATGATACTTTATTGGCGTACAAAACTGTTTTTAAAACTCCCATGGCACATCTCCTTATAGATTAGTTTTTGAAAAATCTTGTCATTTACCGGTGGAATTAGAACATAAAGCATATTGGGCTATAAAATTTTTGAATCTAAACTTACCCGAAGCAGGTAAAGATCGTCTATTGCAGTTAGATGAGTTAGAAGAGTTCAGACTTACGGCATATGAAAATGCTAAATTGTACAAAGAAAAGACAAAAAAATGGCTTGACAAGCTCATTCGCCATAAAGAATTTAAAATCAAAGATCATGTTCTGTTGTACAATAGTCGGTTGAGATTATTCCCAAGAAAGTTTAAGTCACGCTGGACAGGGCCATACACTGTAACAAAAATTACCCCTTATGGTGCCATTGAAATACAACATATAAACGGGGGAGAAAAATTCAAGGTAAATGGTCATCGATTGAAGCCTTATGGTACTAGGATATTTGACAAACAGGTTTCAACAATCTTTCTTGCTTAGAAAATAATAATAAGTCGAGCTGACGTCATTAAACTCAGAACTATTATCTCTCTTTTGTATTTTTTTAAGGTAATATTTATATTAAAAAAATCATTAATATATTTTATTATATAATTTAAGAGAAAATATATTTTACATATATTTTATTATATGTAAATATGTATATATGTATGTATGTGTGTGTGTATGTGTGTGGTAGTTAGATAATATGTATTTATAAACCTATACTATAGCATTGTCTAATTTCTCTTTCTAATATATAAAAAAAAAAAGATTAAAAAAAAAGAATGAAATTGATAAAACAAAGAGATCTCACAGTTACGTAGTAGTGTAGATATACTTTTGAAATAGTATAAATATTATAAAAAAATCAAAGCAAAAAGAGGAGGGAATGGTTAACAACAATAAGCAGTGATAAAAAAGTTTTAAGTTTTTAAAATCTTTTATCACATCATTGCAAGTGTTGAGCCAGAACTTACAATCATTACCTGCTCTTGTTACCTTCTCAATGTTGTCCATTTAATTACTATTTTACTTTTACTTCAATCTACAAGAAACCCACCTCTATCACCGGTCACACTCCCCACCAAACCTTTCAATAAATCCACAAATAAGCTATACACTATTACTCTATTATATATATTATACTTCTGAATATTAATATATATATATATATATATATATATATATATGGCCAAATAGGTGTACGGCCCCTTAAACTTGGTTTCGATTTCCATTTTGATACTTTAATTTAGCGTTTTTCCTATTGAACACTTCAACCCAAATCAATGTATGCATGTTAAACACAAAAGCTGACATGGAAAGAGAGTTGTATTTTACCCACTCTTATGCGCGTGAATTTAATGGGCTTTAGATCATGTTTTGTTTTTGTTTAAATCAAAATTGTCTTTTTAAAAAGAAGAAGAAGAACAACAATAAATTTTATTGCCGGAATTAATGAAGATCGTCGGAATTAATAAATTTTATTGCCGGAATAAATTTTATCAAGGTTTTAATATTTACACACCGATCACGAAATCAGTAATAGACAGAACACGAACGAATCTCCGATACAACAACGATGGAAGACCAGAAATGGTGATAAATGTCGCCGATTTTAATGGTAGCCGCCGAAATATTAAATGTCCGGTTACTTCTTTCAGTTCTGCTCTTTTATCAGTTAAAACAACAACAAAACAGAATAATAGAGATGAAGGAGGAAAGGAAATGAGCAATGGCCGGTGGTTGCTAGAATCGCCGGTGTTCCTCGACAACAGTTGCAGCACCATTTGGATAACTATAAGACATGCTTAAGTTTTCAATACCATTAAGCAAATTATTTTGATCCTCAGGTTCCATTTTCGAGTCCTCCACTGTCAAAAAAATCATCGTCCAAATCCTCCACCTGCGTCGGTAATCCGCTAAGATCAAAATCATCCATTAAGCCTGCTAGTAGCTCGTCTTATTCACCTAGAAGCAAGAACCCGACTGGGCTTGGCTCAACCTGTTCTAACTTATCTTTAATTTGTCTTCCACTTGGTGGTGGGATTCCGTGGAATGAAAAAAGAAAGGGGGTAGTTGGGAAGAAGGTGACGATGGGGGGAGGGTGTTTAAAATAAATATTTTTGGTTTTCAAAACTTCTTTTTGACTATTTGGGCCCAAATGTCACGTGTCTCCTTCTTATTTGTCATTTTGCTAAGTCATTCATGTGTGAATTACACACACCTTATTATTTTTACTGGTTATGAGTAAAGTGTTCAATAGATCACTTTATATAATATTAAAGTATTCAATAGGAAAAACGCTAATTTAAAGTATCAAAATGAAAACTGGAGCCAAGTTTAAGGGGTCAAACACCTATTTGGCCTATATATATATATATATATATATATATATATATATATATATATATATATTATATATTATATAATACATTTGTGTATATTAGTATTATAAATTATATGTATATATAAATTATTATATATATTTAATGTATAAAAGTAATATAAATTATATATAGATATATATTATTGTAAATTAAATATTAGGGAAACAAATGGAGAGAGAAATCTCAAAACAAGTTTCTTATCCCACTGTCCCTAACCAGTTACTACCACCGAGACAAGATTTCACAATCGTAAAATCCATGGCCAAAGCTTACTCTTGCAGTAATATAATCTCATTTCATCCTCTTCAACTTTACAACAAATAACTCTGTCCCTTTCACTGTAATCACCACTCTCCAGCTCAATCTACTTTCGTTAAAAAATAAAAATACTAACCAACATGGCATTTTTGAGGAGAACCCGTACAGGAGGAAACTCGCAACAAAGTCAAGACCCTGGTTTATGGATGATTTCGGAGGGAAATAGAACAATGGTGGAGTAACATGAAATGCAGTTTTCTTCCTTGGATGGACAAAAGGCAGTTGATATGCTTAAACAAATCAGCTCCTTAGGATGGAAAATTTTCGTTCAAAAATCAGGAGACTACTCTAGAGAAGTTGTACTCGAATTTTATGCAAATTTCAATGAATCATAGCAGACATCAAAGATTCGAGGTAAAACATTCTTTTGCAGCCCTATTGTTCTTAATGGCTTGTTTAACTTGAATGATATAGATGATATTGATACACAAATGAAGATAAAAGGGGAAGATAGTGATTTTGTACAAGAAGCTCTGGAGATAATCTGTCCTAATGATATTCGATGCATTTCGGGAACATGTGAGAATCCACCAACCATTACATGTTCTTGCATGCTCGAAACATCTAGGACATGGGGGAAATTCACTAGCTCTCGACCGGTTTCATATATGAATAATTCTAGCTACAATCTGCAGAGGGTTCTTCTTCTGTATGCCATCAATAAAGGTCTACCGATAAATGTTGGATGTATGATATATGATGGAATGATCACTTGTCGTTCTAAAAGCTGTCAAATGTTATATTTCCCATCAACAATCACACGACTAGCAGTTGCATTTGACGTCCCGGTGGCTGATTTGAAAATTGTTAGGAGCAAGGCCTTTATCGATAAAACATTTCTCAATGGTTTAAGACCTCCAAAAGGCCCGGATCAAGAGGCGAGCCCGGAAGTGGCATTGACAAACTCAAATGTTGGGGATTGGTTGCAACAGCTACTACAAGGACAAGCTCAGATAATAAAAAATTGGGAGTCTTTTAAAAGTGATCAAATGGTCAAAGATGCAATGTTGGGTGCCAACATGACACAACTCATGAAAAAATTAATGAAAACAAGAAACAACCAGAATGTAATATTTCAAACTTTGGAAAAACAGTTTGCCGCTACATCAATGATGGGAAACTTTATGACCAGTCTTGTTAATGCTTTTAAACATGTCGATATCCCCACTTTTTCGCACTATTCTGTTATCAATCCTGGTAGTAGCAATCTTTATCATGCAGGAAATAATATGTATCCTATTTTAGGATACACGCAATCAATTCCACTACCATCAGTAACAGTGTTTAACTCAACAGGACAAGGTGTATCTATTTTTGATACAACACAATTTTGTAGTGCGCCTTTTATGACCTTTTCTGATCTCGCTACAGCCACTGTTGGAAGTCCTCATAACTTCTTTAATCAAGAACCATTTGTTCCTCCAGTACATATGGAAGAAGGCAAATTCGATGCTCAACTTCATTTCTTCCAAGGGGAAGGTACCAGAGAAAATAATTAAATCTTGAAGTGTTCATTCAGGAGAATGAACAAACTAGATATGTGGGTGGATGATAAACTTTTTGTCTCTCTAAATCATGGTGTTTCGTTCAGTAATGTTCGTTTAGTAATATTAGTATAATGGTTAGTTATATTTTTTTTTGTTTAGTTGAAGGTGGAAGAACAAACAACAGGTAATATCCTTTTTGGTTATGTTTTTTGTAAATAGCAATAAAAGAGAGTTTGTAAATAGTACAACCTGTTGTTGGTATAATATCTAGTTATGTTTTTACTAGTTGAAGGATGAAGAAACTTTGGGTTGATAACAGGTAATATCTTTTTGTTTAACATGTTGTTTGAATTATGACAATGCAAAAGAATCCTAACTTTGTCATGAAAGTCTCAAAGCACAATACTATCGTATTTTTATTTTTATCTTTTAGTTGAAGATGAAGAAACTAGTTTTTATTTTTATTATATTTTATTTTATTTTGAAAAAAAAAGTACGAAAAAACCAAATACATATATATAATAATAATAATTTGAACATGAATTACTTTCAATAAACTTTTGACAACACATCTAGAATATTTTAAGTCCGTTGAGCATTGAAAACTTCTAACTTTATGATTCTACTTTTGCAAATGTAAGTATCCTACTGTGATAAAATCTTTGAAATAAATAAATAAATAAAATCAAGACAAAAGTGAATTGAAACAAAGCAATAATTAGAACTTGTCTCCATTGTTGGTCAAGGCGAAATCCTCGAAAAATGTTGATTTTGGAAAATGAATTAGGCTATCTTTGGATCGATTGAGCCTTTCTTTATAACCACCAAATGAAATATATCCTTAGTATCCAAATTTGTTTGAGCTTTATTACTATCACTTTCTTTCTTCTTTCAAACCTCATCACCAAAAGCCCCACCAAAAAAACAAATTTGAGATTATTTTTTTTTTACCCATTTTGTACTTTTTCCTAGCTATGGTACGTATTGAAGGATGAAAACTTGTACAAAATAATAATAATAATAATAATAATAATAATAATAATATATATATATATATATATATATATATATATAAAATTATTTTTTGAAAAAGACGAGGATATCTATATCTATGACGTTCAAAATTCCTACCAATATATATATTGAAAAAAAAAAAACAGGATGTCTATAAATAACATTACAAAAAGGGTTTATATTAAGTATAACCCTCGTAAGTTTAAATTCATATGCAAAAATCATCCAGTTTATAAAACCAAGCTAGGAAAGTGATAAGTCACTATAAATATTCTTGTATCCTACCAACCCCTCAAACTAACATTACAAGCCAATAAAAGTCATAAGAAATTCTAAAGTCACCATTGATCTACATTAGTGGAGATTGACAAGAAAGGCAAGCCTATGGTTTATTGTAAATAATTGATTTCACAAAGTCTTGATTCTTTTTAAATACACAGATGACTACCAGTGATACTTGCAGAGTAAAAATGAGAATATAAACAAAGCAAGTTATACAAAGTTCAAAGGAACTAAAATCTCTAAGTGAAGTCATTAGTTTTTGCTAAGTTATGAGTGTATAGATTTATATTCCTTTATTTAAAATAAATAAATAAAATGTATAGTCTTTCCTCGAGGACGAGCAAATGTTTAAGTGAGGGAAAGTTTGATAAGTGCATTTTACTTGATTTTTAATATATATTTTTCTCTGTAAAAATAAAGAAATTATCATATTCTTCCCTAACGTTTAGTAAATTATATAGGAAAGACTGCAAAACAAGTGATGCAGAATCAAGAAGATTTTAAAAAATAGCGCATCAAAGGAGAAAAGTAAGTTGTGATGGAGTAAATAAACAAGGCACCAAGAAGACAATGTATGAATCGGGACTTTCATAACAGACCCATAACTGATCCATAATCAACCCATAATGAAACTCATAACCAAAGCATAACTAGTTATGGAGTGGTTATATAGTGGATGTCTCGGAAATTCGGAACGGGCGTCGAGAGAAGGAGAGCTGAGTAGACAACTGAATCCATTTCAGAGCTTTTTCTTTTCATTTCAGTTAGTTGTTCAGTACTTTGAATTTCTGCCCAGTCATTACAGTGGCTTTTGTTTCTAGTTCCTAGTAAATTTTAGCTTTAAAAATTACTCTATATCTTGCTTTTAATTAAATAGGGGAAATTATTCTTTTTGAATATTTTTTTTCTATTTTCTTATCTAATGGACAAGAATATTTTCATTAGCAATACTAGCTCCAGTATGGAGTAGCCTATCATGTGTTGGGAGAATGACGGATCTTAATATTTTTATATAATAGTAAATTATTCCTCAATTTCACATGCCTGAGCTGAAGCTTTTTATTTAAATCTTATCTGCTTTATAGTTAGGTGTCATTTAATTTGTAACATCTATCTATTTCGTACTACAAATTAACTTCTTACTAATTCTGTAATCGAAAGAGGCGGAAGAAGTAATATAGTAAATTTTGGTATTGATAGATGTTAACTTCTATTTAAAGACATCTAGCTCTTATATGTTAAAATTGATTTTATACTTATTTGTAATCGAAAGAGGCAAATATTGTAGTAATTAGTTATAACAAGTAGGGAAACCGAAAGAGACTTACTAAAAAAGAGTATGCTTTAGTTCAAGTATATATTTTTGGCTCTGTAATAATACTATTTTGTCGATTACTTTGTATAACCGAGAAGAGTACAATTAATTGTTCAACTTAAGTAATAATACATAAATGTAATCGAGAGAGGCATTTATACTATTGTGAGAAATAGAAATTGAAGAATATGTATATCTATTATATAATTAAAATATTAAGTGAAGTCAGGATCCCAACACCTTTTATTATATTTGTGAAAAATAAAATATTTTCTATTGCTCTATTCACGCATTTTTAGTTAGTTAATTCACAAATCAACTCTTTCTGATTTTTTCAAATAGTAATTAAAATAAGAAACGTCTGTAGAATAGATAAACCAATCTCTGTGGGTTCGATATCTTTCTATACTATTATTTGACAGAGTACGAGCAAAACCTATACATACACGAGAAACTCGTCAGTCTTGCTTAAGAAGAGGGCAGTCCTTGATGGAGTGTCCTGACTTCCCGCATTTATGACATAGGTTATACCCTCTTGGCTTGCTTAAACTACCCCTCTTTGGGATACCTCCATTTCTGCGAACCATTTTCTGAAATCTCTTTGTCAGATATGCCATATCAGTATCCTCACCTCCCGAGTCATTGTTGCATGTCTTGAGGACCAGGTTTTTCTCTCTTTTGGGCTCTCTTCTTTCATTGTCTTCCCTTTTCTTCATTTCGTACGTTTTCAGATTGCCAACAAGTTCATCAATAGTCAGCTTTTGCAAGTCCTTTGCCTCTGTGATAACGTTCACTTTGCTTTCCCAGGAACTGGGTAGTACACTAAGTATTTTCATGACAAGTTTATTTCTTGGAATAATTTCTCCAAGAGAGTGAAGCTCATTGATGATAGATGTGAAGCAAGTATGCATGTCTTGGATGGATTCATCGTCCTTCATCCTGAAGAGCTCGCATTCAGTTGTGAGCGTGTTGATCTTGGATTGCTTGACCTGTGTTGTTCCTTCGTGAGCTGTCTGGAGAGCTTCCCAGATTTCTCTGGCTGACTGGCATGCCGATATCCTGTTGTATCCATCAGGACCAATGCCACAAACGAGAATTTTCTTTGTACGAAAATTCTTTTCTATGGCTTTTCGATCAGCGTCATTGAATTCTTTTCTTGTTTTGGGAATGGTTACAGTAGGGTCGCCACTGGTTTTCGAGGGAACGAAGGGTCCATCACAGATGACGTCCCAGAGCTTAGAATCTTCAGCCATGATGAAGTCGTGCATCCTGGTCTTCCACCGTCCATAATACTGGCCATTAAACCTTGGTGGCATGTAGGTAGACTGACCTTCTTCAAAATTTGGTGGAGCAGCCATGAGGATCCTTTTAATGCATTAGCCTGATAGAAAGAACCTACTCTGATACCAATTGATAGAAACTAAAGGTCCACCAAACTGTATAGAGAACCGGTTCTCTATAAGTTCCCACAGAATACACGCACACTGTAGTAAGTAAATGACACAAAGAAGTTTTACATGAAAAACTCCCAGCTCACAGGATTAAAAACCACGACCTACCCTTGTTGGATTTAAACTTCACTACTGAGCAAACTTTATATTACAACCTATTGTAACCTAGGAATTAACCTCTTAGTACCTCACTAACTTGTAACAACTCTATTACAAGCCACTTTGTAATAACTATATTACAAAGACTTACAACTCGACTAACTATAGTCAAGATACAAACACAAGGGTTTATGATTTACAAAGATTTTCTACATAATGCTTCTACCTAAGCTAAGTAGGAATTACAATTAAAGAACTTTAACAAAGGTGCAACACGACTAAGGATATGTAATGACTCAATACAGGAAGTTGGTCCTTCATTATGTTGTTCTTTGTTCTTGATGACCTTGAGAATCACTTGCATGATTTGACACAGACTTGAGAGAATGCTTGATCGATTCTTTAATGTGCAAGTATTTTGTTTTACCTTGGCTTGCTGTTAATAACTCATTTGTGACGTCACTTGAATGATGCAAGCAAGTTAGGTAAAGGGCATTACCCATAAAGTTGACTGTTGCACTGTTGCATGTGCATGCAACAACTTTACTACCATGGGGAGTTGACTTGTACTGTCACCATAAGAACTGGTGGCCATTTGTTTCCTCTGTTGTTCCTTTGACTCTGAAGAGTTGAACCACGTCCCCGAACTGAGACTTGTTGTTCTTTAAGTACTTGAGAATGTGTAACAGGTTCCTTATCTGGATCTTATCATTAAGTTTGTTAGATCATCAAAACATAACAGGGATACATATATAACCTATCAATTTTACCCTTTTTGATGATGACAAACTTATAATTGAAGTTCCCCCTAAGAGCCAGAATGGTATATCAATTTCATGTATTCCCCCTGAGTCTGTTCCCCCTCAATAATCCCCCCCCCTTTGGCATCATAAAAAGAGCAACAACAAGCAATAGGGGAAAAAAGTCCAGCTAGGTTAACTCGTGCCACATGTGTGCACACAAACATGATTAAAAACAGAACATAAGAGCAAGACATACACAGCAAAAGGACGAGAAATGCATTAATTTTGGAAATAAACAAGGAGCAGTTCTATTGTTACACAATCACCACAAAATAAAAACAACAAAAAGGTACCATTCATCAAACATTTCCAAACACAGGAAACAAAAACAACTTAAACTTGAACATGACACCGGGAAGGGAATAACTCTAAGGAGCACTGGAAGGGGGAGATAGAGAGGAAGAGGCAAGACTTCTAAGGAGGATATACATTCGAGCATTTGCAGACCCTTGCTCATTGAGCAGCCTCTCCTTCAGGTCCTCGACCTGTTTTTTGAGATTAACATTTTCTTTGGTCAGGCGAGCAACCTCTACACTTTGTGAGCTACTAGAACCAGGTGCCTCCTAAACCTGACTAAGCTGAACCTCAAGGATAACATTCCTTGCCTTCAACTTCCTTATCTCTTTATTAGCGATATTATGAGATTCAATCAATTAAGAGATAGTGGAATTGCTGCCAACCCCTCATTTCTTATCGATGCACTCATACTCTTCCAAGGTAGTTTTGGAGAAACTCTGCTTGCGAGTAACCATGGTGCATTTTCCCAGGGGAACTTTGAAGAACTTAAATACTCTGGTGAGAAGAAACCCATATGGCAGTCCATGATTACCATACTTGAAATTTGGTACCTTTTTTATGTGCTCAATCATGATTCCCGACAGATTTATAGTGGAGTATGTATCCAGAGCTTCCATGACAAACAAGTCTGCTCGTGATGTAATAGAGCGCCTTTCTGCACGAGGGAGCAACACCTTGTTCACTATTTCAAATAGAAGTTGGTACACTGGAAGTAGGGCCTTCTTGTGTACCCGTTCCCCCCTGCTGGACTGCATCATCCTTCAGAATGGCATTTCTGAAGTTTGAAGAGCAAGTCCCTTCAATGGGGGATATACCATTAGTGGGCACTCCCAAGATGGTTACCAACATAGCCTCATCAATCACAAAGTCAACCCCAGTTACCTTCAAGCAGATGTTATCATTCTCAACAGTGAACAGATCGACATAGAAACTACGTACCTCGACCTCATACACTTTAGGACTCTTATGTGTGAACAGATGGGTCCACTGTTGAAATTCACAAATATCAACCATTTGTCGCATTCCCGTTATGTCAAGAATATCAGGGGCAAAGGTTCTGCCCCAAAGCACCTTCTGTTTCCTCAAATTTTCCCTTCCAACATTCTTGGTCACACTGACCTTGGCCTTTTTCAAGGAACTAGGTCCCTCACTTGCACTAGCCTTCCTCTTCACAAATTTCTTTATACTGTTTCTTTTCTCAGCATATTTCTCAGACACGTTCTTACCATACCCCTCAGCCACTTTTTCTCCAGACTCATTCACTTCAACATTACGAACTTCTCATCCACCTCGTCATCAATGTCCATAACAAGTGCTGTAGGCAACCTCTCTTCATGTACTAACTTTCCACCCTTCACAAACCTTCTCTTTTTCTTCAAAGCTGACTCAAGAGCCTCCTTCTGTTGCAGCCTAATAGTAGGCCTTTTAGGAATGGGTGTTTTGGGAGTTGCCTTGCTATTCCTAGCACTAATAAAGCTTGCAAGAGCCACATTATCATAGTCTTCTTCACTACTGTCATTCTCCTCCTCAGACAGAGATATCATATCGGGAGAAACAATTCCCAATGGCTCAGCATAGAAGTGAGGAGAGGGAGCGGGATCATTCTTTAGAAGAATATGGAGTTTCATCCCAAGTAGGAGCACAGGTCTCTTCTTGTGTGAAGAGATCAGGTCCCTCAGTAGGTTCCCTAGTAGTACTGTCTGGTGCCAGATTTTCGATAGGCACCAGTTCCCTTCCTTCTTTCAGTAGACATTCACCTTCCCTTGAGACCCATTCGTTTCAGACATACCTTCATAACCACTATCTACACAACCCTCAATAGTGATTGACAACATATTCTCTATGGCCTCTTGTTCTTGCAAACCCAAAGTGAACTCAGAAGACATAAGAAGAGCATTACTTGTAGAATCAACAACATTCAAATCAACCCCTGGGGTGGTTTTAACTGATTCATCATTATTACGACCCACGTCGTATTGTATCTCATAACTCTTTTCCACTAGTAGACTAAAAATTTCTTAATTTTCTTCTTCATCCATTGTATCTTCGTCAGCCATCTTTTCCGGCGAGACAGAAGTAGAGGTCACAACCACAAATTTTCGGGATTCGAGATGTGGGTCCCACTGTCGGTTTTGAAATAAATTTCGGATTTTAATCCAAAAAATCAGTAATTTCATATGGAATTATTTCCTACGATTCGTGTTGAGAATATTGAATTATTTGTGACTAGATTTGAAGCTTTCGGACATCAATTCGCGAGGCAAAGGTTTATTAAAATCTTGAATTTGGTTGCGAAGCAAGGTAAGTGTCGTGGTTAACCTTGACTTGAGATAATAGAACCCTTGAATTATTGTTACGTGAATTTCATATGTAACGACGTATAGGCGAGGTGATGAGTGCCTATACGTCGTCAAATTGATTGTTTGCACATTTATCTAGAAATCATGAATTAATTAATTATTATATTTATTATTTCTCTCATATTACTTGCTCACTATTATGCCTTGAGTCCATGCTATTTTTGCTGCATGCTTATTTGATTTATGTAATTCAATTGTTACTTGACATTTAGCATACTAAATATTAAATTGCCTATTTCCTCCTTAATTTCCACAATTAATTGCTACTTGTCATCATTCGTTTCTAAATAAATCATAATTATTATATGCTTGTTGTCTTACAATTTCATATTAATTGTTGCATTTATTGGAATAATTTTTTTTATAAGAATTGGTAAATTATATTATTGAGGAGTGGGTTGCACGCCGCAATAGAAATAAAAGTGAATATATTAGATGAGCGGGTTATACGCCGCAACAGAATTGATTGAAAGTGAATATATTGGAGGAGCGGGTTGCACGCCGCAACAGAATTAATTGAAAAGATATATTGAGGATCGGGTTGCACGCCGCAACGGAATTAAATAAAAATGAATATATATTGTGGGATCGGGTTGCACGCAATAACAGAATTGAATATGAATATATTGTGGGATCGGGTTGCATACAGTGACATAATTGAATATGAATATATTGTGAGATCGGGTTGCACGCCGCAACAAAAAATGATTTAAGTAATAATTGGTTATGACTGCCGAGTTGGCTTGATTGTTAATATGATTTACCGGTTTAATTTCTATTCTTGTTCTCCTATATTATTGTTGTTGTTGTTGTTGTTGTTGTTGCTGCTGTTGTTGTTGTTGCTGCTGCTCTTGTTGTTGTTGTTGTTGTTGTTGTTGTTGCATGCATGTTAAAGTAAATGACATGTCTTAACCTCGTCACTACTTCATCGAGGTTAGGCTCGGCACTTACTGGGTACATAGGGTTAGTTATACTCATACTATACTCTGCACTTCTTGTGCATATATCGGAGTTGGTCCCAGCAACGTACAATAGATTTGCTTGGATTCAGCTATCCAGAGGAAACTTGAGGTATAACTGCATGACGTTCGCAACTCTGAAGTCCCCATTTACTTTATTTTAGCTGTGTATTTCTGTCAGATAGTTTATTTTCATTCACACTCTTATTTGTATTATTCTAGTAGATCGTGCACTTGTGACACCGGTTCTGGTATGGTATTTAGACATCGCTATTATTATGGCTTACTCACTTTATTTCAGATTTTATTCCAGTTATTAATATTTTTTTATTAATTAAATTAGATTGTTAAAAAAATGGTTAAAATTATTCTAACGTTGGCTTGCCTAGCAAGTGAAATGTTAGGCGACATCATGGTCCCGAAGGTGGGAATTTCGGATCGTGACAAAAATTAAAGAAGCTTATTTATGTAACAAAATTAAAATTGGAAATAATATTTAAAAATTAATTTCTTAAAGAGAAAACCAAGGCAATTATGTAATTTGGATACTATTATAGTGACATATTTTCATAAAAGTATATTGCTTATTCATAGTTATCCTTCCCTCAAGCTCACAATGGTGTCCATAATCAGGTCTTACGTAAATCTCAAACATGTATGGGAAATTAATTCACTTTTAATATGCGTAGAATGTTTTAGGCGCGATTTAATCTATCATCGTGATTATGTACACGTTCGTGTGACATAATTGTGATACCAACAATAAATAAAGGTACGTGTTCGCGTGACTTTGGCCAAACAATCTTAACAAATAAACTAAGTGTTATTAATTGTGTACACGTACGCATGACATAATTTTTAGCACGCTAAATAAAGCGGATTTACACACATGTGATATGTTTCAAAATTCATAACGCCATAATTAAAAGCGATAAAAGATAAAATACACATAGGTTATAAAATACATAATTAAACAATTAACTAAACCATGTATGATTAAAAGCGACCGTGCTAAAACTACGAAACTCGGGAGTGCCTCACACCTTCTCCCGGGTTAACATAATTCCTTACCCGGTCTTTTGTATTACGCGAACCGTAAAACATAGTCAATTTCTTCGATTTGGGATTTAAAATAAACTGGTGACTTGGGACACCATAACAAATATTTCAAGTGGCAACTCTAATTAAATAAATAATCTCATTTCGAATAATGTCACTTTAATTGAAAAAAATCCCCTTATCCTTGGGAAAAGGAGGTGTGACACTTTCTAAAGATGAACGATTGAGTATTGAGAATTTTTAAGTAAGTCATTAAATAATTATTTGAACTAAAAATTTAAGCATTAATAATTAATATTTAGTCGATTTTAACAACAATCAACCATTAACTTTCAATTCCCCCACCCCAACCCCCACCCTGCCCACCCCACAAATATAATTTCAAGCTTTCAAATTGAAGAATTATAATGTTCTTGGTGAAGATAAACAATTGCATGGCGTAGAAAACTAAAGAAGCTTATTTATGTAACAAAATTAAAAACGGGGATGATATTTTAAAACCAATTTCTTAAAGAGAAAAAAGGGCAATTATGTAATTCAGATGCTATTATAGTGAACAAAATCATAAATGGCATACTCATCAAGTTTATATACCTTTTAAACAACTACTAGAAATTTATGAACAACATATGAATAATTTTGATTTAGATTGTTAGAGACATAAGACAAGACGAGAAATTCTAATGGCCTTGTAAAGTTGTGATGACCCGATAGGTCATCTATATTTTAGAACCTGATTCTGCGCTTTGAAGCCTTAAATACCTCATTTTAACCTTTTTCGATTTGCGTGTATAGTCCGAGTATTTTTCCGGAAAGCTTTTATGTAAGAAAACTAAGAGAATATGAAAATTTTGCCTTAAAATCTATTTGAGTTGACTTCGATCAACGTTTTGAGCAAACAGACCTGAATTCGTATTTTAACTGTCCCGGTGGACCCGTATCATGATTTGGGACTTTGACGTATGCTCGAAATCGAATTCAGAAAACCCTAGCTCGAGTTGACTTTGTTGAAATTTGAAAGTTTGAAAGCTTAATGACTTTGAAAGTTTGATCAATGTTTGGCTTTATCGATATCGGGTTCGTATTTTGATTTTGGAACCCGGTATAGGTCCAATATTATATTTATGATTTGTCTGTCAAATTTGGTGAGAAACGGAGTTGGTTTGACGTGATTCGAACGTCCGGTTGTGAAATTAGGATTTTATGAGTTTTCTTGAAAATCTTCTTTGATTTGATACTAAATTCGTAAGTGTAGGTGTTATTTTGGCAATTTGATCGCGCGAGCAAGTTCGTATAATTTTTTTAGACTTGTGTGCATGTTTGGTTTAGAGTTCCGAGGGCTCGGGTGAGTTTCAGATAGGCTACAGAGTGGTTTATACTTAGAACTCAGCTGGTGTTCTGTAATTTCTGGTACATTTGCGAACATCCCAAATCCTGCCAGGCTCGCATTTGCGAGCAAATTTCTTCGCACTTGCGAAGAGTACCTAGGTCAGCATAAGTTCGCATTTGCGATCAAGACGTCGCAAATTGCAGGGATGCCAGAGTTCGCATTTGCGAACAATACTTCGTAATTGCAAAGTGGGGCTGGGGCAGGCTTGATCGCATTTGCGATCAATTTGGTCGCAAATGCGGAAGATCAATGTTCTCAATTGCGAACAAGTCATCGCATTTGCGATGAAAGCAGAGATGGGAAGGACTTCACATTTGCGATGGTTTCTCTGCATTTGCGGGGTTCGCATTTGCGAACCCCATGTCGCAAATGCGACATCATCAACTGATCAAGATGGGACATAGACGGGATTTTGGTTCATTCTCTCAATTTATCAAAACAAGAAACCCTAGATGCGATTTTTCAAAGAACCCTTCTTCCTCAAATCATTGGTAAGTGATTCTAAACTAATTTCTTTCAATCTTTCACTACATTTCCTAATATTTCAATCTAAAATCTTGTGTTTGCATTGTGAAAATTGGGGGTTTTGGGTAGAATGAAGGATTTTTGTAAAGTGAGAATTTAGACCTGAAATTGAGGTCGGATTCCAAAACAAATTACATAACCGGGCTCGTGAGTAAATGTGTTCATATTTTATGACTTTTATCCGATTTCGAGACGTGGGCCCGGGGAAGCTTTTTGGGGCGATTTTCTAATTCCTTGCTTTAGTTTTGATTTCATTAATTAGATTAGTTCCTTATAGTTGTATTTATGGTATGTAATTGATTTTGGCTAGACTTGAGCCATTCAGAGTCGGATATTCGTAGAAAATGCATTGTTACCGATTGATTGAGCTTGGTTCGAGGTAAGTGGCTTGCCTAACCTTGTGTGGGGAAAAATTCCCTTAGGATTTGGTACTGTTGTGATATGTGAGCGTCGTATACATGAGGTGACGAGTAGTACACAGGCTATATTGTTGTAAAACCCGATTTTTTTACCGAGTTATACCGTTTTGATGAGTATTAGTCTGTTTTCATTCTTAATTGAGCTATTCCAATATGTGTAGTTAACATGTTTAGTCTAATATCGCATGTCTACGCTCTTTAACTGCTTATTTGAACTCTGTGAAGCATGCCTAGTTGATTTCCGATTTTCCTTGTTCTTTATCAGTATTAACTGTAGAAATCTTGTTGTTAACTGTTGTATTTTATCGGTTTGAGCTGTGTGTTTATTTTTGAGACTACGAGGCGGTTCCTCGGGAGTTTTCTCTGCACATTTACTTTTGAGACCACGGGGCGGTACCTCAGGAGTTCTCCCTGTATATTTACTTTTGGGACTACGAGGCGGTACTTTGGGAGATCCCCATGCACATTTACTTTTGAGACAACGAGGCGGTACCTTGGGAGATCTCCTCACATAATTACTTTTGGGACTACGAGACGGTATCTCGGGAGATCCCCTATTAAATATTTATTTATTTTTTACTACGAGACGGTATCTCGGGAATGCCCCTGTTGTTATCACATTGTGCTGTGTTATTATTTCTTTGTGAATTCTTACTGTTAAATTTCCCGTGTTACTTCATTTTATTATATCATCTGGCTTATTATTATATCCCCAGTAGGGCCCGGACCTGACCCCGTCACTACTCTAACGAGGTTAGACTTGGCACTTACTAGATACCATTGTGGTGTACTCATGCTACTCTTTTGCACATGTTTTGTGTGCAGATCCAGATGCTTCTTATAAGCCCTGCTATTTGCTGAGAGTGCTTGCTGTTATACGGAGACTTCAAGGTACATCTGCCGCGTCCGCAGACCTCGGAGTCCCCCTCTATTCCCTCCTATGTCATTTACCTTCCGTATTTCTTTTATTAGACTCTGGTGTATATAGATTCTAGTTTCCTTCTGTAGCTTGTGACTTATGATGTTTCGGGTTTTGGGAATACTGTGTATTACTAGAGTGTTGGTTATTGTACATGCCAAGCGGTATTGTTACCTGTTATTTAGTCATATGTTGCAGTTAGTTGTTAAGTTTTACTTCCATTTTGTTATTTTCGCATTTTTTTAGGCTTACCTAGTCGTAGAGACTAAGTATCGTTACGACGTCTTACGAGGGGGGATTGGGTCGTGACAAAAGTGTATTGTATTTAATACTTTTCTCTTAATCTAATCTCACATAAAACGTAAAATTATATATTATTGATGCTCTTTTATATACAAAATGATTGTCTTATTTTTTCCAAGTTCTTTTTTTCTTTCTTTCCATCAATTATATTATAATGGTATACTAGAACGGGAACCTCTTGTTATGTGTGAGCTAGTAGTTGAGTGCCATACACATCCAAATCTAATTTGATTATTGCCAAATGATTATTTTGGCCCCATCCCCTGGATCACCACCTTCTAAAAGTAATTTTATTACACATACTTAAAAAGTTACATTTTGTTCCTCTTTCTAAATTATAAATATCCTTAACTTTATTCAGTTCTTCACAATGAACTATTTCTAATTCTATCCTCTCTCGCTTTTAAATTGCTATCAAGATTCTCATCTATAAGTCGTGAATGGTATTGTTTGAAGTTTGCCGACCAAGTTTGAAATTCAAGTATACATTAATGTCATCTTTTTTTTACTCCAATATTTTAATAACTTGTTCCGACTCTTAATATTATCTAGTGTTTTAATTCACATGTATTATTTTATTATCCCCCAAAAGTATATTTTGTATTTGTTTAATTTGCACAATATATAGATTACTTGAGAAAAGTGTCCAGTGTCTTTGGTGATAGTAAGGGTAAATGTAAAAAAATTATAATTAGTCCCGGTAGTCAACAACAATAATATAATTTTACATGTATTAATGAAGATACCTTTTTAGTAGGTGCATGTGCTTTTAACTACGAAACGTTACAAGAACAATATAAGTAATGTTCGATTTGAAATATAGCGACAGAAAGAGCTTTTAGCCAACAAAGGCATCAACTTAGAGAAAACAAACAATTTTTAGCTAAGTACCAATTTAAAATATCTAGTTTGTTTCATATTTCATAAATTGAGAATAAAGCACTTCACAACATAAGTACAACCGGATGGCGAAGGACTTAAAAATATAATAATACTTGTATTTGACCAATCTTACGAATAAACGAAGATAACCCAACTCCTGAATCGTCTATAAAATAATATTGAAATGATTATATTTTTATTTTAAAACTTTTGAACATGATTAAGTTTTTCTTTTCTTTTTATTTTAATTTATGAAGTAGAAAACTCTTATTATAATTTGCAAGTTAAATGTCAAAGCACGGGCTTGCAAATTGTATTAAAATCTTAAAGTGAAAAGTTATACTTAATAAATTTAAGGCTACTTTAGCATTTGAGTTTTTTTTAATTACATATTTTTAAAATTTGTGTCCAAATCAATAATTTTGTTTGGTCATTTGTAGCTTCCCTTTTAATTATTTAAAGTTCAAAAGGCAAAAACGCAAACTTGCAAACCTAATGTGATCTTAATATAGATAACACCCGAACTCATTTCGCGTACTTATTTGATGTGTTGTGACCGTGTCAAGTTATTATTTCTAGAAAAAAATAGCATGCCCTATTCCTAATTGATGAGTTGTGTTTTAGTGGTCTGGTTCGAGCACGAGCTTACTCACTTGATGGGTGAACAAAATCCTACATTGATCCATTAAAGAAAAGTTAAACTAAAAAGCTAGATAAGTTGAACAATATCATGTTACTGATTATTGGGGTGTAAGATTAATATTGTTCGCTTTATGAATTAGAAGATATTATACTGTCCACCTTAATAAGATTCTATTAAATGAATTGTATTCTACTAAAAAGAATAAAGAGTAATAGTCTGTTAAATTTTATATAAGTAATAAATCTCATAATTAAAAGGAATATAAATTGAAGAGAGAGAGTTGAAGTTGAAACTCTGACTCCCCTCTATAATACTTGAAAATGAACACAACCACCAAATATCCCACCGAAATCACCGGACCAAAATAACCCCATGGAGGTAGAAGATACCCCATCTCGCTCCTACAAGAAAATACTCTAGACAATCAAGCAACAAATCAATCTGAACACTACGGGAAAGAACCCCCTACAAACAATAATGATGACAAAGAAAAAGAAAATGATGGCCGAGTAGCCCTAACATAGGAAGACAAAGTTACATCTAACATCCTTGGCGCTTCTCCGTCATCATAAAAGTCTTTGGTCGTAGAATGTCCTACCATTTCCCTCCGATCCAAACTAATCGACCTTTGGAATCCATCTAAACAATTAATCTTGATTGACCTAGGATGTGATTTCTTCATAATCAATTTCGGATTGGAGGAAAATATGGCTAAAGCACTACACCTAGGTCCTTGGTTCATTTCCGAAAACTTTCTCTCAGTCCGAAAACGGGAATCCAAATTCGTTCCATAAGAAGGCAACTCTATCCTTCACTGCCATTTGGATTCTTCTGCCTCAATTGCCAACTGAGTTATACGATAAATAAATTTTGGAAAAAGTTAGAAGGAAACTAGACAAACTACTCAAAATAGACACGTGCTCTTCCTCTACCTTTACGGGGAGGTATGCACGCATCTCTATCCAAGTGCCTCTCGAAACTCCGATAGAAACATCAGTCGTTTTTGGGAATTGAAATCCATAATTAATTGGCTCGCTGATGGTGATGCCAACACTATATTCTTTCATATTTTCACTCTTAATATGAGAAGAAGAAACATAATCCTCCCTCTAAATGATGAAGCTGGCAGTTGATAGCACGACTAGCAGAAAATCAATATCTCTATCCTAAACTAATTCAGATCCATGTACACCTCTTCGTACACACAATCACCTATACACACTAGCTGCCTAAATGACTAAACATATACACTATTCAACTCCCAAATCCCGAGCACACCCCTTGGGGATAGTGAAATAAGGAGGCCATCTTCTCCTCAAGCCCTTCAAAGCTCTTGGGCCGGATGGCCTGCACACTTTCTTCTATAAAAAATACTGGAACGTAGTATGAAAGTCTATCATTGACGTTTGCAAGAGGAGCTTTGAATCCCACATAATGCATCCATTATAAATCATTCCCAAGTGCCCTCACGCCTCAATAGTCAAGAACTTTAGACCCATAAGGTTGTGTAACACCATCCACAAAAGTGTAACCAATATCATTGTTAATAAGATCAAACCTTTCCTCCAAGACATAATAGGTCCTGGCTAAGCTAATTTCATATCCAATAGAATAGCCTTTGATAATACTACAATTGTCCAGGAATACATCGCTCGTTTTAGAAAAATGAGAGGGAAACATGCTAACATGATCATAAAAATTGATCTATAAAAGGCTTTTGATAGGATTGGGTATTCTTTAATTAGAGACACACTCAAAGCTTTCAATTTTCCTTATGACCTTATCAAGCTCATCCTCAACTGTGTCAGTTCCTCCTCAATTTCAATCCTAGTTAATGGTGGCAAAATAGACTCCTTCTATCCAACTGGGGGAATTAGACAAGGAGACCCCATTTCACCTTACTCTCCATCAAGTGCATAGAAAGACTTTTCATGTTCCTTGACAATGCAGTCTATACCAAATAGTGGGTACCAATCAGTATTAGCAAGTCTGGCTCTAAGATCTCCCACATTTTCTTTGTTGATGACCTAACTATATTTGCAAGAGTTGACTCCAGGAATTGTAACACAATCATCCATACTCTGAACTCCTTTCAATGATGTATCAGGGGAAAAAATTAATCTCACTAACTCCATGGTCTTCTTCTCCTCTAACTTCAAACCCGACCACATGGAGGCACTTACTGCCAACCTCTCCATCCAAGCCACCTCATCATTTGGTAAATACCTGGGCTTTTCATATTCCACAAGAGACCAACCAATAATGACTTCCAATTCATCATTGGCAATATGCAATCTAAGTTGGTTGGGTATAAAACAAGCTACCCGAACATGACTGGCAGAACCACCCTGGCCAAAGCATCACTAAGCATCATCCCAAGTCATGTCATGCAGTTCATCAAATTTCCAAATTAGCCAAATTGATTAATAAGGTCCAAAGAATTTTCATTTGGGGCACCATACCCAATAGGAAAAAATACATCCGGTGGGCTGGGAAAGGGTTACAACACCAAAGAGTAAGGGGGGACTAGGTTTGCAAAAAGTGCAGTGCAAAAATAGGGCATTTCATGTATCTTCGTGGGATAGGATACATGCAGGTAGGCTAGTAGGTGGGTCATTAATAAAGGGGACAAAGTAGGTTTCTTTAATGGTGCTTGGATAACAAATAATACATCCATCATAAATATGACCGGGAGTCCTCTAACTTAAATGACACAACTGTCAAGGTGCCCACCATGTACAATAATGGAGAATGTAATACCTCTTCCCTTTTCTTTCAATATCCCTGACGACGTCATGAATCTGATTACATCTATATTCATTCATACTAATTTAATCAATGAGGATAATATGATTTGGGGTCTAACATCCAATGACATTTTTACCACTAAATCAGCCTACACCTTACTTAGTAGTAAAGCTAATCCAAAATTGGCCATGAATGATAAAAAAACTTTGGTTGGATATGGAAGCTAAAAGTACCCAATAAGATCAAAACCTCCATATGGCTGCTGTATCATGAAAGACTTCATACTGGAGCTCTCCTCCACATAATTGAGGTTAACTGTAACCCTGCATGTTGTTTCTGCTCCTCTACACCTGAAACATGTGCCCATATTTTCTTCGACTGTCCGAATACTAAGTTGTTCTGGCATAATCTCACCACACAAAGCACAATTGCCAACCAACAGCAGAATCCCAATTTTACAGCCCAATCCTGGTCTAATACATGGACCAACTTAAAGAAAAAGTCATTCAATAACATCCTATCCTGGGAGGTTATCCTTCCCTTCTGCTTCTGGCATATATGGCTAACAAGGAATCACAACCTCTTCAAGAAAATGAAGGATCCCATCTCTACCTTTAACACAATTGCAAAGTCATTGAATACTGCATAGTAACAGGCAAGGAGAAATTGAGGAATGGAATTATTATAGGTGTTAGATGGGAACCTCCATCTAGGGGTCATTATAAACTTAATACTGATGGAGCAACTATAGGTAACCGAGGGATAAGTGACATTGGAGTTGTCTTTAGGACCTCCAGTAGAGACTGGATCCCACGTTACCTAGAAAATATGCCCTACACCACCAATACTCTAGCCGAGTTAACTGCCCTTTTAAGGGAACTTCAAATTGCACAATAAAGGGACCTAACACCACTAAAAATAGCAACCGACTCTACATAGGTAATAAGAATGCTAATAACCGCAAATAACACTTATGACTCTATTGTTTCTGAATGTAGATCAGAACAGTGGTGAAACACATCTATATAGAACAGAATAGGATAGCTGATGTGCTAGCAAAGGAATGATAAAAAATAAATTTTTTGAGAAGAACATAGTGATAGTTTGGAACAATTTATGTACAACATAGGAGGGAACCAGTACCCCTAACAATCCTAACTTTGCTAACAAATACGTATTTTTTAACTTTACGTTAAGAAGCTTCTATATTACTATTGCCGTTCTCCATACAAATAATTTGAAGAGCAAAGAGCGGCACATTTTCCCGCTCCCTTAAAATTTCTCTCCACTCAACACCACTCCCAAAATCGCCCCCGCCATCACCGCCGCTGCGCTGCCTTCCACGGCCGCAGTCATGGATTCCTCCACCGCCACTGCTCTCCTCACTGAACTTCAATCTTCCTCCAAATTCACCACCAATACCTACAATAACTTCTCCAATTACCTCCACGAATTCACTACTCTCTCCAAACCAAACAAGTCCTCAAAACCCTCAAAATCCACCGACTTTACTACTACTATCCGTTCACTTGCCAAACAATTCCTTTCCTTCCTCAATAAAGCCCTAAGCCTTTTACCCAAACGTTTATCTGAATCCCCCAGAATTCCTGACGAATCTGCCTCTCACTTGTTCGATATTTACAGACTATGCCTTAACTGCCTTGAATGTATCTCTTCGCAGCTGTCGTGTAAACCCTACACTATTCAAGCACAAAGAGTTCGGTACATTCATTGTCTGGAATCTTGGGAGAAATACGAGGAAGCCGAATGTGAAGTACTGTCTGTACTTAAGGTTCTTCGGGATAATGCCATTGGTAAAACCAAGGCAGAAAAAAAGAAGTCCAATTCAGTGATGTCAACGCAGCAGCGGTTATTGCCTCAGTTAGGCGAAGAGAACGTGGATCAAGAATTTGCTCTTTTGATTGCGGAGATTGTCGTTACGCTTGTTAAGTGTGCTTCTTTAATTCAGAATAAGGCGGTCAGTGAATATCATGGACTTCTTGATTTGGTTAAAGAGGTTGCGCCATGGTTCAAGTGAGTCACTCTTGCCATTTATGATTGTATCTTATGTTGTTGATTAATTTAGTGAATTATTTGAACCTTATAAAAGATTATTGATAATTTTGAACCGTGCTATATTTTTTTGCAATGTGAGAGAATGTATTTAACTGACTGGAGTTAACAACTTTGGATAATTCAGGGTTTTGGATACAAATGCTCACGATAAATTGCATCGGGTGCTTGTGACATATTTGAACAGAATAACAATGACTATGTTTGGGGACGTTACAAAATTCAGTGGGGATTTGGTGCTGGAATTTTGTAAAGAAGCCTTGTGTCAAATTAAAAATTCATCATTAAACGATCAACTGTTCAAGGTGGATTTCTCATGTTCACATTCACCTTTTCTAGAATGTCTTTTCTGTCTAAGCTAACAGGTATATGCCTCACAGTTTGCAAGGAAGATATGCTCTTCTATCTTCTCACAAGAACTTGAGGAATGCTCTGGGATTGTTGACACCTTAAAATATGTGCTGGATACAATGGCTGCAGAAATGAAGGTATTATATTGCTCCTTTCTTAGATTATTGATCTCGAACAACGATATTCTGTTGTTTATTGGATCCGGTATTTATTCTTTTCATTTGCTTGATCTGCATTGTCCAATACATGGGGAGAGAATACAGTGGCATATACAAATGAATAATCTACACGATAAAAAAATGAATAATTTATTGAAGACGAGTAAGTGAGCAAGTTTACAATTTTCCATAGGACAAGGTAGGGGTACCTCATGCATTCAGTTGGCCAGTTAAAGTACAACAAACAAATTGCTGGTTCTAATTATATGGTAATTTAAGGCCGGACCAGCAATGAAATTACGAGGCTTCAGATGTTATGTGATCTGGTGAAGCTACTGATGTTGAGGTCAAATAATTCGAACTTAGGGCTGTTCTTGGTGCAAATCTGTGTTCAATGTTGCATCTGACCAGTGAGAAGGACATGGAGAGTTTGAAGGAACAAGAAGGAAAGAAAAGTATTTTGACTGCCACCTAGAATCCTACAGGAATCCTCCCAAACCGCAGGGTAAGTTTGCATAAAATTCGACATGCTAAAACCAACAAGCTTCAACAACAAAGATAGAAATTAACTCCTCGTCTTCTGCACTGCTAAACTTGAGTCAAAGCATTCATAAGCTTGTACTTATACTCCCCCCCCCCCCCCCCCCCCCCAATATTTTACCGATTACAGAACTTCTACACAATTTGCTCCAAATAAAACTAGGGAAATGATAAATAAGTAGGACTCACTGACTTAGTGACCTTATTTACTGAATAATACAAAATGATCAATACACCTCTGAATATTTAACGTAATCATACCAAACAAAAAAAATGAGCCGTGAAACGTTTATCTTCTATTACTCGCTCCATCTTGAATTGAATATTCTGTTTTGTTTACTTTTAGGAGTTACACTTCATCATCTTTGCGTCAAACTTTTAGAATTGCATTAATTATCTTCTGATGTACATGAACTTGGTCAAATTGACAAAAAAACTGGATTCATCTGGTACAGAGATTTAACATAAATATAGCTCCTAAAAGTCCTAATTGTAAATTATTGGTGTCACAACATAATGTATTTTTGCATTACACAGTTAATACTACTACTTCTTTCTCAACTGAAGCGTTCTAGAAATCACTTGTTGCCTTGATGTCACCTATGGTAGTTTCATACACATCGTACAAGTTTTTTGCTTCTTTCTTGCTAACTTTAAGAAAATGTCTATTTTTTGTTTTATTGCCTTTCTTTTCCCAGGAATCTTCTTATTTTGTTTCCTTGGTTAAAATAATGATTCTAAATTTTACATTTCTTTTCTATCCTTGCGACATAAAAGTGTAATGTATGCAATTTCATGACTTTGTTTAAGCTGTTCTTCTTTCTTGATAAACTTCCAGGAAATGTCTATTTTTATTTCACTACCTTTCTTTTCTTACGAGTTGTACTTTTGTGTTGAAATTTCTTTTTTTATCTTTATTTACTTGGTTAAATGATGATTCTAAATCTTATCTTTCTTTTCACTGATAAACCATCTTATCTTTCTTTTCTATTCCTGCTAAATATGCAATTTCATGACTCTATTTAAGACAATGCCCTTACAATTGCTTTATGAGGATTGGAATAATTACTTCATTTATACCTTTCTATTTAGTTAAAAATATTGATGTGTTCAAAGAATGTATTTTCATTGTTATGCTAAAGATAATCTCCCTATTTTTCTTTGAACGGTGCAATGCACTATTAATTCAATGATATATTTCAGAACTTGTTTTTCTTTGCCTTGTCTTTCACTGTTTCTATTATTTATTTGACGATATGCTTGTCCTTACAAAAATAGTATAATTCTGTGAATGTTACCGGGCAGGTCGGAAAGGAGAGCACAATCATAGAAATTCTGGAGCTTTTTTGTTATTGCGCCCATAAATGCCGAAGTGTTAACGCAAATGTCTGTAGTACCCTGGCTGCCCAGTTAGAAGAGTTAGCCATTCACGTGAAAAAACATCACATTGAGTTAGCAGGTTCTCAGGTAAGCTTTTAGCGGTTTGTTTTTGTTATTTATCTCTTCAACGACTCCTATGCATTTATGGAAGACTTTGGTTAAGGAATGTCCTACTTATGACAGAATTGGTTCTTTTGAAGGATAAGCCACCCACTGATTTGATTCTGGGGCTTTATGCTACTGGATTGCTCATTAATGAGTCCAATATTCACTCCATTACCCAGGGAAATTCAAGAGCTCTTTCCTCTGATAGCAAGGACATGCTGCAAAAACTAAGTAGTTTGCTCAACTTTTTAAAATCGTACTTTGAAATAGACAGCAAAGGAAGCAACACTTCACAGAAGAGAATGCTTTATATTCTGTCTTATTTTGCTGTACTGAAGTTCCTGTGCCAGCCACTTGCCGAGTATGTTATCTCAACAAGGAAAGAAATTCTTAGTGAAACAGAGGCTGTTTCCTGCAATACTTACTTAGAAATTATCCACGATGTGTTCAAGCAGTACATTAATGTCTTCCTACACCACAGGTATGTCACTAGTATATGGCAAGTCTTGCTCTCCTGTGAGATTGATTTTAACTTGTTATAAACTTTTTATTAACCTTTAAAGAACTGAATTTTTTAGCTGGATTTGGAATTACATATTCAGAAGGCATTGTTAGGTTTCTGAAGTCAGTATATAGTGTTTTTTTATTGAACAAATGCAATTTCTGCTTTTTATATAAAATTTTAGCTTCTCTGTTAAAATTAATCTAGCTATTTTCTGGTCTTTTTCATCATTAAGATTGTCTTGGTCCTTCTGTTTAATTTAGTTCTTCAATAGTTTATTTTATGTAATCTTTATGTGTTTCGCCTTTTTGGATGCAGTGCCGCTGATAGCAAGCAAGATCATTGTGATGATACTAACAAAATGTTACTTCATGTAGCAGTGGCTACTTTCACTCTTTCTCTACGAACAAAACGTGATACCAAGGTTTCTGCTGTTGTTCATGCTACTAAGTTGATTAAGATTGCTATTGATATCATGTACCACCACCATTACTATCCCATGCGACATATGATAATTATTGAATGATAGTAGAGACTAGCTCCACTTTAACAATGGATTAAAGCTTTTCTCTTTTTCTTTGTTATTGCAGGAAACTGTTAGATTTATCAAGTATCTCATTCCAAGTGAATGGATTCAAGCCAATGGACTTAAGTATCTCGTCACCTCTTTTTACAACATCGCTGTTGTATTATACAGAAATAAGCAAATGGTAGAGGTATGAACAGCTAGAGAGATTCTCATATGATCCTTTTTACTGTTTTCACGTTCCACATGGTTGATTTATTGTTAATGAAGAAGATGCAGCTTATTATTCACCTCTAAATTCTTGATGTTTTATCAATTTGAATCAATTACCATTTGAATGGACACTCAGATCATTGAGTATGCTAGTATTTTGGGTGGGCGAGAGAAGAGAGAGGCCAGTTTTATGGCATAAGAAACTTTGAGCTATCCCTTATATGTGCTTTAGAAGTACCGGTTGTATTCAGAACATACACAAAATAGTTGCATATGGGGAAAGCATGGGTTTTGTTCTAAAAGATGTTTACGTTAGAGGAGTGGACTTTACCCTATCTGTTATGATTCTGATGCTTTAAGTTCACTAGGAAGCTGCATAAATCAAATGATGTCTGGTCCATGGGCTAACTTAATTGCAAAAGGACTTCTGGAAATTATGAAGGGATGAAAGTAGAAAACATGTGTCGGAAAGCAAAGAAATAGGAAACCAGATAGTTTATTCTTGTCTGTAAATCTACTCTGGAGAAGGAGAGAAAACATGGAATAATTTCTAATGGGTGAGAAGTTTGATACTAAGAAACAGCGCAAGATAGTGTTGCCTATTGATTGAGAAGAGTTGGATGAAGTTACTGCCCAGATAACAACTGTTACTGAATAAAAAAAATCACGCTCTCGCGTTTTCCTATCCGATTTTTGCTATATTGTTTCTTCCTTTGCAGGCTGCTAAAGCTCTGAAACTATGCTGCAAAGCATCTTGGAATCATGTGATACGTCTTTGTGAATTATTTAAGCATGAACCAGATAAATTTCAAAATGATCTGTCAGAAGATGCTCTGATTGGTTTCATTGATGAGGCTTGCGGGAAAACTGCTTTTCTTTTGGAGGTGCTTAATCATTGTAGAGATCTTAAGGTCCAAAAAGTCCTCATTGATAGCCTTAAAAGCTGGTCTGCTGCAGAGCATTTGTTCAAAAAACTGCCAAGTCCCATATCTATAGTGAAGCAGTTTGTGAAGGTAAAATCCAAAGTTTGGTTGTTTGCCTCTCTTATCTTTAATTTAATGCAATTGTGAATTATATGTTGGCCTTGCTGGCATCTTCTTAATGAATTTCTTTGACGTGGATCTGCTTTCAGATGGAATTGAAGGTTAACAATGTGGATATTGAGGATGGTACCACTATGTTGTATTCTTTGTTGTCACCTTTTGTAGAATCAAAACAGGCTCTTGGAATCATTTTGGAGCAGGTCTAACACACACACTCTTCCTGGCTGAGCTTGTTAATACTTGTAACCCCTTTCTGCAGTTCTATTTTATTTTGATGTGCTTTGTTTGCTTAAGAGTAGATGCTGCTAACAACTGATACTTATACTTCATCAGGAGCTTCTGGCATATAGAGAATTGAATGCACGAAATCCAAGATTATGTCAGGAAATGTGCCTGAAAATAATAGGTGTTCTTTTACAAAAGGTGTATGTCTCCAAGGACAGCTATTTACAGAGATGTAGAGTCCTTATTGTTAAGGGAGAGGTGTTAAGAGCCAATGGATTCGAAAACCTGAAAGATTGCATTCAGTGCCTAACAGATGGAATAGCTATAGTGGTAAGCCATTGTTTATGTCTGCCTCTTCATTTATTGAGTTACAGTAATCAGAGCTTGATTGTCTAAGTTGATGTTAATAATTATGTCAGGTTATACCTTTTGCAGGAAAGTTCCTTAAAGCAGAAATACTGTGTAGCAAATTTAGCCTGCATGAATTCAGCTTCTCATCTGGCGGCCTATGCGTATTGTGCACGTGCATTATGTACCAGTGAGATTGAACCAAACTCAAAGGTGCTACAGCATAAAAAGGCTAGTTTCCTGCATTGATAATTATGGTTTCTAAGGGGGCAAACAGTTGAGTTAATTATGTTTCATTTGGAAGGAAAAGGAGGGAGTTCTGTTATTTTAAAAAAAATTGATTTGTGTTAGTATATCCCATATTGGTCGAGGGAATATAGGCTATTGTCTCCTTATATGGTCTTGGGCAATTCACTCCGCATGAGCTAGCTTTTGGGTTGAATTAGGCCCAAGGTTTATTTTCTTCCCATGGTATCAGAGACAAGACAGATCCATCCTATTCTTGGTTTACCTAATGTTGCCAATATTTTATATTGTCAATTCCCTAGATGTAGCCATATGCATGGCGGGGAGGGATTAGAATGTCCCACATTGGGTTGATGGAATGGGACTGTTGTCTCCTTATATGGTTTTGTGCAATCCTCATCTTATGAGCTAGTACCTTTTAAGGTTGAGTTAGGATTATCCTTTTTCTTCACAATTTGATTGCTTTAAAGAAGAGAAATGAAATCTGAAAATTTAATTCTCATGTTCAACTTTATTTCGTCATACCAATGAACAAATCAGTGCACTTTTTCTTAGCTTTTTCTATGTTTAGTTACTTTCTTTCTCCCTGACTTGGAAAACCCTTCCTGTGTTTACTGAATACTTATCTATTGTTTTATTCCCCCCACTCTCCCTCCTTTTTGAACAGAAACTTTATGAAGATATTCATGCTGCAGCTAGACTCTGGATGAGTCTCAATCACTGCCATGCACCTGATCAGTGTAGGATGTCTGATATTATGTTGAATATGTTGCATCAGATTGTCGACTTGTTATCACTAAAGGTAATCTCTAATCTTGATGTCACTTTGTAGTTTGTATTTGCACAAATTTTCAGTTGACAAGTTAGAGGGCCCTTGTATCACATGCATTTAAATATGCATCTTAGGTCTAACCGATCATAACTTTTTGTTTTGCCCTTCAAACTTCTCTTTTTTTGGCCACTCTGACTGGTTCAATCTTTGATGACTCATGTGTCAGTTATGTTAAGTATGTGATACCTGTGCACAGGAGAAAAATATATTTTGGATATCTAAGTATTTTACAATAGCCCAATTTATATACAATGTTTACATAGTACTACACAGCTATATCCTGATGTGGGACACTATATATTACCAACTATCTAACAATATATTTTTGGCTTAGTTTCATGTGAGGGATCATAACCTTTTGTTTTGCCCTTTAAACTTCTCTTTTTTTGGCGACTTTGACTGGTTCAATCTTTGATGACTCATGTGTCAGTTATGTTAAGTATGTGATACTTGTGCACAGGAGAAAAATATATTTTGGATATCTAAGTATTTTACAATAGCCCAATTTATACAATGTTTACATAGTACTACACAGCTATATCCTGATGTGGGACACTATATATTACCAACTATCTAACAATATATTTTTGGCTTAGTTTCATGTGAGGGATCATCCTTCTAGGACCCATAAGGAGCATTTTCCATTTCGAGAAGTTGTTAAGAATCCCTTCCTACAACGTAATTTTCTTGACGCTAAATGTTTCACTAACATATACCATGGAAATATTTTTTGAGAAATAAATAGTAATTGCTTGGCTTCCTGGAAGCTTCTTCCAGTAGATTTTAATTTTAATTTTTTTTGCAAGAACTTGGAGTTTTCTGAGAGGTACTTATTTATCACTTATTTGAATGCATAAAATTGCTTTTCTCGTTCAACCGCCCCTTTCCTATGAAAAACAATATTGTTGGTTTGAATTGCTGCCTTTCCTATGAAAAATGTGCACGTGTTTTCATTCTGATATTTGCTGAAGAGTGCTGAATTTTTGGTAATGAGATATGTCAATTTGCATGATCTCTTATCATCTTGTGCTTCCATTTTTCAGGGCTACCTGGAAATTCATCCAGACATATATGAGATGATGATACAAATATTTAGGAAGAACATTCCATTAGAGAAGTCTGTGTCGTTACTATGGAGATATAGAAGACTTAGTCATGCTCTCTGTACTTCACCGGTGAATGAAATGTTCATCAAAACATTGTCAAACCATTGTGGTGAACTTTCCAAGTCCCTCGAATATTGGATGAAGTGCATGGAAGCGTCTCAACCACAATTAATTGGGTTTCAGCAGAGCTTTTTAACCCTTGCTCTTTCTTCTAAAGTGTCTCGTAGTCATCAAAGTTTTCTCCACTGTGACATTACAGACGATAAAGTTAAGCTCACTGCTGCAGAGCTAATTCACACTGTAAGCTTACAGGATAGACACAACATGTTGCATTTATTCTGGCTGCCAGTGTGGTTACACCTATTAACGGGAGCTGCTATTTGTTCTTAGGTTCCTTTATCCAGCGGTGCAGCCTTTCTTTCTGCTTATCTTTACTATGACTTGAGTGAGAGACTGATTCTAAATGGACGACTGGTTGAGGTAAAATAATGGCTATAACATTTTGCATGATTATAGGGGATGCAACTTAACGTTTTCTTCATCATTTGTTTGAATTAATTTCACTTTTTCATGGAATGTTAAAAACTTTTGCTAGTGGAAAGTAGATCCAGTATGCGTGGCCCCACTTGGGGTTTTACCTTTGGCTTTTATTCTTGGGTTAACATACCCCAGCAGACCACATGGATCCATGCTCCAAAAGACTATTTGCTATCTATTACGTGAAAATTTGACCATAAAGTGGGGTGGTTGGGTGTTTTTGTGGTTTTGGTTTCAAAACGTTAAATTATTCTCTAAATATCAGCATGGCACTGATTGCTAATTGTTGAGATGCTCTTTAATGTTAATTCAATGCCTGTAGGCCCTTGCTTATGCAAAAGAAGCCCATTGTTTACGAAGTAAACTTCTTCAAGAAAACTTCTTCTATCAGATAGAGGAGCAGAGTGAGGTATATGGTCTCACAGCCTTCCAGATATATGATCCAGTGGCTGCAAAGGCTTGGTTTCCTGAAAGTGTCTCCTTTGATTTTGATGGTTCTATACTTACTCCTTGGACTATCCTCCAATGTTATCTGGAAAGCATATTACAGGTCTATCATTATTGTTATAATTGCTGTCGTTATTTAATACATACACAAAAATAGTTGCTCTTTAATTTGAATTGGATGTGTTGGGAGAATCAAATTGACCATGATAGCATAAACCAATGCAACAGGTTGGAACTGTTCATGAGATGCTTGGAAATGGAACTGAGGCTAAGGCACTTCTAGTATGGGGGAAAAACATCTCATGTAATCAGAGTTTGCCCCTCTTCATAATTTCATTCTGTTGCATGTTAGGTAACATTTTTTCCCAGTTTATTTACCTTTCCTCGTGTATCACAATGGATGTTTGCCGTGGTTTCTGGATTTTTAACTTAGTGTCTTCTTAATGTTTATCAGGAAAACTATACACTAAACAACATCTCTGGGAATTGGCAGAACGGGAGCTAAATACTGCTAAGCAAACATTGGCTGAAAACTATGATGCCATCTCTTGCCTAAAATGCAGAATTATTCTGGAAGTTTCAATTGATCTGCTAATAGGAGATCTATGGAGACTCCACCATTGTGATGCTGTAAATTCCTCTACTGTGGAATTTTTATATAGTGTTAAAGAGAAGTATAGATCTGCCTTTGAGAAGCTGAATAACTTCGGCTGGGAGGATTCTGTTGGTTGGCCCGTGGGATCAAGTTCCCAGCACACCAAGCACCAGGCTACTTCATTTGCAAACGGTGCAAAAGATCCTTCAGGCTTGAAGGAGTTACCATCTGGCAAGCTGGATGATGCTGTTGAAGGGAGAAGGACTGGGAAGACCAAAAAAGAGTCTGAACATAATTTAAGGATGACACGGTCTAGATCTCATGCTATGCAAAAATGTGAAAGTTCTGTGGATGATAAACATTCAAGTGGTGCTGAAAACATGAGCTGTAAGCTTCTTTTACTAATATGTTTCTTTTCAGATAGACTTAAGATAGAAACTGCTATTCACTGCTGATGTTGGTCATACATTCACAGGTATGTGCCTCAAATTGAAGTGTTGGCACCATCTTCCTCTTGAAGTTCTCCAATCTGGATCTTTGAGTAATTTCATATACTTGAAATGGGAGCTTGTGCGCAGACAACTTTCACTGAGGCTTCTAACTACTATGGGTAGTGTGAAGTTCATTCTGGATGCCACTCTGTGTATCTTTCTTGTGAACAGTCACCTTATGCATGCTCAGAATTCATGAATATATTACTAGGAATAACTCACAGCTTCTCTCTGAACGTTAAAAGATAATGAGTAAATTGACACGTTATTGGTGTTGAGGCGTAGGAGTAACCTGAAGAATCCCAGGTTCGGAGCAGGTGACAAAACTCAATGTGAGTCCATCTGCTTCAGTATTGGTAGGAGGTTTACTCCTGTGCTTTTGCACTGTTGCAGGCTGCATCGTGGAATAGTGGTGTCAGCAAGCTGGCCTGGGTACCACCATATAAAACATTAGTAGTGTTTCTCAAATTTTGTGCTGTCCATGTTAAGAGCACGGAGCCATACATTATTATTTTCCAATAGTAATAAACAATGTTGTTAAAAGCAACGGAGTGACACGAAGCAATAGGTCATCCCTTCTCGTGGGTAAAGCAGAATGCTTGAAAGAATCATGTGCTTTGTGAGATGAAGCTCAGGGCAATCTGAGCAAGAAGGGTCTGATTCCTTGAATTAACATTTAAATATGAGAAAAATAAAAATAAAAAGTACAAAATTAGAGCCTTTGCCATCTGAGTGCTAGGAATTTGTTAGTTTTCTTGTGTACTCTCTGTCGAGTTTTTATTCTCCTATTCTTTATTTATAGCTCATGTTTGGGAAAATTGAAATTGACACTTGCAATCTAAGATAAGTATTAGTACAATTCCTGAAGCAATTAACTAAGTCAATATTACATATTGATTCTTTTCAATAGTTGATTAATTGCAAGCAGAAAATCAATTTTGCTATTGGATATCTTTTCTTGGCTTGTGGAAATTGCACACCCTTAGTGGTTGAGATTAATGTTGTATAATGGATGTTGAAATTAGTGAAGCTAAATGCAATTTTGATTTTATTAGTACTAGATTTCTACTTGTTTGATAATCTTTGTTTTGCTGTAAATTGTGCTCTTTACTTTGAAAAGGCGCAGACCCTGATTCTCGCTTAAAGCCTCAGGAGGCTTGTCCTTTTTGCGCTTTCCGCTTTTAAAAGATCTCTGGTGGAATTTTTTCAGCCTTTGATCACTTAACACTTGTGCAGATTTTATCAAAACTGTGGGCCTGTTTCAGGAGCTATCGTTTATTTCTAGAATGTCTGACTGAGTGTTTTAAATTCAACAGGAGATTTTGTTTGTTGTAAAAAAATCGCACCTACATGTGCAACTGGTCATTCATTATTATATACATAATTGTCGTCCATATGTAGTATTGATAATGTTAACTTTAAGCTGGGTCATCTTTATACTATGAGAGAAATAATTGAATATATATTCAAAAATATTTTCTTCATATGTTCCGACAAAACCCATTTCATTTGTCCATATTCTTTGCATTGTTTGTGTGCATGCTTGAACTATTCTGTGTTGCTCTTTCATTCGTCAAACTTCATCGAAATATTGAACTCTGTGGTCCACTTGTGGGTCTATTCTTTTAAGACACAGTAGACATTTCCATGGCTAAATGTTAGTGCCCTCTTAGATTTGAACGCATGAATTGCAGCTGAAAGTGCTTGATGCATGAACTAATAATCATACCTGTGTGAGTGTTCTTTTTCGCACTCTTTAAGTTTTCAACTTCTTTTTTTGGCCTTACCTCTTATCTTATGGCAGGAAAATGCATAGGTCTTTCTGGTGATAGCCATGAAGCACAAAAGCTTTTTCTGCAAAGTGTGTCACTGTTCAGTGCAGATTCATCCTGTCCCAAGTACTCTTCTCTGCCACTTATGTCCTTGGTTGACCAGATGGGACAGGATATTTGGGCGGTTGAATTGGCCCGTGATCATTCAGTTATGCTTTACCACATATGCTGTTCCATTTTGAATAGCTATTCTTGCAAGGCAACCAGGTATGCGTGCAGAAATATATACAAGTTGTCATGTATTTTCATATCCGGAACCTCGAACAAAAGATCGTTCTTGATATCAGCTTAACAAGAGTTTTGAAATCCACACTACTAGTGTAAATGCGGTAGAAATTTTTATTCCTTGCGTCTGACAATCTTCAGCAGCTGAAAGATTGTTAATTAGATTCTTCTTGCAAATGACTTAACTAAGGTCTGTCAGTGTTATAAAAACTGGCACTTCTATTCTTTCGTTAAAGGGCATCCAACAAATTCTGATTTTCCAAGTAACCGCTGAACTCTAATGAATTGTTGTGTAGAGTTTTATGGTTTTATGAATTCGGGAAGACATGCTTACTATGTGGTTTTGGTGTTTCTAAAGGAAAGGAAAGGAAAGGGGTTGTGGTGTAATGTTTGTCATTACGTAAGCTTTAGGAAAATTTAGTTTTAGAAATAATTTGCATGAAACAATTATTATTTAGTATAAAAAAGAAATGGACCTGAATAAAGCTGAGTGGAATCAAAAAAATCATGTAGCTGACTCCAACAAATTTGGGATTGAGGCTAGTCGGCTTATTGACTGAATTGTTTATGCCACTACTTGGTGCATTTGGTTGGACAGAACCTGTGAAATTTCCAAGTACAATCATTTCTTCTGCACTGATTATGGGATAGATTGGACTTCTAGCATCATATTTGTGAAGTGCAGTAGGGTCGTTTCTCTGAATAGCCACAACAACTGTGCTTCAATCACATACTAGTGTCGGCTATTTGAATCTTCGATATCCACTCCAATTTCTTTGGGTGCACTTCATAACTATTATCAATAATTTTTCGTTTAAGATAATTTCTTCTCGTAGCTTCTTTCAGAAAATGGTGTTGGGCTATTTACTTGGCATTTCTTTCTGTATCTCCTGTAATTCTGTGCATATGCCTCTTTTTAGAGTGAGAATTCTCGTTATAAAAGCAAAAGAATGCAAATCTTCTATTAAGGCACTATTTTAGTTTTCTCCCCTTGATGATTCATGTCACTAGGTCTGCTGTAAATAGCATGAGTTTTGTAGCTTCTAGTTACTGGTTCTCAATATTTGGAGTAACCTGCTTTCTTTTGGTGTGTTGGCATCTTTAGTTGCTCAGTAATCCTTATTTAATTGCTCGTCTTATGTGCTGTTAGAAATATGACTCCAAAGGTTGTTTATATTTCCCTGGTATCCAGATTGAATATCCATCCATATAATCACCAAATAGGAAAATTTTGCGGGTTTCACTGTTACTTCTCTCAAAACTATCATTTTCTTAAATATCTTGTAAGGTTTCTAGAAGTAATTTTTTGAAAATCCTAACTCTTATAACAATTTTCCTATGTCAAATAAGTACATTTGATCTGAGATAGTGGTTTGCTACATATAGATATATCTAATCAGAATATTTTTCAACATTCACCAACATAAGTACATAAGTTTTGTAGCCGTGTATTTCCCTCGCTGTGTGCGTTAGCATTCACATGGTGAATTAGTTCATAATATCATTTTGCTGTTGTCCAGTCTGATTTTTTTTTCTTGTGCAGAAAAACTAGCTGTAAAGAATGCCATGTTTTTTCATGCATCAAGTTATCAAAGGTTATTTCTTGGCTGAAGCTGGCCTTCATTCTCAGTCGTGAGATTCCTTTGCTTTCTCAGAAGGTTAGAATTTGTTTAGTTGATTCTGTACTAGAAATTCCACTCTTATAGCCTGTTTGGCCCAGTAGGAAAAATTGCTTATTTTGAAAAGTGTTTTTTTTCAAAAGTGCTTTTCGGAAAAGTACTTTTGGATAGAAGCAATTTGTGTTTGGTTGATCAATCAGAAAAGCACTTTTGAGCAATAATTTGTGTTTGGCCAAGCTTGTCAAAAAATGCTTTTAAGTATCAAATTACGAATAAGGACATGAATTGATTTACTTAATAGTTAATACTATTACATCAGTAAATAAATAAACTCAAAAATTTATTATTAAAGATAATAATTAAGTTTTTCCATTTTATTTAAGTAAAATATGAAAATAAAATGAAAAAGTACTTTAATTCTTTCAATATGATTTAAATATATCAAAAAATCAATCAACAAATATAAAAACATTCAATCACTATATATTAGAAAACTATCCTAAAAATAAGAAGAAATACTATACGGGAGTTCTCTCCCTTTTGATTAATACAATTTACCTTATCAAAAAAATAAAATAAGAAGAAATACTTATACATCAATATCCTACGTATTAGGTTTAAAATAGGTAAGGTTATTTTGGTATATACTATATTTTGCTAAGGGTATTTTTGGTAAGAAGAAAAGTCAAAACTGCTTCTGCTTCTGGAGAGAAATTACTTTTTCATTCTCAAAATTGCTTCTACTTCTTCATAAATGCACTTTTCCCCCCCCCCCAAAAAGACTTGGCCAAACACCTAAGTTTAGAAAAAAAGTACTTTTTGGGGGGGAAAAACACTTTTGGCCTTCGGAGAAACTTGGCCAAACAGGCTATTAATCAAGTGTATGCTTCAAAAATCTTGTTTGCTGTTTTCTACCTTTTGAGAGACTTGCATTCTTAGTTACCAGTTTGCTCCCTTTTACTCACTAGGAGTTATTTCCTTCGATATATACATTTTCACTATACAGAATGCCCCTAAGCGCATCATTTTTTGGATAAAGTAATAAGATATCATTAATGAAGGGCATAAATACCCGTATACAAGAAGTATACCAAATAGTTGAGAAGCCTCACAAAAGAATATGGCTCTAAAAGACGTCCAACCTTCTATGGTTAAAGGGATCTCATGGGTGCACCAAAACACAATAAGGGAAAAGAGGGTACCCCTCAGATGTACAAAATGCTTCTCTGTTCCATCAAAAGCTCTCCTATTTCTCTCTCGTCCCACATAAGTGCAAGTGGAGCGACATCCCAAGCCCGTGTCTTCTTCTCCTTCTTATGAAAGTTAAGCTAAGCATTGCTTCTTTGACTGTGCCTGTCATCACTCACTGAAGGCCAACCCAACCCAATACTTCCACCACAAGCTAGATGCAACCTGACAATGTAAGAGGTGATCAACATCTTCACCAGAAGCCCCTAAGCACTTCATATTACGTGCTCGCAGACAAATTATTAGGCGCATGAGTAATACATGGTAATTTCATCTGCTCTGAGGGAACAATTGCTTACTAGTACTGAAGGTTAATGTCCTAAAGTCAATGTATAAAAAGACTCTTGCAAATACTGTATTTTACTAAGTAAGGTTCAAAAATCTTTCATTTAGTCTCTGGGTCTTGTATGTGTTGGTCTGTGGGTTGACTTGGTTAGTTCGCAGCTTAAATAATCTTTTGGTGTTCATATGGATCTGTACTGCAACGATTTCTCCAATGTGTACTGGAGTGATTCATCATATGCTTATTCTTTGGGTGCATGTTGGTATGTTAAATAATCATATTTTCATTGTTCGTTTCTACAATTTGTAACTTCTGAAACAGTTTGATCCCCAGTAAATTGACTCTTATAAGCAATTCAAACAGATTTCCAGGTTGCTTGCGGCAGTTTATGTACTTTCGACTTCTGATAAGTCTTTTAGTATACCACCTAGCAAAGCAATCTCTGAAAGCCAATGGGCATCGTTCTTCCATCAAGCTTCAATTGGTACTCGTCTCAATCAACACTTCTTTTCTTGCCCGTTGAAGAAGCAAAAAGCTGAACATGTTGTGGATTATGAGGTGTGTGTTCTTAGATTAGTTTGCATCAACAACTGCTCTACAAGAAGTTGTTTCTTTGTTGTGTTTGTTATAAGGTTTTCACTAGTACTTTGTTATGAGTCTCAATTCAAATATTTTTATCTTTCAATTCAAATCCAAAATCATTTTGTTAATATTGATTCAATTTTTTTAATCTTCCGATTCAAATTCCAAATTTTTAATCTCAATTTAAATGTTTTTATCTGTCAATTCAAATTCAAATTAATTTTCTTATCTCTTTTTCTAATACTTATATTTTTCAATTCAAATTCAAAATCAAAATATTTTACATCTCTATTCAATTTTTTTTTATTACAATGCTTATTAACTTTGTCCTAAAAAGTGCCACGTGGCTCCTTTTTTAACAGGCCGCTTGGCTTAATGTCGGGGCTTACCACTCTCCTTATATATTTTATATTTTAGTTGCTCTTATCTAGGTATTGCTACTGCATGTATTTTTATTCTGTATTCTACCCCTCAGCAAGTAATATATAATCGTGTATAGGTGTGTGGGTACTGTATATGTCGGAAAACGAAAATAGTACTGAAACTTTGTAGTAATGGAGAATTTTGAGCTTTTGTGCGGGAAACAAAACGAATTCACTTGTGAGAAATGGTAGGTGATGAGTTTTGGATTTAGGTGGGTCGAGGTTGGAAAGAGCAGAGGTTGGTGTTTTCTTCCTCTGTTTGTAAAGGGAAGTACAAGAGGTTGAACAGCTTTTTCTTACCCTCCTAAATTGGATGTGAAGTCCAGTGTATATTTTCTACCCCTTTGTGATCATGTCAGATAAGGAGTACTCGATCCAACGGAAGGCCTTAAAATTGTTGAACATTTCTCTTCTTTACCCTTCTTCCCGTGAAACAAAATAAATGTGTAAGGGTTGGCTTCATCGGATAGATCCTCTAGAAGGCCTTAAAATATAAACTCTTCTTTGAAGATAGCAGACAGACATTTCTGATAAATCAGATAGAAAGTGAGATTAATTGGAAAGAAAAGCCAATTGAGGAAGCCGATTTTGTTCCAAGGAAAATGTTGAGCAGCAGTGTTCCAGAGTAAATCTAACGATTATGACTCCAAAGAACTACCTTGGATCCCTAAACATATACCTTAGCATTCTGTTTGTACTTTGAATGACTGCTAAGGTAAAGCCACAGCCTGCGAAGCTTCTACAAAATCTACGCTAATGCCTAAAAAAAAGACCTACTACCAAATCTAACTTTTTTCCTGCACATAAGCTTATATTATATATTTTTTTGCACCATGCTGGGTACACTTATATTTTTGGATTTTCTGTTTTCAGGGTTCCTGTTCTTTGACACAACAGCATCTTGGTTCAGAAGAACCTAACATGTTCAGGTATTTCTTTGTCTGAGCATGAATCGGGGAGCTTTGCTTAGAAGATGTGCTCACTTCTGTTCCATCTGCACCCTCTTTTAATGCAGGCTTGCACCTGAATCAGTTGAAGATCTTGAAGATTTTGTTTCGAGATTTTTTGAGAGCCTGCCTGCTAGTACAGTTGTCTGTCTTAGCTTGCTTGGACGCTCTGTTTCCAGTTTGTTGACTGAATTGTTGCATTCTCCGCACCCCATTCAATCATGGGTTCTGTTATCCCGCATGAGCTCACCTAGTCAGCCTATCACTGTAATTTTGCCCGCACATTCTATTGTAAAAGGTAATACAGTCCTTTATTCTAAACGAAACAGTAAATTCATGAAAGATTTCCTTGGCTTATTCTTCCTTCATGCCATCAGAAGCTTCAGATGATGTTGCCCAATTCACTTCCAGTTTTCCGTTTGAAGTCAAAGATAAGCACTGGCATTGCCCTTGGTTATCCAGCGTGGTTGATGATGTGGCACCCGTCTTTAGAGATATATTAGAGAACAATTACTTGTCCTCTTCTATGCACCTGTTAGAAGATACTACAGAGAGCAGATCATCATGGTGGAAGTGGAGGAAACAACTTGATCAGCGCCTTGCTAAATTTTTACGGTTAGTCAAATGATTTTTCATCTCATTTAATGTTCCATGAAAAAGCTTGTCTCTCTGAATTTGGATCAGATCTTTCAATACTGAATTGCTTGGAATTTTGGCTGTTTGCTAAAGTTCAGTTGAAAGGTTGGTGTTATGATGATGATTTTGTATAATTGTTGATGCCTTCACCTTTCCATCTGAAAGTTAAGAGAGAAGTCACTGAATGTTATGCCTATCATTCCTATCATAATGCCAATTCACTTTCAAATAAGCACTCAAAGTATTGTATGTTTAACTTTATATGCCTCAGGAATCTAGAGGATTCATGGTTAGGTCCTTGGAGATACCTGCTTTTGGGCGAATTATCAGAATGTGAGCTCCTGGATTCACTAGTGAAGAAACTTTATGATCATTTTAGATGTAAAACTGGAGCTGATGTTCATAAAAGTCTTCTTAAAGTAATTCTCGGAGCTGCGAAGTACGCTTATGAGAAAGAAAATCACATTTCTCAGATGGTTTTAAATAAAGGATGTCACCTGCATGGAGGGGGTAATGGAAACTCCAAAGTGTTCGGTAAGACATCTACCGAAGTTGATAATCTCTGTGATTCAGTATACAAGTCTATACTTGATGAAGCCCAAGAGATGGTAGAGACTGAATCCATAAGTAGAAGACCAGTTATTCTTGTTTTGGATCTTGAGGTGCAGGTGTGTTTTCTTCTCTTCTTCCTTATGTCTTGATTCAACTTTGTGCTTCATTATATTTTAAGTTTCTCATGCTAGCCAAAAGCTTTGCAGAAAGGAAATATAAAGTCCTTCTGTGTTTCAAGAACTTGCAACTCTCTGGAAATGATAGATTTGTTATATATTGCTATTTGTTGTTTCATGTAGCCTGAAACATTGTGCATTTTTAACCTTAAAAAGCTTTAGTTATCTGGTTCTTACCTAAGTTTATGCAGTTGTGTTGCTAAACCCAAGTAGGAAAAATTTCTTTGCTAATTGGCAAGAGTCCAGTAACCTTTTTTAAACAGAAGGTGTTTTGGCTAGGAGAATAATGATCACTTTCTGCAGATGCTTCCTTGGGAGAACCTACCAGTATTAAGAAACCAGCAGGTTTATCGCATGCCCTCAATTAGCAGCATCAGAGCAACCCTGATCAAGTGTTGCCCATATCAACAACAAGTTCAGTTGCTAAAGTGCTACCAAGGATCTCCTATGGAACAAGGGGTTCCATCACATTCCATTCCTTTGATTGATCCACTGGATTCCTATTATCTTTTGAATCCAAGTGGAGATCTTAGCAGCACGCAGATAGAATTTGAAAGCTGGTTCAGAGATCAGGATTTTGAGGTACTTTTCTACTTTACCCTGGAAATTAGAACAGTAAAAAGAAACCTTAAGCATCGCATTTCATCAATTCGGCATGTGCATGTACTTAAAAAGTTCATCGATATCTATACCCTACAAAAGTTACGTTCATTAAGTATCTTCCTTTATGAATGCTAGAAGGACCTTATTATTTTTAATGAGTTTCAACTGAAAAATGAGATATAGGTGTTTTCCTTAAATGGGAGGAAAATTAGCAGAAAGATTTTTTTTTACCTATACAAAAGAATTTCTCATATGTCTCACTCAAATTAGAGTCTTGACCCAATAAACAGGAAAAGAACTGGGGATCATAGAAATACAAATCTTTAATGTTTAGCTTGAACTAAAGGCTTGATATTAGAGTATCAATACTGTTTAAAATGATTATTGACTTGAACTATCCTGATTAACCATAGTTTGCCAATATATATATAGATTGTATTTTATGTTGTTTTGTTTACTGTGGGAACTATAGTGGTTCTATCATTTTAGACTGTTTCCACTAAGAAATAGTGATATCGACTATCTGATTATAAGTAAAAATTAGGATAAATAATCTTGTGAGTCAATTGTCAACTAAGTCCCCATATTAGTTGGGTCTGTTGTATGCTTCCTTTGTATATATTAAGGTCCATTTAAAAAGTATTCATTGTAGTTAAAACTATTTACATGTTTTCAACTTACTGCAACCTTCTTTTATGCTCTGCGAATATAATCGGTCTACAAATAATTATATTATTTTACTTCGTTTTGCAGGGGAAGTGTGGAACTGCACCAGCAGTAGAAGAATTGGCTGAGGCCTTGAAGAGTCATGATCTTTTTATTTACTTTGGCCATGGAAGTGGTACGCACAAAATCTTGGAACTGATTCTCAACATTATCAGGGTTGATTAAGTTTTACTTATTATTGCCTATATGCCCTATCAGTAATAATATGTTGCTATGCTGGCATTTCAGGAGCACAATATATCCCCGAGCATGAGGTAAAGAAACTAGAGAGTTGCGCTGCTACCCTGCTTATGGGGTGCAGTAGTGGGTCATTGCATCTGCATGGATGCTATGCTCCTCGGGGTGCTGCCCTGGGCTATCTATTAGCAGGTTCTCCGGTTATAATTGCTAATTTATGGGAAGTGACAGACAAGGATATTGACAGATTTGGAAAGAGCATGCTTGATGCTATCCTGAGAGAAAGATCAAATGTTTCTTTTAGATGTGATAAATGTGATACTCTTTCACATAAACTCGAGTCAATGAAAATTAGTGACTGCAAAAGAACTCAAAGGATAAAAAAGGAGAAAGATATAGCACCTGATATGTGTAAAAACAATACATCTACTAACCACTGTAAACACAGACCAAAGATTGGATCATTCATGGGGCAAGCTAGAGATGCATGCACTCTCCCTTTTTTGATTGGAGCAGCTCCAGTTTGTTATGGTGTCCCCACTGGAATAATCAGCAAAAAGGATTTGTAGTATTATCACTTTGGTATATGATAATGTCAAAATCCCATTCTTTATTGCCCGTGCTGTCAAGAATCTCCGTCATTTTAAATATTGTGGTCTCTTGTTGAGCTAACCAAAGATAAAAATATTTGCAGTATCAAGAGTATCAATTTCACTGAGAAATCTTTCAAATAGTATGAGAAGATGTACGTGCATAGAAATTTTTTGTGGGGATCCACACAACAATGCTTGAACAAGTCAAATCAGTGCGGGGCATCGAATTTGCCTCTTGTAACTTAATGATTCAGACTGCCGTGATGAGCTTTTACGTTACTAAGTTGTACAAATGTATTATTTAATTTTAATGTCATTAATCTCCAACTTCCTGATAAAATATAAGTTTTTGATACACTTTCTAAGTGCGCGTTTGGATATAAGAATTATAAAATTTTGGAAAAAAATAAAATAATTTTTTTTTAGGTGAAATGGTATTTGAAAATTAGAGTTGTGTTTGACATGAATATAATTTTGAGTTGTTTTTGACTTTTTATGAGTGATATGAAGTGAAATTTTTAAAATTCATCCTTAAATGAAAATAGAAAGTTTCATGGCCACGCTGATTTCAAAAAAAAGAAAAAAAGAATCTTTTTTTATGGCCAGACGGCCCTAAAATATGTTATGTGGAACCACATTCGACAATCTCAATACAGTTCTCTATTTTGTTTTACAATATTTTATGAAATTAATCAGCCTTGCATGTCAATTTAATAAATGCTGAAGAGCTATAAGGTCTTTCCTTAGTATACATTACAATCACTAATCCCTAAGGATGAATCAACTTCACTGGACGGATAGATAATGAATTACGTACATACAAGTTGAAGTAGTAAAAGGTGAACAACAAAATTAAAATGTACATCAGAAATTGCATTCATACAAGAATTGACATATAAATGTTCAGACAGAATAAGGAAATTACAGACTACAAATTACAGAGAAACTTATCTTTCTTTAAGTGCCCGCCAATAATTCTGAGCCATCCTACAATCTACAATGTATCAAACATCAATCAGAGGCAGATGTGCACGAGAATGTTAGAGCACAGTTAAATCCTAAACTAAGCCCTAAATTATTTCTTTTTCACAATTTTGAAACATACACAAATTCTATCTCCGACCTGCATTGGCCTCTCTACGTCGTCGTCTCCTCCCAGAGCGCCCCAAAAGGACCCTACCTTCACGACGAAGACGCCCAACTAGCGATATGCCACTATCATCATTATCATCCCCGCTATTGTCACTGTCTGCATCAGAGTACTCAAAACCACCGCTTCGGAGGTTTCGCTCAATTCCACCAGCACCTCTATCCAAAGTGTCACTTATGTCTCGGTCATGCCGCCTCATAACCCGATTTGACGCTATATTCCCTGCAGAACCAAAAGCCTGCAAAAACAGAAACATATTCATCAAATTGCGATCGATTCCCATTCCAAAACCTTCATTCCCATTCATCGCATTCACATCAAAACCCTCTTCATCCTCCGAATCAAAACCATAATGACTTCCTTCTATCACGTAATCACCAAAAACCACAGCCCCTGGCATTGAAGAAGTTATAGTGCTGATAACATCATCCCTCTCTCGTTCCCGCTCAAGCCTTCTCCATTTTTGTTCAAGAAGAGGATCTACCTCACGTGGCCTGGCAGAGGGGTGCTCTGCCTTAACATGTTTTCGCATCTCCTTGTAGCTTCCAACAAATGAACAATCATCCTGCATGCAGCTACGTGTCTTCATATTCAGATATTCTCTTGCAGGTTCAACCACAGTCCATCCTTTCACTTGCCCTCTACATAGCGGGCATGCAACTTCGATGACCTCGCTTTTCTCAGAAGGCAAAGTAGAAAACAGGCCCGCAGTTGGAGTATCAGTAAGACCCTGCATAGATTGATTGTCATCTGGCAGTGTTTCTTTGGTGTAGGCTTTCTTGTACTGATCGAGGCAGTTTGAATAGCGTAAGCTAGTTCCGCACATGTAGGGGCGGCAACCTTTGTCATGAGAGGAACACAGGAGCAGCACAGCATTATGGGGATATTCCATGCATACGGAACAAGTTGCATCTTCCCAGTCTTTCTTCTCAAAGATTTTAGAACATTTCTTTTGGTGCACATGTTCACAATGATCAGCAGATGGCAAAGGGTATGGTGTGGCCCTGCATCGTCGAGAACCAATCCTACGTCGTCCTGTGGTCCCTTTAGCCATTTTTCCTAGACAAATCTGCAGGAACAGAACTTCAATATTTAGCAAGATAGCACTACATTAAAAAAGAGCATAGTCATATCCTCAGAATATTATATGAGTGTTCAAGTAAAGTATGCTTCCTAACTTTTTTACCATATCTTGTTTAAATAATATCTCCTTCCTATTTTATGGTTCAACACATGACAAAAGAACAGAGATCTAGAGCAAGAATTTCACTACATGGCAGGTTTCAACAAATCATAAATTTCAGTGACCTTGAGTAAGTGCTCTAGCTATCCATAGGGCATAGGTTGCTAAGAACAGGGAAAACAGATCGAACACAAAACTTAGAAGAGCCATGTGTTTGCTTCTTTTTCTGGTCTATCTATGTATGCGAAATGGAAGCATGAAGCTCAATCGAGGAAAGAACAATAGGGCAGACCTTTAACAAGAGGAACAGAGATTATACCGAGTAACATAGAGCCATCATTAAATACAGAGTGACATGCAAATAGAGAAATAGTGCATCCATGTGATAATTAATAAACATCAGATCAGCCAACGAATTCCCTCAATCTCAAACTAGATGGGGTCAACTATATGAATCCCTTGTATCAATTCTGCCCTACTCCAAGCTGAATATTCAGAGGATAGTCAAATTTTACACAATAATTTGATAAATCAAACCAAAACTTTTGTAAATCAAATCTGGTCAAAAAGCAAATTACGTTTATCTTTTGGAATTCTGAGTCCACTTTGACTGGGTAATTGCCCGTAATATGTTGTTAAGTTAAAATACACAAGTATTCATATAAAGCAATAACCTAGACCCACAATATGAATTTTAAATAAAAATAATAAAAATAATAATAATAATAATAATAATAATAATTGCACTCTCAAAACAAAAATAGACAATTCAGTTGAATAGATAAAAAATGACAATAACACAATAACATCTCAAACAGCAAACAAAAAGCTATACTTCAAACAATAGAAATAGCAAATGCATTTAGTTGGATAAGATCACAGAAGACAAATCAGCTTGGAATCCCCTCAAAAAAGTAGAGAGAGGGATTTGAAAACAAATCAGCTAGGAATAAAAGGCCAGCTCCGAAAAAATCGGGTAACATCATCCATATATTCGCTGTAAGAGACGGCAAAAAGCGCCCTCTACTTATTGAGAAAACCAAGGAAATATACAGCTTGATTCCAAAAAGATCAAAGACCACAAAAGACAGAAGTGCAAGAACTTACATTCCCATCAAGAAGACAACTACAGACTCCTGTCTCGACATGCACAGAAAGATAATTAAATGAGATCTCTGAAGTTGCCTGAAAAGTATCAGGTGCTAGCGGCTAAATCACAATTCTGATACTAGACATCGTTGACCTTATATTCTACTGAAGGAATGGATTCAAGGTACACTATCACCCAAAAGAAGGAAAAGCCAAGGCATCAATGATTCAAGGAAGGAACTCACTAGTCAACTTCCTTGAAGAATGAAAATATGTGAAAATATAAGTGTGAGTATGTGTGTGCACGTGAAACAACAACAACAACAACAACAACAACAACAACAACAAAAATCTGCATTACAAAATCTAAAATAAAAAGTCTGATCAGCAATTTAAAAAGTTAAATAAAAGATGCCTAAACATTCAACCTATTACTGCAATTCACTAAATCGTCGCCCTTGAGAAAAAAGAAATTATTTCAATAACCTCTCAAATGTCAGCTCCTAAAATATGATTGGAACTCCTAAAGCTACAGATCCCATCATAACTTAGCCACCCCCCCCCCCCAACCACCCCCCGGTGATTCTAGCTCAAGTACCACCATCAATTCCCGAAACAACAACAAATAACACACTGATTAAACAATCTATCAGTTTTGAATTACAACAATGGCGATCCGACTATCACAAAATTGGGGAATTCAGAGACTATCAAGACCATAGCAATCCAAACACTTGATCACATTGACATACCACAATAACAAGTCATTTAAAGCGACTGCGCACTAACATAAAAATCATTTTTTGCAATTTCTTAGACAGAATTGCCTTAGTCAATTGTAATTCAGACAGTCAAGCTAAATTGATCAGAAAAGAAAAATAAAAGACTCACACCCACCTTGAGTTTGGAGCGAATCTGGATCCAAAAAATGATAATTGTAAGCAACAAAAAAAGGTACACGCTAGCTATATATATACTCCCCAAAGAATTCAACTTCCACGTATTATCTACTACAGACGCAAAAGGGGAGGTTCAGAAAATGCACCCAATACACGAAACAACGTGCAAAATTACGCGAGAAGACAGTTAATAAAACGAATTAATTAATACTCCAATAATTCAAAAACTCATTACAGCGAAAATTCATTTAAATAAAACAATAAAAACAAAGTCAAGCACATGACACCTTGACCTTTTATAACCCCCCTCATCAATCTCAGATTCACCATTAATTTAATCGAATTATCAAATCCTTCAATTGTCCCATTATCCACAATATCCCACAAAAAAAAAAATTAAAATTGAAGGATTCTTACCGGAAAAAATCAATTGATTAAATATGAAGTATGAATTGGTAAAAATAAGAGGGGAGATAAAAAGAGAGAGCTAGGGTTTTTCTGGTAAAAAAGGAGAGATCTGAGAGGGAATTAAATTAGAGCGCGGGCATTTGTGTACAAAATGAAAATAAATATAAAAAAAGTTTATGGGGTTTTTGGATTGGATGAGAGAGAAAATAAAATGAGGGGAAGCGAAAAAAAGGGCAAATGAGAGAGAAAGAGCGAATATAAGGGATTCGTGGAGTCATTTCTACGCTACTCTTTTTCTCTTCTCTTCTCTTCTCTTTTTCTCGTCTCGAATGCAAGAGAAAAGAGAAAAGCTCAGGTGGCGCTCTTACTCGCGGGTTCAACAATTTGTACTGACGCTCCCGTTAGTGCTAACTTCGATTTTAAGAATATGTGAATGTAGAATTTACATTTTTTCACCTTATTTTCCTTTCAAAATCAAAAGCAATCAATCCGAAGACCTTATCTCACAAATTCAGACGCCATTCAAATTCCTACTATCTAACCCATTTATGAAATAATGAGTTCGAAATTTAATATTTATTTAAATTTTAGTGTGTATATATCGTATCATTTTAAAATCAACATATATATTTTTCTAGTTTAAATGTTTACTTTTTTCTCATTAATTTGTAATTTCTTTTAATTTCAGTTAAAACTTGTTAATTTCTTCATAAATTATAGATCTGCGTTTTGTTCGTCACTCTAGTGAAGCCACGCGCGATGAGTGGTTTGAGGAGCGGAGTTTGCATAGTTTGAGTCTTTAACACTTTAAGACGTGAGGTGTTGTTTCATTAACATAGGGAGGCGTGACTACGAGCATAATGCCACGTCGGCTTTTAAGTTTCCGAAGGTACTACAGGAATAAGATATGGTACAAGGCATATTCCTATTTTATGTTTTCTCACATTTTTCGAACAAATTTCAGATCATAGTAGCGATTTTAAATAAATAGTACTCCTAGTACTTGTTATTATAAAAATAATTATATTGTGGATGTTTATTTATTACTCCGCTATAGATAATCTTTCTAAAAAAAAATTATTCATTTAGTACTTTGTTGAAATTTATCTACAAACAACTGATGCAGGCAGGTGAAATGATTTGCATAAGTTTCTTATTAAACAGGCACGTTACAAGCAGCTCATGCAGACAGCTTACAAGCAGTTAAAGAAAAGCCTTGCAGCTGCTTCCTGAAAAGCCTCGCAGCTGCTTCATTTCTTCTATAAATAGAGGAGTTTTCAGTTCATTATGTACATAAGTTTGAAGTTTGAATAATATATCAGTTTCTCTCTATACTTGTCTTTACTTTACAATTTTTATTTTATAACACGTTATCAGCACGAGACTCTGCCATCTCGAGAAAATACTTTGAAAGTATCAGAGGTACGAATTTTATTTTTCTAAATAATGTCAAATCTCTCTAAACTTGATTTTGTAGCCCTCGATATATCGGGCAAAAGCTACATGTCTTGGGTGCTTGATGCCGAAATTCATCTTGATGCGATGGGTCTGGCAGACACTATCAAAGATAAAAATCAGGCATCAAACCAAGACCGTGCCAAAGCAATGATATTCCTACGCCATCACCTTGATGTGGGCCTGAAAATGGAATATCTTACTGTTAAAGATCCAATCATACTGTGGAATAATTTGAAAGATAGATATGACCACCTGAAGATGGTCGTTCTTCCACAGGCACGTTATGATTGGACTCATCTAAGGTTACAAGATTTTAAATCTATCAGTGAGTATAATTCTGCTATGTTCAGAATTAGTTCTCAATTGAAACTATGTGGTGATAATATTACGCATCATGATATGTTGGAGAAAAATTTCACCACTTTTCATGCCTCGAATATGCTCCTGCAGCAACAATATCGAGAGATAGGATTTAAAAAGTATTCTAAACTTATCTCACATCTTCTTGTAGTTGAGCAACATAATGGGCTATTAATGAAAAATCATAAAAGTCGACGTACTGGTTCTTGTCCATTCCCTGAAGTGAATGAGATGAACTTCCACCAAGCTAAGCGTGAAAGAGGACGTGGCCCCAGTCGTGGTCATGGCCGTGGTCGGGGAGGAAACTCTAATCGTGGTAATAACAATGCACCAAAGAACCTTTCTCACCACCAGCAGTGGAAAAGGAAGGAACAAAAGCATGAAGCGGTGCAAGAAGCAAAGCCAGAAAATACATGCTATAGATGTGGAGGAAAAGGCCACTGGTCACGTACATGTCGTACGCCAAAGCACCTGGTTGAGTTGTATCAAGCCTCCCTGAAAAAAGACAGAGAAAAATGTTGAAGCAAATTTTATTTCTGAAGATAATTTAGACTTCATGCATTTGGATGTAGCTGGTTATTTTGTACTCCCAGAAGGAGAAACAAGTCATGTGATCGGTAGTGAATCTGTAGAAATATAAATATTTTAATTTTTGTTGTTTGTAGTAGATAGTATGGTTATATAATTATTGTACATAAATAAAAGTTATGCTTTGATAATAATGTTTACTATCATATTTATTTTGTTTATGTCATTTTGAAAAATATGGATAATTCTCAAATTATGTTTGGATCAAAGACCAATCATGAAGATATTTGTGTAATTGATAGTGGAACAACTCATGCCATATTCAAAGATCAGAAATACTTTTCTTATTTGCATAAGAAAAAAGTAAATGTTTCTACAATTTCTGGTAACATAAGTTTGATTGAAGGCTCCGGAAGAGCTATTGTATTTCTGTCTAAGGAAACAAAACTTATTATAGACAATGCATTATTCTCCTACAAGGCACGAAGAAACTTGTTGAGTTTTATAGATATCCGCCGAAATGGGTATCATGTTGAGACAATAGATGAAATGAACGTGGAATATCTTTGTATTACAAAGAATATTTCTGGCCAGAAATGCATTGTAGAAAAGTTACCAACTTTATCTTCTGGCTTATACTATTCAAATATTAGTACAGCTAAAGCACACTCTATCGTAAATCATAAGTTTACTAATTCAAATACTTTTGTGCTTTGGCATGGTCGTTTGGGCTATCCTAGATCAATAATGATGAGACGAATTACTGAAAATTTGAGTGGGCATCCATTAAAGAACCTGAAAATTCTTACAAATGATGAATTTCCTTGTGATGCTTGTTATCAAGGCAAAATGATCACTAGACCATCACCAATGAAGGTTGGCACTAAGTCTATTACCCTTTTAGAACGTATACATGGGGATATATGTGGACCTATTCACCCACCAAGTGGGTTGTTTAGATATTTTATGGTCCTAATAGATGCATCTTCAAGATGGTCTCATGTTTGCCTACTATCATCTCGCAACCTGGCGTTTGCAAAGTTATTAGCCCAAATAATTCGATTAAGGGCACAATTCCCAAATTATCCTATAAAGGCTATTCGCCTTGATAATGCCGGAGAATTCTCATCTCAAGCTTTTGATAATTATTGTCTATCAGTTGGAATAAAAGTTGAACATCCTGTAGCTTATGTTCATACTCAAAATGGCCTTGCAGAGTCATTTATTAAACGACTGCAATTGATAGCAAGACCACTACTTATGAAAACAAAATTGTCCACTATTGTTTGTGGCCATGCTATCTTGCACGCAGCATCACTTATCCGTCTCAGACCAACACATTATAATAAATATTCTCCGTCACAATTAGTTTTTGGTTATGAACTAAATATTGTCCATCTACGAATTTTTGGATGTGCTGTATATGTGTCAGTAGCACCACCACAGTGCAGTAAGATGGGTCCCCAAAGAAGGTTAGAAATATATATTGGGTTTGAATCATCGTCTATTATTCGCTATCTTGAACCATTGATGGGAGATTTATTTATTGCTCGATTTGCAGAATGTCGATTTGATGAAATAAATTTCCCACAATTAGGGGGAGAGAAAAAGAAAATCAAAAGAGAAATTGTGTGAAAAGTTTCATCATTATCTCATTTTGATCCACGTACCCCTATATATAATCAGAAGGTCCAGAAGATCATCCATTTACAAAATATAGCAAATCAAATGCGAGACGCGTTTACTGATTTGAAAAGGAAAACTAAGTCACATATCCCTGCAGAGAATGTGCCTATACGAATTGATGTCCCAGCAGGACCATCTACTAGCATAAGAACTAGTGAACCTAAATCACGCCTGAAGCGTGGTAGGCCTTTGGGTTCTAAGGATCGAAATCCTAGAAAAAAAAATCGACAAATGATCAAAATGATATTATGAAGGGATCTCTTGAAGAGACCCAAGATCTGATTAGTTCTGAGATTCCTGAAGAAATCAATGAACCCAAGACTCAAGTGAGTGAGGAACTTTTAATAAGTTCTACTGGTGGTGGGATTAATTTAAATCGATCTGAAATAGTGATGGATAATATTTTTGCATATAATGTTGCACTTAATATTATGCAAGATAGTGAGGATTGTGAACCCCGATCTGTCGAAGAATGTCAACAAAGATCTGATTGGCCAAAATGGCAAGGGGCAATTCAATCAGAATTGAATGCACTTGCTAAAAGAGAGGTCTTTGGACCAGTAGTCCAAACACCTGCTCGTGTAAAACCAGTTGGTCATAAATGAGTTTTTGTGCGAAAAAGGAATGACCAAAATGAAGTTGAAAGATACAAGGCTCGCCTTGTCGCACAAGGATTCTCACAACGACCTGGAGTCGATTATGAAGAAATATATTCACCAGTTATGGATGCCATAACATTTCGATATCTCATCAGTTTAGCCTTACGTGAAAGACTTGAAATACATATGATGATTGTGGTTACAGCTTATCTGTACGGGTCACTTGATAATGAGATTTACATGAAAATCCCTGCAGGATTTAAAATGCTTGAAGCATATTCAAAATCTCGGGAAATGTATTCAATCAGATTACAAAGATCTTTGTACGGTTTAAAGCAATCTGGGCGCATGTGTTATAATCGCCTTAGTGAATATTTACTGAAAGAGGGTTACATAAATGATGTTATTTGTCCATGTATTTTTATAAAAAAAAATGACATCAGAATTTGTTATACTTGTTGTTTATGTTGATGACATAAATCTTGTTGGAACTCCAGAAGAGCTCCCAAAGACAATTGAATATCTTAAGAAAGAATTTGAGATGAAAGATCTTGGAAAAACAAAAATTTGTCTTGGATTACAAATTGAACATTTAGCAAACGGGATCTTTATACATCAATCTGCCTATACAGAAAGGGTCTTAAAACGCTTTTACATGGACAAAGCGTACCCATTGAGTACACCCATGGTTGTTCGATCACTTGAAGTAAATAAGGACCCGTTCCGACCTCCAGAAGAGGATGAGGAACTCCTTGGTCCTGAAACACTCTATCTCAGTGCAATTGGTGCACTTATGTATCTTGCTAATGCTACAAGGCCTGACATAGCATTTTCTGTTAATTTACCAGCAAGATATAGCTCTTCTCCTACTCGAAGACATTAGAATAGGATTAAGCATATTTTGCAATATTTAAAAGGAACTCTTGATATGAGTTTGTTTTATGCTAACAAAGGTAGTGCAGATCTTGTTGGTTATGCAGATACAAGTTATTTATCTGATCCCTATAAAGCTCGATCTCAAACCGGGTACGTGTTTACATGTGGAGGTACTGTCATATCATGGCGCTCCACAAAGCAGTCAATTGTTGCTACTTCTTCAAATCATGCTGAAATAATAGCTATTCATGAAATAAGTAGGGAATGCGTATGGTTGAGATCATTGATTCATTTTATTCAAGAAAAATATGGTTTGAAGTGTGATAAAAGATCCACAATTTTATACGAAGACAATGTTGCATGCATAGCCCAATTGAAGGGAGAATTTATAAAAGGAGACAGAACGAAGCACATTTCACCAAAATTATTCTACACACACGATCTTCAGAAAAATGGTGATATTAATGTGCAACAAATCCGTTCAAGTGACAATCCGGCAGATTTATTCACTAAATCTTTGCCAACTTCAACTTTTGAGAAGATGGTATACAAGATTGGAATGCGAAGACTCAAATATTTAAAACAAGATTTTCATCAGGGGGAGTAAAATACGCGATGTACTTTTTTTTCCTTACTAAGATTTTTTTCCCATAGGGTTTTCCTTATAAGGTTTTTAATGAGGCAGTTAGAAATGCGTATTACTAAATATGTGTACTCTTTTTCCTTCACTAGGATTTTTCCTACTGGATTTTTCCTAGTAAGGTTTTAACGAGGCACAATACCTTTTAGTGAACATCCAAGGGGGAGTGTTATGAAAATAATTATATTGTGGATGTTCATTTATTACTCCGCTATAGATAATCTTCCTGAAGAAAATTATCCATTTAGTACTCTGTTGAAGTTTATCTCAAGCAGCTGATGCAGGCAGGTTGCAAGCAGCTCAATGAAATGATTTGCAGCAGTTTCTTATTAAACAGGTAGGTTGCAAGAAACTCATGCAGACAGCTTACAAGCAGCTAAAAAAAAGCCTTGCAGCTGCTTCCTGAAAAGCCTCGCAATTGCTTCATTTCTTCTATAAATAGAGGAGTTTTCAGTTCATTATGTACATAAGTTTGAAGTTTGAATAATATATCAGTTTCTCTCTATACTTGTCTTTACTTTACAGTTTTTATTTTATAATACTTGTAATATTTTTCTGTAACCTAGTACTAAGGAAAAAGTTAATTTTAAAAGCAACTTGTCCATGTCCATTTCCAGGAAATAAAAACTTTTCAACTTTTAATCAAATCTGTGTATACATATATTCAGTTTACTAATAAATCTACTTAGAATTGTAAAAGACTATATTTTTGGTGTATGATAAAATCTGGACCTCCATTTTTAACAATTTTCCAATAAAACTTAATGAAAATGATTTGAAACCAATAAGTTCAATCCATTTTTACAAATTTCATTGTTTGTGTTTTTTTCTTTTTTCCTGCCTAATACTATCCATTCTGTTTTTTTCCTTCCTATAAACTTCATTATCCGAGTGATAGTATTAAAATTCTCATAATGGAAGATAAATTCTGATTATTAATCTTTAACATAGTTAAAAGAGGAAGAGAAACACAAAATAGTCCCACCTAATTATTCTCTCTCTCTCTCTCTCTCTCTCTCTCTCTCTCTCTCTCTCTCTCTCCTCACAAGGCCCCCTCTCACTCTATTGCAATAGCCTTTTTATCCTAACTTCATTCGGTAAGAATCGGGCGATTGTTTTCATTGTCGAACAGAAAACATTCAATTTTGTTTACCTACTTTTCTTCACCCAACTTAGGCGCAAAATGTCAACTTTAGCCTCAAATTCTATGTTATTTATATTAAGTTATAATAGAGTACCCTAATCAACAAAACTTTGGTATAATCCTTTGCTATTCTATTATCAACTAGGCCATTTATATATTTAATTTAAAAGCTATTGCTTGTCTTTCTTAAAGAGGTGTAAAAATTTTATAAAGCAGATAGTATTATAAGAAAATTACACCTAATATTCCAATTATACGGATCATAATACAAAAGGCCATTATTTGGATAAAAAGCTGTGGCTTGTTCCATCTTTTTTGGGGTTAATCTACCCATTTTCTCACGTGAAACTTTGCAGGTTTACAGAGGGATTGGATCACCACCCAATTTAAGCATACATTTTGTGTCACATGCCACGTTACTACTGTCACAATCTTCCTCTTTTTTCCAAGAATACACTACACATTATCATCTCACATGAACCTCGCTTTCATCTTAAAGCAATCACAGCCAACTAGGGAGGAAAAAAAAAGAAAAAGAATCCAGAAAAGTATACAAAGAATGAAAAGGGAGCCAATATGGAAGGAGCGGGCTCAATCTTTTTTTTGCCTAAATACATAGATGAAATGTTAAAGAGAAAAACAGTTGTTAAAGCAACAGCCAAAGATACCACAGCTAGAGAGAAGCTCAGTTCAAAAGGGGAAAAAGAAATAAGACGCGAAAAAATACGCAACAGAAGAGCAGGTGGAAGGCAAATTGAAAAGGCGCATTTCTGGACTCCTAATTGATGTTACATACTAAACCCCCTTGGGGCTATATTAGTATCCTAGGGAGCTTTGGTGGCGTCATCTCCTGGTAGATCATCTTCATCGTGGTAGATGTTTTCCGCCATCTGCCAGATTTGTAGTATATTGTCCTCAGCAACACTAGCAACGACCCAGTCTTCACATGGGTTCCATGAGAAGTCAGAAATTTTACTTGTATGGCCACCATGAATAAAGAGCAACTCCGGTGGCCCATCTTCTGCATCTTCTGGTGTTTGTTCTTCATCAATCCTGAAACCAAAATCAAAAAGTGAATTTCAGGTTTACTGCTGCCTGTAGGTCTCAAGGGAAACATTAATAGTGATTCCAGCGAATCCTCCAAAAATCCCATGTAAACACCATAAAATCAAAAATAGAAAAGGCAAAGACATTTAAGCCTAGACTGCTAGACATTAATGTATCACTGAGCAGATTTTTTTTTTGACACAGCAAATTATCATATGGTTAAAACTAGTTTCTTTGTAATTCTGGTTAAAGTACAAGATCTCAAATCCTCGACGCAATGATATCTATAATGTCAACGTCTAGCTCTTAGACAACAATTTTTGTTACATAGCAAAAACAATAGAAGGGACACCAAGTAATTCAGTAAATAAATGTAAAAGTTTTTTTTTTTTTAAGAATGAAAATAAATGTAAATGTTTTGAAACTGAATTTTGAAATCCCAGATACTGGACTGGGATCAGAAACTCAGATTCGGACCACATGATACTACAATTGTACATCTGGAGCATCATGTGCACAAATCAACATGGAACTTTAATTCCACACATGCCAGTACTCAGTGGAGCATATGATGTAGTCATTTTCACATGTTAGGACAATTCGGTATTGACTCAAACACACAAAAGGATGAGCCTACATCAGACAATGAATTGGCATAACTTTTTAAGCTGACTTCTGTACTAGGTGGTTTTCTGAAGGAGTTCGGGGGCTTGGTGCTAGGTTGGAGAAGAGGGAAGGAATGGGGTGAGATAGATCCTAACTTCAGGTGAACTATAGCAGGCAAGACAAGGGAGGTGTTAACATACAGATAGAATCACAAAAAACATCAAAGAGCTATAAGCCCACTTTTAAAGACCTGTGAGACTAATAAAAATACCCACTTGACAGACAGAACATTCATTCTGACATTACAATAATACTAGTAGTGATAGTTGAAAGAGCAACCTGCTTAGATCCCAAACCATGAGTCTCCTACCAAGGCAACAAGAAGCTAAGATGGTTTCATTCTTCGGATTCCATCCAACCTGGAAAACCTCCTCCCTGTAGAAAAGTTACAAGTAAAGCAAGGATGACTAACTGTAAAACCATACGTATGAGCTTCTATGATACTCTTCAAACTTTTTAAGTATTATACTTCCTCCGTCCGAATTTATGTGGCGGTGTTTGACTAGGCACATAGTTTAAGAAAGAGATGAAAACTTTCGAAACTTGAGGTCTAGAACAAGCCATAAAAATTTGTGTGGCTATAAATCGTTTCACTAAGGGTAAAATGAGAAACTTAAAGTTAAGTTGTTTCTAAAATAAGGAAGTATGACATTCTTTTGAAGATAGACTAAAAATGAAAGCAAGACACATAAATCGGGACATAGAGAGTACTATTTGTCATGACTGATGAGGGTACCAACATTTTGCTCAGAAGTATATGTAAGGAAGACATCTTACTTGTGACAGTCCAAGGTATGCAGTGCAGTAGAAATCTTGCGTAGATCAAATAATTTAACTGTCTTATCTGTAGATCCTGTTGCTACAACCCATTCATTAAAGGGGTTGAAAGCTAAGCAGTTAACCTGATCAAAAGACAAAGGTGGTCAACCATGCAGAATTATGTACTCAAACATGCTTTTTTACGAACACCAGGATCTACTTCACTGCAGTAAGACATTGTTTTTTGCCTAATAAGCAATGTACATTAAAGTTCATCCTTCGCACACGATAAGTAATCAGAACAGCATCACAATGGACCCTCATAAGAGAATTGTATATCTAAAGAAGCAGCATAGAGTAGTATTTTAAATTCAATAACTTCTCCTTGAAGCCCCACCCCCACCTTTTTTTTTTCTTTCTTTTGTGTGCGCGTGGGGTTGTTGTGGGGGGTGGGGGGGACCATCTCCTTGAGCCATTTAAAGTAAAAGTTCACGAACAGAACATAGGGAAGCAATCAAAATACGACATGTTAGTTCAAAGAATATCTAAACTATAGCATGCACCTAAAGTCAACCTAACAGAGTGGAAAAAGCATATCACAGGCTTCATCTAATGGGTGTGTTACTAAATCAACTGATTCTGTAGCGTGCTGGGTGGGAATGGATATATACAGCTAATGGAACAACAGGAAGAGGCACCACATTGTATATATGCAACTAAGAGCAATCCCGACATGAAAATCAAACTATAGGTTTTCACAAACAGCACTACCACTTGTTTGCATATTCCGATATTGTAAAATCCACAATTATGAATATAGGAGTATGGGTAAATATGGTAAATCCAAATTCTAGTTTTAAGAAAAAATGTAATTATTTTGTAAGCACGAGATTCTCACATTCCATGGAAGAACCAAAAGACTGCCAACTATGTTAATAAGAAATATTCAAATAGTTCCTCCAAAACTATGTTGCTCGGATCCTCCAAAAATGTTGCCGAGTGTGTCGGATCCTCCAAAAAGTTGTACATTTTTTTGAGGATCTGACAACGGAGCGGCAGCACTTTTTGGAGGATGTGAGCAACATAGCTACAAAAGGCCAAAGGAAAGCGCTGTCAATTGCATAAATATGGAAAAGTCCAGCTAAGAAGTCTAAGTCGCACCTCGCTTTGATGTGCGACTACAGATTGTATAGGCTTGGTCACCGATGGAGTCCGCAGATCCCATATGTGCAGATACTGATCATCCCCAACAGAGCCAAATAAATACTCGTGCCTCAGATGCCATGCTACATCCTCTACGACACCTTCATGAATCTATACATTTCAAATATTAGAATAAATCAAGAAAGGTTGACAAAATCATAATGAGAAAATAATCCGAGAGACAAGACTTCCAGGATCGGTCGACTGAAACTTCAGGCAGCAAAAAGCTGAGATGATGTGACTGCCAACTCTAAATATCCTTTGAGGTAAAAGTTGGGACACTATTGGAAGTTTCAGTTTGCCTTTTGTAACATGATATTAATTACAAAGGCTATGTGGTCTGTGAAGAGAACTCGTGCTATTCTACTTCAGTTCCCTTCTTTTACTTCCAAGGTGCCTGAGGATGTTTGCTGGAAGGATAGTATGCAAGGTCTTCTCCATATATCAATTATAGTTACTTTCACGAGACAAAACTACAAGCAGTAAGCAGAGTAACAAAGTGACAACAATATGCAGTGCACCAAGGCAGTAAGCTATGCAGATTCGTCAAGAAAGCATAAGGCATACCTTAAATATCTGCATAGCATCTAGAGCCTTATTTTTGGGAGTGGCATTGATGTCCCATAAACATATCTGAGCGTCATCTGAACCACTCAATAAATGACCCTGCTTAAATTGACTCCACGACAAACCATAGCCCTCTGTGCTGTGGCCTCTTAATCTCAAATCTGGATTGCATGCACCATCTAGAGGAGGCTTAGATGGATGTTTACTATAGTCAAAAACATAAACTTCAGCACTAATTGTCTTAGTCGCGATGATGAATGAGTTTTGGGGCATATATCGAGCCCGATTAACCTCTCCATCATGATTTATCTGTTGGATTATTTGTACCTGAAAGAGAAATATTTGTCATTATAAATATCAGTCAATGTTAAAAGAGATACACCAAGTTCACTCTGATGTTGATGGGGAAATAATAGCACAGCAAAAAAATGTGGAAATGGGGCCTCCAAACGATCTGAATTGGCACCAATAGCCCATTTTAAAAGACTTCTCAGACAACTAGAGTTTAGGGATCCATGTCCCAATAGAGAATTCATTATCAAATTTCTATTGAATCCACATGCCAACAATAACTTCTTATAACAGTAACATCAATCTACACCAATAGGACATAGGCATAAATGGTATTCACATAAGAAGCTTTTCGAAGTTCCTCTGCTGGCAATTCAAAACTTTGTTAATTCTCTCCCAAAACAATGTGGTTTGTCATTAGAATCTTTGTATTCAGTAGTGTGGAGCTATATAACCAACAGTTTTAGAATTCTAACCAAAGCAGTAAGCATTAGCTAATTGTTACTAGCCATTTCACCTAAGCTACCAGCAAAACATTACTGAGCTGGGCTTCAAGCACCACTATTCATATTATAGCCTCAAGTGGCCTCCTTATAAAAAGAGATATTTCAACAATATCAGGACTCAGGAAGAAGCAGAGGAACGATGAAAACTCAAACTACAACAGCACATTGAACTTCAACAAGAATGTGTCAGTCAAATACTTCACTCTTCCAAAAGAGATTAGCATGTTAGGTGCCACACTGAATCAGAAAATATTGTGCTTTGGGTGCTAATTGTGCTCGGCACCTTTTTTTCTCTTTTGGTAAATTTTTAAATTTACCTTAAGCTGAAAACCAAGAGTTAAACTAGTCAACTTTCAATTCACTACACCCTACTAAATAAGCTGCAAAGGAGACAACTGTAGGCCACATAATCTGTCACATAACCTCAGAGCTAGTATAATTCAATAAATCGCATAAATTTAAGACCTTTACACCTGTATATATAAAAACTCCCAGAACACTGAAAAGGGAAATCCACATAACAGTCAAAAATTAGAAAAGATTTAAACCTTGCCATTGGCGCAACCAAATCCGCCAAATTCAGACCGATCATCATCATAATGTCTGGCATCATTCTCAGCATCCTCGAGAGGGAGCTGAACCTGAGCAAGCATGAGATAGTTCGGCTCATTTTCGGATGTGTGGGTCCCCAAAATCATCTTCTGAACAGAATAATCTTTTCCTGGCGGCTCTTCCCGGTCCGGTAACCATTCGACAGTGAGTGAAGGCCATTCAAGCGCGTGGGTAATAACCAGATCGTAAAGAAAAGGTGTGTTCTTCTTCCAAATCTTGTACTCTTCGTTTATCAGCCTCTCTTCAATTTCACCTCTCATCTCATCCTCGTCTTTCCCCATTACACGGATTTCAGCACTGCCCTTTGGATTTTATTTTTTCCCCTTCTCGCTCTCTGAGTGTGTGCGGTTGCGTGGGGTTTTTGTGGAGTTTGGGGATTTTTACGAGGGTTTGTAGAGATTTGGAGGGAACGGTATTTTTCAGTGGGGTTCTCTTTTTTTGCGGGATTGTGGATTTTCTGAAGGGTTTTATATTTACGACGAACTTGGGCTGTGACCCGAATTAGAAGCATCAAATTTGGGGCGATGTGCACATATAGCCAGTAATAACACATGTATTTACTTTTAAGTCACTATTTTAAATGTATTTAGTCTTTAGCCACTGCTTTAATAAACTTTTACCCGTCCGGACGAAAATACCCTTCTACTATATAGGATTTCGCTGATGCATACGCTCCTTATTTACGATCAGCAGCAGCTCAAACTTACGTGCAAACTTACGTGCAGAGGATTGTTGTGATCGTCCAAAATTGCAGAAATTTCTCTTCCGATTTCAAACTTTTTGTCTAAGTTCAAAATTCAACTTTCTCGTCCAAAATTCACCATAAAATTACAGTAAGTTCTAAAGTTTCAGATATCTCTATATGCTTTTGTGTGTTTGTGTGGATTTTTAGTTCGTTACTGAAGAATAAAATGCTAGGAATTTGATTTTTTTTTTCTTTTCTATATTGATAACGTTAAGGACATCGCGTCCTTAACTCTGTGATTGTTCTGTAAATATTGAGGACATAATGTTAAGGATTTGGTGTCCTTAACATGACTGTTGTTCTAAAAAAATATTAAGGACAAAGTGTCCTATGTTTTACAACTTGTATTAATAAAGTTAAGGACACGATGTCCTTAACTTCATGACTGTTGTTCTAAACATTAAGGACATAGTGTCCTGTATTTGCAAATTATATTAATAAAGTTAAGGACACGATGTCCTTAACTTCATGACTGTTGTTCTAAATATTAAGGACACCATGTCCTTAACATTTTCACTGCATACATCAAAGTGAAGGACACCGTGTCCTTAACATTTTCACTGCACACATCAAAGTTAAGGATAGTTTGTCCTTAACATTTACACTGCACACATCAAAGTTAAGGATAGCTTGTCCTTAAAATTTTTACTGCACACATCAAAGTTAAGGACAACTTGTCCTTAACTTTTACAATGCACACATCAAAGTTAAGGACACCATGTCCTTAACTTTTACAATGCACACATCCAAGTTAAGGACACCATGTCCTTAACATTTTGATTGTTGTTCTAAATTTTAAGGACATAGTGTCCTGTGTTTTGCAACTTGTATTGATAAAGTTTAGGACATCTTGTCCTTAACTTCACGATTGTTGTATAAATATGTCCTGAATTTTCCATTTTCTTGACTTGCAGGATGGATACAATATGTATTATAGTTGCTTTTAATGGTAGATGGAGTGCAAACTATAAGTATCTTGATCATCAAACAAAGCTTGTTCTAGTACCTGAGGTAATTCGATTTGAAAATTTCAGTAACCATGTCTTTTAAGTTATTGAATTGGATAGAGACAAGTTTGAAGCAATGATATGGTTTGATATCAATCTGGGAACAAGCAAGGGAATGCTTGTATCCAAAGATTTAGATCTTCACACATGTATAGAGTTACTAAAAAGTCATTCACTCTTCAAGGGCTGTCGTTTCATTGTTGATATTTCGGAAAGAATTTTTAATTCTACAAGCACCTTTGAACATATCAATACAGAAACTCAACAAGATAATAAAGACAAATGCCAATAGATAATGGAAATAGATGTGGTTAAAGCTCAACCAATAACTGAAGAGGTGCTTCAAACATTTGATTCTATTCAAGTGGAATGACAAAGCATTATAGAGATTGACAACGAACAAGCTTTGGGTATTTAAGTCTTAGAGAGCGCACCGGTAATAGAAAAAGTTGCTGAAAAAACATTTACTCAACTAACTAGGCAAAGCTCAAATTCGAAACAAAAAGAATCCCCAACTACGATATTAAGAGAAAATGCTTCGTTGGATGAAATAAAAGTAGGATCAATATTTGACAAAAAGAAGAGTATAATTAACTGTTTTTCCAATATAGCAATTAAAGGACATTTTGAATTCAAGGTTGTTAGATCAATCTCAACAAGATATTCATTGAAATGCAATGATGATAGGTGTGGGTGGTGTGTGCGTGCTTTCAGAATTAAAGATTCAACACTATTCAAGATAGTAAAGATTGAGAAAAATCATGACTGCTCAGTTAACACTATGAAAGCTGATCAAATGCATGCAACTTCAAAGTTGATTAGTGGTTACATTATCGACAATCTTCGAGACCCAAGGTTTGAAGTTACACCAGCCTTTGTCATGGCAGAAATACAAAAATTGCATGGACTAGACATTGGTTATCACAAGGCGTGGCGTGCTATTCAACGTGCTTCAACTTTAATAAGAGGAACTCCTAAAGAGAATTATGAATTATTGTCTTCATACTTGTATATGATGAAAAGTAAAAATCCGGGAACATACACTAACATAAAGATAGACGACAACAACAGGTAAACAATCAAAAAGAGTTTATTAGTCTGTTTTATAAACTTTAGGACATGGTGTCCTTAACTTGGATGTGTGCAATGAAAATGTTAAGGACATGGTGTCCTTAACTTTGATGTGTGCAGTGAAAAAGCTAAGGACATGGTGTCCTTAACTTAGATGTATGCAATGAAAAAGTTAAGGACACGGTATCCTTAACTTTGATGTGTGCAGTGAAAATGTTAAGGACATGGTGTCCTTAACTTTGATGTGTGCAGTGAAAATATTAAGTACATGGTGTCCTTAACTTTGATGTGTGCATTATAAAAGTTAAGGACATGGTGTCCTTAACTTTGATGTATGCATTGTAAAGGTTAAGGACACAGTGTCCTTAACTTTGATGTGTGCATTGTAAAGGTTAAGGACATGGTGTCCTTAACTTTGATGCGTGCAGTAAAAAAGTTAAAGACATGGTGTCCTTAACTTTGATGCGTGCATTGTAAAAGTTAAGGACAAGTTGTCCTTAACTTGGATGTGTGCATTGTAAAAGTTATGGGCATGGTATCCTTAACTTTGATGTGTGAATTGTAAAGGTTAAGGACATGTTGTCCTTAACTTTGATGTGTGCAGTGAAAATGTTAAGGATATGGTGTCCTTAATTTGGATGTGTGTAGTGAAAAACTTAAGTACATGGTGTCCTTAACTTTGATGTGTGTATTGTAAAAGTTAAGGACATGGCGTCCTTAACTTTGATGTGTGCAGTGAAAAAGTTAAGGACATTGTGTCCTTAACTTTGATGTGTGCAGTAAAAATATTAAGGGCATGGTGTCTTAACTTTGATGTGTGCAATGAAAAAGTTAACGAGATGGTGTCCTTAACTTTGATGTGTGCAATAAAAATGTTAAGGACATGGTATCCTTAACTTTGATGTGTGCAGTGAAAATGTTAAGGGCATGGTGTCCTTAACTTTGATGTGTGCAGTGAAAATGATATGGATATGGTTTCCTTAACTTTGATGTGTGCATTGTAAAAGTTAAGGACATGGTGTCCTTAACTTTGATGTGTGCATTCTAATAGTTAAGGACATGGTGTCTTTAACTTTGATGTGTGCACTGAAAATGTTAAGGACATTGTGTCCTTAACTTTGATATGTGCAATGAAAATATTAAGGACAAGATGTCATTAACTTTGATGTGTGCAGTGTAAATGTTAAGGATTTAGTGTCCTGCATTTTTAACCTTCTGTTAAACTGTATTTTAGGTTTCTTTATATGTTTTATGCATATGGATCATCAATAGTTGGTTGGAATCATTGTAGACCAGTGATTGTTGTTGATGCAACTTTTTTGAAGTCAAAATATCGTGGTGTTTTAATGATTTCAGTTTCAAAGGATGCAAATAACCAAATATTCCCACTAGCCTTTGGAATTGCAGAATCTGAAAATAACAATTCCTATGAGTGGTACTTTAGTGAGCTTCGCAATGCAATTGGGAGCCGTGACAATTTAATTTTTTTATCGGACATGCATCAATCTATTGCACATGGCATTGCAAAGGTATATCCTGAAAGCCACCATGGGATTTGTATCTATCATTTGGAGCAGAACCTAAAGCGAAGGAAAGTGAAAAGTGAGGTCATAAAACTTTTCCAAAGTGCTGCAAGAGTATACAAGTGCAAAGAATTTGATCTATACATGTCAGATATAGCATAAGTTGAGAAGAAGACTTTTGACTACTTGATGGAAGAACCACCGGAAAGGTAGGCACATTCTTGTAGTCCACAACGAAGATATGACATGCTCACAATAAACATAGTTGAGTCAATGAATTCTGTGCTGGAAGCAAGGGAGTTGCCTATATTAAGAATGATGGATTTCATCCAAGTGAAGCTACAACGTTGGTTTTATGAAAAAAGAAATGAAGCAGAAGGAACTTTTTATGACGTTTCTTGTTGGGTAGAAGAGGAATTGAAGAAAAAGATAGATTTAGCTTTTACTTTAAATGTAAGTATTATGTTCTTACTTTAGCTTATTATTTTAATGATAATTTAACATAATGTACTAACTTATAGTTTTTCAACTTTGAAGGTCTTCCCTGTTGATTCATGGCGTTCTAGAGTTGAGGAAGAAGGAATTACTTTCTTGGTGGACTTAAACAAAAGAACATGTGATTGTTTTCAGTTTCAATTTGATGAATTACCATGTATACATGCAATTGCAGCTATCGAGAAGAGAAACATCAAGAAGTCCAATTTCTGCTCGGACTGGTACTTAAAGGAATCTTGGCTGAAAACATATGAAAGACAAATACATCCTGTAGGACATACGGATTCTTGGATTGTACCAGAGAGTGTTAAGTCACAAATTATTAAACCTCCAGATTTCAAAGTCCCGCCAGGTAGAAGGCAGAAGAAAAGGCATATTCCAGCTACCGAATCATCAAAAATAACATTCAAATGTGGTCGTTGCAGAAGAATTGGTCATAATAGAACATCTTGTATATATTCTCCGGCAGTCCATCCATTTTCAAGGAAGCATAGAGAATAATAGATATATTCACTTATGTTTATCTACTCTTTTAAGTTTTTGCTATAAATTGGATTCATTTAGATTTTTTTTATTTGAGCAAGTAAACATTAGCAGATGGTTATATAAAAGATGTCCTGAATTTTCAAAGTTTCTTTGCGCTTACTTGCTCTTTGTTTCTTTTTCTTTTTCTGGGAGTTCAATTTACCTTTGTCGGACCAATTATTGTTTATGGGATTTTATTCTTGACGTAAGTAAACAAGAAAGTCCTTTTCTTTATATAATTTGACGCCTGCAGCTTGCTACATCTTTATTTTTAAAATGAGATTGGTACAAGTAAAACTTAAGGACATAATCTTTTACAAGTCCTGAAAATTTCAAGTATGAATCTAATATTAAGGACATAAACTTCTAAAATGTCCTTAACTTCTGAAAATCTCAGATTATTATCTAGATTTTCAGAAGTTCAGGACATTTCAGAAAAATATGTCCTGAATATTATTTCCATCATTCAACAAATCAGGACGTTTATGAACATAATGTCCTGAAGTTCTACAACAATCAATGTATCTTTTGCTATATCTCTACAAATTTAATAAAAAATTAGTAATTTAAAATGGACAAATCAGTAGTTATAAAACTTGATATTTGCAGCTTGTTACATCTTATTTTTAAAATGAGATTGGTATAAGTAGACTTGAGGACATAATTTTTTGAAACGTCTTGAACATTTGAAGTATGAATCTAATATATAGGACATAAATTTCTAAAATGTCCTTAACTTCTGGAAATCTCAGTTTATTGTCTATATTCCAGAAGTTTAGCACATTTAAAAAAATATGTCTTGAATATTATTTTCATCCTTCAACAAATAAGGATGTAGTTAACAGATTCTGAAGTTCTACAACAATCAATGTGTGTTGCTTTGAATTTCTAAAAACTTCAAGATAATTTAATCAAAGATTGGCCCTTTAAAACCGTGAAAAAATGAACAAATCAATAGTTAACAGAAAGAAAGAAATTAATAACACGATGCCTTCATATTACTGCTGAAACTGTAATTTAGCATAGCTGTGACCAAAAAATTATGATATGCAAACAAAATAAAGTGCCTTGTGACAATTTACATGATATTTCAGAATTCACATGGATTCTTTACAGTAATTTTATACCAATTCCACTACAGCTGACTTTCTTTACAACTACACTACATCTTCTTTGGGCAAGAAGTTTCATTTTCACTATCATAGTCGTCGCCGACATTTTCTGGTGGTGTATCATAACCAGAAATTTTTTTTCACTCTCCATGTGCCCAAAGATTTGCTGCAAGTTCTTTTCTGAAGTTTGATATGTCCTCAGATTGGAATTTCTCCACATCCTTTCCCATCATCAACAACTCCACATACTTGATTAGGAATGCACCACAATCAGTCCTAAGAAAAATATGGAGTCAATTAAATAATATCTTTAATAAAATAAATCTAAAGTACATATAAATTATATAGAAAATGACAACACGTACGATCCAGTTTGGTGTGGTGATCTTTGCCACTGAATATCAAATTTGTTGAATGCATTTCCAAAAGACTTATGATTTTTCTCAAACTGTGAGAACTTTAGCAAGTGGGGGATCATGCGTGCATACATTTCAATGTATTTCATTCCTTGCTCATATGGTTCAATATATATATGGAATCGTACACATCAATCTTTCTCTCATTCAAGTCCAATACCCCTAAAAGAAAATATGTCACAATATCATTATCTTCTGAAGGAAGCCGACATGGAAAAAAGATTTTGTCAACCTCTGTCCAAGCAATTCCACATCTACGATTGTCACCCCACACATATGGTGTGAGAACCAACTGATTATCATCACACCAAAACAAATTTGAAGCATCTTCATTGAAATCATTATACACAATTAGCATATAGTTATCAAAAAGTATATCTGTAGTTGTGCAACGAAAAGGATGAGCGCAAGGGTGGTAGCATTCCTTCTTTCTCAAATAATACATGGCAATGTCAATATGCTTCATAAAAAGGGAAAAAAAGAAAAAAAATCCATCAGTCATAAATAATTAAAAAAACAATAAATTAAGAAGAAAGAAAACAAATGCCTTGTGAATTATCAAACCTTATCATCAAGTACAAAGCTATTATCTGCAAGCTCAAGGAATAATATTTTGCTACTGATTTTTTGATGGTACAATTTATATGGATTCTTTCTCACACCATCATCCTCAACATATATATCATTTTGTCCCTTGAAAATTTTAAAAATATCAAAGTTAGAAAGTTTATAAGTTAGTCCTCAATTCCTAATTAAGGACACTTGGTCCTGAACTTACAGTAACAAGGTCATAAGTTTAGGACACTTGGTCCTGAAGTTAGAGTTGCAAATTCAAAATTTAAGGACAGGTAGTCCTTAACTTACAGTTACAAGTTCAAAAGTTAAGGACACTTGGTCCTGAACTTAGACTTACAAGCTCATAAATTAAAGTCCTGAACTTAGAGTAACAAGCTCATAAGTTAAGGACAATTGATCCGGAACTTAGAGTGGAAGTGCAAAAATTAAGGACACTTGGTCCTGAAGTTAGAGTTGCAAATTCAAAAATTAAGGACAGGATGTCCTTAACTTAAAGTTACAAGTTTAAAAGTTAAGGACACTTGGTCCTGAACTTAGACTTACTAGCTCATAAATTAAAGGACAATTAGTCATGAACTTAGAGTAACAAGCTCATAAGTTAAGGACAATTGGTCCTGAACTTAGAGTGGAAGTTCAGAAATTAAGGACACTCGGTCCTGAAGTTAGAGTTGCAAATTCAAAAATTAAGGACATGCAGTCCTTAACTTACAGTTACAAGTTCAAAAGTTAAGGACACTTGGTCCTGAACTTAGACTTACAAGCTCATAAATTAAAGTCCTGAACTTAGAGTAACAAGCTCATAAGTTAAGGACAATTGGTCCTGAACTTAGAGTGGAAGTTCAAAAATTAAGGACACTTGGTCCTGAAGTTAGAGTTGCAAATTCAAAAATTAAGGACAGGTAGTCCTTAACTTACAGTTACAAGTTAAAAAGTTAAGGACACTTAGTCCTGAACTTAGACTTACAATCTCAAAAGTTAAGGACACTTAATCCTTAACTTATAGTTACAAGCTTAAAAATTTAGGACATTTAGTCATGAAGTTAGAGTTGGAAGCTCAATACACTTAGTCCTGAATTTAAAATTACAAGTTCAAGACACAAATGTAAGCAATTAAGAAATAATGAATACATTTAGGGACTTACATTTTTTTGCGACCTTTCCTTTTCTCCTTGCCCAACCACCCAATGAATTTTTTCAATAAGTTTTTATCATCTTTGGCATAATGAAAAATACATGTACGAGTATATTTTGATTTTATCCAGCCTGTATACTTAGGAGTATTTTCATTGTGCGCCATCGATGTTCCTCTTTTTCTTTTCTGTTCAAAAGGAGATTTCAATTGCCAACTAAGCTTTTTATTCCTTTTCCCTTGACCAATCTCTTCTTCAACATTTCCTTCAACCTCCATAGACAAACCCTCATCAATGCTCATTTGTGTAGTCGGAGGAGTAGGAGTAAGAATAGAAAATGATGGACCATCAAAACTAATACTATCTATCTTTCTTTTCCTAGTATATTAGTTAACGGCTTCATTTTTGTTTTGCTCTGCAAGCAACACTACATATACATTAGTTTGCTGCAAGTCGTCAATCCTATGAATTGTCAAATGAAGAGACAAAAACTAAGGACATAATTTTTGAAATGTCCTGACAATTTGAATTATGAATATAATAACAAGGACACAACCAATACCTGTGTTGGCCACGCTGCCTTCTTGTATTTCTTTAACAGACAATGGTGCTGACATATTGCTTGCATTTTCTTTATCTTGCAATTGTTCTCCATGTTCTTCGATTGCAAGTTCACAAGATTCTGCAAAATATTTACAGGAGCTAACATAATTAGAACTTGTTACTAATCTTTGATTAAAACAAATATGTATAAGATGAAAAAAAAAATTCGTCTAACCTTTTGCAACTGTCAAGATCATGCCAGTTAAAATATTATCTTGACTAGCATTTATTTGGCTTCCAATATTGTCTGTAAGAGAGAGAGGGGTGTAGAGATATCATATGTTCCTTCTATACATTTGCAAACAATCTCACTTATGCTTGTTTCTTGGGTATTTTCTATGTCTTGAGATTGTCCTCCACTTCTCTCTTTTGAAATTTCATCATCTTGATAGTCCACTCCATCTTCTTTCCTTGCAGCTTTAAAAGATTCTGTAACATTTACAATTAATACTTGTTACTAATAGTTTACTAAAACTAACATTCAACATGTCATGAAAATTCCATCTAACCTTGATTGGCATCATTTTGATTTCCAAATTTCTCTTTAAGTGAGAGAGGTGTAGATAGATAATATATTTCTTCAACACATTTGCATACAATCTCACTTATACTTGTTCCCAATTGATTTTCTAAATCATGAGATTGCACTCCAGATTTACAAATTATTTCTATTACACTTGTCTCTTTTGTATTTTTCTGGTCTTGACATTCCATTACATATTGAACTTGCACTTCATCAAAAGATTCTACACACATTTGTAATCACAAAAAAGTTTATATGTATTACACTATTGAATATAAATTTCAATGATAACAAATTCAAAAACTGTATCTAAACTTTCCCAATTTCGATGCCAATATCAGTTTCATCTTCTAGATGCGCATCTCTATAATCGCTTTCATAATGATCTTCTACATGCACATCTATATCATCACATTGATCATCAACTGCATCTTTGCTAATTGGAACACTAGGTTCTCTCTCTATGGTTTCATGAGGTTTGTCAAGAAGCTTCAATAAAGTATCAATCTTTTATCCTAGGTTTTTCTTTAAAGCCTGTGAGATAGTATTCAAAATAAGAATCAGAATGTTAGCTGCTTATAAGTTACGGACATTGGTCCTTAACATAGAGGTACAAGCTCACAAATTAAGGACAAGTGTTCCTTACCTTAGAGTTACAAGAACAGAAATTAAGGACATATAGTCCTGAACTTAGAGTTACAAGTTAAAAAGTTAAGGACAGGTAGTCCTAAACTTCAAGTTACAAGCTCACAAATTAAGGACACTTGGTCTTTAACTTAGAGTTACAAGCACATAAATTAAGGACAGTTAGTCCTGAACTTAGAGTTCCAAGTTCAAAAAATAAGGACATGTAATCCGAACTTAGAGTTACAAGTTAAAAAGTTAAGGACATGTAGTCCTGAACTTAGAGTTACAAGTTAAAAAGTTAAGGACAAATAGTCCTAAACTTCAAGTTACAAGCACATAAATTAAGGACAGGTAGTCCTAAACTTAGAGTTTTAAGTTAAAAAAATAAGGACATGTAGTCCTGAACTTAGAGTTACAAGTTATAAAGTTAAGGACATGTAGTCCTGAACTTAGAGTTACAAGTTAAAAAGTTAAGGATAGGTAGTCCTGAACTTAGAGTAACAAGTTAAAAAGTTAAGGACATGTAGTCCTGAACTTAGAGTTACAAGTTAAAAAGTTAAGGACAGGTAGTCCTAAACTTCAAGTTACAAGATCACAAATTAAGGACATTTGGTCCTTAACTTAGAGTTACAAGCACAAAAACTAAGGACATGTAGTCCTGAACTTAGAGTTATAAGTTAAAAAGTTAAGGATATGTAGTCCTGAACTTAGAGTTACAAGTTAAAAAGTTAAGGACATGTAGTCCTAAACTTCAAGTTACAAGCTCACAAATTAAGGATACTTGATCTTTAACTTAGAGTTACAAGCACAGAAATTAAGGGCAGTTAGTCCTGAACTTAGAGTTTCAAGTTCAAAAAACAAGGACATGTAGTCCTGAACTTAGAGTTACAAGTTAAAAAGTTAAGGACATGTAGTCCTTAACTTAGAGTTACAAGTTAAAAAGTTAAGGACATATAGTCCTAAACTTCAAGTTAGAAGCTCACAAATTAAGGACACTTGGTCCTTAACTTAGAGTTACAAGCACAAAAATTAAGGACATGCAGTCCTTAACTTAGAGTTCCAAGTTTAAAAAATAAGGACATGTATTCCTGAACTTAGAGTTACAAGTTAAAAAGTTAAGGACATGTAGTCCTGAACTTATAGTTACAAGTTCAAAAGTTAAGAACAGGAAGTCCTAAACTGAGAGTTACAAGTTCAAAAATTAAGGATATAGTGTCCTTAACTTAGAGTTACAAGTACAGAAATTAAGGATATTACCTTGATGTCATTTTGAATCCTTTTTTCTGATAAAGCTATATTTTGATGTATTCTAGTACATTCTACCTCCATATCCTTTTTGAACTTCTCCGATAATCTCTGAATCAAAAACCATAAAAACAAAAAAGTCTCTTAAGCAAAAATAAGCAAATAAAAAACTAAGGGTATTCAAAGACAGAAAACCTACGTTAACAATTTTCTTAAGCAAGACTTCATCAAATTATGTTGAAAGCATTGAACTTTGATCTTGAGACAATGGCACATGCACACTAGTGGGCTCCGCATCTACTTCAGAAGAAAGAAATGGTACCATCTCGAGCAACTGATACAACTATTATATAAGAAAAAAAGCGTAAGTATTCAGAACTAAAACACATAAACGAAAAAATAGCTAGTAATCCTGTTAACTTACTTTTTCATTATGGAAGTACTTTTTACATAGGGCGTCATAATGTGGAGATTTCATATCTGAATAACATAGCATCCGAGGGAACCCACATTCTTTGAAGTTCACAAATTGTTTTCCTGAAAAATTGGGAATATTTCCATAATCCAAACATAGAAGGCGAAAGGGAAGCCAAGTATAGTATACCTGTCCTTCTCTTTATCTTTCTCTTTCTCATTGTCTGAAGTATTTTTTTTGGGCTTCAAGCAGCTCTTCAATGATTTTAGTAACTCTTCATAACAAAGAGAGCCCCAATTGAAAGAAGAGCAGAGTTCATCGTCATCTACGATTTTCATTACCCGCTCAGACACATTCTGATTCTTGCGCTTCCCCATCAACACAAATTCAATAAAATAAATTGTTGACAACTTCACCGCATCATCATGGTTGCCTACAAATGATGCAGTTGTACCATATGGGTGACTAGTAATAAAATTCCACAAATCGCCTAACTCGATTCTATCCTTTCCAGGGAAGTAGACTTTCGAAAGCCTATTCTCCCTTTCACGTAAAACTTTGAAGTCTAATGAAGAAGAATATTTCAACCCAGTAATTATCTGGAACGCTTCATGTGTAAACTTCACTTCATGATCAAAAACCTTGAATGTTATTGAATGCGAGTCATTGCTTACAATTTATGAAAGCAACGCACAATGAATAAGTCTACCACAGAACTTCACACCTTGTAATCGGAAAAAGTTTCCGAAAACACCATCCCTCAACTTCTTTCATTGCGTGTTCGACAAAAAACTTTTTATTGTTTCCTTATACTGAAAATCTCTTTTCCAATAGCTCATCGAATTACGCCAATCATCAAACTCGAAAACACGATCTCCTTCCATTAGCACACTACAAAGAAGGAAATAGAACGTAAACATTAGGACTACTTTTCTGAAATGTCCTTAATATTTAAACTACAAAACTAAAATTCAGGACCTAAGTAGATGCATCTTTAATAGAAGAACAGTAAACTAAAATTAGCTTACAAATTCTTAGGACTATTTTTCTGAAACATCCTTAATAATTAAACTACAAAACTAAAATTCAGGACCTAAGTAGATGCATCTTTAATAGAAGAACAATAAACTAAAATTAGCTTACAAATTCTTAGGACTATTTTTCTGAAATGTCCTTAATATTTAAACTAAAAAACTAAAATCCAGGACCTAATTAGATGCATCTTTAATAGAAGCACAATTAACTAAAATTAGCTTACAAATTCTTAGGACTATTTTTCTAAAATGTCCTTAATATTTAAACTAAAAAACTAAAATCTAGGACCTAATTAGATGCATCTTTAATAGAAGCACAATTAACTAAAATTAGCTTACAAATTCGTAGGACTATTTTTCTGAAATGTCCTTAATATTTAAACTAAAAAACTAAAATCCAGGACCTAATTAGATGCATCTTTAATAGAAGCACAGTTAACTAAAATTTCTAAACACAGTTAGCTTACAAATTCTTAGGACTATTTTTCTGAAATGTCCTTACATAATCAATATATTGATTGAACCACAAACACATTTCAATACCAAAAGGTTCTCAATAACTTTCTCACAAAAATCTGCACCTTATTCCTCAGCGAATCAAGTTATAATATAATTATTATTTTGGACATTTCACACATACTTGATGACAAACACAACATTGATCACGATTAGAGATATACAAAAAGAAAAATGCATAAAAGCAAAATCGAAAACATACCAGTACGCTGGTTCGCTGCAGAGAGATGACAAAGGAGAAGAGATTAAGTTGGACAAAGTATACACAGAGAATTATTGTGGGCTGGGCAGGAACGATATTGAGGGAGCGAAATTTTGCTTATGAAAGTTTGGCTCTGAACTTCAATCGAGAGAAGAGAGTCGCATGCAGGAACGATATTGAGGCAGCGAAATTTTGCCTATGAAATTTTGGCTCTGAACTTAAATGAGAGAAGCGTATAAAGGAAGGGTTTGGGAATAAAAGAAATAGAAGAAAGGGTAAAAATGTCTTTTCATATTAATTTTAATAGAGTAGTGGCTATTTTTGCTCAACATTAGAATTGGTGGATAAAAAATAAACACCACCTTATTTAGTGGCTACCACACGCCATTTTTACTCAAATTTGGGGTCAAGTGCACATATAGCCATTTGAGGTTTATGCCGAAGAATATAAAATTTTCAAGTTTAGCCGCTTCAAAATCGAAAGTTGAGTTTGCCAAAGGTCTGAAATTGACATATTGATTGAAATGTCTGACGTTAGGCTTGGTAGTTCAACATTTAGATATGTTTGAAGTAAGGGACTACGAACTCTAACTTCAAATATTTTGGCCAATGGTTATGGAGATCTTAGCTATTTGGATTCTTTACGCTCATTTCTGAGAAATTATATCTAAGTTCTTGTTTGAGCTTCTATAGATATGTTTTCCGTTAAGCAAAATGTTTTATATTCAAATATTTTTGTGTCCTTGTATTTTATACCTCTTCAGTATTGTCTACTATAAGCATTTGATATAGCTATAATTCCTTATTCATAATGAATACAATAGTTGGTAATTTACTTATTTCATAATAGAATTTGATTATCATTAGGTTGAATGGTAGATTGCAGCATGACTTAGTTAAGCACATTAATTTAAGAAGATAAGATACTTTACAGCTACCAGACTACTTATCATGGGTTTGCGCTTCAACTTAGTAAAGAAGTAAAACATTTACAAGATACTGGCTACAAAGTTAATATTTTAGAAAAATTTAGCTTTTGTCTGAAATTTGTCAATACTGGCTACAAAGTTAAATATTTTAGAAAAATTGGATACAACATAAATGACACATGTAATACTCATGAACATTTGGGAGAAATTCAAAAATAGTCAGATTTACAAGTGATAATTGAAAAATAGTCACAGTTTCAAAAGTAATCGAATTTTAGCCACTTTTCATGCAAAGATAAATCTGAACGAAAACACTGTTCAAAATCCGAAAAATATTCCAGCATAATATACTGGAGTTCCAGTATAATATATCGGTCAAACATAATATGCTGGAAGTTCATACACATGTGCTCCAATCTCAAGTATATTATGCTGGAACTTTTTGCGTGTTGGAGTTCAAGCATAATATGCTAGAAGTTCATACACAGATGAACCAATCTCCAGTATATTATGGTGGACCGGTCCGTGTTACAGCAAAATAGTAGCTATTTTTCAATGACTTTGCAAACGCTGATTATTTTTTGAATTACCAGTCCGAAAACTAGCTAGCCTATTTTTACCTGCTCATCCTGTTCCAATTTGACCGATTGGAGTGAGTATATATCCGTTGACAGGTAAATTTGAGCATAACCCAAGTCAATTCAACTAAAAGTTTGGACCAATTTGGACAGCTTATGTACCTCAATTAACCGGGGGGGGGGGGGGGGGAATTGTCTAAATATAAAAATAAAAAAATCAAACTTGGTTGGTTACGGTCATGATAGATAAAAGGGGAAAAAAATGTAACTTTGATTTAGATAATTAACCAAATTCTAAAAGAGCAAATAAACATGAAAAATGCTTAAGTATGACTAGTTGAGTTATGACCCACTGTTTATCCCTAATTGATCCAGCCAATTGACCCATAAAAAACCGGGAAACTGACATACACCACTCTAAAAAATACTCGGTTGTCTCAAATTATTTATCATTTTAGAAGTTCAAAACAAAATTAATTATTTTTTTCCTTTTTCACCCTTAGAATAATTATTCTTGATGATGCAGATAACACATAAATAGAATAAATATTCAATGAAGAGATTACATCCTATGACATAAATAAGGGTAGAATAGTCCAATCCTTTTCCTAATTAATATTTATTAAGGTAGAAACATGGAGTAATTGGCAAGGACACGACTTTTCTAGCAGGGTATATTACAGTAGTAATGATATGAACCTCGATCATACCACACTTCTCGGCAATCTTGGCAAGAACAGTTACTTCTTCTTCCTTCAGATAAGGTCAATGAGGAAATTTAACAAAGTCTATCGCATGTTACACATCTAACGTAGCAGGGGAAAAACAGCAAAAACGCATTTTCATTTTTCAACTGTAAACATTTTTGTGTAACCAAACAAATACTACCCATTTATCTACTATTTACAATTTCCTTTATAAGGTTATCATCTAATTCACTAATAATCTACAGTCTATCTTGGATAGATAGAACACGTCCAGGCACAAATGCAACACATGAACTTTGTTGCTCATTCTACTTACAACATACAATGGGCCCATCTGTATTCAACTGCTCACGTCCAAATATTTGCAATTTCAGTTCACAAGACTTCTCGGATGCTACACAAACCAATTCGCTGTACAAGCATCTCATTTGAAACTGATCCTTGGCTTGCACATTCCTAAAAGCATCAGACCAGTACTTGCAGACATAACAGTATACTGCACTGCAGCAAAATGCAAACCATGTCAGTGCAAGTGTGAATCCTAGGCAGGTGAATGAGGAAAAAAAAAAACTAACAAACAAATACAAGAGAAACACATAATAGACCTTAAATTTTTCCCCTTAACAATGAATACTAATCCTAAGAGTGACAGTAATGAATTAATTGTGGACCTCAAATCTAAGGTGACTTGTGAGATTAAAAAAGCTGAAGCAAAAACGTTTGTCTCTTCCCAAAGGGAAACTTAACTCAATAGTCTTTTATAAGCCCATTTTATAAAGAAGTTAAGATTTCTCAATGCTACCAAAAAAGCATTTTCATATCCCCTCCAATATAATACTTTCTTTCTCTTGAGTTTGTGGATACGAGGACAGAACTATAGTAGAACTCCCTATAACTTGACAGATGTAGAGGGTATTTACCTCACTACAATTGACAGCAGAATTTATGGTGCTGCAGGACTTGAGAAATTTGACAGTGGCTTCTTTACGAATGGATGTTCCAGTAGTTCAGCTGCAGCTGGCCGATCATTTGGATTAACTCGCAAACATCTATTTATGAAATCCTGAGCTTCTGCCGATAACGTATCTGGTATAGGAGGAGGTTCGCCTCTGCCTATCCTGAACAGTGCTTGCATCTGTCGCACAAACCAATTAAAAAGAGCTTGACATGTGAATCTCCGCAATACCTGAGGTAAACTAGAGTTTCTCTAAGCCATAAACCATATTTTATTTCTTCTTTTGCCTATTCATATTTAATGAAGTGCCATTGTTTAAGTAACATGTAACAACATTCAGAATGTCTTCCTTTTGGCTACAAGAAACTACTAGCCTGTTTGGCCAAGCTTCTAAAATCAGCTTATTTTGAGAAGTGCTTTTCTCAAAAGTACTTTTTAAAAAAGTGTTTTTGGTGAGAAGCAGTTTATGTTTGGCTAATTAATTTGAAAAGCACTTTTGAGCAGTAATTAGTGTTTGGCCAAGCTTTTGAAAACTGCTTCTAAGTGTATTTTTCTCAAAAGTATTTCTCAGAAAAGTGCTTTTGGAGAGAAGCAACTTTTTTCTGGTTCTCAAAAACTGCTTCTGCTTCTCCTCAAAAGCACTTTTTTTCCTTCCAAAAGCTTGGCCAAACACCTCAATTTTTGGCCAAAAGTACTTTTGGCCAAAAAAGCACTTTTGGCCCCAAAAAAAGCTTGGCCAAACAGGCTAAATTCAGGGCACATATTGTTGTAATAATCAGGTATTTACCAACACTAACATTCTAAATTAAAATCACAGACAAAAATATAATAAAAATTTAAACAATAAAAAAACTGAACTTTTTCCAAGAATACAAGAGACTTAGTGGGTGTTTGGACATAAGAATTGTAAAATTTCAAAATAGGGGGGAAAAAAAATTTCAAGTGAAAATGGTATTTGAAATTTAGAGTTGTGTTTGGACATGAATATAATTTTGGGTTGTTTTTGAAGTTTTGTGAGTGATTTGAGTGAATTTTGAAAAACAACTTTTTGGAGTTTTTTAAATTTTCGAAAATTTACAAAATGTATCTTCAAGTGAAATTTGAAAATTTTATGAACAAACGCTGATTTTGAAAAAAAGTGAATTTTTTTTGGAAAAAAAGGAAAAATTTCTTATGTCCAAACGGGCTCTTAGACTGGCTTTATAATCTCATGCAACAGATGTTGCCTCTGAATTCTAGATCAGCTACAGCTACAGAACATCTATTACAATTGAAGTGAGGAAAAAAGCTGAAAGACCAGTAAACGCTTATGCTAAATGGAAGAATATTTTCAGGAAAATTTATACTGGCAGTCAAAAGAGAAAGCATAAAATTAGCATACAGCTGCTTCACTGCAGTTGTCTGCTCCTAGATCGTGAATGTAAACTTCTTCAAAATATATTTGTCACTAAAGCTTTGCATTTGAGTTCATAATAACCTCATTTGACCCTTTTTTTTTATGAGGTATAACCTCCTATTTGACTTTAGGCTATAACTTTCAGTGGTTTCATACATTAAACAAGCAGGAAAATAATTTTAGAATCGGGTCAAGTCATTCCCATACTCCAACTCAAACAAAACAGATGTTATAAATCAAATGTTGCAATTTCCATGTAGAAAAATTTGATCGTTGAGCTATAACATACCCCTTCCAAGTGAGAATAAGGAATTTGGCCAGTTAACATCTCTAAGACAGTACAACCCAGACTCCATATATCAGCAGGAAGCCCATATCCGTTGTTCTTCCTATTAACGACCTGAAACAGCTCTAAGACAAATTTTATGAGCCAAACCTGTAAATATCTAGAACTCTTTCTTTTACTATATTAATACACTCAAACAATAAGAAAAAAAATGCAAACAGATTAGAGCAAAGAGTAAATATGATCATCAACAATATGATCACCTGGAAATAATCTTTAATATGGCAAACTTAATGGGTGAAGTATGCAACAACATCTCCTAGGCAGATTAACTAGAAGTGTTATGATTCTCCCAACAGACATTTGCTTCAGCAAAGATATATGAAAATCTACTCCTAAATGGTCACGTTGTATCTCATTAGCTACATAATTGCACAAGCAGCTTTTATCCAAACTACTGTGATTTTACAACACTTTACACATCCTTTGCAGCATAGACATGTACAACTTGCATGTATCTATCTTTTACCAAACCTAAGCGACCACTTATAGAACATTATTTAATAGCTTCTCATTAAAATGAATTAATTTATTTATTTATTTTGAAAATGAATTAAAAATTTAAAAGGAACAACAAAATGTGTCGATACAGGATGAATTTTAGAATGGCAAAGAAACCCCTGAGTGAGGCGCTAGCAGCAACTACGCCTAAATCCCGAGCTAATTAGATCAGCTATAGGAACCCTCGCTAACCATGTCGTTCCATTTAGACCCGTATCAATCCGATATTTGAAAATTTAGGTCATCTAGTACCAAAGGTTCTCTACATTTTCTATTGTCGTACAAATCTCTAAGACTCTTAACAAAACTAAAAGACTCCTATTGAACTAAACATTACTCACAACTAACTGATATCGCCTATATGGATCTTTTTCTTCCATTGTGCGCTATTCTGCGCTAAGTCTGCATAGGGAGTGCGGGGCGGATAAAAAGCATCAAACATATTGTACAGGCTGAAAGATTGTATCCGCTACTTTTCCCATGACCCCAACTACTTTTGAGCATGCACATCTATGGTGAGCAGGTTTTTTTAGGGGGGAAGGGGGGAGAGAGTAGGAATCGTAGACATCCAATTTTCAAGAAATTCTGATGCAGAAGACAAACCTCTGGGGCCATCCAGAATGCAGTTCCTTTGCAAGACTTGATGTCATTCAATTTTGCTGCCTGTAAAGAAATTTAGCAAGTTACAAGACTGAAGGAAATAGAGAAGTCTTAATTTGTTTCAAGAGACAGTAACTAGGTATCAAAATGAACCAGGATGAATAGAAGTGGAACAAATAAGAGAAATTCATATAGCCGACTCAACTAGTACGCGATTAAGACTTAGTTGATTGATTGATATAAGACCAACTAAAGGAAAAAACTACAGACTGCATAACTATCTCACCTTTGCCAGTCCGAAATCTGCAAGCTTCACAGAACCACTAACATCCACCAAAATATTGGCACACTTAATGTCCCTTCAAGAAGAGCATAAATAGAAATCTTAGAAACAATTTCTCGAAAAAGTCTAAGAAAGAAGAAGTTTCCATGACATCATGTAAAATGTACTTGAACTTTCCAGATTCTCACTAGTCATACAGATATTAGTGTCACAGAATGTACAGAACAACATGACAGGCTAACAGCTATTTGATCCTCTTTCCCCTATCATCCTCCCTTTTAACCAAAGCCAGGAGCAACACTTATTTGACAACCTCCCAATTAGAGTTCTTTGCAGATATGGAGGAACGAAGCTATTGGTAAGCTGCAAGGACCACATTTAAAATGAACTCATACAGGCACATCACATCGCATACACCTTCCAAAAGTTCCCCAATAACACCACTCCATGAGCCTCTTCTTATTTTATTTTTTATTTATTTATTTATTTATTTATTATTATTATTATTATTATTATTATTATTATTATTATTATTGATTGGTAAAATTCCATGAGCATATTGATCTGCAGTCCTTGTCCTACCATATTGAGAAAGAGAAGAAGTTCCCTTCTCTCTCTAATTTCTCCGAAAAGAGCACCCAGCTGCTATGGCAAGCAGATCAAGAAAATGGCATATCCATCTGACGTTTTTGTCCTATCATATTAAAGAAAGATAAGAAATTCCGGCTCTTCCTCTAGTTTCTTGAGTAAGCATTCTGGTGCTAGAGTAGAACAACCTAAAGCACCGAGAATGTAAATGCAGAAGAGCACAAACTTATCGACCAGCCTATGATATTCTTTCTTCATAGGTTTGATGAAGACAAAATAATTATTTGTGCCAACTTCAGCTCACATGAAGATACCAGGATAATGCTGTAGCTTGATGATATCACAGCAAGATATTCCTAACAAGAAATGCCCACAGACAATCCCCTCAGACCTAAGTCATTTATTTAGAAACATGGTATGATGATTGATGACTAAACGGTCTTCTAGCGATGAAAAGAAAAGTTCACATGCACACATCTCAGCAAAGAATCAAGACACTGGTCACTGCTCGTAATGACCACAAATCAGCAATGTAGAGAGAACGTATGTATCACCTGTGAATCACATTTCTGGAATGAAGATAATGCAACCCACTCAAAATTTGCCTGGTGTAATCTGAAACATGGGAATCACGCAAGCGATACTTGCGGTAGACACTTGCAAGTGAACCTTTTGTAACAAGCTCAAGAAAGATATACAGTTTGCTCTCGTCCTGAAGATAGAAGAACGTTGTGAATTTGTAAGTAAAAGATGAGAAGAATAATTTTCTCATAAGTTTGTCATTATAAGATCAATGTCATCAGATCTCCATTTAGCAGATGATGTTACCAATTAAAAGATCCAACTCCCAACTAAGCTGCACAACTACAGAAAAGAGTTTCTCTATTCAAACCATCTAATAGTAGCTTTGTCCATGTAAAGCACAGTTTCATTATAATCTAACAACTTACACAGCAAAAAGGAAGTAAATCTGAAGAAGATGCATAATCTAGATTATGATAGCATACCTTCTCTGTGCCATGATAGCGAACGATATTTTTATGTCGAAACTGACTTAGAAGAGATATCTCCTGCACAAACAAACAAGGTGTTAGGAGAATGGGAAAAACAATAGCCAAAAGATAAGCAGTGAAATGGCCAATAGATGCAGAAGTATACCTGTTCCAATTGATAAAGGCTTTGCTGGTTTCCTGGGTCAAATAACGAAACTTCCTTGACCGCAAAAAAGAATCCATCACTGTGTGCAGAAGAATAAGGAACGAAATTTAAAAATCATATTTTTTTTCTTATTAGAAGAAAGATGAGTTATTACAGGAGTAAAGGAGATTAGAGTTGAAATATGTCCTTTCAGACCTAAGTTAACATGTTTAACTAACAAGACTATATTAGAAGTTATATGCTAGCAGGCCCTTCCAGTAATTTGTAAGTCCACCACCAGTACAACCTTCAGAACATTATTGCAGTTGCACCACATTGAACCAAGAAAATCAACAACAATAACATACCCAGTTTGATCCCAACAGGTGGGGTCTGGGGAGGGTAGTCTGTACGCAGACCTTACCCCTACCTAATGTAGGTAGAGAGGTTGTTTCCAATAGACTCTCGGCTCAGGAAGGGCAAGAAGAAGAAGAGGAGGAAAGCAAGGAAGGAAGAAAGATGGAAGAAAAAAGAAAAAGGGAGAGATAAAGGATAAGTAGTACCAAATAATAGTAACAGGGAATACAATACCTGAGGCGAACAAAACCACATAACGTAATAAGAATCTAAGAATATGAAGAGACATCCATGCTACTAAGACTATCGGTGAACAACTATAAACTACCTACTAACCTTCAACCTTAATCCTCGTCCTCCACACCCTCCTATCAAGGGTCATGTCCTCAGTGAGCTGAAGCAGCGCCATGTCTTGCCTAATCACCTCTCCCCAGTACTTCTTAGGCCTGCCTCGACCTCTTCTCAAACTCTCCACAGCCAACCTCTCACACATCCTAACAGGAGCATCAATGCTTCTTCTCTTAACATGTCCGAACCATCTCAGCCTTGACTCTCGCATCTTGTCCTCCACGGAGGCTACTCTCACTCTGTCCCGAATAGCTTCATTCTTAATCCTATCTCTCCTGGTACACCCACACATCCATCTCAGCATCCTCATCTCTGCTACTCTCATCTTCTGCACGTGGGAGTTCTTGACTGGCCAACACTCAACCCCATACAACATAGCCGGTCGAACCACCACTCGATAAAACTTACCCTTAAGTCTTAGCGGCACATTCCTATCACACAAAACACCGGAAGCGAACCTCCACTTCATCCATCCCGCTCCGATGCAATGCGCGACATCTTCGTCAATTTCCCCGTTACCCTGGATAATAGACCCGAGATACTTAAAACTCGCTCTCTATAACTTGAGCATCAAGCTTAACCTCTATGTTTGCATCATGGGTCCTGTCACTGAACTTGCACTCCAAGTATTCTGTCTTGGTTCTACTCAGTTTGAAACCTTTAGACTCCAAAGTCTGTCTCCAAACCTCCAACCTCGCATTAACTCCGCTACGCGTCTCGTCAATCAACACTATATCATCGGCAAATAGCATGCACCAAGGCACCTCTCCTTGGATGTGACGCGACAGTACATCCATCGCCAAGGCAAATAAAAATGGGCTAAGAGCAGATCCCTGGTGCAACCCCATCACCATAGGGAAATGCTCCGAGTCACCACCCACAGTCATCACTTGAGTCTTAGCATCATCATACATATCCTTAATCACCCTAATGTACGCTACCGGAACACCGCTAACCTCCAAACACCTCCACATGACCTCCCTCAGAACTTTATCGTATGCTTTCTCAAGGTCAATAAACACCATATGCAAATCCTTCTTCCTCTCCCTGTACTGCTCCACTAATCTCCTTACCAGATGAATCGCTTCCATAGTCGAACGCCCCGGCATGAATCCAAACTGATTCTCGAAAATAGACACGCACCTCCTCACCCTGGCCTCCACCACCCTCTCCCAAACCTTCATAGTGTGACTCAACAACTTGATACCCCTATAATTGTTGCAATTTTGGATATCACCCTTATTCTTGTAAAGCGGAACCATCATACTCCACCTCCATTCTTCGGGCATCTTCTTTGTCTTAAAAATAACATTAAACAGCCAAGTGAGCCACTACAAACCTTCCCGCCCCGCGCTCTTCCAGAATTCCACCGGGATTTCGTCTGGCCCCGTCGCTCTGCCCCTGCACATATTGCGCATCGCCCCTTCCACCTCCTCTACCATAATCCGCCTACAGTACCCAAAATCCCGCCGACTCTCGGAGTGCTCCAACTCACCCAACACAATGCGACTATCCCCCTCCTCATTCAACAGTTTATGGAAGTATGTCTGCCATCTTCTCCTAATGAGTGCCTCATCCATCAACACTTTTCCATCATCGTCATTGATGCACTTGACTTGGTCTAAGTCGTGGGCTTTCCTCTCCCTCGCCTTGGCCAACCGGTACAACTTCTTGTCCCCGCCTTTGCCCTCGAGCTCCTCGTACAAACGAGCAAATGCCGCGTTCTTAGCCGTCGTAACTGCTAACTTTGCCTCTTTCTTTGCCTTTCTGTAACACTCCCGATAAGTCCTTTTTTCCTCCTCGTTTGTACTCTCTACTAGCTTCAAATAAGCAGCTTTCTTAGCTTCCACTTTACCTTGAACCTCTCCATTCCACCACCAGTCCCCTTTATGACCCCCAGAAGCCCTTCGTGACCCCTAAGACCTCTCTATCAGCTACCCTAATGCAATCCGCAGTCGTGAACCACATACTAGACGCGTCCCCCCTACTCATCCAGGCCCTCATAGCCAACAACTTCTCCCTTAACTCCTGAGCTTTGTCCTTGGTCAAGTTACCCCACTTGATCTTAGGTTGCCTACACCCCGCCCTCTTCCTCCTACTCATCTTGATCTCCAGGTCCATAACTAGGAGCATATGTAGAGTCGTGAGGTGCTCACTTGGGATGACCTTGCAGTCAGTGCACAGACCTTTATCACATTTCTTGCAGAGAAGATAATCAATCTGAGTCTTGCCCATTGAATTCCGGAAAGTGACTAGGTGCTCTTCCCTCTTCGGAAAACTCGAGTTAGCTATAACCAAATCAAAAGCTCTAGCAAAATCCAACAGTGAATTACCTCCCTCATTCCTATCCCCAAACCGTACCCGCCATGTACATCATCATAACCCCTAGCACTAGCCCCAATATGACGAACCAAGAAAATCACTTTCTATAAAATGAAGATTGTCTGCACTAGAGGTTTTGTTAGGAATATGAAGATTCACTAAGCATACAAAATTACACACACACACACACACACACACACAAGATGAGTAGAACCTTTCTTCGATCGGCTCTGTAGGAGTATATGAGCAAGGTGAGATAGATAGATGTCCGATCTTACAGTAGCTAATTGATGGTTTAGACAACCCCCCCCCCCCCCCCGGCCCAAACACACACACACATATAGATATGTATCACAAAGAGGAATATATGTCAGGAGACGCAGTCCATCTGAAAATGCAAGGAATCAAGAAGTACAACAGGACAAAGGGCAGAACAAAGATTCCATTTTAATAAGAATGAATATTGTAGTTTGGATGCCCAAGCTGATACTTGCATGTTCACTTTACTATAAGCAGCTGGAGTGAGGGAGCTTTTCCTTACCCATCATATGGATTTCTCCTATGTGTCAAAGAATCAACCCTTGGCCTAAATAGCTAAAATTTGGTCAACATATAAATCCTTTATAAGCTTTCTTGGTCTATGGTTTTCTAAAGGTTTTCTCGCTTCGCATATACAATTTCCCAGCCCGGTACACTAAGCTCCCGCTATGCGCAGGGCCGAACCACAAGGGTCTACTGTACGCACCCTTACCTGCATTTCTGCAAGAGTATGTTTCCACGGCTTGAACCCAAGACCTCCTGGTCACATGGTAGCAACTTTACCAGTTACGCCAAGGCTCCCCCTTCCCCCATACACAATTTCCCCAAAATCAAGATATTCTGCTTTACAAATTTTATAGTACAAAATCTCCGATCCTCTTTTTAGGATTAGGACTTTATTGATTATTGCTGGAGTTGATGCCTAAACAAGGAGTGTTGGCAGTGTAGATAGTTATATGCCTTGCAAGATCTAGAAGCATGTATCCCTTGGTAAGGTCTTAGAAGGGTGAAGCAATTCATTACACTGCTGCTAATAAAATCTCATCCCTAACCCGTGGCTTTATCTTTTATCATGAATTCTAGTCAGATCATGATAAAGATAACTATATCATGATTCTTTTCTGATCAGAGATAGCCAGAAGGTGAGGAAGCTAATATACACCTGAGAATGTTGTTTTCCCCAGAAGAGTTTAATAGCACAATTGTTAAAGATATGTCCAAATAAACTTAGCTTCTAATTTCGGATAAGCAAGCAACCTAGCTCTAAGATACACCATCGCTATTCATGTGTGTGGAAAAGTAATGACGTAAAAATGTAATCACTTACTCGGTGAAGCCTTCATACACGGTTCCAAATGACCCACTCCCAAGAAAATCTCCCTTTTGCCAAGATTTTATACTTGGAGAACCATTTGGAGAAACAGAATATACAGGCTTCAAAATCAATGTATAGGATTCATCACTCTGTGACTTGGAGCTTATCTTTGAGACACCGCTAGTGGATTCACCACTAGGTGATTTGGAGCTTCTCTTCGATATCAGGCTGTAGGAATCATCACTCTGTGACTTGGAGCTTATCTTTGAGACACCGCTAGTGGATTCACCACTAGGTGATTTGGAGCTTGTCTTCGATATCAGGCTGTAGGAATCATCACTCTGTGATTTAGAGCTTAAATCTGGAACATCCTCAGCAGCATCTCTTACACCTTGCTCATAAGACTCTGAGCTTATCTGTGATACTTGTGAAGCACTTCTTACAAAATCCTCATTACGCTCTTCATTCTTAGCAATAATGTCTCCTACTTGCTCGTTTCCAAGTATGTCATCGGAAGTGCTCTCAACACGTGACGGTGAAACCATATCTTCATCGTCTGCAGGACCAAAACTTCTGATAAAATCCCAAGCAGATGTGAAATCGTCCACGGGCGATGCTGGAGGAGCCAGCCTTGGTGGCCTAGAACCCCTAATTCCACATTTCACATCCGTAGGCAAATTATCATCCTCCGGCTCACTAATCCTAACCTTAATCCCATTTTCAGGTGAAGAATTTAAACCGTGATTCAATTCTCCGCCAACAGTAACCCTAACACCATTTCTAACACTATCAGAAACCTCATCCAAGCTCTCAAGCTCGTTCTCAGAGCTGAAACGGTCCGAGTGAGAGCACGGTTTGGTTTCTTCCTCCGATTCACTAGACGAAACCTCAATCACATTTTCCGGCGAATAGTTTAACCGACGATTCGATTCATTTGAAGTCTCGAACTTATAATCAGAGTCACGGCGGGAATCAGCAAATCGAGAGCTGCGCAAACGGTCAGAACGGGAGCAAGGTTTCCGAGCTTCCCAAGCAGCTACAGGAATCGCAAAGTCTTCAGGACCTGAAAGCCCTAAAGAGCGGCAAATAACGTCGAATTCACCACCAACACCGTCTATTCTGAAGCTTGTACAGTCGGTCAAAGGATAAAGGTCAAGCGATCGAGTCCGATGAGTAGGCTGATCTTCGAACGAAGACGGAGATGACGGCGTCGACTGTGAAGCGTCGTAATCGACGTTCCTTAGGGCGTTTCGCCTGTCAAGTCGAGGCCTTAGCTTCTTCCGCTTCGCATACATCCCTCAATTTTCACACACAGAGAGACTTCACCTTTGGTCATACGTACATGTACGTATACGTAAGTTTGAGAAAGAAACTTCGAGAAGAAGATGGTAGTATAATATTGAAAAATGATGAAAGAAACGAGGTATTCAGAAGAGACGGCGGTGACTGCATTTGTCAAAACACACTTGGAGCTGATTGCTACTTTGGATCTTTCGCTGTTTTTTCACCTTTTTTAAGTAACAAGTAAAGGCGCGGAGGGAAGGGTAAAAACGTGACGCGGTGCCACGTGACAGCGTGTTAACTGACTAATATATGGATAAAGTCATTAAGGTAATGATTAAAATATACAATTAACTGACTAATAGTTTAATCTTGATTAATATTGATGCAAGAAAATTATTTTTTTGGATAGACATTCTTCTAAACTAGTCTGCTTGGCCAAATTCCAAAAATTATCTTAATTTGTGAAGTATTTTTTCTCAAAAGTATTTTTTTCAAAAATATTTTTGGTGAGAAGCAGTTTGTGTTTGGCAAACTTATTTAAAAATCACTTATGAGCAGCAATTAGTATTTGGCCAAGTTTTTAAAAATTGCTTTTAAGTATATTTTTCTCAAAAATGATTTTCAAATAAATACTTATGGAGAGAAACTTTTTTTTTCTGTTTCTCTAAAACTGATTTTGCTTCTACTCAAAATTATTTTTTTTCTCTAAAAGCTTGGCCAAACACTTTAACTTTGGGAAAAAATAAAAAAAGTGATTTTGGCTGGGAGAACCTTGGCCAAACAGGCTAATATATTTACTAAAAACTTTTATTTCCTTTCTCTGGCTATCTTCGACGGGGTTTAGATATTTACTTACCATACTAAGAGCTTGTTTGGCCAAGCTGCTAAAAACTTTTTGCTTATTTCAAACATTACTTTTTTTCAGAAGTGCTTTTTTCAAAAGTACTTTTGAAAAAAAAAAATTTGTGTTTGACCAATTCATTTAAGAAATACTTTTTGTAATATTTTGTAAACAAATTGTGTTTAGCCAATCTTTCAAATAAGTACTTTTGAGTGTCAAATTACCAAAAGGACGGTACCAAGGTCTTATTATTATTTTAAAGAAAAAAATAAACTTGTCAATTCTTTAGTAGAAATTTCACGGGCCATTGTTTAACTTAATACTTTTTGGAATTCTTACATAAATGTCTCAAATAAGTTCCAACTTACCAACCTCTAGTCATTAATCATAGACTTATCAAGACTAGCCAAGCACATATAAAAATTAAAAAACTAAATAAATAAGGTTCGTTCAATGGATATGGTTGAGATTCATTGAAAACATATGAGTCAATATACAAAATTTGACGAAGATTGGAGGTGATTTGGACTGATTTGGTATCAAAATTCGTAGTTAAAATCGAGTTCAAAATATTCTTCTACTACACATGTATCAAACATTTATCTCACACACGGGTATATATGGATATACATGTGATACACATTTGATACAAATATGATACATATGTGATATACAGCGTGATACACATATCATTTTTTTCATGTTCATCTTCTACTTCGAATTTTCAATTTAAACTACCTCAAACTCCACCAAATCATCCCAAAACTGAGATTCAAGCTCATTAAGATGTATCCAAAATATTCTAATAATACCCACTCAAAAGAAAGCAATTTTTTTTTTGGCTATAAATATCTAATTGGCTAATATTAGTTATATTTTATGAATTAGCCAATTTTTATAATAAGATGCTTATAAATGGGCATGAGTGGTATTTTTCCTACTTTTTTTTTTTTAGTTTAACTGATACCTGATTTTTGGATGACTTCATATAAGTTTTTCTCTTCTACTTCGCTGATGTTTTCTTCTTCTCTATATTTATGGCCCATGTATCCGGGAACTTCGTTGTTGCTTTCTTCTTCTCTATATCCACACCCCATATATCCATGAGCCATTTGGTTTCTTTTTCTTCTTCTTCTTAGTTGCAAAATACCATTGTAGGTTATGCTTAGGGCTTCTTCTTGAAATGGAATTTGTTACATTTGTTGTTTTGGTAATTTGATGATTCAGGATTATTTTTTTATAATATTTGAAAATTATGTTTCAATTTTGAATTCATTCGGAGTAGATTTAGGCATTGAATATCTCAAAACTTAATACCTTGTTTCTCAAGTTGCAGTGAAGAGATATAGTAACTACTTAAGACTTGTATTTTTTCTGAAATTGCATTCGAAAGATATAATAATTTAAGATCTGATTTCTAAAGTTATATTAAAAAGATAGAACTACTTAAGATATGATTTTTCTGAAGTTATATTGGAAAGATAGAATAACTTCATATCTGATTCTAAAGTTACATTGAAGAGGCAAAACTACTTAAGATCTGATTTTCTGAAGGAAATTTGACGTATCATCGCAGATATAGAAGAGCTTCAGATCCCTTTGGGTACATTTTGTAATTTTTTGTGCAATACAGATATAACTTCAATGGCAGATAAAAAATGAATATATGTGCAAATGGCCCAATATTTCCTCTAGAGGTTACCCATTTCACTGATTACATAATAAAATTTACTTATTTAAAAAGTGCATAATACATCTGAAATTAAAATTGTTTTCCGATCTGAAATGTCACTCAGTTTCTTAACTATATTAGTAAAACTTCTAGCAATTTTTTTCACACCACGCAGGTTAACTTTAAAAAGTAAAATAGTTATTTAATTATCATTGTTGAATCTATAAAAAGTTATCTATTAGAATCTCAAGTCTCAAGAAGGGAACATGCCAATTTTTAGAACCTTTAAATTAAATTTCAGAAACAAAATTGTGACATAAAATATCATTGGTTGTCAAATAAACAATAGAAAAAGGAAGGAAAAAAAAGATAATTGACAATTTTATTGCACCAAAAATTCAAAGAGAGTGTTCCATTTTTATTTCTTGGCACCCAGGACAAAAACAAAATAGAAGTCAATTAAACCCCATGTTTAACTCCGATATGTGTATATAAAAGGAATATAAATCATTCCTCGTTGGGTGTACAAAGAAAATCGATAAACCGAATCAAACCGATAATTCGAGTTAAATCTTCAAGACCCAAAATCCAACTAGTCGTGATGGCACCTAACCCAACTCGTTAGGTAAGCCAATTACCAACTATCTAATTCCAATAATAATTATCAAAGGAATTTAAGTAAATAAAGGTCTTAATCTTATACAATCTCCAAGAACTGGTAGTACAAATTATAAGCTTCTAAGAATAGAGTTTACAACGCGGAAATGAAATAAATACATAGTCTGTTTGAATAGTATATAAACAGGGATTTTATAAATCCAAGGCTACCACGAACAAGAGGCAGCTACAACAGGAATGCATGTACATCTTCAAATCTCACAACCATCGAGCACAGCAACAACAATAGCCAACATCTGCACGCAATGTGCAGAAGTGTAGTATTAGTACAACCGACCACATGTACTGAGTAAGTAACAAACCTAGCCTTAGGTTGAAAGTAGTGACGAGCTTTCACGGTCGGGTCCCAAACCAATAGTCCACAACAGTCCATAACAACATAAAGCAAATAACACCAGAAGTAACTCACAAATATAATGCTCAGCAAAATCATGATTTCAAAAATAATAGTTCTTCCTTTCAAGTACATCAGTGAAGTACATCAGTGAAAACCCAAATCGTTTACCGAAGTTGCCGAAAATATGAATAAGTTTGAAAACAATAATTTTTCCCAAAAATCCTTTTAATAATAAATGATATGTTTCATTTTCCTTCTAGATAACCCGTGTAAAAATAAATGCATCACTATGCTCATCTGTTAAAAATGTGTGAAAATCATGAATGATGTGATGCAGTACACCATGAGGAAAATACATCTCTATGCATGTATGTTAATTATGCATGCCAATGCAATGCAACTCAATGATAAAATCATAAACAGCCTCTCGGGCAGACCTCACAATCACTCGTATACAGGCCATCGGGCTTACCTCACAATCACTTGTAAATAGACCATCGGGCATACCTCACAATCACTCGTAAACAACCCCTTGGGCATACCTCTCAATCACTCATGCCTCCCAGTCACTCAGCACTCGGCACTCAGCACTCGCACTCAGTAGGTACATGCGCTCACTAAGGGTGTGTACAGACTCCGGAGAGAATCATTCAACCCAAGCGCTATAATCTACACGGACAACTCACGTGCTATAATATCATATCAGAATCCGCACGGACAACTCACGTGCCATAATAAGCCAATAAAGCCTGTTACACGCGGACAGCCCGATCCATATAATAGTAAAAATATATATAAAGCCAACATGGCCTGCTGCGTCATACATCCCGATCCCAAAAATATCCTCACAATCAGGCCCTCTGCCTCCCTCAGTCATCAATCTCTCCAGCCTCTCTCTCATGGGCTCACAATGTCATGGGAATATCCTAAAAATGATGATATGATGTATCAATAAATAATAATAGAGACTGAGATATTATATGTAATGAAATAAATATGAGTGAGTATGAATTTTCAATTTAAACAAATAATTCACAGCAATATGACCTATGTAAGTCCCAATAATACTAGCACATAGCCTCAACATAATTTTTAATATGCTTTTCAACTCAATTTCTTTAACACATAAAATTGTATGGAAAATGCTAAGATTATTTAACTACAAAATTTCATAGAAACAATTATGTCACAATTTCTATAGTGCACGCCCATACGTCCGTCACCTAGCATGTGCGTCACCTCCCAACAATTTACATAATACATATATTCAGGGTTCATACCCTCAGTTCCAAGATTAGAAGAGTTACTTACCTCGAACAAGCCGAATTCAATGTCGAGCAAGCTAAACAATGCTCCAGAATTTCCATTCTGCACGTATCAACTCCTAAACGGCTCGAATCTAGACACAATAAATTTGATTTAGCCCACAAAAATTATAGAAATTAATTTCATATCAAAATACTAATATTTTCCAAAAATCCAAAATTACGCCGCAAAAATCATCCGTGGGACCCACGTCTCGGAACCCGACAAAAGTTATGAAATATAAACGCCCATTCAACCACGAGTCCAACCATATAAATTTTACTCAAATCCGACATCAACTCGACCCTCAAATATCCAAATTAAAAAAAGAGGGTTTTCACAATTTTCCAACTTAATTCACCAATTAAATATTAAAAACAACCATAGATTCGGGTAATTTAACCAATATTGAGTTAAGAACACTTACCCCGTTATTTTCCTTAAAAAACTCCCGAAAATCGCCTCTTCCCGAGCTCCAATCCGTCAAAAATGGATTTTCAGAACATAAACTCACTGCCCATGCTTTTCTTGTTCACGAACGCGGTCAGTACATCGCGTTCACGAAGCACAAAATAGTTCCCGTCCAAATTCCTCCTTCGCGAACGCGACATCACCCTCGCGAACGCGAAGCACAAAGTGTCTTTGCCTCAATGCCTTATATGTGAACGCGTTCAACCAATTGCGAACGCGATGCTTCGTTCCCCTTCACTACGCGAACACGACACACCCTACGCGAACGCGTAGACCAATTTCCTGGGGTCCTCGGCTGCTTTCTCTCTTCTTCGCGAACGCGCGTTCGCGATGCACACCCAGTCCACCCTTCGCGAACGCGGTCTCCTCTTCGCGAACGCGAAGAGAAAATATTGCCAGCCTCTCAGTACCTCTCCGCGAACGCGAGGCTCCACTCGCGAACGCGATGAAGGAAACCAGATGGTGCATCAGAAAAATTCCAGCAGGGTTCCAAGTCCGAAATCTAACCTGTTACCCATCCAAAACTTACCGAGGCCCCCGGAACATTAACCAAATACACCAATAGGTCCTAAAGCATCATACGAACTTAGTCGAAGCCTCAAATCACCTCAAACAATGCTAAAACCACGAATCATACCCCAATTCAAGCCTAATGAACTTTGAAATTTCAAGTTCTATATCTTGTGTCGAAATACATCAAATTAATCCGGCATGACTTCAAATTTTGCACACAAGTCATAAATGACATAAGGAAGCTATTTCAATTTTCAAAATTGGATTCCGACCTCGATATCAAAAAGTCAACCCCCAGTCAAACTTCCCAAAAATTTAACTTTCGGCATTTCAAGCCTAATTCCACTACGGACCTCCAAATAATTTTTCGGACACGCTCCTAAGTCCAAAATCACCATATGGAGCTATTGGAATCATCAGAATTAAATTCCGAGATCGTTTACATATAAGTCAATATCTAATCACTATTTTAACTTAAGCTTTAAACCTTGAAACTAAGTATTCCAATTCATTCCAAAACCTCACCGGACCCGAACCAATTGCCCCGGCAAGTCACACAATAACTGTAAAGCCCAATTTGAGCAGTAAATGGGAAAATGAGGTTGTAATACTCAAAATGACCGATCATGTCGTTACATTCTCCCCCACTTAAACATACGTTCGTTCTCGAACGTGCCAAGAGTTGTTTCCAAGCCATCAAATCACTGTTCCATCTTACCACACACGTACTCGGGGGTGAACCCACGTCACCCTATTCCATATGAGCTTGACAACACAATACAACTGAAATTATTGATTTAACTTTAGCCCATAAACCTTGGAATTTAATTTCCAACTTTTAGAATTTCTTTCAAGACACGAATCTTACATTTACACCCTGTATGAGTTTGAACAAGATGTATCAAGCCGTAACCATAACCATAACCACGGACATAATCACCTAACATATTACACAACTCGCATACTCATAGCACCATTCCTGACCACAGTGACTACTCCAAAACCAACCAAATACTAGTATTAAACACATATCGAACCAAACCTCATCCCAAAACCTTCGTACATTGTTGATAATAAAAGATACATGTGAAATTTCATGACCACTTACGAGATCAACTAGTCACGGAGCTCTCTCGTCCCAACCATAACCATAATCACTTTCTGAGCCGACTCTCAATATTATACTCCTGAATATACCGAAATCAAACCCGATACTACCTATTCTAGGTCCAATGACCTTATATTACTAAATACAACCGTTCCATAGACATGCCATACCAATATAACTCAGAGCCACATCACGTGCCATCCGTGCACCAATACGCAGCAATTCAAATGTATCCATACATGGAAAATGACGCAAATGAGAGAACTTCCCCGCCAGATTAACAAGTACCGCCGCAACGAAAAGCTGAAAATTCATCATACACCGTAGAACCATCACCCGATTCTAACACAAGGTTCATACCTTAACATAACTCCGCTAAAATGTATGATCCCGTCCAAACGCTAGTCCATAATATGTACCTCAAGCCACCATGCTCAAAATCAATAACCACAAAGAGGCAAATGACAAAAAAATTCCACACAAAACCTGAAAGAACATAACCATTACGCAATCGATTATGCAATACCCAAATACTCATCACGCTCAAATTCCGCTATAAAGCTCAAATAGAATCGCACCATCTGTGCACATAACCAATGAATTACAACTCCTCGTAGCATAAATGAGTAACTCATAGATTATTTCAGAACACGAATAAGTTCAACCTCAATTGAATGACACATCCCTCAACAATAGCAAATATGGAGCCAACGATTCCGGCTCGGTGTAGAACACACATCTTAATTGGGCCTACCTATGGACCCAAAATCAACTCTCGTCACCACAATAGATAAATAATCCTCTAAAAATTCACCGCGACTGATTCATAATACATCATATCATCTGACTCGCTTCGGTCACGACTTCACAGTCCACGACCACAAAACAATTTGCTTCTGAGAACTCCCAGCCTCCAAATCTATATAACACACAACTCACTATTTCTGATTCCATCAAATTTAAATTTCTCTAACTCAACCAAGCCACGCAGGTCGCCAAACCCAAGAGTATTACCACAAAGCACTTGTAGAAAAGCCCCACATCATAAGCACCCAAAGAACCGATCTTATCCATTACCATACTGATCCAACCTACTACCAAGCTGTCTTATTTCTCCAAGTCCCTTCCGAATTTGTCTTGAAATTGATACTTCTCCTTGCTAAAACACCATGATCTTTAACCACAACTCACCCCACAAACCTTAGCATAGAACCATAATGCTCTACGGCCCATAAGCAACTGTATTCTTCTTAAGCACCTTCAAAAATATCACAATTGTAACACTCGCTCTGAAAATACCTTATGTGAATTTGAGATTGTTCTTCTCACCCTCCTTATACTAAAACATAGAATCCATAGTCATACAGAATTTTCGCAAGTCCAGGCACCATCCAGTGTAAATCTCATGTTTTATCCATACACAAGTCTGGAAAAATTCTCAATTGCTATATAAAATTCTCAAACCCACTAGAATTTTCTCGGGAGTCACCCACTTTGCTCAAATCTAATTGCACCGCCCAAATGGGTCAAAAGACATGTGCCCCATTAGCACAACAACACTTAAAGAAGTAACTCTACTTTAATACCCCCAAACAAATTCATACTCCGTGCATACTACATATTTTAAAAATAACAACTCACTCATCCCATGATTTTCACATACTCATAAAGTATAATATAACCCGTATCCTCTGCAAGTCATAACTAATCCACAAGTATGCCTCACACCAAAACTAAAATTTAATATATAACCATGAAATTAAGCCGTGTGCAACAGGCTCCCCCACTTGGCTCAAAGCCATAAATTTAAGCACTCCATAACTCACAATATCCATACTCTACTACTGCCATAATACTTCCGTCAGTTCAACGAAAAATTCTTCTCAAGCTCATATAACGCCAACCATAAAAATACCCCAAATCATCTGCTAAGCTCGCAATCATTCCTTTTGACACTCAAGTCAACTTTCTCAGCTAGATTCATATTCAAATCTCTATACATATGCCCTGCTGGCAGAAAAAGTAACTCTCCACTCACATATAAGGAACACATCTACGTAGATTACTCTCCAAGAGATAATCCACCTCCCTAGCCTCAAATTGGCATCTTGTTATATCTTTTCACAGTCACAATTACTATGTAATCACTTAGTCAACCTGAGTCCAAACTCATTAACCAGACATGAGAATTTAATTTATCCCAAAATCTAGCAATATGAAAGATCATTCAAAACATTCATACTCGAGACTATACGTCACATTAAAACAAAAATCAAGCACCCGATGGACTTTTCTTTACATTTCAAGGAAACACTTCTCGCCATATTCAAATCGTCTTAACACATCCCACGGTCACATCATACCATCATACCGCCATTCCTCCGCTCATCGAGTCACAATTCCACTTGTAGGGACATTACCGGACATATGAGTCCAAATGTACAAGTTACAACCGAGGCTACCGAGCTTAAGCTGCGGTCTAAACCTGGCCTCAAGTCCTCCAGACTTTCCCATCACCAAAACACAAAATACACATTTTGAACCTCATTCATAAAAATCACAAGCCGGCAATGCACAGCTGATACCGAGCGCTCACGTGCGCATATGAATACGTGGAAGGAATTCAAAGAGTTATGTCTCAAGCTGAATAAATTTCGCATGATAAAGAAAGAAAGATGGGAAGTATATATCCTAAATGCCCTGTAGCCTCTCGAAGATAAGTATGGACGTCATCATACCGATCTGCAAGACTCTACTAGACACTTGCTCGTGACTTGTAGAACCTATGAACCTAGAGCTCTGATACCACCTTGTCACGACCCAAAATTCAACTAGTCGTGATGGTACCTTACCCAACCCGTTAGGTAAGACAATTACCAACTATCTAATTCCAATAATAATTATTAAAGCAATTTAAGTAAATAAAGGTCTTAATCTTATACAATCCCCAAGAACTAATAGTACAAATCATGAGCTTCTAAGAATAGAGTTTACAATGCGAAAATGAAATAAATATATAGTATGTTTGAATAGTACATAAACAAAGATTTTATAAATCTAAGGCTACCATGAACAAGAGGCAGCTACAACAGGAATGCATGTATATCTTCAAATCCTGCAACCATCGAGCACAGCAACAACAACAGCCAACATCTGCACGCAATGTGCAGAAGTGTAGTATCATTACAACCGACCTCATGTACTGAGTAAGTAATAAACCTAGCCTTAGGTTAAAAGTAGTGACGAGCTTCCACCAAGGTCGGGTCCCAAACCAATAATCCACAACATTCCATAACAACATAAAGCAAATAATACCAGAAGTAACTCACAAATACAATGTTCAGCAAAATCATGATTTCAAAAATAATAGTTCTTCCTTTCAAATATATTAGTGAAAACCCAAATCGTTTACCGAAGTTGCCGAAAATATGAATAAGTTTGAAAACAATAATTGTTCCCAAAAATCCTTTTAATAATAAATGATATGTTTCATTTTCCTTCTAGATAGCTCGTATAAAAAGAAATGCATCATTATGCCCATCTGTCAAAAATGTGTGAAAATCATGAATGATGTGATGCAGTACATGAGGAAAATACATCTCTATGCCTGTATGTCATGTGTGCATGCCAATGCGATGCAACTAAATGATAAAATCATAAATAGCCCCTCGGGCTTACCTCACAATCACTCGTATACAGCCCTCGGGCCTACCTCATAATCACTCTTAAACAGCCACTCGGGCATACCTCACAATCACTCGTAAATAACCCTTTGAGCATATCTCACAATCACTCATGCCTCCCAATCAATCAACACTCGGCACTCGCACTCAGTAGGTACCTACGCTCACTGGGAATGTGTACAGACTCCTAAGGGGTCCTTCTACCCAAGCGCTATAATCTGCACGGACAACTCACGTGTTACACGGACAATTCACGTACTATAATATCATATCAGAATCCACACGGACAACTCACGTGCCATAATAAGCCAATAAGGCCTGCTGCAGGCGGGCATCCCCGATCCATATAATAGTAATAATATATATAAAGCTAATATAGCATGCTACGACGTGCATCCCGATCCCAAAAATATCCTTACAATCAGGCCCCCGGCCTCCCTCAGTCATCAATCTCTCCAGCCTCTCTCTCATGGGCTCACAATGTCATGAGAATAGCCCAAAAATGATGATATGATGTATCAATAAATAACAACAGAGACTGAGATATGATATGCAATGAAATAAATATGACTGAGTATGAATTTTTAATTTAAACAAATAATTCACAGTAATATGACCTCCGTAAGTCCCAATAATACTGGCACATAGCCTCAACATGATTTTTAATATGCTTTTCAGCTCAATTTCTTTAACATATAAAGCTGCATGAAAAATGCCAAGATTATTTAACTACAAAATTTCACAGAAATAATTATGTCACAATTTCTATAGTGCACGCCCGCACACCCGTCACCTAGCATATGCGTCACCTCCCAACGATTTACATAATACATATATTCAGGGTTCATACCCTCGGCTCCAAGATTAGAAGAGTTACTTACCTCGAACAAGCCGAATCCAATGTCGAGCGAGCTAAACAATGCTCCAGAAATTTTATTCTGCACATATCAACTCCTGAACGGCTCGAATCTAGCCAGAATAAATTTGGTTCAGCCCACAAAAATTATAGGAATTAATTACATATCAAAATACTAATATTTTCCAAAAATTCAAAATTACGCCGCAAAAATCACATATGGGGCCCACATCTCGAAACCCGACAAAAGTTATGAAATATGTTTGCTCATTCAACCACGAGTCCAACCATATAAATTTTACTCAAATTCGATATCAACTAGACCCTCAAATCTCCGAATTAAACCAAAAGGGTTTTCATAATTTTTCAACTTAATTCACCAATTAAATGTTAAAAACAACCATGAATTCAGTTAATTTAACTAATATTGAGTTAAGAACACTTACCCTGTTATTTTTTCGAGCTCCAATCCATCAAAAATAGAAAATGGGACAGAACTTAAACTCACTGCCCATACTTTTCTCCTTCGCGAACGCGGTCAGTGCCTCGTGTTCACGAAGCACAAAATAGTTCCCGTCCAAATTCCTCCTCCGCGAACGCGACATCACCCTCGCGTTCGCGAAGCACAAAGTGTCTCTGCCTCAATGCCTTCTACGCGAACGCATTTAACCAATCACGAACGCGATACTTCGTTCCCCCTCACTACGCGAACGCGTAGACCAATTTCCTGGGATCCTCAGCTACTTCCTCTCTTCTTCGCGAACGCGTAACACCTCTCGCGTTCGTGATGCACACCCAGTCCACCCTTTTAGAACGCGGTCTCTTCTTCGCGAATGCGAAGAGCAAATATTTCCATCCTCTCAGTTCCTCTTCGCGAACGCGAGGATCCACTTGCGAACGCAATGAAGGAAACCAGATGGTGCATCAGAAAAATTCCAGCAGGGTTCCAAGTCCGAAATCCAACCCGTTAACCATCTGAAACTTACCGAGGCCCCCGGGACCTTAACCAAATACACTAATAGGTCCTAAAATATCATACGAATTTAGTCGAAGCATCAATCACCTCAAACAACGCTAAAACCACGAATCATACCCTTATTCAAGCCTAATGAACTTTGAAATTTCAAGTTCTATATCTTGTGCCAAAATACATCAAATCAATCCGGGATGACTTCAAATTTTGCACACAAGATGACATAACGAAACTATTTCAATTTCCAGAATCGGATTCCTACCTCGATATCAAAAAGTCACTCACCGGTCAAATTTCTCAAAAATTTAACTTTCGGTATTTCAAGCCTAATTCCACTACGGATCTCCAAATAATTTTTCGGACACGCTCCTAAGTCCAAAATCACCATACAGAGCTATTGGAATCATCAAAATTAAATTTCGAGGTCGTTTACACATAAGTCGACATCCGATCACTATTTTAACTTAAGTTTTAAACCTTGGAACTAATTATTTCAATTCATTCCAAAACCTCACCGGACCCGAATCAATTGCCCCGGCAAGTCACACAACAATTATAAAGCCCAATTTGAGTAGTAAATGGGGAAACATGATTGTAATACTCAAAACGACCGGTCTGGTCATTACAATTGGGAAAAAAACCCGATGTGGTTTGGTATTGGAAAATTAAGCCCGACCATAATTGGTTTGTTTTGATTTTAACTAAGAAAAATCAAACCGAAACTAACCCAGCCCTATAGTACGTTTATATATATTTTTAGAATATTTTATATATATAAATATTTATTGTAATGTAATTTATAAATATTTCTTAAATTTTTTCACAAATTTATCTTTAACATATTATTTCAAGTTTATACTTAACATTCTTGAATGGTAAATAAATTCTAAAGCCTATAAATGTAGTAACTCAAATAAAGTTCAAATCAATACTAATACTAACAAAATAAATTCAATTCAATACTAGGAATGACGATAGTGTTGGATAATTATTTTAGTTTTACATTGGTTTATAATGAAAATGCATAACTCAGTTTATTCTTTTTCTTTAGTGCTTAGTTATGTAATTAATATTAGTACTTATTAACTATACTTATTTTTAGCATGACCTATATAGTATTTTTAGATTATGTTAATTTTCATTATGGCTTATTAATTAGCAATATTTGTTTTTCCTTACTTAAGATTCAATTCATAAGGCTAATTTTATGTTGTCGTGCTGCTTTGGTTAGACCGACTACTATAGGCTAGCTACTTCTAGCTTCTATACTCGCCCTTCCACTTTGGTGTAGTTTTAGTTTGTATTGGTACTGAATGAACATTTCCATTTTCGATTGAGAAAGTGGGGGGGCCTAGTGAGCTCTCTAATAGTGCACCGAAATGGGGCCGGAGAGACGGTAAACCTTAGATCGGCTAAGATCGAATTGAACTGTCTTTGATTGAGCGAATCCTGCTCGATTTTTATTTTCGTCCCCGCTTTGGAAAGATTTTTCAGTATTTTCTTATGATGACCTGGTCGAGAGAGTACGATGCAAGGATATTTTAATTCCTTGTCCACTCTTTCCAGTATTTTCCGAAAAATAACAATTACAAGGGTCTAAAACTTGAGTTTCTGCTATATCAACCTTCCAAATCAAAAGGGGATTCCGCTCCTACCGCTAAAGCATTGTTTCGGTCCCTACTTCTAGAAGAGTTGGTACCACCTATAGGCGGCCGTCCTATAGCCACCCGAAAAAGAACTGCAGTGATATTGAATAGGGATCCTACAACGATAAATAGAATCCCCATAAAAATTCTACTAGATCGAGCACCAATGATTTATGTAATTTTATTATTTTATCTTTGTTATTGAATATTTTATTATAATGATATACCTTATCTCATATTATTGTGTTAGCTTCTTGAAAAATATATTATATAATTGTATTTTAGTAGGACTTAAGAAATATTTGGAGCACGAATTACATATTTTATACTACGAAGACTTTACCGAAAAAATTCGAAAACCCGAGAAAAATCAAGATTGAAAAACCCGACTTTGTTAGTTTGGTTTGGTTTATAAATTTAAAACCCGACACTATTAATTTGGTTTGATAATTGAAAAATTCGAACCAACTCAACCCGACCTATGTACACCCATAATTCCGTGACACACTTTGATTTGTTTATTCCCCGTTTTCTAGTGTATTCCGTTTTGAAGAATAAGTACATTTCATGCAAATACTTTTTGATAGTTTATTACTGTGTTTGATGGATATTTTAAAAGAAAAAAAAGAGAGTTGTTTTGTGAGATATATATATATATATATATATATATATATATATATATATATATATATATATAGAACGTTTTTGGGAAAAGAAAAATAATGGAAAAAAGAAAATGAATTTTTGCAAAACATGAAAATTGTGAGCATTTGATACAATTTTAAAAATTAAGTCTCATTTTAAAATAGACAATTAGCGCCGCTCTCAAATCAAAGTGTAATATCTTTTGTTTAGGTTAGTTAGATAAATAAATGAAAAACTAAAACCATCATACAAAAAATTAAGAAAATAGTATTTACACTGTGCTCTCAAATCAAATGGGTTCTATAAATGTTCCAGATCTACTTTCCTTATCCAATTTGCACCTATAAATAAAATTTAGAGACGTGAATTGGAAATCAGGTGCATCTAACAAACTCTGATAACGACCTAGTCTTTTATTAACTCACAAGACCGCAATAATGAGATAATACTCTTAACTCACAGTGATCCTCTGTCTTTCGAGGTATATTTAAAATTGTTCCATTTTATACAAATTGAAGTAGAGCAATGTTGATACTTTCTAAGCCAAAAATATTTATTGTTAACTATTTACCTATAGCAAAATAATAATAATAATAATAATAATAATAATAATAATAATAATAATAATAATAATAATAATAATAAAATTAAAAAAAAACCGCCTACTTAGAGAAAAAACCAAGGTTCATATTCAATTGGTCACAATAGAAGTTTTCACAATAAGCATGAGTTGGGAGTTCGATTGTAATTGTTCCCTTATTCTTTCCTTTCTAATATGTATTTCACGACCCAATTTTTCCTCCGTTTGGGTATTGTGATGACACCCAGTCTTAGGGACTATGTAAGCCTAACACTAGTTGAAACAACAACATTATCTAAATAACTTCCAACAATTTGAAATAGAAATTTCGTAAAAATTACAGTTCCCAAATCTGGTAGTACAAGTCATAAGCTCTACAGAGTGTTTGCTAGAAAACTTCTAAATACAATTGTCCAAAAATAAGAATAAAGAGTGCAAAACGAAAACTTGAAGGTGACTCCGAAACCTGCGAACGCAGCGACAGGTTTACCTTGAGTCTCCGCAGCAACAGTCCACACAGTTAGCTAACGAACAAATACCTGGATATGCACAAAAAAATGTGCAGAAGAGTAGCATGAGCACACCACAGCGGTGCCCAGTAAGTATCAAGACTAACCTCGGTGAAGTAGTGACGAGGAACAGTCAAGACACTCATTGGTCTAATAAACTAAACGGGTACAAGTATATGAACAACATGAGTATGATGTCTACATAAGGACTATGCAATATGCCTCACAATATAGTAATGGCATTAAGGAAGGAAACAACAAGTATCAACGGAATATCATGAAAATGACACAGACAAAGTGAATGGAACACAACCTAAATCCGGAATCACAAATACAGCAAGGACAAGTAATAACTCAACAAGTATGACCGCTTTTACATCAGGTTTTAGCCAACAACTCCACGAGGTATCGAACCTCGGACAAATCATAACTCACGGATTTCAATACCGGAACCCTAACACTTGGCATCTTGTGCCCTTATAACACCTCATAACCGCACTGACGACTCACGTGCTAATAGAGCCATTCTCACATAGAAGACAAGTAAACAAGGGTGAGCATTTATGCTCAACAATATCAAGAACACCTCTTATCCGATAAGAGTGCTTAACTACGTGTATGCTTGTGCAAGTGTCCTAACATAGTCCATACCAACAAATAAGCATAAGGAAAAAGAAGAACGGACAACACGTAGAATATTTTCTCACAGCTTTCACAAGATAAAGCTCACACAGGTACGTATACCACTACACAAATATCAACAACAAGAATTCCCCCAGGCCATAAATTATTATAAATCAATCCCTGACACAGCCCACCTTGTCTCGTCACGTGTGCAATAGTAATATAAATGCCCGTTTTTCTCGCCATACGGGCATAATAATGTTCCTACCTTGTCTCGCCATATGCGCAAACCTCCCCCATATATATATATCGCATTGTCACACCGCATGTGCAAATATCAATAGTAACAATAGCACGGCAGAAATCTCGTGCAACCCCATTACAATAATAGCACGATAGAAACCTCATGCATCACAATAACAAGTACAACAGCAACAATGACAATAATATAAAGTACGACAAGTAAATCAACTCAAAAACTTTAAATCACAAAGAAACGGTAGAACCAATTCACAAAGAATAACCACAGTAAAGGATGTTAGGTGTAAAGAGAACAACTCAACAAGGGAAAAACTAATATGTAGCAACGATCCCACAATATACGTTTCAACAACAGGGAAGCTAACACGAGTCAAATAATTCTAAATAAAACAAGTCGACTAAGATGTAAGATATCTAACTTCTTTTAAGGTTGAGAAATTACGAAGGATATTCAATAATTCAATTAAGGATAAACAACGGAAAAATAATCACAACCCCAATGAAGACTGAACAATTATAGGATGAGATAATAATAATTTCAATTAAAGATAAGCAGTTATGAAAAGATAGCACGGCAATAGAAGAGGTAAAATCTTCAGTTAAGTCAAATAAGAGTCAAATAGGTAATAAGAGTGAATCCTAAAGCAATTAATTCAAATTAAAGCATGTAGAGGTGAAACTAGTAAATAGGAACTTAATCATATCAAGAATAACTTCATACTCAGTGAATATAAGGACCTAAGAACCCTAAAAGGCCAACTTTCCATAAATAAGTCTGAGCACGTACTCGTCACTTCGCGTACATGGACTACAATCAACATAGAAGACTCAAATCCTAAGGGAAAATCCCCTACATAAGGTTAGGCAAGATACTTACCTCGAACCAAGCTCAATCAGTCCGTAAGAAATGCCCTTTTCTCAATTATCCGACTCTGAATGCCCCAAATCTAGCCAAACACAATTGCATATAATGCATACAACTATAATAGACTCATCTAATTAATAAAATCAATACTTAAGCAAAAATCCCGAAATCCGCCCTAAAAAGTTGACCCGGACCCACGTCTCGGAATCAGGTAAAAGTCACAAAATACGAACACTCATTCACTCACGAGTCTAACCATATAAAAATCATCAAATTCCGATACCATTTCGTCCCTCAAATCATGATTTTTCATTTTGAAAATTTTCTTAAAAAACTACCATTTTTCTCAACTCAAAACACAAATTAAATAATAAAAATAAAGATAGAATCATGGAAATAAATAAATTCTAGGTGAAGAACACTTACCCAATCGATTTGCTTGAAAAACCCACAAAGAATCGCTCAAAACTGAGCTCTAGAACTCCAAAAATATTTAAAATGGCTAACCTTCGGAATAAAGAACTTATATTCTGCCCAGGTGTTTATGCATCGCGAACGCGGAAGAGAAATCGCGTTCGCGAAGAAGGAAAAATGAAAGCTGCCCAGTTGTGCTTCGCGAACGCGACAACACATTCGCGAACGCGACAACACGTTCGCGAACACGGAGAGGAAAAATCTGATGGCCTAACGACTGCTCTTCGCGAACGCGTGAAGTAGTACGCGAACACGAAGAGTGGAATGGCATAGCTACGCGAACGCGTAAGCGACACATGAACGCGAAGAGGAAAATGATCACCAGTGCCCAGGGCCTGGTTTGCACTTCGCGAAAGCGTGATAGGGAATGCGAACGCGAAGAAGGGGGTGACAGAACTTTGCGAACGCGAGAGGGTGACTGCGAACGCGAAGAGGAAATATTTCATCCTCCAAAATAACATTACGCGAATGCGAAGGCAAAGATGCAAACGCGATGAAGGAAACCAGATGACAGATAACAAGAATTCAAAATTGGAGGAAATGACCCGTAGCCCATCCGAAACACATCTGAGGCCCCCGGGACCCCATCTAAACACACAAAAAAGTTCTATAACCTAACACGGACTCGCTCGGCGTCTCAAATCACATCCAACAACACCGAAAATACAAATCGCACCACGAATTCGAACTTATGAACTTTCAAAACTTTCAACTTCGAAAACTCGTGCCGAAACCAATCGAACCAACCCGGAATGACGTCAAATTTTGTAGGCAAGTCCCAAATAACATAACTGAGCTGTTCAAACTCTCGACATCGCATTCCGACCCCGATATCAAAAAGTCCACTTCCAGTCAAAATCTCCAAAAATTTGACTTTCGCTATTTCAAGCCTAAATCAGTTACAAACCTCAAATTCACAGTCCGGACACGCTCCTAAGACCAAAATCACCCCGCGGGCTAACAGAACCGACGGAACTCTATTCCGAAGTCGTCTTCACATAGTTCCGACTACGGTCAAAATCCTACGACTTAAGCTTCCGTTTTAGGGACCAAGTGTCCCAAATTACTCCGAATCATCCGATAATTGAATTCAACCACGCACACAAGTCAATACACATAATACGAAGCTGCTCAGGGCCTTTTGCCGCCGGACGGGACTTACATTCTAAAAACGACCGGCCGAGTCGTTACAATGTATATAAAAAAATATAAGATAAATAACTCGAAATGGTCCCTTATATTTGAAGGTACCCGACCAAAATAAGGGATCATTTTGAATATTTACTCCAGAAATAAACATTTATGTTCGAAAAGAGCAAAAGTAACTCCATTTATGTGAACTTGAACTACTATTAGTGTTCGACATATATAAAGGATCATTTTAAATGTACACCGTAAAGTTGAACAATTGTTCGTCTTACATATCATCTGGATCATATATATAGCTATAGCAATAAAATCAAATTAGTTAATTAAGAGAGAGCATGTGGTTTGTGATATTAGCGTTACATTGGAAATTAAGTGAAGCAATCTTGACATTTAATTTATTTACGTATGCCACAATAATCAATGTAAATAAATGTTACGGTAGTGACTAGGTGAGCTCCCTGTTTTCTTCTTCTTTTGTTTCTTTCTTTAATAAAGTTGGGTTGTTACATAGCGTGTTCGTTTCAACTTTCAAGTTAATTAGGATGTGACCAAATTAATCTTGTTACATTATCTTTTCGTGTGCATTATTTTACTGTCAATCCTATCAAATAAAGAAAATAATAAATGACCTCTGAACAAGATTTTTTCAAAGATAACAACAAATAAAAGAAACAAGAAAGACCAAGTAACAACAAAGTCATAGTTGGATACTTGGACAGTTGGGAGTGAAGTTGTAATTTTCAACGGCAAGGAAAAATACATAGGTGAGAAAAAAAAGAAAAAAATCACTTTTTTCCCCCGTTTTTTCGACTAATTCATATTCAAGCAGAAAAGATTACTAGGAGAACAATCAAGAAAAATACCCATGGAAGTCTTTCGATCTCAGAGTTCAAAACCAAGACTCATCTTTTATGGAGTGTGCATTACCTGGAAAAGTTTTTTCCGAAGAATTTATTAAAAACTAAATTATTCAAACACTTTTTTGATTTGTAATTATGTTGGTCTAAGTCGGAGTCTATGAAAAATATGTTATTTATATCCATAAAGTAGTAATAACGTTGTGCACATATTATTCTTTCCATACTTCACTCGTAAAATTACACCGAATTTATCGTTCTCCTTGTTATTTTTCGTTTTCCGAAATTTTTAGTTTACAGTTTTTAAAAATAAACTTCTCCAAAAATTTTTGGTTAAAAAGAAAAAAGGGGAATGCTTGGTGACCACACTTTTTCTAGTCTTTCAAACTTACACGCAGAAAACGGAGTACAAGTATTTACTTCCCTTTAATATCTCTATTTCTGATCTCCTAATATTTCATACGGTTACACACATAGGCTACAAAATAAATTTCTTCCTCTACACGCCTCATCAATCGAAGAAGCGACTAGTGTTTCTCTTTCTCTACAACTCTTCAATTTCCAGACTTATGAATCTCTTCTTGTCAGTATAAATTTTTTCATTTTGGATTAATTAATTACTACTATTTGAGAATTTCCTCAATACACTTTGACATAAACAAGAAAAAAAGGCCTAACAGGGACTGAATTAGGTACCATAATGATGTTATTTTGATTATTATATTCTTTATTGGGGTTTCATCCAATTTTTTTGGGTAATTAACTGTTCTTCGATAGCTTATTGTTCTGATTTGTGGGTAGTTGGAGGACCGAGTTTTGTTGTGGACTATATTTTTGTGAATGGTGTCCCATATTGGTCTTTTTTGCTGATTTTGAAATCTAGGGTTTGACTATCTCATTGTTACCTTTAGTGAGTAGCACTCTATTCCACCAAAGTATTATAGTCGATTTTAGTGGAAGAAGGAAGCACTTAAAAAGGCTTCTCGTTGATGGTTTTTGATAAGGTGAAGAGGGGAGTGTGTTATGTTCTTAATTGAAGGCAGGCATTGTTATGGTTGAATAGAGTGATTGCTGTTTGCAGTTTACTGTATGTAATGTACAGAATGAATAATCCCTAGTTGAAGTGAATAGAATGTTGGTCTCTTTTTGAATTATAGGGTTCTGAACATTTTTAATCGACCCTATAGACAAAGGACTTTTGTTTCTAAAGCCAATTCATTGAGAAACTTGGCAAGGCGAATTGGTAGTTGAAACGAAGGCTTCTCGGGCAGAATTGACTAAACTTACCCACCCTTACAGGAGATTGTTTCAGGTAGTTGGGCGCTACGCTTTAGTTTAGTGTGATTGCTTATAGGAAAATGGTTTTGTTTCTAAAGGGAATTTGGTGAGAAGCTGGGGCTAATGGACAGCGGAGGTTCATGCAACTTGGTTCAGTTCTTGGGCATTTGGTCTTATGTTTTCAAGAGAGAAACTGGCCTTCTTGGAGGCATGTTAGTGATTTAGGTTGGCACGCGGAGATTGATATTAGGAGTTGCACTGAAGGAAAGTGAGTTGTTTTTCCTTTTGTTCTTGTTTGGATAACGTTCATTAGTAGTGTTATGGAAAGAAGTGAGCCTACATTAGCCCCGCAATGGTTAAGGAGTGGTAGACATGTGACATGCTCCGTGACTGCATCATCCTCGTTGCATTCAGGTAACTTTCATGCTCTAATACTTTTTCTGAAAACATGCACTTTCATTTCAGTTAAAAATATTTCCTTTGTTCTGTACTCTTTATAGATGATCCTGCTCCATCAAAACTTGCAAATAATAGATCACTGTCAATGAATATGAGCAATAACAAATTGAGGCATCCTGCTGCATCAGATCGAGCCATCTCACCACATACCAGATGGAACTCCAATGGTAGTAGCTCCCCTAACTTGAGATCTTACAGTAGTTTTAGAAGTCCTCGTCATAGGAACATGGATAAAGACATTAACAAGTATCACGAGAAATCAACTTTAGGAAATCATAGGTCAAGGGACCTTCCTGATACTTTGAGGAAACATCATTGGGAAATATTTGAGGAGGAGGGGTTAAGACACTCACAGTCAGTGATTTCTGGTAGAATTAGTGAGAAATGGCCTAAGAATTTGGGCACTGCTGGTAAAATCAACCCAACTGACAACAATGGCCCGCTTGCTTCAGTTAATAGTGTGGATAATGCAATTGACAGAGGCATCCAGCCCCTAGCAACTGAAGAACGGCAAGCATCACCTGGGTTTGGAAGAGTCCGATCTCCTGGTTTGGGTACCATGACTCAGGGTTTACCGACTGGTGCATCAGGCACTACTGGCAATAAGTCGGCATCTTCTCTGGCAGACATTATGACAGTGGCTGGAAACAATAACCCTGGCATCTCTTCCGTGAAACAAGGTGCTTCTTCTGGACCTTCTTCTCCAATTTCTATCAAGGCTATTAGCAGGGGTCTTAATATGGCTGAAACAGTCGCTAAGGGTCCTCCTTGTGCTCAGACTACTTCTCAGGTTGGTTTTGTGTTTCGTTTATATGTGTGGCTTACATTAGAAGTTTCTCGTGCTCATAACTTAGTGTTTACCATAACAGTTATCCCATGCAAATCAGCGACTCGAAGAGCTAGCAATGAAGCAATCTAGGCAATTGATACCATTGAAACCGTTGGTAGCTAAGTCCTTGGTAAGGGTTTCTGAAGCCATCATATTTCAGATAGCTTAGGTGTCCAATTGCTTATTTAATTTCTTCTTTTGCATCTTCTGGACTTTCTATCTCCAATAATTATATACATGGAAGCTATTTCCCGAAGTTTTATTATGAAGGACAATTAATTGACAGAATGGCGTTGCCCTTGGATGGTACTAACATCGTTATCAAAAGGTTTTAATTGGGGAATCCTTGGGAGTCCTCAAGTAACGCTTAGGAGACTCTACTAAATTGAGCTTCACACCTGTTTCGCTGGTGATGATTGTGTTACATACTCATGTAGTTTCCTCTGTCTTGCCTGATGAATTATACAATTGCATTTATTATGCATAATGAGAAGGCTGTCACGTGGTTTATGTGCATCCTTACCAAGGACAATTCAATGTCAGTTACCATTAAGAATTGAGTAGACAATGTATACATAATAATCAGAGGGAGTACATCGTGTGATGTTCCTGGGAAACAGAGTTGGTCTTTTCTTTATCACACTTCTTTTTCATTTATGATATCATGTGCTTTGCATGAAACACACAAACATCGTTTCTAAAACTGGATTATTTGCAATTCAAATCTCACAATTCAGTTCCAATTAGGAAACAAGCGAATGTATTAGGAACTTAGAGTAATTATCCAAATTAAGGGTAACTGATAGCCTGTCATAACCCGTTTGTTTCGTTTTCTCCCGTTTTTGGTTATTTTGCGATTGCTCTGAACTGCATTTTGCCATCAGATAATTAAGATTATTCACTTCAAATAGCTATTTCTCATTATTGGCTTATCTATTCAGTTTCTCCTTCAGTCAGAAAGTAACACAGAAGTAGCATATATACCATCAGGCACATCCGTCTTATTGGCTTTGCAATCTTTTCCTCTGTAGTCAATACTTCTGCCAATTAAAAATGTGTACTTTGGTCTTTCCACATAGTTGATGCTTGAAATAGTTCCTCAAGTATGAGGAGGAAAGAAAAAAAGTCTCATCTTGTCTTTCTTCTTTAACATTTAACTGGAAGAAAAAACACTCTATTAAGTTTGTTTTGAGATGTTAGAAACTTGGAGAATTATCCGTACATTTATTTCAGTTATTAATGAACTGTTTTTCAAAAATTTCCTAAAACAATTAAATTGTGAGATTTTCATAACTATTTTAAAGATTCGTGCATTGATTCACAACTTCGGGAGTTGGTGAACGCTCTTCCTTTTTATCCTCAATCCGGTAATTATGGCTTGTGGATTTGGATCCTTCACGTCTTCATCCTTTTGAGCTCAATTTAATTCTTAAATTGAACTGGTTCTTGTTTTTAATCCTTGATCTGGACCAATGCTTGTGGATTTTGATTCTTCGTGTCTCCATGCTTTTTTGCTCAATTGTTAAAAGCTATTTTATTGTTGTATAAATTGCCTTGGCCCTATATCTTAATTATAAGTTAACTTACCTCCCTCCTGCTGTCATAAAAGTGAAATTTGAAGCTGTCTTGTACTTTTAAACCCTGAAATTTACAGACTGGACTGAGTTCAACCAACAACCAGGCCTAGTGGTGCTGCATATTTTCCTCATCAGTGTATACGTGTTCCTTATTGGTTATCTTTTCTCCAGACCACTGGCGGGCTTGGGGGAGGTTTTGGATTTACATTCTAACAACAGATTTGCGCATGAAAGTATGTGGTCATAGCCAAGCAAGATGCAAAAGGTGTTCATCTTTTAGCAAAATGTCTCTTTAGTTAAGTGGAATTGTGAATGAGTCCTTGAAATTGACCACAGTGAATGAGCCCACGAAATATAACTATAGCCATTCCATTTTTTCAAAACCTTTTCTACTCCTAAATTTCTGATTTCTTATAACGAGTCAATTCCGAGAAAAATATTGTTGTTATCAAACATTGCATACAATAATCGTTGGATTTAGAGTTGTGAGGGATTCGAGGATTGAAGGGGGTGGGTGTGGAAAGAATACAAAAATCAAGAATGGTTTTTTGCATTATGATTGAGTTACATCATTGTGACAAAGCATTTTTCCTTCGAGGATGATATTAAACTTACCAACTATTATCCTGACTGATCTTCATGAATCAGGAGGTACTCCCTCCGTTCACTTTTAGTTGTCAAATATTCTAAAAATAAATTTTCATTTTTACTTATCACTTTTCGCATATCAATATAAAAATAATTTATTTTTCTTGTTTTGCCCTTAACATTAATTACTTATTCCAAATCCATTAATAGCCTGTTTGGCCAAGCTTCTTTTGAGGCAAAAGCGTTTTTTTTTTGTAAGCGCTTTTTTTCTAAAGTTAAAGTGTTTGATCAAGCTTTTGAAAGGAAAAAAAGTGCTTTTGAGGAGAAGCAGAAGCAGTTTGGAGAAGCAGAAAAAAGTAGCTTCTCTCCAAAAACACTTTTTTGAAAAGCACTTTTGAGAAAAATACACTTAGAAGCAGTTTTTTAAAGCTTGGCCAAACACCAATTGCTGCTCAAAAGTGCTTTTCAGATTAATTAGCCAAACACAAACTGTTTCTCACCCAAAGTACTTTTGAGAAAAGCACTTTTGAGAAAAAAACACTTCTCAAAATAAGCTGATTTTTGCAGCTTGGCCAAACGGGCTATAAGACTATACACAAATTAATATGGGTATCATGGTAAATTATGCACTTTATTTATTATTTATTAAGGGGTGTGCAAAGTCAATAATGGACAAGTAAAAGTGAACGGAGTGAGTAGTATTATTCATGAGCTGTTCCTTGTTCATATTGCTTGTACATGTCACAGGTTCTTCCTGTCGGTGAAATTTGACACCTAGTTTGGTCATGTAAGGTAGACGTGACAAATTTACTAACTCGGGGAGGACAAACCTTTTTCCTACCAATACCGATCTTTTATTTTCCTCGAAATAGCAAATCCTGATTTTGTAGGTGATGCTTTAAGGGGCCACTTGTGAAAAGCATACAAGGTGATTTGTTTTCCAACTTCTGTGGCCTGTAATGGAAAATACAAAACATATTAAAATACTAAAACCAAGAAGGAAGCACCTACAGTCACATGGATGAATTGTTGAAAAATTGCCACCATTTCAAAGGAAAATTATTTATAATGAAAACTGTGGCTAACTGAGGGGAAAAGACAGATCGAATGGTTGAATGCCCTCTCCATGTTGGCCTTTTATCAATTGGATTAAAAGAAGTTTTTGACACTCTTCATAGTATTATCTACTCCTCCAGTATTGCTCCTTTCATGTATCTGAAGTTGTCTACATCATTGAGTTTTCTGTTTGGCATATCTATGTCAGTGGACAAATTTAAAATAATTTCTCGAATTTACTGTCTAGCTAGGAAGTCTCCCAGGACTGAAGGGCAGAGATTCAGGACAGCAGCTTTTGTTGTATTATTTCGTTTTTTTTATTGGTGTTATTTAGAATTATATCTAGATTCCAATAACAGGGAACGGCTCTGATATGCTCTCCTATACAGACACGTGCTACAACTATTATTATGGTAACATATTGCATGTCTTCCCAAAGGAGTTAATTGGAGGGAAATTGATAAGTGGACTAGGTTAGAGACATGAGATTATGGAAAGAAGTTAATTAGTGAAAGAGGGCAGAAAGTAATAATTTGTTGCCTATTTTAGAGAATGCATAAAGTTTGATGAAGTTTTGGTAGAATACGAGATACTTATTGAAGCTGCAGAAATTAAAAAATGTACACTGCAACAATCACATTTAAAGGGTCTGATCTTTCGTTTAATAGATAGACTTTACCGAATCATTTCAGCTGAATCTTTTTACCGCTAGCTTTTCTCCTTGAAGATCCCTTTTTTTTGAGGATTAGTGATGGTGCTAGGCTTGAATTACTTTCATGATAACATACATTCCTGCAATCTTTAATTTCAGGTACCAAATCCTTCCGATAAACCAAGAACCAAGGTTGAGCAGCTGCAGCAAACTGTCTCATCATCTCCTGTCAATCACAGTATCCCAAGCAAGCTTCACATCTTTAAGCCAACAAGAGAGAGGAATGGTGTTTCTTATGGTGTGAACAGTAACTTGAGCCCAAATGCTCACAGCAAAGGGCCAAATACCCTTCTTGCTGTTCCCGTATCTGCCTCCACACAGGGCCCAACAAATAACGTTGCTTCCTCTACCTCTGAACGCAAGCCTGTTGGGTTAATGGTGGAAAAAAGGTTGTCATCCCAAGCTCGGAGTCGAAATGATTTTTTCAATCTTATGAGAAAGAAATCTATTGCAAGCAGTTCAGCTGTCAATGGTGCAGGATGTGCTGTATCACCACCTTTAGATAAGTCTGGTATTTCAGAAGTTTTGACTGCGCCTGGTATCCCTCAGGATCAAGATGCTGCATTATCTGAGGAGAGATCAAGGATTGAGAACTCAACTGAGATATTGGGTGAAAATACATGCAATGATGACTCTTATGAGGGGAAGAATAGTACCAACAAGAGTTTTTCAAAGGCTGATGCAATCTTGTGTTCAGAAGAGGAAGAGGCTGCATTTTTGCGTTCTCTAGGTTGGGAGGAAAATGCTGATGAGGGCGGCCTTACCGAGGAGGAGATCAGTTCCTTCTACAGAGATGTTACAAAGGTATTTATTTTTATTTCTATTTGACACACCATATTCTCGAATGCATGGAACAGTTGAAATTTTGTCATAACATGCTGTGATAGTTTGTATGGACCGGGTTTTTATTGTATTATTAGCATATATATGTATATGTGTGTGTGTATATATATATACACACAGACACATACATACATACATACTTTCTGTTTGGAGGTGTAGGCTTTGTGGAATCGCCATTTGGATGCGGTTAGAAGTACACGCTCCAGCTTATTCATTTGAAAACGTTTTCTAGCATTAATAGCTGTCTTTTTTTGTGCGTGCAGTACATCAATTCGAAGCTGTCACTTAAAGTTATGCAAGGAGTGCAATCAGGATTTATTTTGCCTCTCCACTCTGGAATTGGAGATGTTGGTGGTATTTCTTCTTGATCTTGCTCAACCTGAATGAAACACCAAAATGGCTATTGAATTTTGTTAGTACTTTATTAGAGGTGGCAAAATGTTCTGATCCTTGTTTTGGTCATTCCATAGATTTTGGGGTGGAGATTGAGCGAAGCAATGAGAATAGAGAGAGTGAGGCAATGCTTACTGTGTTTTTTAGGGAGTGAATAGGAATAATCTCGGTTGTCTAGTTCTGTGGATGGATTCTGATTGGCTATGGCAACCTTCATACTTTACAGATTTTCGACCTTTTAGAGACCCTGTTCATATAATATATGTTTTTTATTTATTTATTATTATTTTTTTAATATATGCTTTTGATGGTCCAGGTTTATATTTAGAGCTCTTAAGGAAAGTTGGGAAAGAATTCCCCAAGGATGACCCTTACGTTAGTGTTAAAATGTTAGTATGCTTAACTCGACAGAAGAAATTACTTTGTTAAGAATGCACCTGTTTCTGGGTTATATTTATTGTTATTTAATAAGTAATGTCGATGTAGTATGTTGAATATGTGGATTTGTAATGGTTCTTTAAACCGTTGACGGTACAAACTATCGTTTTCCCCCTGTGCTTCTTTATTCTTTAATACTTGTATCTTTTTTATTTTGCTCTTCTGGAGCTGACAATAAATAAAGATTGGTGATTTAGACCTTCCACGTACAGCAGTAAATAACTGGGGAAAATGAAGACATTCAAAGTCAAAGTTTTAACTGAACAACGTATTCCATAACTTCATTTTTCACGACTGAAGTAAACCGAGTAAAAACCTGTATTCCGCCAATCTTCTGCTGATTTTAAAATTATGTGTCTAATTCCTACAAGTACAAGCAACTAATTCTTGACTATTTATGGAATAGGATATTTTTGGTTAACTTTGTAATGGTACCTCAATGGATTAGATTTCCAAAGTCTTAACTCTTAAATATTCACAGCCGAAAATAGTGACCATAGTTTTTCCTTGTGGAAGTAGCAGCACCTCATGCTCAATTATATTAATTAGCACTAGACCTCATGCTCAATTATATTAAATAGCACTAGATAATAGGGATTAGTGTAAAGCTATGTGCATTTTAGACCACCACTTTCCCCCCACACTCATCTTTTTATAGAGTGTACCGCATGGTTTTACTTTTTTTAATTCTATGGCTTTCTGAGGGAGGTGTTTAATAACTTTTAAGATTCTATGTTCTAATAAAGTTAATAAAAGAGGATGACCTTTCAATTGTATGGTAATGATCAAAAGATTAATTTATTTTTAGTTGGTAATATTTACAGTTTGAATTGTGACATCTTGATCATTAGACTCCGACTAACAAAACGGTACAAAGGTTTAAACAAAGGCGAGGAGAAGGTCTAGCTAGAGGAAATTAAAAACCAAAGTCCGGTCAACCATTTAGTTAATTGGGCCAAGTTCTCTTAATTGTCACTATCTCCAAGAATGGATTGGTCCTTGATCCAATCAATTTTATACTAATTTTTCTCATTCTTATTATATATAAATTAAACAAAAATTAGTATACGTCAATGTATAGGCAAGAAAGAAATGAGAATATGCATATATATTATTGTATATCAAATTGGCATCAAGTTCATTCTGATTGTGGTCATAGTGACCAACATTAACTAGAAAATAGGTAGATCAAGTCATTTGGACACATATAGGGCGTGTATCAGAGAAGTTGACTTTTATTTTCAATATTTTTAAGGAATAAATAGTAAAAAAATAAATAAATTGGTGTAAAAGTAATGGCTACTAGGATATATTTTGTAATATTAGACAGAAATAACAGTGAAATATTCAAATAATTCTTAGAGGTAACCGATTATACTATTCAAATTATGCACCGACGCATATTAGGTTTTCAATGACAATTTCATTTTTTTTATTTAGAGAAGAGGCTTTTAACTATTAGAAAATAAAGATTCTTTTGACACAAGAAAGTTGACGAAGATTATGACAAGATTCAAATAGGGTTATCCTATATTAATGTCCATGATATAGATTATCAAGGTTTATTATGTAAACATTATTTCTGTTTCATCCAAGGCATAAGAATACGCGTGTATATATCGACACCGCTTCGTCGAATTTTTTTTACTAAATATACTATATATTAGTACTGTGAGAAAACGGATAAGTAGGAAAAAATGACACCACTTGACATAAATTGTCTCTTGGTGCATTAGTTATATGCTTTATTTTGCTCTAATATGTCAGAGTTTCAAACTTCAACTAGCACATTTTTTTGCAAATATTTGAAAGACAATATTTCTTAGCACATTTTTTTGCAAATATTTGAAAGAGAATATTTCTTGTGTAGAAGTATGATAATTAAAGTTATTATTCTTATACTTCTATAAATATTAACACCGCTTACAAAAATTCTTGCGTACGCCCCATATATATATATATATATATATATATATATATATATATATATATATATATATATATATAACTTTCTTGCTCGTCAATATTATTCTTCACAGTTGGTACACGTGTTGCCCCAAGTTATGTCGTTAATTAGGACCAGTATTACTTCATGAATAATGATGGTTACTCTTCATACCATTATTGAAGTAACAAAACCAAAATAATTACAAAAGAATGCAAGTAATAAGAAGGAAAATGGCAAATTAATGTAATATTATGACTTGAGGAGGACACTCCATAAGTTTAATGTTTTGTTCTTGTCAAGCTAGACAAGCAAGTTTTGCCCTCTAAAGAGTTTAGCAATTACGTACAGGTTTCAGTCATGAGTCTGAATTTTTGGAGGCAAACTCAGCTTTAATAAAAGTAAAAGAATGAAGAAAGTGAAAGTTGTACATATGCACATATGATGAGCGCGAATCTTTAATTTCATTACTTGTACATTTTTTTTTCTTTTCAATAAGTTTATGAGTTTAAAGGTTAAACTAGGACTGCAAATAGTTAAGAGCTGGTTTATAAATCAAAGTGGATTAGAATATATTACTCATATGGGGAAACTTCGTTTGGGGTTGGTTGAAAAAAAAACACTCGGGGATCAAGAAAGAGTATCTAAAAATAATAATTTATCAGACCTAGGTCAAAAGTAAACGGGGAAAATAGGATAAACTTTGTTTTATAAGTAATTAAGCATATCTTTTTGAGATTCATTGTTTAAGTATATATATGGATATAGAGAGAACACATGTTGAATTTTAATTCATGAATGTTGTTGAGTGTTCCGATTCCAATAATTAAAAAAAAAACTGTGATAATTTTTATTTTCTATAATACTTTAATTTGTTTAGTCTTTAATGAGAAGTATCATTATAAACGAGATACGTGAGAATTTGCTGCGGCGACGCTTGCTCTTTCTCAAACTCCACGCCTACATAAAAAGTCATCACCAAAAACCTTTTCTTTTATCATTTTCTTCTTTCAAATAGGGTCGATTTGGGTTCAAAAAATAGGGAAGAATATGTTGAGGTTTTTGTTATTTAAGATGAAATAGTTTTAAAATGAGGGTGAATGAGAAATTGAGGGAAAATGAAATTTTTGAGTAAAATTTTAAGTTTCCCCCTCTTGACAATGAAACATTGTCCCATATTGGAAGAGGAAAAGATTTTTGGTGGGTATATATATAATTGTTCTTCTTGTAGCTCTTAAAGAGTTAAGAAGAAAGCAAGCCTCGCGCCGTCATCGTCGTCGCTCGGCTTCGGCTTCGGCTCATGCTCCACCATGGAGGGCGGAGGGTCGTTTATCTTCAAAGCTGACTGCTATAAATATGTGCAGCAGCTGTTGAAGAATTAAAAAATACCAAACTTAAAACGCTCAACTTTGGCTATACATTGCACTCCTTCCTCTCAGCATTTCCATACGATTTTCTGAGTTTCTACTCCTTTGTTCTGCATTATTTTAACTTCAAACAAAGCAACTGTAAGTGTGATTTGCTACCGAATTTTGTGTTCGCTGAAACACTGGGGTTTGAAGTACCGCTACACCAGTGTGTGATTCGTTCTATCCTGGGAGGAAATAATCCATAATCTTGGGTACTAGGAGGGGATTAAATTCCTTAAGGAAACACTGTGAATTCAGTGGGCTCGAATTAATTACTATTTCATTACGATAACTTATATTTTCCAGAATTATTATTTACAAATACAGCAATATTGGCGGGACTAACAAGCTTAAGGAATTTAATTATTTATTTCTGTATTTGTGTTATTCTTATTATTCTGCAAACTAAAACCTTTGTGGTTTTGTGTACTCCCGTTTTGGAGAGTAAAGCCTTCGTGGCGTTTTGTTGGAGATTAAAATCTACGTGATTTTTACTCCAGTTTGAAAACGTTTGTTTGTGTCATTCTTTTACAGAAAAAATGACGATTGAAAGCGAAAACCAAGCTGTTCCGACGGTGACTGCCAACGCATCGACAAGCCGAACACCGGCATTGGCACCAGCAGAAAAACCCGAAAAATTAAGCGCTGGCATCAGAAGATGTTCTTCTACTTAACTACGTTATGTCTACAGAAGTTCATCAAGGAAGATGTCCTTGATCTGCCAGATAAAACTCCAGAGAATGAACGCTTTGTCGTGATTGAAGCGTAGAAGCATTCTGATTTTTTATGCAAGAATTATATTCTTAGCGGACTGGATGATAATCTGTATAATGTATACAGTGGCGTGGAGACGTCAAAAGAATTGTGGAATGCGCTTGAAAAAAAATATAAAACTGAAGATGTCGGGATGAAGAAATTCGTTGCCGCAAAAGTTTTGGACTACAAAATGGTAGATAGCAAGGGGTTGCTCTGATGGTAAGCAACCTCCACTTCCAACCAAGAGGTTGTGAGTTCGAGTCACCCCAAGAGCATGGTGGGGAAATCTTGGAGGGAAGGATGCCGAGGGTCTATTGAAAACAACCTCTCTACCTCATGATAGGGGTAAGGTCTGCGTACACACTACCCTCCCCAGACCCCACTAGTAGAATTATACTGGGTTGTTGTTGTTGTTGTAAAATGGTAGATAGCAAGTCTGTTATTTCCCAAATCCAGGAATTGTAAGTGATTATTCATGATCTATTTGATGAAGGTCTTGTCATCAATGAAGCATTCCAAGTAGCAACAATGATTAAGAAGTTGCCTCCGTTATGGAAGGACTTCAAAAATTATTTGAAACACAAACAAAAGAAAATGTCCCTTGAAGATCTCATTGTTCGGTTAAGAATCGAAGAGGACAATAAAGCTGCTGAAAGGAGAAGCCGTGGAAATTCAACAATAATGGGAGCAAATATTGTTGAAGATAACAAAAAGAGGAAGAAGGCTTCTGTTCCAAAATACAACCCAAGCAAGAAGCGGTTCAGTGGAAACTGCTACAACTGTGAGAAAATCGAACACAAATCTACGGAGTGTTGTGCTCCGAAGAAAGACAAAAAAAGGGGTCAAGCAAACATGGTAGTAAAGCATGATGATGTTGATAACTTGTGTGCCATGCTTTCTGAATGTAACTTGGTGGAAAATCCTAAACAGTGGTGGTTTGATTCTAGAGCCACTGGCCATGTTTGTGCAGTTAGAGAAGCTTTTGCTACTTATGTTCCTGCTGGACCCGGAGAGACAGTTTATATGGGAAATGCTTCAACAGCAAAAGTTGAAGGATATGGGAAGATATTTCTGAAAATGACTTCTGGCAAGGTCATGACTTTGAACAATGTCCTTCATGTTCCCGAAATGAGAAAGAATTTAGTCTCTACTGGACTTATTGTTAAGCACGGTTTTAAGTACATTTTTGTGTCCGACAAGGTTGTCATAAGTAAGAATGAAATATTTGTAGGAAAAGGTTACCTCACCAAGGGCCTTTTCAATCTGAATGTAATGGTTGTGGAAAACAATAATAATATTTCAGCTTCTTCTTACTTACTTGAGTCAAATGATTTATGGCATGTACGTTTGGGTCATGTCAATTATAAAACCTTGCGGAAAATGATTAACTTGAAAGTACTGCCTAAGTTTGAATGCGAAAAATCAAAATGTCAAACATGTGTGGAATCTAAGTATGTTAAACATCCTTATAAGTCAGTTGAAAGGAATTCAAATCCTTTAGACTTAATTCACAAAGATATTTGTGACATGAAGTCAATACCATCTTGCGGTGGAAAGAAGTATTTCATAACTTTTATTGACGATGGTACTCGATATTGCTATGTTTACTTACTGAATAGTAAAGATGAAGCAATAGATGCATTCAGGCAATACAAAAATGAAGTTGAAACGCAACTTAACAAGAAAGTAAAAATAATAAGAAGTGATAGGGGTGGTGAATATGAATCTCCTTTTGAATAAATATGTTTAGAATATGGAATTATTCATCAAACAACAACCCCTTACACGCCCCAATCTAATGGGATTGCGGAAAGAAAGAATCACACATTAAAGGAGATGATGAACGCGTTGTTGATAAGTTCTGGTTTGCCACAGAACTTGTGGGGGGAAGCCATTCTTACGACTAATCGAATATTAAATCGAGTGCCCCATAGAAAAACACAATCCATTCCATATGAAAAATGAAAAGGAAGGAAGCCCAACTTGAATTATTTTAAAGTGTGGGGGTGTTTGGCAAAAGTGCAAGTTCCTAAACCTAAAAGGGTAAAGATAGGACCGAAAACCATTGATTGTGTTTTCATAGGATATGCGACAAATAGTAAAGCATATCGATTTCTAGTTCATAAATCAGAAAATCCCGACATTCATAATAATACGGTTATAGAATCAGATAATGCTGAGTTCTTTGAAAATATATATCCGTATAAAAGGGAATGTGAGTCATTTGGTGAAGGATATAAACGACCTCGGGAAGAAACAAAAGAAAGTACATGTAATCAGGAGGATCCAAGACGTAGTAAACGTCAAAGAACGTCTACTTCATTTGGACTAGATTTTGTGACTTTCTTATTGGAGAATGAGCCTCAAACATTTAAAGAAGCTATGACTTCTTCCGAATCATTGTTTTGGAAAGAGGCAGTCAATAGTGAAATAGAATCCATATTGAACAACCATACATGGGAATTGGTTGATCTTCCTCCTGGAAATAAACCTTTGGGTTCTAAATGGATTTTTAAGAGAAAAATCAAAGATGATGGCACTATTGATAAATTCAAGGCAAGACTCGTAGTCAAAGGGTATAGACAACGAGAAGGTCTAGACTACTTTGATACATACTCTCCAGTTACAAGAATTACGTCCATACGGATGTTAGTAGCATTAGCTGCAGTGTATGGTCTTGAAATTCATCAAATGGATGTTAAGACGGCCTTCTTAAATGGAGATATGGAGGAAAAATTTTACATGGAATAACCTGAAGGGTTTGTGGTTCCAGGTAAAGAAAAGAAGGTATGTAGACTTGTTAAGTCTCTTTACGGACTAAAACAAGTACCCAAACAATGGCATGCGAAATTTGACCAAACAATGTTGTCAAATGGTTTTAAGATAAATGAATGTGATAAATGTGTGTACATTAAAAATATTCCAAATCACATAGTCATTGTTTGCCTATATGTGGATGATATGCTGATAATGAGTAATGACATTGCCAACATAAATGCTACTAAGCGTATGCTCAATAGCAAGTTTGATATGAAAGACTTGGGAGTTGCTGATTTAATTCTGGGAATTAAGATCCATAAGACTCCTCAAGGTCTGGCATTGTCACAATCTCATTATATTAAGACAGTACTTGAAAAATTCAAGCACTTGGGCTTTAAAGTTACAAAGACTCCAATTGACGTGAATCTTGCATTAGCAAAGAATAAATGCCAAAGCATATCACAATTGGATTATGCTTGCGTGTTGGAATGCTTAATGTATATCATAAATTGTACACGACCAGATATAGCTTGTGATATAAGTAAACTGAGTCAATATACGAGCAATCCAGGCCAATCTTATTGGATGGCAATGAAACGAGTTTTGGAATATTTAGAACATACCCAGAACTTTGACTTGCACTACAGTAAATTCCCTGCGGTGATTGAGGGATACTGTGATGCAAATTGGATCACCGGTTCAACTGATTCTAAGTCCATGAGTGGATATGTATTCACTATTGGTGGAGGAGCGGTATCTTGAAAGTCATCCAAACAAACATGTATTGCCCGCTCTACAATGGAGGCTGAATTCATAGCCTTAGATAAAGCCGGTGAAGAAGCTGAATGGCTCCGAAATTTCTTGGAAGACATTCTATTTTGGCCCAAACCGTTGGCACCAATATGCATACATTGTGATAGTCAAGCGGCAATTGGAAGGGCTGGGAGCGTTATGTATAACGGTAAATCTCGTCATATACGATGAAGACATAAAACCATTAGGCAATTACTCTCTAGAGGAATTATCACGATTGACTATGTAGTCAAGTGATAATGTGTCGGATCCACTTACAAAAGGCCTAACTAGAGAGGTAGTTGAGAAATCATCAAGAGGAATGGGGCTATGGCCGAGAACAAGTCATTGTGGCGGTAACTCTACCTAGAAGACTGGAGATCCCAAGATCTAGGTTCAAGGAGATCAAACAAAGTCATTAATGATGGTTCAACATTGTCAAATAAAATTTTAGTCCGTTCTCGTGATGAGACAATGTTCAGTACCAAGGATAAAACATTAAGGCTTTTTAATGATTTCTAAATTTGATACGGGGTATATCAAATAGTGTATCTATAGGATGATACGTTTAGGAATCACCTATGTAAGTGTGAAGTGTTAGCCGCTTCAAGGAGAATTTTGTAAGGCTAGTTCTCTACGCACTTATGAAACCAGGCGGTGTTCATGGCTGAAACGAACACAAGAATGAGAACCAAAGACGGTTAAGGGTTGATTGTGTGACTTATGTTTGTCTAGGTATACACCAAAGATCGACGGTTCAAAGATATCAAATCTTCCGATTGACCGAGTATATCCGACATAAGTTCACTACGAAAAGTTCAAAGGAAAACCTACTTATCCAGATGCGATTAATCCTTGCTTGCAAATCACACAGTTTTCCATGCATACTTCCGTGATATAGCCATTCCCCATTCATGTGGAGGATTGTTGAGATTTTTGTTATTTAAGATGAAATAGTCTTAAAATGAGGGTGAATGGAAAATGGAGGGAAAATAAAATTTTTGAGTAAAATTTTAAGTTTCCCCCTCTTGACAATGAGACATTGTCCCATATTGGAAGAGGAAAAGATTTTTGGTGGGTATATATATAACTGCTCTTCTTGTAGCTCTTAAAGAGTTAAGAAGAAAGCAAGCCTCGCGCCGCCTTCGTCGTCGCTCGCTCAGCTCGGCTTCGGCTTCGGCTTCGGCTTCGGATTTGAATTTGGTCAAATGATTGATTGATTAATTTTTTGGACCAAATTTATTTGTTAATAGTAAATATTAACGTAAGATTATCCGCATTTGTAACGGATATGTTCCAATCCGTGTATTGACCTTTCCACCATGGCCAAGTGCTTGCTCCACAAACAAGCTAGTGCATGCTCCACCATGGAGGGTGGAGGGTCGTTCATCTTCAAAGCTGACTGCTATAAATATGTGCAGCAGCTGTTGAAGAATTAAAAAACACCAAATTTAAAATGCTCAACTTTGGCTATACATTGCACTCCTTCCTCTCAGCATTTCCATACGATTTTCTGAGTTTCTACTCCTTTGTTCTGCATTGTTTTAACTTCAAACAAAGCAACTGTAAGTGTGATTTGCTACCGAACTTTGTGTTCGCTGAAACACTGGGGTTTGAAGTACCGCTACACCAGTGTGTGATTCGTTCTATCCTGGGAGGAAATAATCCATAACCTTGGGTACTAGGAGGGGATTAAATTCCTTAAGGAAACACTGTGAATTCAGTGGGCTCGAATTAATTACTGTTTCATTACGATAACTTATATTTTTCAGAATTATTATTTACAAATACAGCAATATTGGCGGGACTACCAGAACACACATGGGCATAAACAATTCACTTCTCTTAAAAAATTTATCATCAGTACTGGAGTGAAATACAAGCTACGTTTAAAAATTTATAATTAGAAGGAAAAAAAAAGAAGCATATATACCTCTAGCTATAGGAGCAAATTATAAGGGAAGCATTCTAACAAATATGATTATCAGTGATAAATTTCTTAAAAGTCATACTTCGTCGGAAGAAATCTTTTTTGACAATCTTTTTTTTTTTTGTTAATTGTTCGTCCATATAACATACGTTGCTAGAAGTATATAAAAAGAACTTAGTATTTGATCACTAAATAAAATTATATTAACTACGAAATAGTTATTCGTTCCAAATTAGTATATTCTTTTATCTTTACTCCCTCCGTCTCAAATTATCTATCGTGGTTTTTAAAATTAGTTGTCTCAAATTATTTGTCATTTTAGAATTTCATGACAAAATTATTTATTTATTTCTCATTTTACCCTTAGTAGTAATTGTTCTTGAAGATGGATATGATACACAAATAGAATAAATATTCAATGAAAATAGATTATATTTTAAGATATAAATAAGCGTAAAATAGTCAAAAATCCCTTTTAATTAATATTTCTTAGGAGTCGTGTAAACAAATATGATAGATAATTTGAGACAGAGGGAGCAGTTCTAAGGCGTATATATTCACATGGGCCCATGCACAATACTAGAAGGGAAACCCACCCTATCCACATTTGAGGGGACAAAAAAAAATGGAGTTATTGATGCAATCCTCTAGCTATAAATGATTTTTACTTTACTAGGTATGAATTAAGTAAAAATAATTTATAGGCGGATCAAAGGTTTGCAATATCTTTAACTAGATATCTCAAGTTTGAAGTAAAGGAATAAAGTCACATATACAATTAAACCTCTCTATAACAAACTTGTTTGTTCTGCTATTTTTGGGTTGTTATAGTGAAGTGTTGTTATAGATGAGATATATTACAACAAAATATAAAAATCAGTTCCTAAAAAAACTTGACTTTTATCGTGAATGATTATTATATATGAATGTTGTTATAGAGAAGTCTGGCTGTAGTAGAGAACACTTTACTACTAAAATAAGACTTCTGTTGGAGACGAAGAAATTTCTGATTATTCGATGGTGTTTGACAGAGAAGAGGATTTGAGTTGAATCTAGGGTTTGGTCAAATTAATTTGTCTGTAAAGACCAAATATTTTTGTATTGTTTTGATTGCACATGTTTGGCACATGCATGTTCTAGATTGTTCCTATATATGGGATGGTTTCATCGACTTGGGCCTTCTCAACTCAGCTCATATCACTCTTTTGGGCCTTTTATCCGTCTGCCCATTATGAAGCCCAATATAAGGGAATAAAAGAAAGATAACTATAAATATTATTCTTTGTTTGTTATAGAATAGCCAATACAATAAGGACACATATGATATTTAGTTATGCACAAATTCTTTTCTCTTTGTATTTATACACAGTCCTTGTACAGTGAAAGACACACAATCAATATAGAAAAGGAAAATTCTCTGAATTTATTCTTCTATCTCGTCATGGTATCAGAGCATACTTGATCTGCTATAGATTCAAACTACATCATTTTCCTTTTCTTTCTTTCTCACTATAATGGCAACTGAAAGTCAGCCCAACGATGTATTAGGTTCTTCCACACATGCGGCTGGAGTTTCTATAGTAGCAAGAACTGCTATTTCTGGTGTTGTTGATTCAGTACGTCCTTATTACCTCCATCCTTCAGATTATCCTGGCATAAACCTCGTTTCCTCTGTGTTTGATGGCAGAGGTTATGGAGGATGGAGAAGAGCAGTAGTGATAGCTCTGTCTACTAAGAACAAGCTATGTTCATTGATAGATCCCTAGTTGTTCCTGCTGCTGTTTCAGGGCTGCAAAGAGCTTGGACACGCTGCAATAATATGGTCCTTTATTGGTTTCTCAACTCATTCTCCAAAGAAATATCAGAAAGTGTGTTGTATTCACAAAGTGCAAAAGACCTTTGGGCTGACCTAGAAGACAGATTTGGTCACATAAATGGTGCTAAACTCTTCTAGTTTCAAAAAGAACTAAGTGCTGTCGTGCAGGGAAACTCTAGTGTTACAACTTATTTCACTATGATGAAGATCTTATGGGAAGAGCTTGATGCTCTTAACACCTTTTCTGCTTGTGTATGTGATTGTGATTATGGAGCTAAGATAAAGAACCACAAAGCTCATCAAGATGAAAGACTGCTGGAATTTCTTATGAGGTTAAATAAGTGCTTCATAGGTGTGAGAAGTAACATTCTGTTATCTTCTCCTCTACCTACTATTGGACATGCATACTTCTTAGTGATCCAAGATGAAAAGCAGAGAGAAATTCATGCTTCCCCTGCTTATCCAGGAGACTCTACTTCTTTTATTGTTGCTAATCAGCCAGGAAGGGGGGGGGGGGGAGGAGGGAGGGGAAGAGACACAATAAACACAAAGGTCAAAAGGGTGCAATTGATTCTAAGAAGAGTTCAACCATTTGTGCCTACTGTAAGAAGCCAGGACACATATAGACAAGTGTTACAGGATCCATGGTTTTCCAACAGACTTTAAGTCCACAAGACAGAAGAAGTTCCAAGGACCAATACAAACAAATAATACTCTTAATGCAGTTGATGAAAATGAGCAGGCAATCAGTGTTTTAGAGACAAAATCACTCACCCAAGAGAATGTAGCTCAACTACTTCAGCTTCTTCAGCAAGTTAAGTTTGGACAACAAGTGACAGGGACTTCATCTGATGCTTTTGCAAATGCTAATTGTGCTGGTATACCTTCCTTCTTTAATTCTCCTGCTTGTTTCATTGAAATCAGTAGTCAGTCTTGGATATTAGATAGTGAAGCCTCAGAATATATGTCCTACAACAGGAAATTTTTCTGTGTCCTTAAACCTTTAATCAAGCCTAGAATTGTTAACTTACCAAATTCTCAAAAAGTTCTGTAACTCATTATGGTTCAGTCACTCTGTTTTCTAATCTAATACTACAAAATATCATGTATATCCCTTCTATTAAATATAATCTTTTATCTGTTCACAAGTTGTGTAACAGTTAAAACACCCATTTTTTTGTACTTCATCTTCATATTTTCTGCAGGGCCCTTCACTGAAGAGCCCTTTGGAGATTGGTTATAAGGAGAAGATAGGACTCTACATCCTTCAATCAAGGCCAACAACGGCCATTCCTATAATTTCATCCAAGTCTAGCAATAGTATTCTTTCTAGCAAGAAGCTTAATCTAGGACAATATGTACCTATTTTACATTCCTGTTTTAGTTCTCTTTCCAATGTTAATGATAAGCTATGACACTATAGATTAGGCCATATGCCTTTCAGTAATATGAGAAACATTTCTACTATTCTTGTTTCTGTTTCATCCAATTCTTCTTCTCCTTGTGTTATTATGGCAAGGCAATCTAGACTTTCATTTCCCACAATCAGCATAACCATAAAGAATATTTTTCAATTAATTCATACTGATACATGGGTCCCTTATAATAAACCTACTTATGATGGCTTTTAAGTATTTTCTAGCTATTATGGATGACTATAGTAGAGGTACATGAACCTACTTACTCATCAACAAATCAAATACTTTTTCAGTCTTAAAATCATTCTTGGCTATGGTAGAAAGACAGTTTCATACAAAAGTTAAGACCATTAGATCAGATAATGCTTTTGAGTTAGGGAGTGGGACTGCCCAGTTAGAATATTTCTTTCCCAAGGGATTATACATCAGACTACATGTACTGCTTTCTCACAACAAAAATGGAGTTGTGGAGAGAAAAAACAAGCATTTGTTGGAAACCTCTAGAGCCCTACTTTTTCAGTCTAATTTTACCTATTTCTTACTGGGGTGATTGTCTTTTAACAACAACATATCTCATTAATAGGTTTCTCTCAAGGGTTCTTCATTTTAAAATATCTTATGAGGTTCTTTTTCATTCTAAACCTGATTACATAAAGTTAAAATATTTTGGATGTCTATATTTGTCTCTACCCTTTCCATACATAGAACAAAGTTTCAACCCAGGACAATCCCATGTGTATTTCTGGGTTATCCACATGGTAAAAGAGATTACAAAATCCTAGATCTCAAGACTTTGAAGACTTTTATATCCAGCGATGTTGTTTTTCATGAGGAAGTTTTTCCTTTCTCTTCTAAACTACCTCAGCATTCTCCTGATTCTTTTCTGCCTCTGTCATCCATACCTAATTCCACCACTACTATGTTTGACTCAATCTTAGAAGTACAACCCACACCATCTACTAATGATAGTGCACACCCCATCTCTCCTACATCCAACTCTGACCCTATCTCTTCTTCTACCACCCCTTTTTCTCCTATTCCTACTCTCTCACTCACATCTTCCCATATTCAGCATTCTTCTGTTCCAACTGCCTCACCTTCTTTTGTTCCTATTACCTCACCTTCTACATCTGAACCTATGATAGACAATTTGATCATAAAATCATCTAGACCTCATAATCCTCCAGTTTATCTCAAAGATTGCATATGCAATGCTATTCAACTTATAGATGTGAGCACTACTTGTTTCCTTTCCCCTGTTACACCACCTAATTTTTCTTTCTCTGGTCTTTCTATTTCTAATCAGAATTTACCAAATCCCCTGTCTAGTATTCAAGAGCCTACCAGCTACAGTGAAGAAGATATCACCCAGGTTGGCAGGAAGCCATGGCAAAGGAAATTGAAGTTCTTGAACAAAATCAAACCTGGGAAGTAGTGGAACTACCCCTGGTAGAAAAGCACTACCTTGCAAGTGGGTGTATAAGGTTAAACACCATTCTGATGGTAGCGTAGAAAGACTAAAGGCTCGGCTAGTAGTAAGAGGAGATATTCAAAGGGAAGGAGTGAATTTTACTGAAACCTTTTTCCCAGTGGTGAAAATGACTACAATTAGATGTATTCTTGCTATATCTGTGAAAAGGGGATGCATGATCTACCAATTAGATATTAATAACGCATTTTTACATGGTGATGTTAATGAAGTGGTTTATATGAAGTTCCCTGCTGTTTTTTCACATTCTTCTCCTACTTAAATTTATCGTTTAAAGAAGTCACTTTACGGGTTACGCCAAGCTTCCCGTCAATGGTATGCTAAGTTAACATCAACTCTAAATTTTAAGAGTTATTCACATTCCTTAAATGACTACTCCCTATTTTTTAAGAAGATGGATTCCTCAATATCCATAGTTGCAGTCTACGTGGACGATATTCTACTAACAGGTAATAATACTGAAGAACTACATGCTTTAAAGTTATTTTTAAACCAAGAGTTCAAAATCAAGGATTTAGGGACCTTACATTATTTTTTAGGCATGGAAGTACTCCGAAAATCTGAAGGTCTGATTTTGTCCCAGCGTAAATTTGTATTGGATCTCCTCACTGAATTTGATGTATTGAACAAAATCCCTATTTCCTGCCCACCTGATCCAACTATCAGACTCTTGGCCAAAACTGGTGATCCTATTCAAGATCCAACCTTGTATCACCATTTATTGGGTAAGCTAAATTACTTAACCCATACAAGGCCAGATCTCTCCTTTATAGTGCAGAACCTCAGCAATATATGCAGGATCCCCGGCAGCCTCATATGCATGCAACCCTTCTTGTACTTCGAAATTTGCTCAAGGACCCTAGTCTTAGGTTATTTATGTCTTCGTCACCCTCTTTTCAGCTACTCGCTTTTTGTGATTCCGATTGGGGTACTTGTCCTGAATCGCGTAAATCCGATAGTAGATTTTACATTTCACTTGGAGGTTCTCCCGTCTCCTCGAAGTCAAAGAAACAAACTTCCATCGCCCTAAGCTTTGCTGAAGCTGAGTATCGCTCAATGAGGCGTGTAGTTGCAGAGCACACATGGCTTGTGCTTATTTTGGATGACCTTGCCATTCCAATTTATCTCCCCGTTCCTTTGTACTCCGATAGCCAAGCTGCAATCCACATCGCGAAGAACCCCGTGTTTCATGAGAGAACGAAACATATGGAGATCGACTGTCATTTTATTTGTCAGCAGTTTCTTGCAGGTCTGATCTCTCTATCCTTTGTTTGCTCCTCTTCTCAGTTGGCAGATCTCTTCACAAAATCCCTCACAGGGCCGCTTCACCATAGACTTTTGGGCAAGTTGGGTATTCTTGCATCCCCCTCCAACTTGAGGAAGGGTGTTGGAGACGAAGGAATTTCTGATTATTCGATGGTGTTTGACAGAGAAGAGGATTTGAGTTGAATCTAGGGTTTGGTCAAATTAATTTGTCTGTAAAGACCAAATATTTTTGTATTGTTTTGATTGCACATGTTTGGCACATGCATGTTCTAGATTGTTCCTATATATGGGATGGTTTCATCGACTTGGGCCTTCTCAACTCAGCTCATATCACTCTTTTGGGCCTTTTATCCGTCTGCCCATTATAAAGCCCAATATAAGGGAATAAAAGAAAGATAACAATTGTAAATATTATTCTTTGTTTGTTATAGAATAGCCAATACAATAAAGATACATTTGATATTTAGTTATGCACAAATTCTTTTCTCTTTTTATTTATACACATTCCTTGTACAGTGAAAGACACACAATCAATATAGAAAAGAAAAATTCTCTGAATTTATTCTTCTATCTCGTCAACTTCTCAGTGCGAATTCGGATTAGTCTGACCCTGAAATAACTATATGACACCGAATGAAAACTAAAAAAAGAGAGACTAGTTGCATTGTCTTTCCCTGATTATACTAATTATCCGTTGTATCAGTTTGCAATATAATAGACCTTTAAAAAAAATTAAAAACTTAAAGCTGGAAAAACTAATTAGTATTTGGCTGTTTTACTGCTCAATATTAATTATAGTAAACTAATTGTAGCGATCTAGAGGAGATTGATTAATTAAAGAGGTATATACTCCTTCCGTTCACTTTTACTTGACCAATATTCTAAAAATATATTTTAATTTTTACTTATCACTTTTAACATATTAAGAGAAGACAATTTCTTTTTTCTTGTTATACCCACAATATTAATTACTCATTTCAAATCATTTTCTCAAATCTATTAAAAATATGCATCAATTAATATGGGCATCATGATAAATTGTGCACTTCATTTATTATTTTTTAAGGGGTGTGCAAAATCCATAGTGGACTAAGTAAAAGTTAACGGAGGGATTATATGTTTATTTAAATAACTGGTCCATCATGCTTCGACTGAAGTAAACCAAGTAAAAACCTACCGTCGCAATTCTAAGGCTAGTTATGTGTGTAATACCTACAAATAACTAACTTTTTTATGGCACTGCATATTATTTTGCCAACTTTGTACTACACATAAGAAATCAACACCATTTAGTTCGTCCATAGATTAAAATAAAACTTTCACATGTTTACATCATAACAGCCGAAAATAGTGATCAAAGTTAATTTTTCCTCGTGAAAGTAGCCTCGCCTCATGCTAAGTTATGCTATACTAAATAATTAATTTGGGTCTACCTAGTGTAAATATATACACATATTGGACCACCTGTTACCACAACATGTTTATATGTAGTCTTATAGAGCTCTAAAAGATGGCTTCTTTTATTATAGTGTTTAATTGGGGGGGGGGGGGGGTGTTCTTTTTGAAGAACTTATTAAAAAAAGTTCAAAAATAAGGTTGTGAGATCTAATTGAACATTAATATATAAAGGTTACGATTGGATTTAATTTAATATTCATAACAATGCAATTTAAATCATGGTTTTTTGGCCACCGCGAACTGATGAGAAGGGTCTAAACTCTAAAGAAACTAGCTAGGAGGAAGAGGTATTCAGTTAATAATTAAGAGGAAACTAAAGAATCTCAATTCAACTCATCTCTCCATTTCATATTATCAGACGTGGTTACTAAAATTAGTTGTCTCAAATTATTTATCATTTTAGAAATTCAAGACAAAATTGATTATTTTTTTCCTTTTTTTACCCTTAGTACTCCATCCGTTCATTTTTTACTTGTCCACTATTCTAAAAATAAATTTTTACTTTTACTTGTCTACTTTCGCATATCAAGAGAAAAATATTTTTTTTTTGTTTTGCCCTTAGCATTAATTACTCATTCCAAATTATTTTTCAAATCCATTAAGGCTATACACCAATTAATATGGGTATCATGATAAATTATACACTTTATTTATTATTTCTTAAGGGACGTGCAAAATCAATAATGGACAAGTAAAAGTAAACGGAGGGAGTAATAATTATCCTTGAAGACTACAAACACCTAACTTTGTTCAATTGCCAATGAATAAAGATTAAATATTAAGACATGAATAAGGGTAAAGTAGTGAAAATCTCATCCTAATTAGTTTTTCTTAAGGAGCGCGTACAAGATAATCATGACAGATAATATGAGACGGAATTAGTTTACATGACTAAATTTTATTCTCACTATTTCCGAGATCCAGATTGGTCCTCGATCTCATTCCATTGATCATTATATTTTAAGTACTAATTTTCCAATTGATCAAAGAAAGCAAGCAAAGCATCCAAACCTACAAATTTGAGAGACAAATCTACAATTTAAACTTAATGAGTTTAATTTTTAAGATTAATTAAATTTGCACTTGAGCAATAGCCATTAGTCTACATCAAACTATAGGTAAGAAAGAAATGATATTATGCACCCGTTTGGATTGACGTATTTTAAGTGCTTTTAAGTAGCTATTTTATAGTGTTTGAATAAAATAAAAAAATATTTTTAATCACTTGTTGTTAAGCTAATCAAAAGGCTAAAGCTAAAATTTCTAACTCATGGCTAAAAAACTATGGGTAAGATATGTACGTAAGATATTTAGGGATTCCAAATTTTTGCGAAAGCAGAAAAGTGAATGATAGAAACCAAATTAGCATCATGTTCAATTCTGGTTGGCGTCATCCTAACCAACTTTATAGCGAGAAAAAGGGGAGATCAAGTCATTTGGAATTATATATGGTGAGGGTCAGAGATGACTAAAGGTTCATTATTTTATAAAACAAATGGCTACTAGATAATTTTATTTTTCATATTAGATTAAGGTAATTCGCTAGGGCGATGCAACAGTTTACATGGGAAATACTTAATTAATTAGAAGTAATTGGATTATGTATGTTGAATTGGTATTCTAAAAACCAACCGCATATTAGGTTTTCAGTGACGTTAGGAAAAAACAAAAAACAAATAGGTTTTCGATGACAATACTGCTTAATTAATTTAGAGAATAGATATGATTTTGACACAAGAAGTTCGATAAAGACTATGACAAGATCATATCTATTCTTTATTTTCAGATATGGTTGTCATAGTTTGATTTTCAGATATTGTCTGAAATATCTGATATTTTTAGATATTGTCTGAAATATCTGATATTTTGTTATCCGTTTAATTAAGCATGTGTCAACTATTTCAGACAATACTGCTTTATAGTTGTTTTATGACTTACCGGGTTAGTGGGTTCGGGTCCGGAAGGAATTCGGAGTGAAATGAGACACTTAGTCTTATAATTAAAAATTTAAGTTAGAAAAGTGGACCGGATATGGACCTATGTGTAAACGACCTCGAATTTAAATTTTGATGATTCTAATAGCTCCGTATGGTAATTTTGGGCTTAGGAACATGTCTGAAATATTATTTAGAGGTCCGTAGTGGAATTAGGCTTGAAATGCCAAAAGTTAAATTTTTGGGAAGTTTGACCGGGGGTTGACTTTTTGATAACGGGGTCGAAACCCAATTCTGAAAATTTGAGTGCCTCCGTTATGTCATTTATGACTTGTGCGCAAAATTTGAGGTAAATCGGACGTGATTTGGTAGGTTCCGGAGTCGTTTGTAGAAATTAAAAATTTTAAAGTTCATTAGGCTTGAATTGGGGTGTAATTCATGGTTTTAGCGTTGTTTGAGGTGATTTGAGGGTTCGACTAAGTCCGTATGATGTTTTAGGACTTGTTGGTATATTTGGTTGAGGTCTCGAGGGGCTCGGGTAAGTTTTGGATGGTTAACAGATCATTTTTGGCCTTGGTGAGATTGCTGATATCTGCTACTGCATTTTTCTGATTTTCTCTTTCGCGTTCGCGAGTGGGCCCTCGCATTCGCGAAGAGTATTTTCTGAGTATGAGGTTTTGTTCTTCGCGTCCGCGAAGGGGAGGACGCGAACGCGAACGCGAAGGTATGGTCTGTGTGTGCATCGCGAACGAGTGAGAGGTGTCGCGTTTGTGAAGAGGAGTGAGGCTATTGGGGACCCCCGAGTCCTTGTTCTACGTGTTCGCGAGGTCACGGTCGCGTTCGCGAAGGGTTAAATTTGTGGGCAGTCGACTTGTGCTTCGCGAACGCGAGGGACCTGTCGCGTTCGCGAAGAAGATAGGTCTGGAGAGAGAGTTTAAGTTCTGAAATCAGTTTTTGACGGATTTGAGCTCGGGAAGAGGCGATTTTCGGGAGTTTTTCAAGAAAAATAACGGGGTAAGTGTTCTTAACTCAATATTGGTTAAATTACCCGAATCTATGATTATTTTTATCATTTAATTGGCGAATTAAGTTGGAAAAGTTTGAAAATCCTTTTAGTTTAAATTGAAGATTTGAGGGTCGAGTTGGGGTCGGATTTTGATAAAATTGGTATGGTTAGACTCGTGGTTGAATGGGCTTTCGGATTTTATAACTTTTGTCGAGTTTCGAGACGTGGTCCACACAGGCGATTGTTTGAGCTAAAATTCTATTTTTTATGGAAAATTAGCAATTTCTTATGAAGTTAATTCCAATAAATTTTATTGACTGAAATGAATTATTTATGACTAGATTCGAGGCATTCAGAGGCCGATTTGTGAGGCAAAGGCATAGCAGAGTAAAGAATTTCACTCTCTGAGGTAAGTAACAGTTTTAAATCTGGTCCTGAGGGTATTAAACCCCAGATTTTGGTATCATGTGATTATTTTGGAGGTGATGCACATGCTAGGTGACGGGCGTGTGGGCGTGCACCGAGAGGATTGTGACTTGGTCCGTCCCGGAAAACTGTAAAGTTGAATAATTTATTGTTAGCTATATGCTCTCTATGTGTTGATAGAAATTTGAATGTAAATCATGTTAGAAATCATGCTTAGGCTATGTGATAGTACTGTTGGGACCCACAAAGATCGCGTACTTGTTGAATTGCCTGCTAAATGCTATATGTACTCAGTCTCAGTTTTTACTTGCACATTTTATCTGAGTCTCTGTTGTTATTATTGATATATCATATCATTATTGTTAGGGTTGATTTCATGATTATTAAGAGCCCGAGAGACTGGAGAGATTTATGACTGAGTGAGGCCGAGTGCCTGATTGTGAGATATTGATACTATAGCACGTGAGTTATCCATGCAACACGTGAGTTGGCCATTCAGATTCTTATATTATACTATAACATGTGAGTTGGCCGTGTGTATCCTTATATTATACTATAGCACATGAGTTGGCCGTGCAACACGTGAGTTGGCCGTGCGGATCCAGATAGTTATATTATGGCACGTGAGTTGTCCTTGCAGCATGTGAGTTGTTCGTGCAAATTATAGCGCTTGGGCTGTAGGAGCCCCTCTGGAGTCTGTACACCCCCAGTGAGCGCGGGTACCCATTGAGAGTGAGTGATGAGGGCTGGGAGCCGAGGGAGTGATGAGGGCTGGGAGTCCAGTGAGTGATTATTGTCCTAAGAGGTTGTACTTGATTTTCATTTGTTGTTGCACTTAGTTGTTATCTTTCATTGTTGTGAAATCTCTGAAAGATTGTTGATATACGAATTACATGAATATGAACTGTATAAAAAATTGATTTGACATTAAATTGCCAGATTTGATAGCATGTCTATTCTTTGCTGGAATTACTGGAAATGAACCATAATTGTGTAGCTCGTTACTATCTTCAGTTCCTTATTTATTATTGTTAGTTGCTGAGTTGGTTGTACTCATACTACACCCTGCACTTCGTGTGCAGATCCAGGTGTTTCCGGACATAGCGGGTGTTGATCCTTTCGCGCGGTTGATTTTCAGGAGATTTTGAGGTAGCTGCCATGTTCCGCAGACCTTGTCTCTCCTTCTCTATCTCTTTGTTTACTGTATTTGGTCTCAGACAATTATAGACTATATTTTCCAGACTTGTATTCATATTAGATACTCATGTACTCAGTGATACCAGGTTTTGGGGAGTGTTTGTATTGTATTTAAATATTATATTTTCAACCTTAAAGAGAACTTTTGGTTTATTGAGATTATCGGCTTGCCTAGTATCGAGATAGGCGCCATCACGACAGATTGGGATTTTGGGTCGTGACACAATATTTTTGGTTTTGGTTGTTTTTCAAGTTATAAAAGATCTAGGGTTGCGGCTTCCGCCTAGTTGGTTACCTAACGGATTTATAGCTTTAGAGCATGTTTGGTTGATCGGGATACAATATAGAATTCATACGTAATTACTCACTCTATAGCTCTCGGTAGTTTGAGTGATTTTGCCCAATTCGGCTTTCTCAAGTCCAAATGAGTATCTCACGAAACAAGTGATAAATGCTCAAGTCGGGTCTTACTATCTCTAGATTCAACCCTTATTGGGTTATCACTTTCTTCTTGTTAGCCAAGTTTTCCTAGATTTAGTCTCACTTTCTCAAGTATACACTAAGTCAATTAGGCATGAATTAATGTTTGCAACCATCAATTCTCAGATTCAAGCAAGAACCAGGCTAAAATTCATATACCCAATCATAAATATGCCCTAAATCAATCACTCATTAAGTACCCATACTAGGGTTGGGTCACAACCCTAGCTAAGGGTTTAGCTACTCATGGACAAAGAAGAAATTAAAGAAGAAACTAAGATAAAATGCATAATAATTGATTAAGGAAAGAAAATCTAATGTTTAAATGCTAAACTAGTATAAAGTTGCTCAATACAAAAAATAAAAACGGCTCTCAGTGTTCAGGTGCACAAAACTTAACCTAAAAATGATAAAAAGATCTATTTATACCCAGTTGAAAATATCTGAGAAAATTGCCCCTACGAAGGTTGTGCGGTCGCACAATTCTGTGTGCGGTCCGCACTTTGAGACTGACTGGTGGGTATGACTTTCTGTGGTCGCACAAAAGTGAGATGCGGCCGCACTTCCTCTAATTGTGCGGTCCGCACAATTCTGAGTGCGGCCGCACCCTTGCGCTTGTCCAATTTGGTTCTTGTCCAATTTTACTCCTTTTTGAGTTGATTTTCACTTCTTTGGCTCGTTTCCTAATATTCCTGCAAGAAAGCACATTTCATTAGTTCTTGGGAATACCTTTAAGCATTTTTGAGCTAAAACGTAAGTAAAAGAGAGCAAATAAGCGGTCAAAATCCCTACTTATTAACTCCCCCAAACTTAAGCTTTTGCTTGTACTCAAAAAATTGAGGCAATTTCCCTCCTCCACTAGAAAAAGGCTATTTCAGATGGCCTAAGTTGAAACAAACATAAATCAATTTGGACCAACAATTACCCACACGCTCATGAATCAATAACAAGCCTATGAATTGAATGTTAAAGCACAAATGGCTCTAATGTGACGCTTGAGCATCAAGGGTTGACTTTGTTGATTAAGGAAGCTCGCACTTTCATGCAGGTCACTGTGGATCCCAAACTCCTCCTCCTATACTATCCGTAAGCTCATCTCACTCACGAATGAAGAATTCAATTGAATGACTCGAGAAAGATTCACCCATCGCTCTCAAAAGAATGTCACAAGCTTGGCTCTAAGTACTATATGCTTGCCCCTCATGTAGATCACCACTAATGTAAGTTCGCTCGGCTTGAAATCACGTAGGGCTTTTTCGGCATGTAATGAAGGCTTTTGGACTAAGGAGGGAAATGTCAGAATGGAATTGGTTCATCGTCCCTTTAGCGCTTTATATTCTCTTTTTGGCTCTTACTTTGCCGACTCTTTGAGTCATTTTCTTTTCCCTTACGGGGATTAGAGAGACTTGACATCACTCTTTCTTTGTCATGCTATTCATACTTTCCTTCTTTGTTATCTCCATGCTTTGAACTTTTGCTATCTTTTGCATCTTTTCAACCATTTCACGCTATTCATTTTCTTTTTGTGTTTTTCTTTTGTTCTTCCTTTATTTTTCTTTGCCTTTCTTCTTTTTTATTTCTTTTTTTTGTGCCTTGAGACCATCTTTAAACTCCTCGTCTCTCCCCCAAACTTATGTTTTTTCCATTTGAATCACATGAGTGCTAAAGAAAGTTCGGGTGCCAATAGAGAGTCACTATAAAATGGGTAAAGGCATGTAATGTGGTTATCGAATAAAAAGGCTTTTAGGCTCAAAAGGGTTTACTAAGAATGATATCATTGGTGGGCCATGGAAGGTTTCAAAACGGGTCAAGGAAAGCCTACAATCACTTCTCAAGCTAGGCTAACTTAGAATTTCGCCTAGAAATACATTCGGGGCAAGTTTTAGACCACTCACACGGGTACTTGGACTTGTAACAAAATACCTCACCTCTCACACAATCGGATTGTCAAAGAGAATAGAGTCGAGGGCCCACGATAGCCATATTCAAGATTGAAAGTCTCTAATGGTTCAATTAAACCACTTGATAATTGCCTAAGTCAACACAAGAGTCACAAGGTCACTAACTATGGCTATTTCTTTACAAAAACTTATTTTAACCATAAGTGCGTAGTTAAGTGTGTTGGTACCAAATGAAGCATGCTTGACCCTTCTTTATTCATTAATACTACTTGTTTCTACCTAATCATAAAAAACTGACTCGATCCCTTAAGAAGGTTGTTACGCCATCCATCGTTGGGAAGAGTCACCAGGTTCACACAAGACCCATATTTGGAAAGAACCGTAGCATTAAGAAAACCAAAGGTTTATTGTTCACTAAAACATAAAAAGAAGCTAACAAATCAAAAAGAATCTAATAAAGTAGCTAAGAAGCTATACTATTAAGAAAACAAAATGAAGAAGTTATGAAATAAAATACTGAAAGTAAGGCAAATGAATATACAAACCGAGAGGAATATAATATATACAAGCGGGATGAATATATACATAATGAGGGAGAAAATAAAAATAAAGATAAAAGAAAAAGAGTATTAAAGTTATTATAGGCTCAAATGTAATCAAATGTCATCACAGTCATACAAAATAAACCAAAATAGACCACCCCCAGAATAATAATAAGCATTGTCCTCAATGCTTTGCAAAATCATAACAAAAAAGGATAGAGAGTAAAGAAAAATCCCTATGTGGTCTCAGGGTGACTGGCAGCATCACCACCCTCAGTTTCCACCAACTGTATTTTATCATCATCGGGCTGAGGGACAACAAGGTTGGTGAGCATCCGAAGCATCTCCTCAACAGTGGGGGCAGTGAGATCTGGCTTGTCAGATTGGCCAGCTGGTGCCTCTGCTGATGGTGCTACTGGGTCAGCTGGTACTGATGGATGTCTCCATTAGTAGGTCAAAGGGAAAATCACCTGCTGCTACTATCTTCTTCACCTCCCATGCTCAAACTCTCCATTGCTTTCTTTGAAGCCTGTGATTTCCTCATCTTCTTCACCTGCTTGGTCAACTCCTCAATAACACCCCCGTGAGCCACCAGAGTATCCATAACAGTCTTTTGTTTGTCTAGAATCTTCTTCAATGTTTCCTCCAATGACGGAGGGACTTGTGGTGCTGCTTGGGTGGAGGACTGTGATGCAACAGTACAAGATATGTCAGACAACTTAGAAGTGGATATCTGCATCCAGTTGTTGAGGCTCGCCAAAGTTTGGGAGACTCGCAGTGCAGTGAGAGGATAAGTGGATGAGGCTGGAACTGGTACTGCAACTGATGGCCTAGAAGATGAAGATGGTGGCATAGTGGATGTCCCGGTGGAAGGCCCGACTGCTGTGGAAGGCATGGGAGTTGTAAATGGATCAGCAGCAACATCAGAACCCACCACCGATGGCTCGTCAGATTGACCAACGGTGGTAGTGACCTTACCCTTGACTTTGAGTTGTCAACACCCTGCAGGTGGTACCATGAGAAAGGCTTCTTGGCCTTTGCTTTTGTGTCATATGGCCTCGGCTCCACCTTGGCATCATTGAAATACTCTGTGAGGGTGTTTGGATAAGGGTAGGACTATTCACTTTTTCGGACCACCAATATCATGTTGGTTAACATGCTAGCACCCACATTGATCGGGTACCCCACCATAATAGAAGCCACCAAAACTGCCCGGGGAAGTGAGAGGTTGTTCTCATTCAAACTCGGATTAATCCGACTACACACAAAGGTTTGCCACCCTTTAGCTTCAAAATTTAGGGTGGCCCGGAGGATAAGAACTCCTGCGGTAATACATGGTGGTGATGGTCCTTGGGCGGCCAAAATCTCGGCTAGCCACGGGCGAGCTGCGTCACCCAAAGCCAACTTCTCTAGGTACTGGATTGCCTCCACGTCTTCGAATCCTACATAAGTGTTCAAAGAGCAGGTGTCGAAGCGGACTTTCAAATTTCTCACCTTTGTCACTTTCGGCCCCTTCTTGATGTGAGCCACATTGCCGTAGAACTCCCTGACCAAGTGCTCATTTGCATCGATGACACTGTGGGTGAACCACTTCCACCCCTTGCGCTCGTGGAATTGTGTAAGGACATTTGGATTATGAATATCCAAATCCTTCATTAAAAATTGTCGCCCAAGTGTGAGCGACCTCTGGGACCACAATTCCCGGAACATGTTGAAGGCTGTCATGCAAACGAACCGATCCTCCCACATTTCCTTTTTCTTCGACCTCTCAAGGCCGCACAAGTCCAATTCTGAGATACTGATTCTCTGAAGTTCAAAACTGCGGTCGCATACATATTTATGCGACCGCACAATCTTTTCTGCGGATTGCACAATTTTAAGTGCGGTCCGCACTTTTCAAGCACAATATTTGCCCTAATCAAGTGGTCTGTAGACGGCACAAATTTGTGTGCGGCCGCACAATTTGAGCATTTATGGCAGTAAAGTTAGGTTTCATGCAACTTTTCACAATTTAGATATGGCATGCACAAATTAATATGATTAATGGTCTACCCATTCCCTAATGAACATATATGAAACTACCCACATGATTTTAAGCACCCATGACTAACAATTGACATTTTAGGTCTAACAGCTCGCACCACAAAAGAACAAAAACTAAAAGAAATTGTAAAATCTAAAGATGTAATGAACATACCAGTTATGAAGGATGCAGGTAAGATTCTACAGTGATGAAATGAAAGAAGATTGTGAATTAATTGATCGTGCACTGTGTTTGCTTAGGGTTCAAGACTTCAAAGTGGTAAAGTTGTGAATAGTGTCTTGAGGTTCTATTGTAGTTTGACCAAGTCGCCCCAAACTTAAGACGAGTGCGGCCGCACAATTTTGAGTGCGGACCTCACTCTTTACCTGGACCTTGAAGCAACTCTGCGGTCCGCATAAAAGTGAGTGCGGTCGCAGAATTTGTGCGGACCGCACAATTTTGTGTGCGGTCGTAGATTGGCTATGAATTTTGACAGGCCAACTTCAGAGACTTTTCAATTTTGGTCTTCCAGTTATGCGACCGCATACAGAATTGTGCGACCGCAGAGTGATTTTTGCTGCTGCCTTTTGAATTTTGCGGTCCGCACTCTTTCAACACTTAGCCAAAATTTTTGACACAGTCCCTGCAATGCACATCCATTCCTGCATACACTTCAAAACTAGTTAGCACAAAACAAAGCCTATCTAATAAAAAATAAAAAGAAAAAGACACATGGGTTGCCTCCTAAGAAGCGTCTGATTTAACATCGTGACACGACGCAGGTTACCATCAATCACTTGAAATGAATTAACGCCACAACGTGGCCATCATTAACTTTTCCAAGATAATATTTCACCCGGTGACCATTGACTCTAAACACTTCATCATTCTTGTTCTTCAAGTCTAATGCACCAAAGTGTGTCACATGCACAACCTCAAATGGACCACTCCACTTGGATTTCAACTTTCCTGGAAACATCCGCAACCGAGAATTGAACAATTGCACAAGATCGCCTTCTTTGAACTCCTTGTTCTGGATGTACTTATCATGAAGGTTATTTATCTTGTCCTTATACAAGGACGAACTTGAATATGCATGGAACCAGAATTCATCAAGATCATTCAATTGTGCCACCCTTAAGTTGGCGGTGACATCCCATTCAAGATAAAGCTTCTTCAATGCCCACATAGCCTTGTGCTCAAGTTCCACCGGTAGGTGACAAGCTTTCCCGAACACTAACCGATACCAAGACATACCAATTGGTGTTTTGTAAGCCGTCCTATAAGCCCAAAGAGCATCATCAAGTTTCTTTGACCAATCTGTCCGGTTGGCATTCACAGTCTTTGGCAAAATACTCTTGATCTCCCAGTTTGAAACTTTAACTTGCCCACTTTCTTGAGGATGATTGGGGGGCGACACTTTATGATTAACACCATACTTTGTAAGTAAGGTATCAAAAGCTTTGTTGTAAAAGTGCGATCCCCCATCACTAATAATGGCCCTTGGGAAAATGGCATGAGAATTTGTTATACTTACTGTTTATGTTGATGACATAAATCTTATTGGAACTCGAGAAGAGCTCCAAAGACAATTGAACATCTTAAGAAAGAATTTGAGATGAAAGATCTTAGAAAGACAAAACTTTGTCTTGGTCTACAAATTGAACATTTAGTAGACAAGATCTTTATACATCAATCTGCCTATACAGAAAGGGTCTTAAAATGCTTTTACCTGGACAAAGCTCACCTATTGAGTACACCAATGGTTGTTCGATTACTTGAAGTGAATAAGGACCCGTTCCGACCTCCAGAAGAGGATGAGGAACTCCTTGGTCCTGAAACACCCCATCTCAGTGCAATTGGGGCACTTATGTATCTTGCTAATGCTACAAGGCCTAACATAGCATTTTCTGTTAATTTACTAGCAAGATATAGCTCTTCTCCTACACAGAGACATTTGAATGAGATTAAGTTTATTTTGCAATATTTAAAGGGAACTCTTGATATGGGTTTGTTTTATGCTAACAAAGGTAGTGCAGATCTTGTTGGTTGTGCATATGGAGGTTATTTATCTTATCCCCATAAAGCTCGATCTCAAACCAGGTACGTGTTTACATGTGGAGGTACTGTCATATCATTGCACTCCACAAAGCAATCTATTGTTGCTACTTCTTCAAATCATGCTGAGATAATAGCTATTCATGAAGCAAGTAGGGAATGTGTATGGTTGAGATCAATGATTCATTTTATTCAAGACAAATACGGTTTGGAATGTGATAAAAGATCCACAATTTAATGCGAAGACAATGTTGCATGCATAGCCCAATTAAAAGGAGGATTTATAAAAGGAGATAGAACGAAGCACATTTTACCAAAATTATTTTACACACATGATTTTCAGAAAAATGGAGACATCGATGTGCAACAAATACGTTCAAGTAACAATCTAACAGATTTGTTCACTAAATCTTTGCCAACATCAACTTTTGAGAAGATGGTATACAAAATTGGAATGCGGAGACTCAAATATTTGAAACAAGATTTTCATTAGGGAGAGTGAAATACGTGTTGTACTCTTTTTTCCTTACTAAGGTTTTTCGCATGGGGTTTTTCTTGTAAGGTTTTTAATGAGGCAGCTAGAATTGCGTATTACTAAATATGTGTACTTTTTTTCCTTCACTAGGATATTTTTCACTGGATGTTTTCTAGTAAAGTTTTGACGAGGCACAATATCTTTTAATGAACATCAAAGGGGAAGTGTTATGAAAATAAGTATAATGTGGATGTCTATTTATTACTCCGCTATAGATAATCTTTTTCAGGAAGATTATCCGTTTGGTACTCTATTGAAGTTTATCTACAAGCAGCTGATGCAAGAGGTTGCAAGCAACTCAATGAAATGATCTGCAACAACTTCTTATTAAGCAGGCAAGTTGCAAGCAGCTCATGCAAACATCTTACAAGCAACTCAAGAAAAGTCTCGCAACTGCTTCCTTTCTTCTATAAGTAGTGGAGTTTTCAGTTTATTATGTACATCAGTTTGAAGTTGAATAATATATCAGTTTTTCTCTATACTTGTCTTTACTTTACAGTCTTTATTTTATAATGGAGACTAGTTAAAAGACTTATAGAACTAGACAAGTCTTGTATTTTATTTATTGATCTCTTGTGTTATATAACTATGGTCACAAAAATCATTTTGGCAATGGTGATAAAAACAACCACTCCTCACGAATAGGTTCCTAAAGAAAGAAATTACAGTATAATCTATCCTTTTTTTAAATTAGTGTGAATATTTTTGGAGTAGGTTTGGTCACATAAATAGTGTGGGAGAGGTAGGTAAGAGAGGAAAAAGGAGTAATTAAAGGGAAATGTTTGCCACACGTGAGTATTTATGCATATGTAAGATATTACGCATAAACCCAGAACCACAGACTGTATAGTATTATGTGTCAATAACATTTAAAAGTAAATATTTGATCACTACCACTCGTAATATTTTTTTTTTTAAAACTTTCTTTTGGATATTTATTAAAATTACATATAGGGTTAAACACTAGATGTAGTTTAGAGGCTCGTAAATCATAGTGGATCTTGAATTTATTACTTTAGGGAATTGAAGCTTCATTTAGGGTTGGTTATTGAAGGGGTAGGTTGGAAACTCATTGATCAAGAAAAGTATAAAAATTACACTAAATATCAGACCTAGGTCAAGAGGGCAAGAGAATAAGGCAAACTTTGTTTTATACTTTATTACATTAGAGTAAATCTTTTAGGGATTAATTCATGCAAGTCATGGAGTGATCTAATCTCTTAACTACTTGTTATTATTCATTTAGCTTTCGTATGTATTCGTAGTATGTTTGTTTTAAAGAAGGGAACGTGCAGGAGAATTTGCTGCGGCGACGCTTGCTCTTCCTTTAAGTCCACCCCTACATAAAAAGTCTTCCCAAAAAGTCCTTTTATTTTTTTTATTTTTTTCTCTTTGGTGTTGGGAAGGTCAGAGGCAAAAGTCGAGTTACAGCTTTAGCCAAACCTAATAGCTTTTATTCGAATATTATATTTATATTAATAAATTCATTAAATCTATCATTATCATTTGAAGTTGACAATATTAAATCTAGAACTCATAAGATTAAAATTCTGGCTCCGTCTTGGGCTGGGGAGGTGGAGTTGGGCTAAAATACTGTTAGCTTCTTGACAAAATGGTAATTAATCTTGAGAGTGAGCGATCAGTGATAATTAATCACATCATCAGTAGCCTATTTCCCTCCTTTTCTTGTTTCTACTGAATAATTATTTCGGTATATATGGGCAAAATAAAACTTAGGTCTAGTTAAGTTGATTTCTTTGATACAATAATATTGTAATTAAAAGACTAAGTACATTCATACATATACCTGAACATATATACACACACAAATATATTCATATGATTTACTACTTTTTTTTAAAATTTCCCTGCCCTTTGATTCCCCTTTGTTGGAGCTATTGCTCCTTTGGCGACTTAAACCCACTGACTCTGGAGTTGTAGGGGGGGGAGGGGGGGGAGGGAGGGGGGAGAGGGTGTTGACCATGAGCAACTCCTCTTGTCGATTTACTACATAAAAGCATCAATTAACGAAATAACATATAGGAGCAAAGATAATAAAAAGAAGAGGAATTTTCAGAAACCACTATTGTTTAGTGGCTATTAACTTCCTATAACTACCATATACATAATTACTTCATATAACTACTATTCAGTTGTTACGGTAATGTATTCACATGTATTCGCGCTGCTGTATTCATGAATACAACAGCAAAAAGCACCTAAATCAGGACAGTCCAGTTGTACGCGCATGTATTCGCGCCATATATTCATGAATACAACAGTAAAAAGCGCCTAAAATCAGGGCAGTCCAGGTGTACGCGCATGTATTCACATGTATTCGCGCCATGTATTGATGAATAGAGTAACGACAATTCCTTAAAAATAGGTAAAAATAGCGTATTACATGCCTTATTTCATGTCCATGAGCAACCCCTCTTGTCGATTTACTACATAAAAGCATCAATTAACGAAATAACATATAGGAGCAAAGATAATAAAAAGAAGAGGAATTTTCAGAAACCACTATTGTTTAGTGGCTATTAACTTCCTATAACTACCATATACATAATTACTTCATATAACTACTATTCAGTTGTTACGGTAATGTATTCACATGTATTCGCGCTGCTGTATTCATGAATACAACAGCAAAAAGCGCCTAAATCAGGGCAGTCCAGTTGTACGCGCATGTATTCGCGCCATATATTCATGAATACAACAGTAAAAAGCGCCTAAAATCAGGGCAGTCCAGGTGTACGCGCATGTATTCACATGTATTCGCGCCATGTATTGATGAATAGAGTAACGACAATTCCTTAAAAATAGGTAAAAATAGCGTATTACATGCCTTATTTCATATCCATGAGCAACCCCTCTTGTCGATTTACTACATAAAAGCATCAATTAACGAAATAACATATAGGAGCAAAGATAATAAAAAGAAGAGGAATTTTCAGAAACCACTATTGTTTAGTGGCTATTAACTTCCTATAACTACCATATACATAATTACTTCATATAACTACTATTCAGTTATTACGGTAATGTATTCACATGTATTCGCGCTGCTGTATTCATGAATACAACAGCAAAAAGCGCCTAAATCAGGGCAGTCCAGTTGTATGCGCATGTATTCGCGCCATATATTCATGAATACAACAGTAAAAAGCGCCTAAAATCAGGGCAGTCTAGGTGTACGCGCATGTATTCACATGTATTCGCGTCATGTATTGATGAATAGAGTAACGACAATTCCTTAAAAATAGGTAAAAATAGTGTATTACATGCCTTATTTCATGTTTCAATGGTAGTATATACCATAAAATACTTATTTTGCTATAAAATATAAAAGATAACTATAAAAAATAATATTTTAAAATGATTTTGGTTTATAATAAATAGGGTGTATACAAGTAAGATTTCCCAAAAAGAACAATATGCGTGTGAAAGTGAAACAAGAAACTTCAAAGACTAATTGAGGGGAACCTGCTATTTTATTATTGAATTTACATAAAATTAATATCATTCTAAATTGACTGAAAAGGTAGTTCACCATTGACTAATTTTTCCTTCATAGAAGCAAGAAATACCAATATAATAGTGCTTCACTAATCGTTTGCTTATCTATAATATAAGGAAATGGTCGACAACAAGCGTGGGATGTTACTTGCGAATATGGAGAAAAACACTTTCTCAGTACTTGATTCAACTAATAATTATTTATTTAAATAAACAATATTTAACTAAATTAATCGTGTCAATTGGCCGCCTTCTTTTTTCTTTTCTTTTTTTCCCCCCCTTAATTTGAAAAAAGAAGAAGATGGCCACTACATGAGACTTGTCATATTGATTGTCCCTTGAAATGGAGACTTTAGATGAGATGCGTTGGAGCTGCTGGAATGAATTTCTTTTTCTCCATTGTATTCGCTCGAGAAACAAAAAAAATACCTTATAATATATAGTATTACCTTAACCTACGGCATTACAGATCCCAATGCTTAAATTAAATAATTCAACTCTTTTTTTTTCCTTCTTTCTTGAGCATGTCTTTGACACAGGTCTTTTTAACCATTGCTGTTTTGCCTATTTACATTTGACAGCTTGAAACTTGTCTCCCCGGCTATGCCATTGTCATTTTCTTTTTTCCATTTTCCTATATAAAAAATAAAAAAGAAACTCTAATGGTTAAAAGTAAGTGTTCATCGCTCAATAATAAATGGATATTTTGATATTGAATTTACTTCATGTGATCTTGAATATTTTGTTATTTTTATGTCTTTGTGCGGTGTAGTTAAAAAAATTTCCTAAGATCTAATAGTATACTATGAGATTATAAAATTTTGTATTTTTTCCCCTTTCTAATCCTTCAAAATATTAGAAGAGACTTTTAAACGATCTCAAATAGTCTTATACCAACTTTGAGAAAGTCTTACGCCCAAATTGTCATTGACTACGAGAAAAAATAATTTAAATATACTTTAGGTTACTTTTCAAAACTCTAATACTGGACTTGTAACATAGTACTCAGTATATTTTATTTTTTCTGATGCATCACCAAAATTCCCCCATTTCTGTCTTTACCCTTTCTTATAGTTAGTTCATTGAAAGTTGAATATGGCCAAAATTAAGATTTCTTATTCAAGCAGTGGCGTGAAAAAACAATGCATTATAAGGTAGTTTAATTTAAGAAGCATTTGAAACCCACATTATAAAATTATAAAAGTACAAAAAACACAATATTTTCTTGCCTTTTAACATATGGAGATGGTTAAGAGAAATGAATTAAAAAGGAAGTTCAAATGATAGAGAGAGGAAAGAGAGGTCTTACAGTTGACAATTTCAAGATCTGATCCCAAGGCTCGTCTACTTATTATATGGATTTCGTACAGGGCTCACATTCCTTAAGAAGATGATGTCAGTGTTAACTTTTCTATTTTTAACTAACCACTTTCAATTCATAATCAACTAAGCATTTTGCTCTCTGTATTAGATTTTTGGTTTATCCTTGTTGTCAAGAAATCGTTTATAGACCAAAAGTTAAACGATTTCCAATTTGGAGTAAAACTGATTCGAAAAAGTATTGGGGATTATGTATAGAAATTCAATTTTGTCCGAAAAAATTTCACCAGTCTACTGAGTAAAGGGGCACTATTAGCCACATTATTTTGGGGTGAGTTAGTTTAAATTTAGCCATATGTGAAGAAAAGAATAGTATATGGTAACTCCGAGAATAGAGTGAAAACCTGTTGTAACATACCAAATTAAACTGATGGTGCAAACATTATTTATATTGTTAATGGATATAACTTGTCTTTATATCTTCATGTTCCCAAATTGTTTACATCAATTTGGCAATGGACTCAGAAATTTTACGTAGAAATAAGTGTTGAAGCATGCTACTATTTACATAGAGTCAATAACAACAAACTCAGTGTAGTCCCACAAGTAGGGTCTGATATTTACATAGAGTCGCAAGTCTAATTTATATAGTGGGATAATGCCTATATATAGGCTATCGAAGGTTTAATAAGAGAATGTGGGAAACTGTTGAGGGTTCTCAAGTAATTGACACTGTAATATATTGAGAAGAGGATGCTCAAGAATGCCAGACTACTGCCAGTTCCTAATACTTTATTAGTCTTACTAGTATTATTCTTTTTAATTTGTTGCTACTTAATTAGCTTGTATTGATGAGTCTAATTTAAAAACTGCAATTAAAGTCAAAACTTAGATGCGTCCTTAATTAGATGTCCAATACTATACTTCTTTGAGATGAGGGAATTGACTTTGGTGCCTCAAAAGCAGTACAAATTAGATAAAATCTAAGTTAAAGAGAGAGAGAGAGAGAGAGATCAAACAGCTAGCCAAAGTTTTCTTGTTTTTTTGTTCCAAAATGGAAAACAACAAATCTGAAGGTGATGAGATGGAAATTGATCTCAGCTTAAAGCTTGATTCTCGAGAAGAAGAAATAGAGCCATTAAATGAAGAAAATCAATCATCAGAAGTGAATGCCAAAACACAAGGAAAAGACCAAGAATTGTCAAAAGCTGAGACATCAGGAAGCTCAAAAACAGAAGAGGTACGTATTTCATCAATTACTTGCAATATTCTCTTTAAGTTAGTTTCTTTGTGAATTCACACATTTTTCTGCATGAAGTTGTAGTTTCTTGATAGCTCTTGAGGACTAATATATAAAAAAAATTGGACAATTTCTGATTTGTGCGTGTCATTCTTGTGCAGAGGCCATGCTAATCTTCTATGTATCGTTACTAATGTATAAGGTTCTTTTCTTGTGTCAGTTATCGATGTTACAGATGGAGATGAACAAGATGAAAGAGGAGAACAAGTTTTTGAGGAAGGCAGTGGAGCAAACTATGAAAGATTACTATGATCTACAAGCAAAATTCACCACTATTCATCAAAATAATCACGAGAAGGTACACAACTTTTGCATCAATCATGCCATAGAGTTTAAGTTACATCCATCGATAGAATAAATTTTTTTGGCTATTTATCATATCAGACTTGATATGGAGAACTAGGTCAACTTTAAAAATTCTTTATAAGCCAGTGCATAAAATCCATGCCAAATAGTCTTAGCTAAATTAAGCTTGATATCTAATTATAATCTAATTCTATATGATGCTAGTTACTATTGTCTTTTTTGTTTTTATATTTTGGTTATATATGTATAGGATCACAGGAACTTTCTTTCACTGAGTGGAAATGATGATATTACAGAAGGGCTGACGAGGAGTCCAAAAATCTTGGATATTAAGAATAGAACTCTATCACAAACATCACAAGAACTAGATGATATTATGGATGGTGATCAATTAGGGTTGTCATTGACACTGGTTAGTAGTAACAGCAGTACTACTGCAAGCAGATTGGTGGAAAGTACAGAAGAAGAAAGAAAGGAGAAAATTAAAGAAGATAATGCTGCAATTACTACTCAGATACAAAATAAAGGCAATTTTCAGGGAGGATTAACAAGCCATGTGACTACTGCTTCTCCACCAAACAGAAAAGCTAGGGTTTCAGTCCGGGCAAGATGTGAATCAGCTACTGTGAGTTCAACATATACTAACATAATTTAAATATTCGTTATTTTTTTTCTTGTTGTAATGAAAAAAGACATGCAAAAATAACTAATTAAATTCATATTTTTAGATGAATGATGGATGCCAATGGAGGAAATATGGTCAAAAAATTGCTAAAGGAAATCCTTGTCCCAGAGCATACTATCGTTGCACGGTGGCGCCCGGATGTCCGGTGAGAAAGCAGGTACGGATGCCAATTCTTTTTAAATTTAACTTATATAGACTGACAGTATAAAGAAGCTTGTCACTATTATTAATTGTAATTTAATCGGTTGTAATAGGTTGTGTATATTAATTACTTAGAGTTCTAATTATATTTCACTTATTATGGACAATTACTTTTAGTTATCCTTTAGGTGAGATGATAATAGAAAAGTCAGTATATATAAGATGTAGAGAGAAATTATTGGAATTTCAGACACTGTTTTAATTACTATGTATCATATGTATATATATCTAATATTAGAATCTGTTATCAGGTGCAAAGATGTTTAGAGGACATGTCAATATTGATAACAACATATGAAGGAACACATAATCATCCTCTCCCAGTGGGTGCAACAGCAATGGCATCAACAACATCAGCAGCAGCTTCCTTCATGTTGGTGGATTCAAGTATTAACCCTCTTCTTAATGGAAATATTAACCAAGCAGTTAATTTCCCTAATTACCATAATCATGCTCCTAATTATAGTCATCACATTCCAAACTCTTCTTCCTCTCCTTCACCTTATTTTTCCAATTTAAGAAACAACATCCTTAATTCTAGTGATCCAAACATAGTTCTTGATCTCACCAAGAATATTTCTAATGACCATCATCATCAATTTCCCTTTGTAAGTTCTTCTTCAAACTCATCAGCAACAGCAACAACAAATCAATTGGGCCAATATTCTTGGATGGCTAAATTACCAAGCAATAATTATGACGGGAACAGTAGTACAATTGTGAACAACCTTTTTACTGGTCCTAAATTACTAGGCGATCATCATCATCAAAATAGTAGTAGTAATCCTATATTGGCTGAAAATATGAGTGTCATTGCTTCTGATCCTAAGTTTAGGGTTGCTGTTGCCGCCGCTATTTCTTCACTCATTAATAAAGACCAAAACCACCCAATTAGTACTGCTATGCCTTCATCTTTGGGAGATCGTGGCGACAGTAATGGTGGCTCTGTTAGGCATTCCCAATGAAAATCACAGCACACAGATTGTTGACCACAGATAAAAGATTGAATGTGTACTTCTTAGGTTTTTGGCGAATTTAAGATTTAAACTTGATGGATTTTACGTTTGCATTGAACTTATTGTAACTTTATAATTATAGTTCAGATATAATATTTGTCAAAATTTTAGTGTTTTTTTACATACTGTGCAAAAGTTACATTTGTGTTTGGTCTTGAGCGAGAGTAGTACGTTTTTCATTTATTTTTTTAAAATCAAATACTTAGTTAATGTTAATATTCAATTGTCACGTAATTAAGTTTGTCCAGGTCCAGTGACATTTATTTTTGACTTTTTTGTTTAATCAAATAAGTATCATTTTGCTTTCTTTTTGTAAGTCACCTTGATGGAGGGTTTCCATGTGAAGCATTGACTGATGCAAAACTGAAGGAGTTGGATCTTTAAAAGGTTTGTTTGGCATTTGTGTTAGTATAACACAAGACATACTAATTAATTAATCGTCCACGAAAATAAGTCTCGAAATTGTCTTTACTAGTATTATTATTTAAGAAATCAAGAAACCGAACTATACATGCATGTAATTGATTAAAACGTTTTCTTTACTGCATTTTACCGGCTGTAATTTGTTACATTGTCCTTATAGTTATGCTGAAAATTTATTTGCACCCGTTATTTACACCAAATTAAGCATTCTAACTTTAGTAGTTATTAAAAATTAAAATGAATATATCACTTAATCATAATTAACTAATAAATGTCCGGATGAAAGATAGTACTTGTTTATATTTCTTAGCTATGAATGCAACCTTATCAGCTCATATGAAAAACACTCGTGAATGCAGAAATTACTACCTATATAATTTTAACCTAGTTGAAAAGATATTAATATAATGGAGCTAGTGGTATTATTTTGAAATATATTTTTGATATATCGAGTAAATGGTTAAAGATTTATTGGCGGCGTTCTCTTGAAAAAGGTGATTTTGACTTGTAAAATGTAATAAGAGAATATAGCATTATTGAAATTAACTTGAATATACAGAAGCATTCCATATCCAAAAAAGGTACCGAGGTCATCATAATTAACTATACAATAAGTAATTGAAGGTCAGTGGAAAAAAAAAGTAATTGAATTAGTTAGACATAAAAACTCAACAATGTCAAGTTAAATATTATTCTATTTCGGCTTCCGGTTCTCGTTCAATTAGTATAGTTCGAATGAAAAGGGAAAAACAAACAAAAAACTATTCTCATACTTAAATTAGTTGGTGATTTAATATCCATCTTAATACCGTTGATGGGCTATACCACAAATTAAGTGAATGCTAATCACTAGGAAATCCTAATTCTAGCCGTATAATTGGAAAAAATAAAGTTGAATTATGAGTGCTTTTTTCTTTTTCTTTTTTTCTTGTTGACCTCTTGGATTTATCAACTATAGCCTATCTTTAAAGTAAACTTGGGATGATTTCTAGCGAATGGTCCGACTTGCACGATAACATCATATGCAGCTAGATGTAATTATTAATTTATTTGGATACTAGGAAATAGGAATTATAAAATGGGGAATCAACCCCTTATTAATAAGATAAAATTTCAAGTAACCAATCAACTAGACTACTAAGATTTTCCTAAGACATGTCAAGTTTCTCTTGTATCGAGTATTCTAATCACTCTATCTTACGTGATACAATTAAGAATTTTTGAGATGAAAGTGATCAAGCTTTACTTGTATCAGTTGAAACTAATTTTAATTCATTTACGTTTTGAAAGTGAAGCAGTAGAAATATAAAAGTAAGTTCTATCTAGAATAGCGATTATTAGTTCCCAAAATATTATTTCTGTTCTCGAAACCATGGTAAATTTGAATTTATAAAATACGTTTAAGTCAAATTAACAAGTGTTTGAACAAATAAAATTAATCAATATTTTATTTTTCAACTAAAGATAAGCTCTTTAATTACTATTCTTTCACAAAGTTCCGTTCTCTACTGTTACTGTTGCAACCAAACACACCCACGCAAGTATACGTGATCGTCAAGTAATAGATTAGTGAATAGAGTATCGTTCCCACAAAGATTTATGCTTAACTTTTGACTGATTCAAACTCAAACAACTTATCGATTCATAAAATTTCTCACAAAGTGTGTAAGTGTCTAATTTACTACCTAAGAAACTATCAAGCAATGAAATGACTAGAAATCAACCACAACACTTCAGCAATTTTGGTTAACAATCAGTAGGAGAGGATACTCCAGGGTCATTGGCTAGCTAACAATCATGTTGCGTTCTTGGCTTACAATGACTAATTAATTTATCTGGATTGCTGATTGACAGGGTTGATATTACTCATAAGAATCTGTCGAGTTCTTACTCCCCTATTCAAGCTAACTTAATGCCTATATGTCTATGGAATTAAGATTAACAAGAATGCATTTACACTTCCTGTATTTTAACCAAGCAGGGCAATTAGGTATATGTCTATCCTAATTGCGAATCCGTTCTCCGATGCCCGGGTTCAAGAACTTGCTCTATTTAATTCTATATGCAATCTAGAATTCCCACATTCGAGTTCAACTCTAGATTCGTGAATAGTATTTCAATGTTAGCTACTCAGCAAAATAATTAAGGACAGAATTAAATAAACAACCCAATATGATAAAATCAAATTCGTCAATTTTAACTTCAAACGTCAACATTCATGTAGCACCCATGACCCTAGAATAATAGGATTCTTAGCCACTCATGTTCATACAATCATAAAAAATAATGTTTTCAAATATAAAATCAATGAATACTAGAAGAAGAATGGAAGAATTGATCAAATTTGTACTCCCGAGTGTTTCGTACTTTTGTTCTTCTCTCAAAGTCATGTCCTCCCCCTCAAAATAGGTTTAGGTTATCTTTTATTTGAGCTAGGGGCGTCTTGGGGCCGAAATAACCGAGTCCTAGTCGAAATAGGACATGTTCACGTTTTGAGCGTCCAGGGTAGCGTGGGGCGCTGGCCCTGGCGCTCAACTTTTCAACAGCCTGTTTTGTGCGCCACAGGTAGCGCCCCACACTGCCTGTGGCACTCAACTGGGCCATTTCACCTTTTCTTTCCATTTTCAATCTAATTCACGCACTTTCGTCCCAAATCGCATCTGAATAATTTATACACATAGAAATACTATAAATTAGCACAAATCATTATAGTATACATCCGTAATTACGAGACATGAGCATAATATGAGGCAATATACATCAAAATATGCATACATTAAGTCGAATATCAACACCCCATATTTAGACTCTTGCTCGTCATCGAGCAATGGAACTACATTAACACCCCAAAACGTACCTATCACTATGAAAGAGCAATTCACAATTAATTCAATCAAACACTCTACCTTTTGACTATGGTTGATACCGCCAATTAAGCATGAACACACGAATTTCACATTCTTCCTGTTTTTAAACTAGCCCAAGTATACACAATGCTATTCAACCAACTCATGCCACATCTCCACAACCACCGTACCTCAAGAGATGACTCGTTACCACTAAGCATCCTCAACTCATGCACTCACCCAACAAAAGAAGTGTACAACATTACCAATCCGTCATGAGATCAAGTGCCCTCACCACAAGCAAAAGAGTGAATATAAAAGTACCTCATACGTTCAAATATGCCATTGAACATAAATTGAGGACATTACACAATTGAACAAAATTCACTCACTCTCACAATGAATTCATGTGCATCTCGTGGTCGTACCATAAGCTTTCCCGTAGTGTATATCTCTACTAATCTAAGCTAGCCAAATCTAGGATCAATTAGGACTGTAAGGTTGCAATGTAGGCTAAGGGACAGGTAAGATACATTTAGAAATAGTGACTAACCCTCCTAAGTACTTTAATACACCACACTCAAACATCGAGCACATCTTTTTTTCAACCAATTCACCTGTCATACACCATATATAACATAGCCCTCTTTTCAATTAAGCACCTCTCTATGGTTCCACTAGCACGAATTAGAAGGATTAGGAGGTGTATGTCTTTCTACATTATTTGAACTAATTTTTTTCTTTTTTTTCCTTTCTTTTCTCCATATATTAAGGTTCATCGGGTAGTGACTTTTTTCTTTCACAATTTTAGTGCACCTTAAGGGCCCTTCCATGGTTCCACTCGAAAGTCACTCCCTAATCTTTCACCTTACTTCTTTTAGCGACTAAGTGACTTAGGAGATAAAGGTTCAACAATCTCAAATTAAGAATAAAATAGGAATACAACTTGTAGTGTGGGTGCCAGAGAAAAGGTCTATAGGCTCAAAGGGGCTAGCAACGGAAAATTTTATTTGTGGGTGACAAGCACCTCTATAGTCAAGCAAGAAACTCCTACGTCATCTCCTAGACTAGCATAACTTAACGATTTCGATTAACACACTAGGCAAGTTCTAGACTACACGAGATAGCACAAAATATCATCAATCCTTACATGCACATAGCACTTGACTCAATCAAGATGGTTCGGTTCGACTCTCAAGTCAAGCAAGCATAGCGAGTTGAAAATTTTTAAGCAATAATACACTAGGTAGCATACAAGTCAACCAACTGAGAACAAGGCGTCAAAGAGTAGGCAACTTAATTTACTTGGGCATTACAATTCAAATCAAATATTCAGGAAGTTAGATCGCATGTCATGGCTTAATGTGCCAACACCAAACATGTCAACAGGTACCTTAGAGCACCTCAGTTTTCTCCCTATACTACTCCTAAAAAAAATTCGGTTCAAGATACATCCTTGGAAAAGAACCGGCGTCCAAAGAAAAACCAAGGGATACTACCTAGCTATCCTAAAAAGAACGAAAGAAAATCTTTTTGGTATTTTTAATCGGACTTTAATCCCTCAAGAAAATTATCCAACAGATCCATCGTAGGGAAAAGAACGCGCTTTTTATAATTTTTTATTTTTTTTACTAGCTAATTAGACTATGTTAGTTCTAAACTAAGATAAAAAAATAGAAAACAAAAAAATAACAAAAAAGAATTTATACAGTTACAAGTCAGGAAGTATTCCCCCACCCCACACTTAAATAGTGCATAGTCCTTGATGTATAACAAATTCAAAACAAGGTAAGGTGGAAAGAAAGAACTCCCTGCTAGTCGAAGTCCACCTCCTCAAGATGCCCACCAGTCGCGGCTCTGAGCTCATCATCATCTCCTAAGGGCACCAAAGCCATGGGCCCCGTAACTTCATCATCATCTGCATCCTCATCATTAGATCCCTTGTAAGTGTTCTCATCCTCAGACGAATGGATGGGACTGCCCAGTGCTATACCCAACATCTTCTTGGAAGAACTGGAGAGATCATCCGACACCTCTAACCTGCTCATTATCACATTGAGGGAACTATAAAGATACATGTTAAAATTTTCGTCCCTCTCATTCCTTGCAACCTGGCTTAGCTTGGACGTGGACTCCAGCGAGGATGTGATGTCTAGCCATGCCTTGGGTGTCTCCACTACCTCATCATATCTAGGGTACTCTGGTACCGCACGGGATAGCATGTACTGCTTCAGGAGGTTTCCAAAGAAGAACCTTTTGATCCTTCCCCCAAAGCGGGTGTGGGCCATCTCCCCAAGTATGAGGTCACCCACATTTATGGGTTACCCGGTTATCAGAAAGTAGATCACACACACTCGAGCTCGAGTGCATTCACTGTTATGCTCGACGGGCATCAATATAGCATGCACGAAGTTTTGCCATACCTTAGCCGTCTTGTTGAAGTAAAAAACGGAGCATCTCAAGGTGGGCATTTCCCTTAGTCCGTGTTCACTTTGCATTAGAATCAACGCCACAAAGTGTGTAACGTATTGCCCGGTAGCGTGGACTTTTGACGAACTTTTATATCCTCTGTGGATTGGGGCTATCAACTCCCAAAAATGCACACAAGGATCTCCTATATAGTGGTATATCCTTCCCTCGGACACATGATTGGAACAAGTTCATATTCCAATTGGCATATAGCTCGTGTAACATGCTCAGATTCGCAGGGCTCGGGCATTCTATGAGTTTCTCCATCTTTATTTCTACCAACCGATTTCTACCAACCGGGTAAGCACCTCTGGGAAGTTCTTTTCTAGGGCCTTCACATTAATCCCCATTTTGGAGACATATTTCCCATATGGCACAAAGTTATCATGTCATTTGATGGCGTCTTCTCGAACTAGATACACCCGAGGCCGTGGTGGCCTCGTCGACCCGCTAGCAACCTGCTTTCCCTTAGCCTGCCGGGAAGAACCTTCACCTTGCTTGCTTAGTTTTCCTTTGGCGGCACTGTCACGAGCCATAGCAACCTACACACGACAAACACAAAGGTGAGAATGAATCAAGAAATTCGACCAAGGCCATCGTGAGAGGCAAAGATGATCCCACACTTAAAACTGAAGGCTATGTATATTCTACTCACGATAGTGGTTCAAAGTGAACCAATATTTCATCACAAGGCGATAGGTACTCAAGACTTCCCCATGCCACAATTCAAGTAGTCGAACAGGGCCATAACTTAATCGTAGTGCAAGCAAGCAATGCTAGAGTCTAATTTACTACACGAATATAGTACATTAACTATTACTTACAAGAGTTTACAACAAGACAAAATACCTCCAAACACCCCACATTTCACCCAACATCATATATAACTACATTCAGCTACTTAGAATTCACTGGTGTTCAATTCACTCTTTTAGGCATTTTAGCAAACACCTTGTGGGCATTAATTTTTCTTCTCTTATTTAAACAATGGTGGAGCAAGGTGTCCCTCCCACATTTAAATGAAGTAGAGGGAATTGTAGTTTACTACTTCAAATATAACTTCACAACCAATTTTTGCACCCAATTTCGTACACACTAGGGTCACCCACCATAACAACAAAACATGTTAAAGAGACCTAGGGGATTGGGGGTTGTTGGAGAAGGATGACTAGAATTACACTAAAAAATTTCAAAATACAAGGAAAAGGATAACAAGAAGAACATACCTTTGATTCTTGAGATGAAAGTGAGCAACAAAAATTTGAGAATTTGAGATAAAAAAAGAGAGATCAGATAGGAGAGGGGGGGGGGTTGGGCATTACTAGGAGAGAGAAAAGAGTTTGGGTTAGAGTTAATTTAATTTGGTTGGGGGTTTGGGTATGGGTGATTTTGTGTATGTATATGGGTAATTGGGTTGGGTTATCTAAACAAATTACAAACAAATCAAACGAAAATAATATAAAAAAATTACCTTACCTGACTGTAACGACCCGACCGGTCATTTTGAGAGTAATAGCCCCGATCCCCTATTAACTACTTTTCCCAAATCTATTTATGCTATTGTGACTTACTAGGATGATTGGTTTTGAGTTTCTGAGTGTTTTTGGATACTTAGTCCATAAATGAGAGTTTAAGCCTTAGGATTTGGATCATAGTTGGAACTGTATGAAGACAACTTCGGAATGGAATTCTGTCAGCTCCGCTAGGTGATTTTGGATTTAGGAGCATGTCCGGATTGTGTTTTGGAGGTCCGTAGCTCATTTAGGCTTGAAATGGCGAAAGTAGAATTTTTGGAGTTTTGGGCCGGTAATGGAAATTTTGATATTGGGGTTGGAATCCAATTCCAGAAGTTGGAATAGGTCCATAATATTGAATATGACTTGTGTGCAAACTTTGGGGTCAATCGGACGTGGTTTGATGGGTTTCGGCATCAGTTGTAGAATTTTAAAGTTTCAAGTTCTTTAAGTTTGAATTGGAAGGTGATTTGTGATTTTAGCTTTTCTTGATGTGATTTGAGAGCTCGACTAAGTTCGTATGGTATTTTAGGACTTGTTGGTATGTTTGGTTGAGGTCCCGGGGGCCTCGGGTGAGTTTCGGATGCTTAACGGGTCACTTTTGGACTTTGGAAGATAGCAGATTTCTGGTGTTCTGTTGCATGCATTTTCTTCATCGCGTTCGCAAGGGAGTCCTCGCGTTCGTGTAAGGTATCTAGGAAGGGCAGCTGAATTACTCTTTGCGTCTACGATGTAGCTCTCGCGTTCGCGAAGGTGTGGAACCTTGAAGCTGCGCATTAGCGACATAGTCCTCGCGTTCACGAAGAAGAAGTAGAGGCAGGCGAGATTTCGTGCTTCGTGTTCGCAATACAGATTCCGCATTCGCGAAGGGTCAAGCTGAGTGGTCTTCACGTTCGCTACATGTGTATCGCGTTCGCGATGGAGGATTTTGGGCCGAAGTAAATTGTACTTCGCGAATGCGAGGGTGTGGCCGCGTTCGCGAAGAAGGACGCGTCTGGGCAGTATTAAAGTTCCAAAAAATGGAGGTTATGCCATTTTTATCAAAACTTTAAGTTGGGAACTCGGATTTTGGATGAGGGATTGAGGAATTTTCAGAGATATCGATTGGGTAACGATTCTTAACTCCTTTATGGTTATATTCCACTAATCTATGCTTGAATTCATCGTTAAATTTCAGATTTGGGGTGAAAAATTGAGAAAACTTCTTAGGCCGAATTTTGGGGTTTTGATCGAGATTTTGGTATCGGATTTGAGCAATTTTGGTACGAGTAAACTCGTGAATGAATGGGTGTTCGTATTTTGCGACTTTTACCCGGGGTGACTTTTTGGGCATTTTTCCTAATTTCACGCTTTAGCTTCGAATTAATTAGCTAAATTAGTTACTTGTAGTTATATTTACATTATGCAATTTATTTGAATAGATTCGGGCCATTTGGAGTCGGATACCCGTGGCAAGAACATGTTATCGAGGTGATTTGAGCGGTTCGAGGTAAGTGGCTTGCCTAACCTTGTGTTAGGGACTTTCCCCTTAGGATGTCTTGATATTATTTGGTTTGTGGGCGCCATATACGTGAGGTGACGAGTACGTACACATGCGGTTATTGCAAAAATCCTGTTTATCCTTTTTAAATCATAAATTGCTTCTCTTATTAAATTGCACTAATATGCTTAATTGTTTAGTTTAGACTAGAAAAGCATGCTTATGTGTTTTAACTGCCTATTTGATATTCTGTGCGCGATGCTTAGTTAAATCCCTATTCCCTTATGTGTGTTCAGTATAAACTGTATAACTCGATGCCATACCTGCCATTTCATCTTGCGTTGCATATTTATTTTGGGACTACAGACGTATTACGAGAGATCCCCCAGCCCTGCATATTTACTTTGGGACTACAGACGTATTCCGGGAGATCCCCCAGCACTGCATATTTACTTTGGGACTACGGACGTATTCCGGAAGATCCCCATGTACTTCATATTTACTTTGGGACTACGGACGTATTCCGGGAGATCCCCCAGCACTGTATATTTACTTTGGGACTACGGACGTATTCCGGGAGATTTCCCTGTACTGTATATTCATTCAGAACTACGGGACGGTATCCCGAAAGATTTCCCACTGTGTTTACCTTGTTTTGAGCCGAGGGCAACCTTAACTGTTAAATTTTCGAGAATTTCTTTAACTATGTTATCGTAAATTTCACTTATATCTTTTACTGTTTAATTTATTATATTTACTCTGGTAGGGCCTTGACTGACCTCGTCACTACTCGGCCGAGGTTAGGCTTGGAACTTACTGGGTACCATTGTGGTGTACTCATGCCCTTCCTGCACATGTATTCGTGTGCATATCCAGGTACGAGCTATCAGCCTTGGGGTTAGTGCGTGCTGCTGATTCTAGGAGACTTCAAGGTACTTCTGCTTGCGTCCGCAGATCTTCAGAGTCCCCTTCTACTCCCTCGTCTAGAGATTTTCCTTATTATCTTCAGACTTTTGTATAGAGCTACATAGATTATAGTAGCTTGTGACTTAGTGATATTCCAGGTCTTGGAAAATATTTTTATATATGCCGAGTGGTACTACTGTTGGATATTTATAATATGTTGTTTATCTTTAAAATATTGTGTTTTCTTTATATTTTTTGCAATATTTGGCTTACCTAGTCGTAAAGACTAGGTACCATCACGACACCTTACAGAGGGTTAATTTGGGTCGTGACAAGTTGGTATCAGAGCACTAGGTTCATAGGAGTCGCGAGTCACAAGCCGGTTTATTAGAGTCTCGCGGATCGGTGCGGAGACATCCGTACTTATCTTCGGGAGGCTATGTAACTGTTAAGAACAATCATATTTCTTTGATTTCCTTGTCGTGCGAGTTATTGACATCAAAAATTCTAAGATTCTATTATATTCTTTCTCACATATGGTGAGGACCCGTACCGGGAGGACCGACGATCAGGCACCCGAGCCCCCTATCAGAGCTGTCAGAGGCTGGGGTCGGGATAGAGGATGACCATGTGGTGCAGCCCGAGCACCTGCGAGAGCTGCATTAGAGGAGCCCCCAACAGCTGCAGCTGGAGGGCCAGTGCCGGAGATCCCTATTGCTACTCCAGCCCTCCAGGAGACTTTAGCTCAGTTCTTGGGCATGTTCAGCACTCTGGCTCAGGCTGGACTATTTCCGATAGCTCCCGCTACATCTCAGGCTAGGGGAGAGGCACAGACTCCCGCAGCCCGCACTCCTGAGCAAAGAGTCCAGGTTGATCAGGCCCCACAGTATATTCCTATGCCCCTAGTGGCTCCGGTTCAGCATGAGATCAGGGTAGCTGCTTCTGAGGCAGAGCAGCTCAGACTTGAGAGGTACAAGAAGTACCACCCACCTACTTTCAGCAGACTAGCTTCAGATGACGCTCTAGATTTTCTTGAGGAGTGTCATCGTATTCTCCGCAATATGGGCATTGTGGAGACGAGTGGGGTTTCTTTCATCGCTTTCCAGCTGAGGGGAGCAGCATATCAGTGGTGGCATGCCTATGAGCTGAGTAGTCCGGATGAGGCAGCCTCACTCACTTGGACTCAGTTTTCAGAGATGTTCTTGCGTGAGTATGTTCCTTAGAGCCTCATGGATGCTTGGCGCGCAGAGTCTGAGCAGTTGCGTCAGAGTGCTATGACTGTGTCGGAGTATGTAGTCTGTTTCAGTGAGTTAGCTCGCCATGCACTAGCTCTGGTTGCTATAGTTAGAGAGAGGGTTTGTCGCTTCATTGAGGGACTCCACCCCAGTATTCGGACCAGTATGGCCAGGGAGTTGGAGATAGATATCACTTATCAGCAGGCAGTGAGCATTGCCAGGAGGGTGGAGGTCATGTTTGCCCGGGACAGAGAGGAGAGAGAGGCCAAGAGGTCTCGAGAGACTGGTCATTATTCAGGAGCTCGTGCACCAGCAGCACATTATGGTAGGGGGTTTGTGAGTCGCCCTGTTCATTCAGCTCTTCCAGTAGCCAGTGGTGTTCCAGCTCCTCCTAGACCTCAGGAGCCCTATTATGCACCGCCAGTATCCAGTATGCCTCCTACTCGAGGTGCTATTATCGGCCAATCTAGCAGGCCAGGTACGAGTCAGTCTCAGCCGTCGCGCCCTCCGAGAGGTTGTTTTGAGTGTGGTGACACTCGTCACCTGGTTAGAGATTTCCCCAGAGCTAGGAGGGGTGCACCTCCACAGACTTATCAGCCTCCACGTGCTCCACCAAGTCCTCCAGCCATTCTTCCAACACCAGCTGCCACCCTACCTCCTCAGCCAGCTCGAGGTGGAGGTCGGGGAGGTCGAGGTCGCCCTAGAGGGGGAGGCCAGGCCAGGTACTATGCCCTTCCAGCCCGATCAGAGGCTGTTGCTTTAGATTCAGTCATCACAGGTATCATCTATGTCTGTCATAGGGATGCATCGGTATTATTTGACCCAGGCTCTACGTACTCATATGTGTCTTCTTATTTTGCTCCACACTTGGGGATATATCGGGATTCTTTGAGTTCCCCTGTTTATGTATCTACTCCTGTGGGAGATTCTCTCATTGTGGATCGCGTATATCGGTCGTGTTTGATTACTCTTAGTGGTTTTGAGACCAGAGCCGATTTGTTATTACTCAATATGGTAAATTTTGATGTTATCTTGGGCATGTCTGGTTGTCGCCCCATTATGCTATTCTTGATTGTCACGCTAAGACCGTGACGCTGGCTATGCCAGGTTTGCCGAGATTACAGTGGAGAGGTACCTTAGAGTATACTCCCCGCAGGGTCATTTCATTTCTTAAGGCTCAGCGAATGGTTGAGAAGGGGTGTGATGCGTATTTGGCCTATGTGAGATATGTCAGTATTGTTACCCCTACAGTCGAGTCAGTTCCAGTAGTGAGGGACTTTCCAGATGTGTTTTCAGCTGATCTTCCGGGTATGTCGCCCGATAGAGATATTGATTTCGGCATTGATTTGTTGCCGGGTACTCAGCCTATTTCTATTCCTCCCTACCGTATGGCTCCTCCTGAGTTGAAGGAGTTGAAGGAGCAGTTGCAGGAGTTGCTTGATAAAGGCTTCATTAGGCCCAGTGTATCACCTTGGGGTGCTCCAGTCTTATTTGTGAAGAAGAAGGATGGTTCTATGCGAATGTGTATTGATTATCGACAGTTAAACAAGGTTACAGTGAAGAACATGTATCCTTTGCCTCACATTGATGATTTATTTGATCAGTTACAGGGTGCCAGGGTGTTTTCCAAGATTGACTTGCATTCTGGCTATCATCAGTTGAAGATTTGGGAGCCGGATATCCCGAAGACTGCTTTCAGGACCAGATATGGTCACTATGAGTTTCTTGTCATGTCATTTGGGTTGACCAATGCCCCGGCAGCCTTTATGCATTTGATGCACAGTGTATTCCGGCCTTATCTTGATTCCTTCGTCATTGTGTTTATTGATGACATCCTGGTATATTCCCGGTCTCGGGAAGATCATGAGCAACACCTGAGGACTGTGCTTCAGACTTTGAGGGAGAAGAGGTTGTATGCAAAATTTTCTAAGTGTGAATTCTGGCTTGATTCAGTGGCATTCTTGGGCCATATAGTGTCTTGTGATGGGATCAAGGTAGATCCGAAGAAGGTGGAGGCAGTGCAGAGTTGGCCTAGACCGTCATCAGCTACGGAGATCCGTAATTTCCTTGGTTTGGCGGGGTATTATTGTCGCTTTGTGGAGGGATTTTCATCCATTGCAGAACCTATGACCAGGCTAACCCATAAGGGTGCTCCGTTCAGGTGGACCGAGGAGTGTGAGCAGAGCTTTGAGAAGCTCAAGACATCTTTGACTACAGCCTCAGTATTAGTATTGCCTGTAGGTTTGGGGTCCTATGTTGTCTATTGTGATGCCTCGAGGATTGGCCTTGGAGCGGTATTGATGCAGGATGGTAGGGTGATTGCCTACGCATCTAGACAGTTAAAGGTGCATGAGAAGAATTATCCGATTCATGATCTCGAGTTAGCAGCTATTTTTCATTCCCTGAAGATCTGGCGTCATTATTTGTACAGTGTTCCCTGTGAGATTTACACTGACCACAGGAGTTTGCAGTACTTGTCGCGGCAGAAGGACCTTAATTTGCATCAGCGGAGGTGGTTGGAGCTACTTAAAGACTATGATATCACTATATTGTACCACCCGGGGAAGGCCAATGTAGTGTCCGACGCCTTGAGTCGCCGGGCAGAGAGTTTGGGGAGTTTGGCATATCTTCTGGCAGCTGAGAGGCCCCTAACCTTGGATGTTCAGGACTTAGCGAGCCAGTTGGTGAGATTGGATATTTCAGAGCCTAGCCGGGCATTAGCTTGTGTGGTTGCTCGGTCTTCTCTTTATGACCGTATCAGGGAGCGCCAGTATGATGATCCTCATCTTCTAGTTCTTCGGGACAGGGTTCGGCGAGGTGATGCCAGAGATGTGACTATTGGTGATGACGGTATCATGAGGATATAGGTCCGGATTTGTGTGCCCAATGTAGATAGGCTTCGGGAGTTGATTCTTGAGGAGGCCCATAGCTCGCGGTACTCCATTCATCGGGGTGCTGCGAAGATGTACCAGGACTTGAGGCAGAACTACTGGTGGAGGAGGATGAAGAAGGATATAGTTGGGTTTGTGGCCAAGTGTAACGTGTCTGTTCCATGTTGGGCCAATTGGGCCCGTAACCAATATTCAGCTCATCTCGAACCCTATAAGTCAATAGTTGGGTTTTGGACTTTTGGTCTCTGAGTTTTGTAGAAATGACATCAAGAAGCTATTTTAGAGCGTTACTATTTAAAATTTAGCCGGTGCATCTTAAATTTTAGTTTTCTAGTTTAAATTTTCACGACATAAAGTCCTAAAGTTAAGATTTTTATTTCAAGCTTTCAGAACAAAATAAGTACTGGCTAATCCCTAAATAGCAACGTTAAAATAGCTATTTGTGTACTTCCCCCTTTAACTCCGTTTTTAGCCTCATGATTTCCTAATAGTAGATGATATTCGGCTTAATATATGCATATTTTGATGTATATTGCCTCACATTATGCTCATGTCTCGTAATTCCGGATGTATAATATAATGATTTGTGCTAATTTGTGGTATTTCTATGTGTATGAATCATTCGGATGTGATTTGGGACGAAAGTGCGCGAATTGGAGCGAAAATGGGAAGAAAAGGCGAAATGGCTCAGTTGAGCGCCACATGCAGCGTGGGGAGCTACCTGTGGCGCACAAAACAGACTGTTGAAAAGTTGAGCGCCAGGGCCAGCGCCCTACGCTGCCCTGGACGCTCAAAACGTGAATATGTCCTATTTCGACCAAAACTCGGTTATTTCGACCCCAAGACTCCCCCAACTCATATAAAAGCTAATCTAAACCTATTTTGAGGGGGAGGGCGTGACTTTGAGAGAAGAACAAAAGTACAAAACACTCGGGAGCACGGATTTGATCAATTCTTCCATTCTTCTTCTAGTATTCATTGATTTTATGTTTGAAAATATTATTTTTGATAATTGTATGAACATGAGTGGCTAGGAACCCTATTGTTCTGAGGTCATGAGTGCTACATGAATGTTGGCGTTTGAAGTTTAAATTGACGAGTTTGATTTTATCATATTGGGGTATTTATTTAATTTTGTCCTTAATTATTTTGTTGAGTAGCTAACAGTGAAATACTATTCACGAATCTAGAGTTGAACTCGAAAATGGAAATTCTAGATTGCATATAGAATTAAATAGAGCAAGTTCTTGAACCCGGGCATCGGGGAACGAATTCGCAATTAGGATAAACATATACCTAATTATTTTATTTGGTTAAAATACAGGAAGTGTAAATGCATTCTTGTAAATCTTAATTTCATAGGCATATAGGCATTAAGTTAGCTTGAATAGGCGAGTAAAAACTCGACAGATTCTTATGAGTAATATCAACCTTGTCAATCAACAACCCAGATAAATTAATTAGTCATTGTAAGCCAAGAACGCAACATGATAGTTAGCTAGCCTATGACCCTGGAATATCCTCTCATACTGATTGTTAACCGAAATTGCTTAAGTGTTGTGGTTGATTTTTAGTTATTTCATTGCTTCATAGTTTCTTAGGTAGTAAATTAGACACTTACACACTTTGTGAGAAATTTCTTGAATCGATAAGTTGTTTGAGTTTGAATTAGTCAAAAGTTAAGCATAAGTCTTCGTGGGAACGATACTCTACTCACTATTCTATTACTTAACAACCATGTATACTTACGTGAGTGTGTTTGATCGCAACAAGCTTTTGGCGCCGTTGCTGGAGACTTAGAAATTAGCTACTTGTCTGAGTTAAGCTTTTATTAGTTATTTGTTCAAGTTTTAATTTTCAATTTATCTTGTTTGTGTTAACGCATGCTCTTCTCTTAAATGCGGAGGAGTAGAAACGCAAACAACCTCTTTCCTCTTGATCCTGAAATTGAATGAACACTTCACAGAGTGAGGAGGGAAGTCGAAGCTAGAACTAGAATAGAAAGAGAGTTAGACATCGTAGTTCAACCACGGCCAATAGAGATGGCAGGTAATGAAGAGCGCCCGGTGATAGAAGCTACAAGGCCCAATCTTGCTAATATGACTTAGGCTATTGTGAAGCCTGATATCACGGGTCACTTTGAACTCAAACAGTACATGGTACAGTTGATTCAGTCCACAGGGCAATATGTGGGTCTATCTCATAAAGACCCGCAGAGGCACATTCAGAACTTCCTAGAAATTATGGAAACTTACAATTATCCGAACATTTCCAAGGGCTATGTCAGGCTGACATTGTTTCCCTTTTCACTGCTGGGGGAAGCTAAGGACTGGTTGCAAAAGGAGCCTGCGAACTCAATCCACACTTTGGATGATCAAGCAAGGAAATTATTAATTAAGTTTTTCCCCCACTAAGAAGACAAAGTCGCTGAGGAACCAGATTCTTGGGTTCCAACAACGAGATGGCGAGACTCTTCGTCAAGCTTGGGAAAGATAAATAAGCTTCGTTGATGGCTAGACGAGACATCAAAGATGAATCTTGACTCAAGTTGTGGGGGTAGTTGCATGGCGAGGCCGTATAGTGAAATCCAGCTCATGCTAAACAACTTCACTACTAATGATCATAATTGGCAAGGAGATGGGGAATCAAAAGAGCAATTAAATAGAAAGCAGCCAGTGTGATTGAGCTTGATGACTTCTCAGCTATGAGAGCAGATATAGCAAAATTGGCAAATCAAATGAATAGAATGACAATGAACCAAACACAACAAATGCAACATGTACAACAGATGTCGACTTGTTGCGAATTATGTGGTGACAGTCACACGAGTGATATGTGCCCCATGAATCCGGAATCTATCTACTATGTGGGGCAACATAACAGAGGTCTGATAAATCAGCATGCACAACATGGGAACGCTTACAATCCAAATTGGAAGAATCATCCTAACTTCTCCTGTGGTGGAAATCAGCCGACTCAGAATCATTATGGGCCCCAAGAAAATTTTAATCAACCTTAGAAGCCACCCCAGCAAATAGAAGAGAGTACGAATGACTTGTTGAAGAAGTTGTTGCTTGACAATCAACAACTCAAGACCGATTTCAGAAATCTTGAGAGACAAATAGGGCAGCTAGCGTCAAATCAAATACTAGGCCAGCAGGTGCTCTTCCCAGTGATACAGAGAAGAACCCTCAAGTTAATGCAGTTACACTCAGAAACGGGAGAGAATTAAAAGAAGTGCCAAAGAAGGGAAAGGACAAGCCTATACCTGAGGGGAAGTTGATTCCTAAGGCAACACATGAGTCAAAGAAAATGACGCAAGTTCAGAGCCAGTGAATGCTGCAAGGCCGCCACCGCCCTTCCCCCAAAAATTGTAGAAGAAAAATTATGATCGCATGTTCAACAAATTTCTCTCCATGTTAAGCCATGTTCAATTAAATATTCCATTGGAGGATGTACTTCACGAAATTCCAAAGTATGCTAAGTACATCAAAGATATAGCGGCTCACAATAGGTGATTGAATGAATTCGAGATAGTCGCACTTACTGAGGAGTGCACTTCAAGGGTCCAAAATAAGCTTCCTCAAAAGATTAAGGATCCTGGTAGTTTCACCATCCCTGTGCGGATTAGTAATATCGATATGGGTCGTGCTCTTTATGATTTGGGGGCGAGCATAAATTTGATGCCCTTGTCCTTGTTCAAACAATTGGGTCTGGGAGCTCCAAGACCAACCACTGTGATGTTGCAACTAGCTGATAGGTCTATAGCCTATAATGAAGGAGTGATTGAAGATATGTTGCTGCAAATCGGGAGATTCATCTTCCCCGCGAACTTCATTATCCTAGATTATGAGGCTGATGAACAAGTTCCAATCATATTGGGACGACCACTCTTGGCTATAGGTGATACAATTATTAAAGTGAGAGATGAAAAAATGATTATGAGAGTGGACAATGAGGAAGCAGTTTTTAATGTCTACAAGGCAATCCAACTTTCCCGCCATTATGAGGAGATCTCTATGATATCTGTTGTGGATGTGGATGAGCAACTTATTGACACGAGTGTATATCTAGACGATACTCTATAGAAAGCACTCATGTTGTTCAATAGCTTGGAGATTGATGACGAGGTTGAGGAGATGATGCATATCCTAGATGCATCATGTGCTTACATGCATGGATTAAACTCATTTGAGCCCCTAAATAGGCCAAGTAGTCCTCCTCCAAAGCCGTCGATTGAAGAAACTCCAAAACTGGAACTTAAACCCTTGCCTACTCACCTTCAATATGCTTATTTGGGTGGTTCTGACACTTTACCTGTTATTGTTTCTTCTGACTTTTCTAAATTACAGGAAGAAAAGCTGTTGAGAATGCTACGTGAGCATAAGCGAGCAATTGGGTGGATGATGTCTGACATTAGAGGCATTAGTCAAGCTTTTTGCATGCATAAAATCCTTATGGAGGAAGGGCACAAGCCAAGTGTAGAGCAACAACGCCGTCTAAATCCAATCATGAAAGAGGTGGTAAGAAAAGAAGTGATTAAGTGGATTGACACAGGCATTGTATTTCCAATCTCTGATAGTAAATGGGTAAGTCCCGTCCAATGTGTGCCTAAGAAAAGGGGGATGATTGTAGTAGTTAATGAAAATAATAACCTAATTCCCACAAGAACTGTTACTGGGTGGAGAATTTGCATAGATTATAGAAAATTAAACAATGCCACCCCAAAGGACCACTTTCCCCTCCCCTTTATTGATCAAATGCTTGATAGATTAGCTGGACAGGAATATTATTGTTTCCTAGATGGCTATTCGGGGTATAATTAGATTGTTATATCCCTAGAGGACCAAGAGAAAACTACATTTACGTGTCCCTATGGCACGTATGCATTTAAGAGAATGCCCTTTGGTCTCTGTAATGCACCTGCGACTTTTCAAAGGTGTATAATGTCTATTTTTACTATTATGGTTGGAAGATTTATAGAAGTGTTTATGGATGATTTTTCTGTGTTTGGGTGGTCTTTTGATAATTTTTTAATGAATCTTTATAAAGTGCTTACTAGGTGTGAAGAGACAAACTTGGTGCTAAACTGGGACAAGTGTCATTTCATGGTACGTAAAGGTATAGTCTTGGGGCACAAGGTGTCCAAATTTTTTTTACAGGTGGACAAAGCAAAGGTTGAGGATATTGAAAAATTACCCCCACCGACATCCGTTAAGGGCATTCATAGTTTCTTGGGCCATGCAGGTTTTTATCGTCGTTTCATTAAAGATTTTTCGAAAATTTCTTCTCCTCTGTGCAAGCTTCTTGAGAAAGATATCCTGTTCAAGTTTGATGATGTCTGTCTGAAAGCATTTGAGGAGCTAAAGGGAAGATTAGTGACTGCACCAATTATCATTGCCCCGGATTAGGCGCAACCATTTGAGTTGATGTGGGATGCAAGTGACATAGCAATCGGAGTTGTTCTGGGGCAAATGAGAGATAAAGTTTCACTCCATTTATTACGCAAGCAAAACTCTGAACCCAGCCCAGATGAACTACATTGTTACTGAAAAAGAGTTGCTTGTAGTGGTGTGGGCATTTGACAAGTTCAGATCTTATCTAATGGGAACCAAAAGTCATCGTCTACATAGATCACTCATCTATAAGGTACTTGTTTGAAAAGAGAGACGCCAAGCCAATGCTAATTCGATGGGTCCTCCTATTGCAAGAATTTGGCTTGGAGATCCAAGATCGAAAAGGAACAGAGAATCAAGTGGCTGATCACTTGTCCAGATTAGAAAATCAGAGCCATATAGCTGAAGGGGGGTCGGTAAAAGAAACATTTTCTGATGATCAGTTATTAGCAATCACCTCAAATGAAGCCCTATGGTATACAGATTATGTGAATTTTATTGCAAGTGGGGTGATACCACCAGAATTAACACCCGATAATAGAAGAAGATTTCTACATGATGTGAGACTCTACATGTGGGATAATCCATTCCTACATAAGCAGTGCGCATATCAGTTGGTACGAAGGTGTGTCCCTGAGGAGGAGATGAATGCAATATTTCATGGCTGTCATGCTTCTCCATATGGAGGTCACCATGGTGGGGACAGAACTGCCCAAAAAGTGCTGCAATCAGGTTTCTATTGGCCAAAATTGTTTAAGGATGCAATCGCCTTTGTTAAAAAGTGTGACAAGTGCCAAAGGACCGGAACAATCACGAAGAAGCACAAGATGCTCTTGCGAAATATTCTAGCAGTAGAGCTCTTTGATGTTTGGGGGATTGATTTCATGGGTCGTTCCCATACTCTAATGGTCACAGGTACATCTTGGTGGCGGTCGACTATGTGTCTAAGTGAGTGGAGGCCATTGCTCTTCTTACTAATGACGCAAAGGTAGTGGTAAACTTTGTAAAGAAGCACATCTTCACACACTTTGGGACTCCAAGGTTGCTGATAAGTGACAGAGGAACTCACTTCTGTAACAAATTGTTGAATAATATTTTAGAAAAGTATGGAATTAAGCACAAGGTTGCCACCGCTTATCACCCCCAAACGAGTGGTCAAGTGGAAGTGTCAAACAGAGAGGTGAAACAGATTCTGGAGAAAACGGTAAGTGGAAATAGGAAAGATTGGGCAGGAAAGCTTGACGACGCATTATGGGCATATCGAACTGTATATAAGACCCCCATAGATACTTCTTTGTATAAGTTGGTTTATGGGAAAGCGTGCAACTTACCCGTCGAGCATGAACACAAAGCCTGTTGGGTGATTAAAAAGCTAAATATTGGGTGATTAAAAAGCTAAATATTGATATGGACTTAGCCGGCGAGAAGAGGTTGTTACAACTCAACAAGCTTGATGATTTTCGGTTGCACGCATATGAAAATGCCAAATTGTATAAAGAGAAGACTAAAAGGTGACATGACAAGCACATCCATCATCGCGAGTTTGAGGCAGATCAAGAAGTTCTCTTGTTTAATTCGAGGTTGAAGCTTTTCCCTGGAAAGTCTAAGTCTTGATGGGTAGTTCCTTTCGTTGTGGTAAGTGTGAGGCCTCATGGAGCGGTAGAATTGCGTGATACGAGCTCAAGTGGTACCTTCTTGATAAATGGGCAGAGAGTAAAACATTATTGGGGTGGTGACATTGAATGTCACAAGACCTCGGTGGACTTAGCCGATGCTTGAAAACGTGTTGAGTCATGCCGCGACGTTAAATCAGGCGCTTGTTGGGAGGCAACCCAATTTTTAATGCTTTTGTAGCTTAGCTTTTTGTTTTCTTTTAGTCAGAGTAGACTAGTTTTTTGTTGTTGTTTTCTTTGTAGTTATAGAAATCATAGGCGGGAATGGTGTGGGGTGTGTATAATGTATGTATTAAATGCTCGGGTTAAGGGTTGTTTTTTAAAAAAAAAATAGCGAACGAGCGCCCACGCCAGCGCCCCACGATGCCTGGGGTTGTCACGACCCAAAATTTCCACCTTCGGGACCGTGATGGCGCCTAATATTTTAATTGCTAGGCAAGCCAACGTTAGAATATAATTAGCCATTTAAACACAATTTTAAATTAATTAATAACAAAAAAGACAAATGCGAAAATAAAGTCTGAAATAAGGTGAATAATCCATAATAGACGCGATATCTAAATACCATCCCAGAATTTGGAGTCATAAGTGCACGAGCTTCTAGAATAATACAAACAAAGGTCTGAACGAAATAAAGATGTCTGAAAGAAAGCATACAACTAAAATAAAGTAGAAGGGGACTTCAGAGCTACGGACGTCGTGCAGCTATACCTCAAGTCTCCACTGGTAGCTGAATTCGAGCAAGTCTATGGTACGCCGCTGGGATCAACTCCGAAATCTGCACAAGAAATGCAGAGTGTAGTATCAGTACAACTGACCCCATGTACTGGTAAGTGCCGAGCCAAACCTCGACGAAGTAGTGACGAGGCTAAGGCAGGTCACATACATTAACTTGTACACAATAACAATAATAACAACAATAATAGAAATAAAACAAGTATCTTTTTTCAATAGTTGAAGCCAACTCGGCAGTCATAACCAATTATTATTTCAATTAGTTTTCGTTGCGGCGTGCAACCCGATCCCACAATATATTCATATTCAATTCTGTTGCGGCATGCAATCCGATTCCAACATATATTTTCAATCAATTCTGTTGCGGCGTGTAACCCACTCCTCCAATATATTCATTTCAATCAATTCTGTTGCGGCGTGCAACCCGTTCCTCCAATATATTCACTTCAATCAATTCTGTTGCGACGTGCAACCCGTTCCTCCAATATATTCACTTCAATCAATTCTGTTACGGCGTGAAACTCGTTCCTCCAATATATTCACTTTCATTTACCAATTCTTATAAAAAAAAATATCTCCAATAAATGCAACAATTAATATAAAATTATAAGACAACAAGCATACAATAATTATAATTTATTAGAAATAAGTGATGACAAGTAGCAATTAATTGTGGAAATTAAGGATGTAATAGGCATTTTAATAATTAGTATGCTAAACGTCAAATGACAATCAAGTCACATTCATCAAATAAGCATGTAGCAATTATAGCATGGATTCAAGGCATGATATTGAGCAAAGAACACGAGAGAAAAAATTAATATAATAATTAATTCAAGATTTAAAATGATTTATGATTTTTCAAATTATTATGCAAACAATTAATTTGACGACGTATAGACACTCATCACCCCGCCTATACATCATTCACATGCATTTCACATAACAAATAATTTAAGGGTTCTATTCCCTTAAGTCAAGGTTAACCACGATACTTACCTCGCTTTGCAACCAAATTCAAGAATCCAAGAAACCTCAGCCTCGCGAATTCGTGTCCGAAATCCTCAAATCTAGTCATAAACAATTCAATATACTTAATATAAATCGTAGAAATTAATTCCATATGAACTTACTAATTTTTCGGATTAAAATTCAAAATTTATCTAAACAATCATCAGTGGGACCCACGTTTCGAATCTCGAAAAAACTTACGAAATCCGAACACCCGTTCCGAGATGAGTCCAACCATACAAAAATGATCAAATTCCGATGTCAAATGGACCTTTAAATCTTAAATTTTTGTTTTTGAAAAGTTTTACAAAAATTCCAATTTCTCCCATTTAAATCCGAAATAAATGATGAATATAGACTTAGATTTATGAAATATAATCACTATATGTTAAACAACACTTACCCAGTTCGAAATCATGAAAAACTTTTTTGAAATCACCCCTAAACCGAGTTCTAATTGAGGGTTTGTGAAAAATGGGAAAAATCCCATTTTGGTTCTGTTTTAAGGTCTGGGCGTCAGGCCTTTTTCGCGTTCGTGAAGGGCCTGTCGTGTTCGCAATGAGCAACAACCCGAGTGGCTTTTGCGTTCGCGAGTCATCCTTTGCATTCGCGAAGGCTTCTCCCCCGGGCCTTCGTGTTTGCGTAGAAGAAACAACAATTCTCCCTCCCTAGATCACAAGCCTACCCCCCATTGCTTCGCGTTCGCGACCCAGCTATCGCGTTCACGATGAAGAAAATTCCCTTGTCCCAAATTCCTTTTCGTGTTCGCGATGAAGGCGTCGCGTTCACGAAGCACATGACACCAGAAACCAGCAGAAGTCCCAAAAACCAAATTTTTCAAAGAATTAAGGTCCGTAGGCTATCCGAAATTCACCCGAGCCCTCGGGGCTCCAAACCAAATATGCACACAAGTCCAAAAACCTCATGCAAACTCGCTCGCGCGAACAAAAAACCAAAATAATGCCTAGAACTACGAATCAGACACTAAATCAAATGAAAATTTTAAGAAAACTTTAAAACTTCTATTTTCACAACCGAACGTCCGAATCACGTCAAATCAACTCCGTTTCTCACCAAATTCGACAGACAAGTCAAAAATGACATAACAGACCTATGAAAATTTTCAGAACTCAAATCCAACCCCGATATCAATAAAAATCAATTTGTGGTCAAACTTTGAAATCTTTAAGCCTTTAGGCTTCTAGTTTTCGTCAACTGGCGATAATTCAAGCTAGGGACCTCCAAATTAAATTAAGGGCATACGTCTAAGTCCCAAATCACGATACGAACCTACCGGAACTGTCAAAATACTGATCTGAGTCCGTTTGCTCAAAATGTTGACAAAGTCAACTCAGTTGAATTTTAAGGCTCTATTTCACATTTTAATCAATTTTTCATATAAAAACTTTCCGAAAAATTATACGGACTGCGCATGCAAGTCCAGAAATGATGAATAGTGCTTTTCGTGGTCTTAAAATACATAATTAATTATTTAATTTAAAGATGACCTTTTAGGTCATCACATTTCCACCTCTAAAACAAACGTTCGTCCTCGAACGGAATTAGATAAAGTACCCGAGCTGGTGAAAAGGTGTGGATATTTACTCCTCATGTCCGACTCGGACTCCCAGATAGATGTTTCTACCGGCTGACCTCTCCATTATACCCGAACTGAAGGATAACTCTTAGACCTCAACTGTCGGACTTGCCGGGCTAGAATAGCTACCGATTCCACTTCATAAGTCAAATCTTTGTCCAATTAGACTGAGCTGAAATATAACACATGGGACAGATCACCATGATATTTCCAGAGCATAGACACATGGAACACCGGATGAACTGCTGCTAAACTAGGTGGTAATGCAAGCTTGTAGGCTACTTCGCCCACCCTTTCAAGAATTTCGAAGTGCCATTCTTTCCAAACCTCATCACACCTTTCATAGGTGAAACCCGGAGCAATACTCTTTCTCCAACCATAAATGCAATATCACGAACTTTACGGTCGGCATAACTCTTTTGCCTAGACTGATCTGTGCGAAGTCGAACCTGAATAACCTTGACCTTATCCAAGGCATCCTGTACCAAATCGGTACCCAACAACCGAGCCTCTTCTGGTTCAAACCAGCCAACTGGCGATCGATATCGCCTTCCGTATAATGCCTCATATGGAGCTATCTGAATGCTCGACTGGTAGCTATTATTATAAGCAAACTCCGCAAGTGGCAAGAACTGATCCCAAGAACTTCCAAAGTTTACAACACAAGCGCGAAGCATATCTTCCAATATCTGAATGGTGTGCTCTGACTGTTCGTCTGTCTGCGGATGAAATATTATGCTCAACTCAACCCGTGTGCCTAATTCATGCTGTACAAATCTCCAGAAGTGTGAGGTAAACTGCGTACCTCGATCTGAAATAATAGACACGGGCACACCGTGAAAGCGGACAATCTCACGAATGTAAATTTCAGCTAACCGCTCTGAAGAATAGGTAACTGCCACTAGAATGAAATGTGCTGACTTGGTCAACCTATCCACAATGACCCAAACTGCGTCAAATTTTCTCTGAGTATGTGGGAGCCCAACAACAAAGTCCATAGTGATACGTTCCCACTTCCACTCAGGAATTTCTAACTTCTGAAGCAAACCACCAGGTCTCTGATGCTCGTACTTGACTTGCTGAAAATTTAGACACTGAGCTACATATACAACTATATCCTTCTTCATTCTCCTCCACCAATAATGTTGCCGTAAATATTGATACATTTTGGCGGCACCTGGATGAATAGAATATCTGGAACTGTGGGCCTCTTCCAAAATTAATTTACGAAGCCCATCCACATTAGGCACACAAATACGACCCTGCATTCGCAGAACTCCATCTTCCCCCACATCAACCTGTTTGGCATGCACCGTGTCTTTAAGGACAAGTAAATGAGGATCATCATACTGTCGCTCTCTGATGGGCTCATATAAAGAAGACCGAGCGACTGTGTAAGCTAGAACCCGACTAGGTTCTGAAATATCTAACCTCACGAACTAATTAGCCAAAGTCTAGACATCTACAACTAACGGTCTCTCACCAACTGGAATATAAGCAAGGCTGCCCATACTCACAGCCTTTCTACTCAAAGCATCGGCCACCACATTAGCCTTTCCGGGGTGATACAAAATGGTGATATCATAGTCTTTCAACAACTCCAACCATCTTCTCTGCCTCAAATTAAGATATTTTTGTTTGAACAGATACTGAAGGCTATGATGATCAGTAAATACCTCACACGAGACACCATAGAGGTAATGCCTCCAAATCTTCAGCGCATGAACAATGGCTGCCAATTCTAAGTCATGAACAAGATAATTCTTCTCGTGAACTTTCAATTGTCATGACGCGCATGCAATCAATCTACCATCTTGCATTAATACTGCACCAAGCCTAATGTGAGATGCATCACAATATACCGTATAAGATCCTGAACCTGTGGGTAATACCAACACTGACGCCATAGTCAAAGCAGTCTTGAGCTTCTGAAAGCTCAACTCACACTCGTCTGACCATCTGAATGGGGTACCTTTCTGGGTCAGTCTGGTGAATGTGCTTACTATAAATGAAAACCCTTTCACGAACCGACGATAATAACCTGCCAAACCCAGGAAACTCTGGATCTCTGTAACTAAAGTAGGTCTAGGCTAATTCTGAACATCCTCAATCTTCTTAGGATCCACCTTTATGTCTTCTGCCGATACTACATGCCCCCAAAAGGCAAATGAGTATAACCAAAACTCACATTTTGAAAATTTAGCATATAACTGATTATTCTTCAAATTCTGAAGCACACTCCGGAGATGCCGCTCATGCTCTTCTCGACTGCTGGAGTAAATCAAGATATCATCAATGAATACAACTACAAAAGAATCAAAATAGGGCTTGAACACTCGATTCATCAAATCCATAAATGTTGCTGGGGCATTTGTCAACCCAAAAGACATCACTAGAAATTCGTAATGCCTATACCAAGTTCGAAAAGTTATCTTAGGGACATCAGATGCCCTAATCTTCAACTGATAGTAACCAAACCTTAAGTCGATCTTTGAAAATACCTTGGCACCCTGAAGCTGATCGAATAAGTCATCAATTCTTGGCAGTGGATACTTGTTCTTGAACCATCTTTCTTTTTTACAAATAATACTGGTGCACCCAGGGCGAGACAATGGGTCTAATGAATCCCTGATCAAGCAAGTCTTGTAACTCCTCCTTTAATTCTTTCAACTCCGGCGGGGCCATACGGTATGGTGGGATAGAAATGGGCTGAGTTCCCGGAGCTAAATCAATACAGAAGTCAATATCTCTTTCGGGTGGCATCCCCGGCAAATTTGAAGGAAATACTTCTGGAAATCCACGAACAACTGGTACTGAGTCCATAGAAGGAACATCCGCACTGGGATTGCGAATATAAGCCAAATAGGCTAGACACCCTTTCTCGACCATACGCTGAGCCTTCATATAAGAAATAACCCTGCTGGTAGAATGACCAAGAGTTCCTTTCCACTCTAACCGAGGTAACCCCGGCATGGCTAGAGTAACCGTCTTGGACTGACAATCCAATATAGTATGATACAGTGACAGCTGATCCTTACTCAAGATGACATCAAAATCTACCATATTAAGAAGTAGAAGATCCATACTAGTCTTAATACTACCAATAGTAATCACACATGAACGATATACAAGGTCTACTACAACAGAGTCTCCCGTCAGTGTAGATACACACACAGAAGCACTCAGAGAATCACAAGGCACAACGGAATATGAAGCAACATAGGAGGACACATGGGAATAAGTAGATCTTGGATCAAATAGAACTGAAGCATCTCTATGGAAAACTGCAATAATACTTGTGATCACGACATCAGATGACTCGGCCTCAGACCAAGCTGGAAAAGCATAAAATCGGGGCTGGGCCCCACCACTCTGAATTGCGTCTCTAGGATAAACTCTAACTGGCTGGCCTCCACCTCTAATGGTCTGACCTCTACCTCTAATGGCCTGACCTCCACCTCTAGCCGCCTGACCTCTACCTCTAGCTTGCTGAGTAGGCGGTGAAGCAACCGGTGCCGGTATGATGGCACGAGAATCCTGCCGAGATCTGTTACTCGAGAACCTAGGGCAATACCTCCTGATGTGGCCAATGTTCCCATACTCATAACACCCATCCTGATGTCGTGGTTGCTGAAGCTGAAGCTGGACCGAACGGATCGGATAACCACTGTAGTGACTCTAGAGTGGTGGTGCACTGATAGGAGCTGAATGTGTACTAAATGCTGGCTGCCCAGAGTAAGGCATAATAGGACCGTGACTCCATGAAGCACCGGGAGATGCCTGAAGTGCTGAATGAAACAGTCTGAGAGGATGACCTCTACCAAAATTACCCTTGCCTCCAGACTAGGCACCACTGAAACCACCGAACTGACGAGGCCTCTTATCAGACCTCTTCCCTTTCTCCTGTGCAAGAACCATCTCGATCCTCCTCGCGACATTAGCAGCCGCTTGAAAGGAAATCTTACTTCCGGCCTCCTTGGCCATCTGAAGCCTGATAGGGTGAGTGAGTCCCTTAATAAACCTCCTCACTCTCTCTCCCTCAGTAGGTAGTAAAAGGAGAGCATGACGGGCTAAATCCACAAAACGGGATTCACATTTAGTAACAGTCATACCGCCCTGTTGTAGACACTCAAATTACCTGCGGTAATCCTCTCTCAATGTGATAGGGAGGAACTTCTCTAGAAATAGATGTGAAAACTGCTCCCAGGTCAATACAGGTGATCCAACTAGTCTGGTCAATGTATAATCTCTCCACCACCTCTTGGCAGAACCCGTCATCTGAAATACAGCAAAATCGACCCCATTGGTCTCAATTATACCTATGTTCCGCAGCACCTCATAGCAGTGGTTAAGATAATCCTGCGCGTCCTCAGAAGGTGTACCACTGAAGTGAACTGGAAAGAGCTTGGTAACCTTATCCAGTCTTAATAAGGCCTCAAAAGACATGACACGCCTATCACCGGCCTCTGCCGTAACAACTGGATGAACTACCCCAACTGGCGGGGCTGCTGAAGCCTGATTCTGGGGAGCCATCTGCTCCATCTGCTCCGGAGGGGGAGTAGTGGGAGTTTGTGCTCCTCCCCCAGCATGCGAGACAGCTGATGCCACTGGAAATGTACCATTCTGGGCCACGCCGACCATAAGACTTACCAAACGGACTAGAGCGTCCTGAAGCACTGTAGTAGCTATAAATTCTTCCGGGACCTGAACTGGTCCAACTGGTATAGTCTGAAATGGAACCTCCTCCTAAAGATCCACCTAAGGTTCTACCACGGGTGCGGCTACTCGAGCTCTAGACTGAGCTCTACCTCTGCCTCGGCCTCTAGCACGACCTCGGCCTCGACCTCTACCCCTGGCCATAGTTGCCACCGAGGGCTCTGGTCCCTGTACGTCGGTAGATGTATTATGTGTTCTCACCATCTGCGAGAGAATAAGAATAGAATGGTTCAATTATCGATAATAGAATAAAATTGTACGACAAGATAAGAAAGAAGTGATATTGTTCCTAAACTTCATAGCCTCTGAAAGATAAGTACAGACGTCTCCGTACCGATCCTTCAGATTCCACTAAGTTTGCTCGTGACTCGTGAGACCTATGTAACATAGTGCTCTGATACCAACTGTCACGACCTGAAATTTTCACCTTCGGGACCGTGATGATGCCTAACATTTTACTTGCTAGGCAAGCCAACGTTAGAATATAATTAGCCATTTTAACACAATTTTAAATTAATTGATAACAAAGAAGACAAATATGGAAATAAAGTCTGAAATAAGATGAATAATCCATAATAGATGCGATATCTAAATACCATCCTAGAATTTGGAGTCACAAGTGCACGAGCTTCTAGAATAATACAAATAATGGTCTGAATGAAATAAAGTTATTTGAAAGAAAGCGCACAGCTAAAATAAAGTAGAAGGGGACTTCAGAGCTACGAACGTCGTGCAACTATACCTCAAGTCTCCACTGGTATCTTAATCCGAGCAAGTCTATGGTACGCCACTGGGACCAACTCCGAAATCTGCACAAGAAGTGCAGAGTGTAGTATCAGTACAATCGACCCCATGTACTGGTAAGTGCCGAGCCTAACCTCGACGAAGTAGTGACGAATCTAAGGCAGGTCACACACATTAACCTGTACGCAATAACAATAATAACAACAATAATAGAAATAAAACAAGTATCTCTTTTCAACAGTTGAAGCCAACTCGACAGTCATAATCAATTATTATTTCAATTAGTTTCCGTTGCGGCATGCAACCCGATCCCACAATATATTCATATTCAATTATGTTGCAGCGTGCAACCTGGTCACAATATATCTTCTCAATCAATTCTGTTGCGGCGTGCAATCCGCTCCTCCAATATATTCATTTCAATCAACTCTGTTGCGGCGTGCAACCCGTTCCTCCAATATATTCACTTCAATCAAGTCTGTTGCTGTGTGCAACCCGTTCCTCTAATATATTCACTTCAATCAATTCTGTTGCGGCGTGTAACCCGTTCCTCCAATATATTCACTTTCATTTATCAATTCTTATAAAAGAACTTACTCCAATAAATACAATAATTAATATAAAATTATAAGACAACACGCATACAATAATTATAATTTATTAGAAATAAGTGATGACAAGTAGCAATTAATTGTGGAAATTAAGGATGTAATAGGCATTTTAATAATTAGTATGCTAAACGTCAAATGGCAATCAAGTCACATTAATCAAATAAGCATGTAGCAATTATAGCATGGATTCAAGTCATGATATTGAGCAAAGAACACAAGAGAAACAATTAATATATTAATTAATTCAAGATTTAAAATGATTTATAATTTTTTAAGTAATTATGCAAATAATTAATTTGACGACGTATAGACACTCGTCACCTCGCCTATACATCATTCACATGCATTTCACATAACAAATAATTTAAGGGTTCTATTCCCTCAAGTCAAGGTTAACCATTACACTTACCTCGCTTTGCAACTAAATTCAAGAATCCAAGAAACCTCTGCCTCGCGAATTAGTGTTCGAAATCCTCAAATATAGTCATAAACAATTCAATATACTCAATATAAATCGTAGGAATTAATTCCATATGAACTAACTAATTTTCCAAATTAAAATCCGAAATTTATCTAAACAATCATCAGTGGGACCCATGTCTCAAATCTCGGAAAAAATTTACGAAATCCGAACATCCGTTCCTGTGGCTAAGGTCGCGTTCGTGAAGAAAAACGGAATGTCACGACCCAAAACTAACCCCTGGCATGATGACACATATCGTGGAACTAGGGAAGCCGACTCATTTCCAAAACAAACCGATATTTTTATTTTAAAGATAATTTCAAGGTTATTTAACATAAAACCTCCATTTAAAGAGTTCAAATCAAAGAAAAATAGAAGTGCGGAAAAGAAAAGCCAGACATCGGGGTGTCAATAGTCATGAGCATCTACTACAATCTGTCTAACAATATCAAGGCTAACTCAGCTCGAAAAATATCTAAATACAACTAGAGGAAGATAAGAGGGAGAAGAGCAGGGGCTGCGATCGCCAAATAGCTACCTTGCTATCTCCAAGAAATTCTGCAACCAGAACACTCAATAACCGCTACCGTGTCCAGCTACACCTAAATCTGCACACAAGGTGCAGGGAGTAACGTGAGTATGCCAACTCAGTAAGTAACAATAATAAATAAAGACTGAGCAGTAGTGACGAGAATAAAGCATATAACGTTCATATCAGGAAATCTCAGTAAAATACAACAGGATTTTAAAATCAGTATTTGAATCAAACATCTCGTTTAAACCCAATTCCAGTAAAAATCATTTAAAGATATTTTTCCAACAGTTTTTCAAACGAAGGCTCAATGCAAAGGTGAGCAAAAATGATGAAATCATAAACAGCCCCTCGGGCAAATTTTTGCTCATATACAGCCCCTCGGGATAACCTCACAGTCACTCTTGCCACTCGGGCATACCTCACAATCACTCATGCCTCCCAGTCACTCAGCACTCGGCACTCATACTCAGTAGGTACCTGCGCTCATTGGGGGTGTGTACAGACTCCGGAGGGGCTCCTTCAGCCCAAGTGCTATAATCTGCACAGACAACTCACGTGCTATAATAGTAAAGTATGATGCAGGCGGGCAGCCCCGATCCACACGCATCCTCACAAATCAGGCCCTCGGCCTCACTCAGTTATAAATATGCTGCAGGCGGGCAGCCTCGATCAACACTCATCCTCACAAATCAGGCCCTCGGCCTCACTTAGTCATAAACCTCTCAAGCCACTCAGGCATTTCAGTAAAACAGGGCATTCGAACCCAAAATATTTATATGCATCAAAATAGAGTCATAAAACTGAGTTATGCGGTAAACAAGTATAAACATGACTGAGTATAGATTTTCAATCGAAAACAGTGAGAGGATGGTAAGAAACAGCCCCTAAGGGTCTAAACAGCTTTGGCGCAAGGCCCAAACATAGCATTCAGCCCAATTTACAGAAATTCTTTCTAAAATATATAAGTATCAAATGGTTTCAACAAAGTATGCAACTTTATAGTTGCTACGGGACGGACCAAGTCATAAATCCCCAACAGTGCATGCCCACACGCCCGTCATCTAGCATGTGCGTCACTTCAAAATAGTAGAATGATACGAAATCCGGGGTTTCATACCCTCAGTACTAGATTTACAATCGTTACTTACCTCAAACCGGTCAAATCTCTAACCCGCAATGATCTTGCCTCTGGACTCGGTCTCTAAATGCTCCGAATCTATTCACAATCAGTACAATACCATCAATACGCGCTAATGGGATGAATTCCACATGAAAAACTACAAAATTAGACCAAAACCCAAAATTGGCTCAAACCTGGCCCCCGGGCCCACATCTCAAAATCTAACAAAATATACAAAACTAGAAAGCTCATTCACTCACGAGTCTAACCATACCAAATTCATCAAAATCCGACATCGTTTGGTCCTTCAAATTCTTAAATTACTCTCCAAAAATTCTAAGTCCTAACCCCTCATTTTCACTAATTACCATGATTAAAACAACGGGAAATCACCATATATACAAGTATTAGGGGTCAAGTAACTTACCTCAACGAAATCCCCTTGATTCCCTCTTCAAACCCCTCCAAAAGCTCCAAAAAACCGAGTTGAATGTGAAGACTGACCATAATTCGCGAAGGGTTCTATTTATGGTTTCTGCCTAGGTTTTTCGCACCTGCGGCCATTTTTTCGCATCCGCGCGACCGCACCTGCGGTCCAAGAAGCTGCACCTGCACAACTCACTTAATCACCCAGCTTCCGCACCTACGGACTCGCATCTGCGGTCCCAGGTGTGCATCTGCGAAACCAGTCCAAACTCCTCATCTCCGCATCTGCGCTCAAGGCTTCACACCTGCGGGCTCGCAGATGCGGCCAATTTTTCGCACCTGCATTCCCAGCCTTGGCCCAACGTCGCCCGCACCTGCGCATTCCCCACGCGTACCAGCGGCCTTGCACCTGCGACCCTTTCTTCCGCAGGTGCGGAAATAGCAGAAGCAGCAGCTTCAGCTGCAATTTCCAACATCAACAAATCCGTTAACCACTCAGAATCACCCCGAGGCCCTAGAGACCTCAACCAAAAATACCAACAAGTCATATATCAACATACCAACTTAGGCGAACCTTCGAATCACTCAAAACAACATCAAATCATCAAATTACCCTCAGATTCAAGCCTAAGAACTTCTAAATTTCCAAATTCGGCAACCGATGCCAAAACCAACCAAACCACGTCCGAATGACCTCAAAATTTGCACACACGTCACAAATGACACTACGAACCTACTCCAACTTCCGAAATTCCATTCCGACCCCGATATCAAAAAGTCAACCCCCAGGTCAAACTTCTCAAAAATTAAACTTTCAGCATTTCAAGCCTAATTCCTCTACGGACTTACAAATAATATTCCGGACACGTTCCTAAGCCCAAAATCACCATATAGAGCTATTGAGATCATCAGAATTCAAATCCGAGGTCGTTTACACATAGGTCCATATCTGGTCCACTTTTCTAACTTAAAATTTTCCATTATGAGACTAAGTATCTCATTTCACTCCGAGTTCCTTCCGGACCCGAACCAACTAACCCGATATAACATAATATAGTTGACTAACACAAAAAGAAGTAGAAATAGGGAAAACGGGGCTATAACTCTCGAAACGACCGGCCGGGTTGTTACATCCTCCCCCTCTTAAACATCCATTCATCCTCGAACGGGTCTAGAAACATACCCGGAGTCTCGAATAGGCGTGGATATCTACTCTGCATCTCTCGCTCGGTCTCCCAGGTGGCCTCCTCCACAGGCTGACCTCTCCATTGCACCTTCACTGAAGCTATATCCTTTGACCTCAACCTTCGAACCTGCCGATCCAAAATAGCCACCGACTCCATATCATAAGTCATATCACCCTCCAACTGAACCGTGCTGAAATCCAAAACATGGGATGAATCTCCAATATACTTCCGGAGTATGGAAACATGAAACACTGGATGCACACTCGACAAGCTGGGTGGCAAGGCAAGCTTATAAGCCACATCCCCTATTCTCTGAAGCACCTCAAAAGGCCCAATGAACCGGGGGCTCAACTTCCCCCTCTTCCCAAACCTCATAACACCCTTCATGGGTGATACCTTCAACAAAACCTTCTCCCCAACCATAAAAGACACATCACGAATCTTCATATCCGCGTAGCTCTTCTGCCTAGACTGCGCCGTGCGAAGCCGCTCCTGAATCAATTTCACCTTATCTAATGCATCCCGGACCAAATCTGTACCTAAGAGCCTAGCCTCACCCGGCTCAAACCTACCAACCGAAGATCTACACCTCCTCCCATATAAAGCCTCGTACGGAGCCATCTGAATACTCAACTGATAACTGTTGTTATATGCAAACTCCGCGAGTGGAAGAAACTGGTCCCATGAACCCCCAAAGTCAATGACACAAGCACGCAACATATCCTCCAATATCTGAATAGTGCGCTCGGACTGCCCGTGCATCTGAGGGTGAAAAGCTGTGCTTAACTCAACTTGAGTACCCAATTCTCGCTGCACGGCCCTCCAAAACTGCGATGTAAACTGAGTACCCCTATCTGAAATGACAGAAACTGGGACACCATGTAGGCGAACGATCTCTCGGATGTAAATCCCAACCAACCACTCTGAAGAGTAAGTAGTACCAACTGGAATAAAGTGCGCGGACTTGGTCAGCCGATCCACATTAATCTAAATAGCGTCAAACTTTCTCGAAGTCCGTGGGAGCCCAACTATAAAGCCCATAGTGATCCGCTCCCACTTCCACTCTGGGATATCTAAAGCAAGCCTCCCGGTCTCTGATGCTCATACTTAACCTGTTGACAGTTTAGACACCGAGCCACAAACCCAACTATATCTTTCTTCATCCGCCTCCACCAATAGTGCTGCCTCAAATCCTGGTACATTTTCGCGGCACCTTGATGGATGGAATACCGCGAGTTGTGGGCCTCCTCAAGAATCAACTCTCGAAGCCCATCTACATTAGGCCTACATATCCGATCCTGCATTCTCAGCACGCCGTCATCACCAATAGTCACATCCCTAGCATCACCTCTCCGAACCCTGTCCTGAAGAACGAGCAAGTGGGGGTCATCATTCTGACGCTCCCTGATACGGTCATAAAGAGAAGACCCGGAGACCACACAAGTCAATACCCGACTAGGCTCCAAAATATCCAATCTGACGAGCTGGCCCGCTGAGTCCTGAACATCCAATGCCAAAGGTCTCTCTGCTGTTGGAAGATATGCTAAACTCCCCAAACTCTCTGCCTGGTGACTCAAAGCATCGACCACAACATTGGCCTTCCCCGGATGGTACAAAATAGTGATATCATAGTCCTTAAGAAGCTCCAATTATCTCTGCTGATGCAAATTAAGATCCTTCTGCTTTAACAGATACTGCAGACTCCGGTGATCTGTATAGATCTCACAATGAACCCCATACAAATAATGACGCCAAATCTTCAAGGCATGAACAATGGCTGCTAACTCAAGATCATGGACATGATAGCTCTTCTCATGGGTCTTCAACTGGAGCGAGGCATAGGCAATCACCCTACCCTCATGCATCAAAACACAACCAATGCCTATCCTCGAGGCATCACAATACATGGTGTAAGAGCCTGAAGCTGATGGCAGAACTAACACTGGAGCTGTGGTCAAAGCAGTCTTGAGCTTCTGAAAGCTCTCCTCACATTCATCCGATCACCTGAATGGAGCACCCTTTTGGGTCAATTTGGTCAAGGGCGATGCAATAGATGAAAATCCCTCCACAAAGTGACGGTAGTAACCCGCCAAACCAAGAAAACTCCTAATATATGTGGCTGAGGACGGTCTGGGCCAACTCTGCACCGCCTCTATCTTCTTCGGGTCCACCTGAATACCCTCACTGGACACTACGTGCCCCAAGAATGCTACTGAACTGAGCCAAAACTCACATTTAGAGAACTTTGCATAAAGATTCTCCTCCCTCAATCTCTGTAATGCAATCTTCAAATGCTGAGCGTGCTCCTCCTGGCTACGAGCGTACACCAGGATGTCATCAATGAATACAACGACGAATGAGTCCAAATACGGCTGGAATACACTGTTCATCAAATGCATGAACGCTGATGGGGCATTGGCCAGCCCAAAAGACATCACCAAGAACTCATAATGGCCATATCAGGTCCTGAAAGCTGTCTTAAGAATATCTGAATCCCGAATCTTCAGCTGGTGATAACCAGACCTCAAATCAATCTTGGAGAATACCCTCGCTCCCTGAAGCTGGTAGAATAAATCATCAATGCGAGGCAAAGGATACTTATTCTTGACTGTGACCTTGTTCAACTGCCTGTAATCAATACACATTCTCATGGAACCATCCTTCTTCTTCACAAATAGAACTGGTGCACCCGAAGGTGACACACTAGGCCGAATAAACCCCCTATCAAGGAGTTCCTAAAGCTGTTCTTTCAATTCCTTCAACTCCGCCGGTGCCATACGATACAGTGGAATAGAAATGGGCTGAGTGCCCGGCACCAAATCAATACCAAAGTCAATATCCCTGTCAGGCAGCATGCCCGGTAGGTCTGCAGGAAACATATCCGGAAAATCACGTACCACCGGAACAGAATCAATGACAGGAGTATCTGCACTAACATCACTCACAAAAGCCAAATAAGATAGGCAACCCTTCTCAACCATGCGCCGAGCCTTCAAATATGAAATCACCCTACTTGGTACATAATCTACAGAACCTCTCCACTCAACCCTCGAAATTCCGCCAACGTCACCGTCTTAGCGTGACAATCTAGAACAACATGACATGGAGATAACCAATCCATACCCAATATCACATCAAAATCAACCATACTGAGCAATAATAGATCCACTCGGGTCTCCAGACCCCCAATAGTCACCATACATGAACGATATATGCGGTCCACCATAATAGTATCGCCCACAGGAGTAGATACATGTACAGATGAAACTAAGGACTCACACGGTATATCCAGAAAATGGGCGAAATATGAGGAAACATATGAATACGTGGAACCAGTGTCAACTAATACTGAGGCATCTCTGTGGCAAAATTGAGACAATAGCTGTAATCACAGCATCTGAAGCAATAACATCTGGTCTGGCAGGGAGAGCATAAAAACGGGCCTGACCACCCCTTTGATCTGCCTCCCCCTCTAGGGCGACCCCTAGCTGACTGACCTCCACCCCGAGCTGATTGGGCGGGTGGTGAGGTAGCTGGTGCTGTGGTCGGAGGCTGACTCCTCTGCTGAGATAGACCTCCATAAAGATGAGGACACTACCTCCACATATGCCCAAGCTCCCCACACTCAAAACAACTCCCTGGTGCTGGCGGCAGAAACTGAAAGGAACCCCTAGCACCGGGATGATTGGTAGAAGAACCTGGCATGGAAGAGCCCTGAATAGGTGGAGCACGGGACGAACTCTGAACTGGAAGGGCACTAAGTAATGAGGGGTCCTGATGAGAACTGTGAGAACCATGGCCAGATGATGCACCCCGATGAAATGGCCGAGCTGACTGAGCCTGCCTGAAATGACGACCTCTACCGTGCTGGAACTGAACCCCAAAAGGAGCACCGCTGAATCCACCCTGACCACGAGGCCTCTTGACCTCCCGCTTAACCTTCTCCTGACCGCGAACCATCTCAATCTGCCGAGCAATGTCAACAACCGCATCAAAGGTAGCGCCCGAAACCCACTCCCTAGTCATAAGAAATTGTAGCTGATAAGTGAGGCCATCAATAAACCTCATGATCCTCTCTCTGTCCGTGGGAACCAACTGGATAACATGACGGGCCAACTTGGAGAACTGCATCTCATACTGCGTCACAGATATATCACCCTGGCGGAGCCGCTCAAACTGTCTATGCAGCTCCTCTCTACGAGATCGAGGCACAAACTTCTCCAAAAAGACCACGGAGAACTGCTGCCAAGTAAGGGGTGCTACGCCAATAGGCCTACACCTCTCGTAAGTCTCCCACTATCTGAGTGCATCCCCAGAAAACTGAAAGGTAGTGAATGAGACCCCACAAGTCTCCAAAATACCAGCAGTACGGAGTATCCTCTGACACCTGTCCAAAAGGTCCTGAGCATCCTCTATCTCTGTGCCACTGAAAGGTGGTGGCTGAAGTCTCCCAAACCTCTCCAACCTACGCTGATCATCCTCAGGCATAGAAGGAACCACATAATCCTGAGCAACAACAACCAACTGGGCTGGTGGTGCCTCTAGTGTCTGAAGTCCCTGAATAACCTGCTCGGGTGTGAGCGACGGGAGTCTGAGTGCCTCCCCTGGCCTGAGAAGTAGCTGCGGCCGTCGAAATAGAGACTGCCTGAGCAAGGCCAGTACACCCTGTCAGAATCTGAGCTAGGGCCTCCTAAAGGCCTGGAATCATAATAGGCACAGGTGGTGCCTGAGCTGGTGCATCAACAATTGGAACTTGGTCCTGATCTGGGACAACCGGTGGATCTGCAGGTACTGCCCCAACTATTGTACGGGCTGCACCTCTGCCCCTACCATGTCCTCTACCGCGGCCTTGGCCTCTCGCGGCCCTGGCTAGTAGTACTGGTGGCTGGCCCTCCTGACCGGTAGTACGAGTCCTCATCATCTGTGAGAGAATGAAACATCAGATGTTTAGTTACTAGAATCAACAGATTCGCACAACAAGAATTCAAGAATGTGAAGTTTCCTAAAGGTTCTGCAGCCTCTCGAAGATAAGTACAAACGTCTCCATACCGATCCGCAAGACTCTATTAATCCGATCATGACTCGTGAGAACTATGTAACCTAGGCTCTGATACCAATCTGTCACGACCCAAAACTAACCCCTGGCATGATGACACATATCGTGGAACTAGGGAAGCCGACTCATTTCCAAAACAAACCGATATTTTTATTTTAAAGATAATTTCAAGGTTATTTAACATAAAACCTCCATTTAAAGAGTTCAAATCAAAGAAAAATAGAAGTGCGGAAAAGAAAAGCCCGACATCGGGGTGTCAATAGTCATGAGCATCTACTACAATCTGTCTAACAATATCAAGGCTAACTCAGCTCGAAAAATATCTAAATACAACTAGAGGAAGATAAGAGGGAGAAGAGCAGGGGCTGCGATCGCCAAATAGCTACCTTGCTATCTCCAAGAAATTCTGCAACCAGAACACTCAATAACCGCTACCGTGTCCAGCTACACCTAAATCTGCACACAAGGTGCAGGGAGTAACGTGAGTATGCCAACTCAGTAAGTAACAATAATAAATAAAGACTGAGCAGTAGTGACGAGAATAAAGCATATAACGTTCATATCAGGAAATCTCAGTAAAATACAACAGGCTTTTAAAATCAGTATTTGAATCAAACATCTCGTTTAAACCCAATTCCAGTAAAAATCATTTAAAGATATTTTTCCAACAGTTTTTCAAACGAAGGCTCAATGCAAAGGTGAGCAAAAATGATGAAATCATAAACAGCCCCTCGGGCAAATTTTTGCTCATATACAGCCCCTCGGGATAACCTCACAGTCACTCTTGCCACTCGGGCATACCTCACAATCACTCATGCCTCCCAGTCACTCAGCACTCGGCACTCATACTCAGTAGGTACCTGCGCTCATTGGGGGTGTGTACAGACTCAGGAGGGGCTCCTTCAGCCCAAGTGCTATAATCTGCACAGACAACTCACGTGCTATAATAGTAAAGTATGATGCAGGCGGGCAGCCCCGATCCACACGCATCCTCACAAATCAGGCCCTCGGCCTCACTCAGTTATAAATATGCTGCAGGCGGGCAGCCTCGATCAACACTCATCCTCACAAATCAGGCCCTCGGCCTCACTTAGTCATAAACCTCTCAAGCCACTCAGGCATTTCAGTAAAACAGGGCATTCGACCCAAAATATTTATATGCATCAAAATAGAGTCATAAAACTGAGTTATGCGGTAAACAAGTATAAACATGACTGAGTATAGATTTTCAATCAAAAAGAGTGAGAGGATGGTAAGAAACAGCCCCTAAGGGTCCAAACAGCTTTGGCGCAAGGCCCAAACATGGCATTCAGCCCAATTTACAGAAATTCTTTCTAAAATATATAAGTATCAAATGGTTTCAACAAAGTATGCAACTTTACAGTTTCTACGAGACGGACCAAGTCATAAATCCCCAACAGTGCACGCCCACAAGCCCGTCACCTAGCATGTGTGTCACTTCAAAATAGTAGAATGATACGAAATCCGGGGTTTCATACCCTCAGTACTAGATTTACAATCGTTACTTACCTCAAACAGGCCAAATCTCTAACCTGCAATGATCTTGCTTCTGGACTCGGCCTCCAAATGCTCTGAATCTATTCACAATCAGTACAATACCATCAATACGCGCTAATGGGATGAACTCCACATGAAAAACTACAAAATTAGACCAAAACCCGAAATTGGCTCAAACCCGGCCCCCGGGCCCACATCTCGAAATTCGACAAAATGTACAAAACTAGAAAGCTCATTCACTCACGAGTCTAACCATACCAAATTTATCAAAATCCGACATCGTTTGGTCCTTCAAATTCTTAAATTACTCTCCAAAAATTCTAAGCCCTAACCCCTCATTTTCACTAATTACCATGATTAAAATAACGGGAAATCACCATATATACAAGTATTAGGGGTCAAGTAACTTACCTCAATGAAATCCCCTTGATTCCCTCTTCAAACCCCTCCAAAAGCTCCAAAAAACCGAGTTGAAATATTGAAGAATGACCGAAATTCGCGAAGGGTTCTATTTATGGTTTCTGCCCAGGTTTTTCGCACCTGCGGCCATTTTCTCGCATCCGCGCGACCGCACTTGCGGTCCAAGAAGCCGTACCTGCGCAACTCACTTAATCACCCAGCTTTCGCACTTGCGGACCCCTTTCTCACACATGCGGACTCGCATCTGCGGTCCCAGGTGCGCATCTGCGAAACCAGTCCAAACTCCTCATCTCCACATCTTCGCTCAAGGCTTCGCACCTGCGGGCTCGCAGATGCGGCCAATTCTTCGCACCTGCGTTCCCAGCCTTGGCCTAGCATCGCCCACACCTGCGCACTCCCCACGCGCACCAGCGGCCTCGCACCTGTGACCCTTTCTTTTGCAGGTGCAGAAATAGTAGAAGCAACAGCTCCAGCTGCAATTTCCAACATCAAAAAATCCGTTAACCGCTCGGAATTACCCCGAGGCCCTCGGGACTTCAACCAAAAATACCAACAAGTCATATATCAACATACCAACTTCTAAATTTTCAAATTCGGCAACCGATGCCAAAACCAACCAAACCACGTCCGAATGACCTCAAAATTTGCATATACGTCACAAATGACACTACGAACCTACCCCAACTTCTGGGATTCCATTCCGACACCGATATCAAAAAGTCAACCCCCGGTCAAACTTCTCAAAAATTAAACTTTCGGCATTTCAAGCCTAATTCCTTTACGGACTTTCAAATAATATTCCGGATACGTTCCTAAGCCCAAAATCACCATACGGAGCTATTGGGATCATCAAAATTCAAATCCGAGGTCATTTACACATAGGTCCATATCCGGTCCATTTTTCTAACTTAAAATTTTCCATTATGAGACTAAGTATCTCATTTCACTCCGAGTTCCTTCCGGACCCGAACCAACTAATCCGATATAACATAATATAGTTGAATAACACAAAAAGAAGTAGAAATGGGGAAAATGAGGCTATAACTCTCAAAACGACCGGCCGGGTCGTTACACGGAGGGAGGAACTGGGCAAACGGGCTTAATTCTTCGCGATCGCGTGAGAAGGTTCGTGATCATGTAGGGTAGCAAAGTCAGTGCTTCGCGATCGCGTGGGACATTCTGCGATCGCGTAGAGTAAATTTTGGTAGTGTTGAAATTGTGCTTCGCGATCGCTTGTGGAAGTTCGTGATCGCGTAGACGAAATCACTGGCAGTGAGTTTAAGTTCTGAAAATGGGACTTCGTCCCATTTTCCATTTTTGTCGGATTGGAGCTCGGGAAGATACAATATTTGGGAGTTTTTCAGAGGAAACAACTGGGTAAGTGTTCTTAACTCAATATTGGTTAAATTACCTGAATCCAGGGTTATTTTTAACATTTAATCGATGAATTTAGTTGGAAAAATTGTGAAAAACCTCTTGGTTTAAATTTAAGATTTGGAGGTCGATTTGTTATTGGAATTCGACAAAACTCATATGGTTGAACTTGTATCGGAATGGGTATTCGGATTTCATAAAAATTATGTCGGGTTCCAAGAGGCGGGCCCCGCATTGAATTTTGTTGACTTTTGGAATAAATTTTTAAGTCAATATTTTATTATCCGGAATTTGCTTCCGATGAATTTTAATGAAGTTATACAATTGAATTGGATAGATTTGAGCTGTCCGGAGGTCAATTCAAGCAAGAAGGAGAGTTTGGAATATCAGCATAGCTTCCAAAGGGTAAGTATCTTGCCTAACCTCGAGTGGGGGAAATACCCCTTAGGCATTGAGTATTATGTGCAAACTGTGTAATTGAAAACCATATACGCAAGGTGACGAGTACGTACTTGTTTTAAATGTGCAAATTTCATTGATTAAAATCCTTAGACACCCTTAGGTATTAAATTAGAAATTATTGTCACTTATTAAATCCTCTATTTGTCATGCCTAGTTCCTTGTTTGTTGAAATTATTTATACGATGATTTGGTGTGATTGCCACCTTGATTTTATGTAAAATATTATTTTGTTGAGCTATTCACTCTCGGATATTTTGTTAAGATTTTGTGCACATTATGGTCGAGCCATGGGCTCCTTATTGTGAAAAAATAACGTATTGTTAATTTTGTGGTAAGTTGTAATATTTGAGCACTTGACGTGCAATTTGTGATATGTTGTAAGATTTGAGCACTTGATGTACAATTTGTGATATGTTGTAATATTTGAGCACTTGATGTGAAATTTATGATATGTTGTGATATGTGAGCACTTGAGGTGCAAGTTGTATTATGCTGTGATATTTGAGCACTTGAGGTGAAATTTGTGAAATATTGTGATATTGATACCCATGCGGTGAGATAAGGATGGCTTGAAACGCGTGGTTAGTAGGAGAACTACTAGAAGTCATGCGGTGATATAAGGTCAGGGTGTTGAAACGCATGCGGTGAGATAAGGGTGGCTTGAAACACGTGGCTAGTAGGAAAACTACTAAAAGTCATGCGGTGTGATAAGGGTGGCTAAAACGCGGGATGCCATTTCGGAAAAAAATAATTTTTAAAGAATAATATGTGAAGGCTCCCGCGGTGATATAAGAAAAAATTGTGAATTTATTTATGATTTGGGACTACGAGGCGGTACCTCGGGAGTGCCCTTTTGTTGATATTTCTCTATGGCTGCACTTGCCTTTGGTTATTTAAACTTTCCATAATTTGTAAATTTTTGTGTTTTTCGTGATGTATTATTTAACTTAATATTAAGTATTTTATATTTCTTGATGTATTGTGTTGATCTTGACTTTTTCATACGAGATTTTGAGGATTTGTATTTGTTTGGGTTGTACTTGTTTTTGATGATTGAGTTGTTTTGAATTAAAAACAAATTCCAGTATGTTTAATTTAATAAATTTTATATCCAATTCAGTAGTTTATCTGATGCTTTATTTAAATAAAAATGTTATTTTTCCTCACTCAAACGATTTCTAAAATAATACTTATCTTTTTGTTGATTTCTTACTTGATTTAAAGATTTTAACCTTACTTTATTGAAAATAAATTGATCGTGCGGATCTTATATACATTTATTATTGACACGTGAGTTGTCCATGTGGTTGTGATAGAATTATGGGCACGAGGTGCCGTGAAAAATATGAAAATGGGCTGAGACCTGTGTTTACGAAAAATATGGAAATGGGCCGAGACCCATATTTTTATGATTATGAAACGAGGTGTCACATGGTGACTTTTTAATTGAAAGAATTATATTCAAAATATTTATTTGGACGGATTGTTATTTAGAAAGTATTATATGGAAGATTTATATTCGAAAGGTAATTATTTGAGAAAATTATATTTGAAAGAGAGTTATTCGAAAGAATTATATGTGAAAGACATTTATTTGAAAGACTTGATTTAATTGGGTGTAATTGTATTTATTAATTATTGAGCGATATTAATGGTATTCTTGTTGTCTGCTGTGCGTATCACTGGTTGTTTTATGTTACCCTTATTGTTATTTGTTCCCTATTATTTTGTATATTATATTGCATAGGTTATTAGACTAGTGAGTGTCTGAACTGTACCTCGTATCTACTCCACTGAGATTAGTCTTGATACTAACTGGGTACCGACCGTGGTGTACTCATACTACACTTCTGCACATTTTGTGCAGATCCAGATATTGGAGATATCGGACTTGAGTAGAGTTAAAGCGGGATTGTAAGGATTCAAGGTAGAGCTGCTTGGTCGTCGCAGTCCCTTGGAGTCTTTTCATTTCATTGTACTGTTAATTTGTAATCAAACAGTATTGTATATTCGGTCCTCGTGATCATCCCATGTATTCAGTTAGAGTTCGTGACTCAATACTACCAGTCTTGGGAGGTTTTATATTCATATTTGTTTCGTTGTTAGTTTTGATTACTTATTTAAATTTTTAAAAAATGGCTTCAAAAATATAATTGAAATCGACTTACCTAGTCTTAGAGACTAGGTGACATCACGATGCCAGTGGTGGGATTTTGGGTCGTGACAAGTTGGTATCAGAGCTCTAGGTTCATAGATTCTACGAGTCATGAACGAGTCTAGTAGAGTCTTGCGGATCGGTACGGAGACGTGTGTACTTATCTTCGAGAGGCTACGCAATTGTTAGGAAATTCCCACTTCTTTCATTCCTGTCGTGCGGAATTTGCCGAATTTGGAATTTGAGCCCTTGTATCTCTATTCTCTCACAGATAGTGAGGACACGTACTACCGGGTTAGCTGAGCAGGCATCTGCACATACTGCTAGGGCTGCAAGAGGTCGGGGCCGAGGTAGAGGCCGAGGCAGAGGTCAAGGAAGGGCACGTCCCGCGACTAGAGCACCTGTCAGAACAACAGTTGAGGAGCCACCAGTAGCTCCAGTTGGGGGACAAGAACCAGAAGCACCTGTTGTTACCCCCGGACCTCAGGAGACTTTAGTACAGTTCCTGAGTATGTTTGGTACACTAACTCAAGCGGGATTGATCTCTGTTGCACCAAATATTTTGAGGATTGGAGGAGTGGCTCACACTCCTACCACAACTCCAGAGTAGAAGGTTCACGTTGGTCAAGTTCCCGGTGTAGTACTAGTACAACATGTTATTCCGGTTCGGCCTCAAGTCAGGCCAGAGGCATCAGAAGAAGAACAAAAGAGACTTGAGAGGATTAAGAGGTATAGCCCGAAGAACAAAAGAGACTTGAGAGGATTAAGAGGTATAGCCCACCTACTTTCACTGGCACAACTACAGAGGATGCCCAAGGATTTCTAGAAAATTATCACCATATTCTCTGCACCAAGGGTATTGTGGAAGTGAACAGAGTTGCCTTTACTACATTTCAACTATCAGGCGCAGTATATCGGTGGTGGCAAATCTAAGAAGAAGGTAGATCAGCCGGTGCAACACCACTGACTTGGGCTCAATTTTTGAAATATGTTCTTGAAAGAGTTTGTTCCCCAGACTCTCTGAGATGCGTGGCGCATAGAGTTTGAATGGTTGCATCAGGGCACTATGATAATGTCAGAATATGCTATCAGGTTCAGTAAGTTAGCCCGTCATGCACCTATCTTGGATCCTACAATTAGAGAGCGGGTCCGCAAATTCATTGAGGTGCTCGATTATGATATTAAAAAATGTATGGCTCGAGAGTTTCAAACTGATACTCCATTTCAACAAGTAGTGGAGATTGCGAGAAAGATTGGGGGTGTTTTAGGCGAGGAAAAGGAGTATAAGGAGGCCAAAAGGTCTCGAAGATCTGGAGGGTTCAGTGGATTTTACTTTTCAGCTAGGACCCATTATAGCGGAGGCTCGAGTAGTCGGCCAGCTCAGTCCGCACATCAAATTACTCAGAGTGCTCCAGTAAGATTTTACAATGCACCACCTGCACATGATTCCTATAATGGTTATTCCAGTTATCCGACACAGACTCAGTATGAGCAATCGCGACCTCAGAAGGGCGGTTATGAGTGTGGTGACACTAGGCATATTACGAGAGATTGCCCCAGACTTGGGAGGAGTGGATTTTATCAGAACACTCAGGCTATGGGCCCCAATGCAGTTACTACTCCACGCTCACAACCAGTAGAGGTGGAGGACAAGCGGGTGGAGGATATCTAATAGGTGGAGACCCGACCCGTTGTTATAAACGCTATGATTTGACCGAGGCCGATACACCAGATGGTGTCGTTACAGTTATGATCCTGATTTGTTATAAAAAGGATATTTTCCCTTAATTTGATTCGGATAGGTGAGTCCCCCCTATTATGCTCTGCTTATGGGTAAGCTTCGAAATTTTGTGAACCACTTACATGTGTATCCTTGTTGGGAGGTTTGATGATGTTAGCCCGTGTCTATCATTTTTATTTTTGTACACCATTGAGGGCTATAAGTCCAAACATGACTTTTTATTTCTCACTATAGTGAGTTTTGATGTGTTTCGGAATAAATGATTCCAATTTTATGAATTATATGCCCTACCGGTAGGAGGGTTCATTATGTGTTATGAAAAATATTTACGAAATTTATTGAAAAGAAGAAAGAAAGGAAATTGAAATTTCAGTTGGCACAATGTGCAAATTACTTGTGATTCGGAGTTGAGGACGAGATCCTCGCATTTTTATATGATGTGAAATATTTAAACAGGGCTACAAGCCACAGTAAAAGTTATATAAGGACGATGTCCTTGTGGTAAAATATTTATGAGTTTAAATTCTCCCTTTGTGAAGTTTAATTTGTACTATAGTACTAATAGGGAGTTATCCTGATAGGCTTATGTGATAATTCTTTTATGTGTTTCTGTGCCACAATTGTGCTGTAATTATTGAGTTTTAGACTACGAGGCGAGTGCCCAGGGGGCATTAAATGTGACTCGTTAATTCGGGTAAATAATTATGAGGTCTTCATGCCTCACATTCTGTAGTCAGTATTGTGAAAATTCGAAATGAGGCGTTGGTTAATATGAGATTAATCGATGATGCTGGAATTAATTATGAACAACTTTTAAGACAAGAGATGTGGTGATGGGCATACATATCATGTGCTTCATGTCCTGATATCATTATGATAATGCAGTGCTTGTAATACTGAGATTAGTATTATTGATATATACCTTTTGGTGTTTTATTGGGTTGTGGATGTGTTGTTAGGAGTTGTTTTGGTATTACTCTGGCAGGTGGTTAGGCCCAATTACAGGTACACTGCCGAAATTTCTGAAAAATTTGGGAGTTAGAAAAATTTGGGAGATTGATATGTGCGAAAGAAGAGACAAATTATGTTATGTGTTTGAAGGCGAATGATCCTAAGCGGAAAAAAATGAAACACCCCAGAATTTTTTTGAAGAACTTCAACACTATCAAGAAAGTTGATGTGTGCATAGGCACGGGTTGCTATAGCCAGTTGAGACTAATACCGTGCGTTGTTGTGAAAATCAGGCCTTTTGAAAATGTTGGGAGTGTAAGAAATTGGTTTTACAGTTTACAAATATGGATAAAAGAAATAATCTCAAATGAGATGGTGTTGTCGGGCTTATCTCAAATGCGGTAACGTGGTATAAACCGTGAGTATATGTGTAAAAGTAAAAATCATCGATTTGGTAACCGCAGAATAATTCTTAGCAAGTTCGAGGACGAACGTTTGTTTAAGAGGTGGAAAGTGTAACGACCTGACTTGTCATTTTAAGAATTTATGCCCCGTTCAGTGACTTAAGGTCTCGAGCAGCTTTGTAATATGTATTATGACCCGCGGGTATGGTCGAGTTTGATTTTCGAAAGATTCGGAATTTAATTAAAAGAACAATTCTTATTTAGAAGCTTAAATGGAAAGAGTTGACCGGAGAGTTGACTTTTGAGCAAACGATTCCGGAATGGAATTTTGATAATGTCAATAGCTCCGTATGGTGATTTTGGACTTAGAAGCTTGTCCGAAAATTTTTTAGAGGTCCGTAGTGGAATTAGGCTTGAAATGCCGAAAGTTGAATTTTTGGAAAGTTTGACCATGGGTTGACTTTTTGATATCGGGGCCGGAATACGATTCTGGAAATTTGAATAACTTCGTTATGTCAATTATGACTTGTGTGCAAAATTTGAAGTCATTTCGGATTGACTTGATATGTTTCGGCATCGATTGTAGAAGTTGAAGTTTCAAATTCATTTAGTTTGAATTGGGGTGCGATTCGTCATTTTGATATTGTTTGAGGTGATTTGAGAATTTGACTAAGTTCGCATGATGTTTTAGGATCTGTTGGTATATTTGGTTGAGGTCCCGAGGGGCTCGGGTGAGTTGGACGGCTAACGGATCATTTTTGGCCTTTGAAAAATAATTGATAGCTGCTAACATTTTCTTCTGATTTTCCTTATACGCGGGAAGCTGGTCGCGTTCGCGAAGAAAAAAATTCCCCTGTCTCAAATTCCTCTTTGCGTTCGCGATGAAGGCGTCGCGTTCGCGAAGCACATGACACTAGAAACAAGCAGAAGTCCCAAAAACCAGATTTTTTAAAGAATTAAGGTCCGTAGGCTATCCGAAACTCACCCGAACCCTCAGGACTCCAAACCAAATATGCACACAAGTCCAAAAACCTCATACGAACTCGCTCGCGTGAACAAAACACCAAAATAACTCCTAGAACTATGAATCGGACACCAAATCAAATAAAAGTTTCAAGAAAACTTTAAAAGTTCTATTTTCACAACCGAACGTCCGAATCACGTCAAATCAACTCCGTTTCTCACCAAATTCGACAGACAAGTCATAAATGATATAACGAACCTACAAAAATTTTCAAAACTCGAATCCGACCCCTATATCAATAAAAGTCAATTTGTGGTCAAACTTTGAAATCTTTAAGCCTTTAGGCTTCTAGTTTTCGTCAACTGGCGATAATTCAAGCTAGGTAGCTCCAAATTAAATTTCAAGCATACGCCCAAGTCCCAAATCACGATACGGACCAACCAAAACTCTCAAACCACTGATCCGAGTCCGTTTGCTCAAAATATTGACCAAAGTCAACTTAGTTGAGTTTTAAGGCTCTATTTCACATTTTAATCAATTTTTCATATAAAAACTTTCCGAAAATTTATACGGACTACGCAAGTCCAAGAATAATGAATAGTGCTTTTCCAGGTCTTAGAATAAAGAATTAATTATTAAATTTAAAGATGACCTTTTGGGTCATCACAGGGGCGCACTTTACAAAAATGTCACAACCCCAGTGCCAAGCTCAGCGTGGGGCACTGGGCTGGGGGGTCAGTGTCACGACCCAAATTAACCCTCCGTAAGGTGTCGTGATGGTACCTAATATTTACGACTAGGTAAGCCAAATATTGCGAAAAATATAAAGAAAACACAATATTTTAAAGATAAACAGCATATTATAAATAGCCAAGAGTAGTACCACTCGGCATATACAAAATAATTTTTCAAGACCCGGAATATCACTAAGTCACAAGCTGCTATAATCTATGTAGCTCTATACAAAAGTCTGAAGATAATAAGGAAAATCTCTAGACGAGGGAGTAGAAGGGGACTCCGAAGATCTGCGGACTCAAGCAGAAGTATCTTGAAGTCTCCTAGAATCAGCGGCACGCACTAACTCCAAGGCTGATAGCTCGTACCTGGATATGCACACGAATACATGTGCAGGAAGGGCATGAGTACACCACAATGGTATCCAATAAGTGCCAAGCCTAACCTCGACCGAGTAGTGACGAGGTCAGGTCAAGGCCCTACCGGAGTAAATATAATAAATTAAACAGTAAAAGATATAAGTGAAATTTACGGTAACATAGTTCAAGAAATTCTCAAAAATTTAACAGTTAAGGGAGCCCTCGACTCAAAACAAGGTAAACACAGTGGGAAATCTTTCGGGATACCGTCCCGTAGTTCCGAATGAATATACAGTACAGGGGAATCTCCCGAAATACGTCCGTAGTCCCAAAGTAAATATGCAGTGCTGGGGGATCTCCCGGAATACGTCCGTAGTCCCAAAGTAAATATGAAGTACATGGGGATCTTCCGGAATACGTCCGTAGTCCCAAAGTAAATATGCAGTGCTGGGGGATCTCTCGAAATACGTCTGTAGTCCCAAAGTAAATATGCAGGGCTGAGGGATCTCTCGGAATACGTCCGTAGTCCCAAAATAAATATGCAACGCAAGATGAAATGGCAGGTATGGCATCGAGTTATACAGTTTATACTGAACACACATAAGGGAATAGGGATTTAACTAAGCATCGCGCACAGAATGTCAAATAGGCAGTTAAAACACGTAAGCATGCTTTTCTAGTCTAAACTAAACAATTAAGCATATTAGTGCAATTTAATAAGAGAAGCAATTTATGATTTAAAAAGGATAAACAGGATTTTTGCAATAACCGCATGTGTACGTACTCGTCACCTCACGTATATGGCGCCCACAAACCAAATAATATCAAGACATCCTAAGGGGAAAGTCCCTAACACAAGGTTAGGCAAGCCACTTACCTCGAACCGCTCAAATCACCTCGATAACATGTTCTTGCCACGGGTATCCGACTCCAAATGGCCCGAATCTATTCAAATAAATTGCATAATGTAAATATAACTACAAGAAACTAATTTAGCTAATTAATTCGAAGCTAAAGCGTGAAATTAGAAAAAATGCCCAAAAAGTCACCCCAGGCCCATGTCTCGGAATCAAGTAAAAGTCCCAAAATACGAACACCTATTCATTCACGAGTTTACTCGTACCAAAATTGCTCAAATCCGATAGCAAACTCTCAATCAAAACCCCAAAATTCGACTTAAGAATGTTTCTCAATTTTTTACCCCAAATCCGAAATTTAACGATGAATTCAAGCATAGATTAGTGGAATATAACCATAAAGGAGTTAAGAATCGTTACCCAATAGATATCTCTGAAAATCCCTCAATCCCTCGTCCAAAATCCGAGTTCCCAACTTAAGGTTTTGATAAAAATGGCATAACCTCCGTTTTTTGGAACTTTGATACTGCCCAGACGCGTCCTTCTTCGCGAACGCGGCCACACCCTCGCGTTCGCGAAGTACAATTTACTTCGGACCAAAATCCTCCATCGCGAACGCGATACACATGTAGCGAACGTGAAGACCACTCAGCTTGACCCTTCGCGAATGCGGAATCTGTATTGCGAACACGAAGCACGAAATCTCGCCTGCCTCTACTTCTTCTTCGTGAACGCGAGGACTATGTCGCTAATGCGCAACTTCGAGGTTCCATACCTTCGCGAACGCGAGAGCTACATCGCGGACGCGAAGAGTAATTCAGCTTCCCTTCCCAGATACCTTACGCGAACGCGAGGACTCCCTCGCGAACGCGATGAAGAAAATGCCTGCAACAGAACACCAGAAATCTGCTATCTTCCAAAGTCCAAAAGTGATCTGTTAAGCATCCGAAACTCTCCCGAGGCCCCCACGACTTAAACCAAACATACCAACAAGTCCTAAAATACCATATGAACTTAGTCGAGCTCTCAAATTACATCAAGAAAAGCTAAAATCATGAATCACCTTCCAATTCAAACTTAAAGAACTTAAAACTTTAAAATTCTACAACCGATGCCGAAACCCATCAAACCACGTCCGATTGACCCCAAATTTTGCACGCAAGTCATATTCGATATTACAGACTTATTCCAACTTCTGGAATCAGATTCCGACACCCATATCAAAATTTCCACTACCGGTCCAAAACTCCAAAAATTCGACTTTCGCCATTTCAAGCCTAAATGAGCTACGGACCTCCAAAACACAATCCGGACATGCTCCTAAACCCAAAATCACCTAACGGAGCTAACGGAACCGACGGAATTCCATTCCAGAGTCATCTTCACACAGTTTCGACTACGGTCCAAATCCTAAGGCTTAAGCTCTCATTTAGGGACTAAGTATCCCAAAACACTCCGAAACTCAAAACCAATCATTCCGGCAAGTCACAATAGCAGAAATACATTTGGGGAAAGCATTTAATAGGGGATCAGGGCTATTACTCTCAAAACGACCGGCTGGGTCGTTATATCCTCCCCCTCTTAAAACAATCGTACGTCCTTGAACGAGTATAAAGACATACCTGAAACTGTGAAAGGATGAGGGTACTGGCTGCGCATGTCCTGCTCGGTCTCCCAAGTCGCCTCCTCGACCGGCTGACCCCTCCACTGGACCTTTACTGAAGCAATATTCTTTGACCTGAGCTTTCTGACCTGCTTGTCCAAACTGGCTACTGGCTCCTCAACATAAGATAGATCTTTGTCCAACTGCAATGAGCTGAAATCCAATACATTAGTCGGATCACTTTGATACTTCCGGAGCATAGACACGTGGAATACCGGGTGAACTCCTGCTAGGCTGGGAGGCAAGGTAAGCTCATAAGCAACCTCCCCAACTCGCCGCAATATCTCAAAAGGACCAATGAACCTCGGGCTCAGCTTGACCTTCTTCTCGAACCTCATGACACCATTCATAGGCGATACCCGAAGCAAGACCCGCTCACCAACCATAAATGCCAAATCACTAACCTTATGGTCTGCATAATTCTTCTGTCTGGACTGGGCTGTGCGAAGTCTCACCTGAATCACCTTCACCTTATCCAGGGCATCCTGGACCAAGTCTGTACCCAACAATCGGGCCTCGCCTGGCTCAAACCATTCCACAGGGGACCGGCACCGCCTACCATACAAAGCCTCATACGGTGCCATCTGAATGCTGGACTGGTAACTGTTGTTGTAGGCAAACTCTGCAAGTGGCAAGTATTGGTCCCATGACCCTCCGAACTCCATCACACAGGCACGGAGCATATCCTTAAGAATCTGAAAGGTGCGCTCGGACTGCCCATCCGTCTGAGGGTGAAAGGCAGTGCTCAACTCCACCCTAGTAACCAACTCCTGCTGTACGGCTCTCCAAAACCGGGATGTGAACTGTGTACCTCTGTCTGAAATGATGGATACTGGAATACCATGAAGGCGGACAATCTCTCTGATATAAATCTCAGCCAACCTCTCAGAAGAATAAGTGGTCAACACTCGAATAAAATGAGCTGACTTGGTCAGCCAATCCACGATCACCCAAATAGCATCGAACCTCCTCAAAGTCCGTGGAAGTCCAACTACAAAGTCCATGGTAATCCGCTCCCACTTCCACTCTGGGATATCTAACCTCTGAAGTAATCCACCCGGCCTCTGGTGCTCATATTTGACCTGCTGACAGAAAAAGGGATTTTTACATAAATAGCCGGCTAAATTCATTATTTTTTTTAGTCATATACACAGATTAAATATTGATTGTACATAATTCTACACATATAATATATAAATTATGTATATATTATATATTCACTGACCGTTTTTAATTTAAACGGTTGGGTGAACGGCTATTTGGATTAATTCTTCAAACAAAACAGTAGGACCTAAAAGTTATAGAGGGAATGGGGGCCAATTACAATGTTGAAATTTTAAAAATATCCTATTCAGATCTCTTTTGTGTGAAAAATAGATATCTTATTTGTAAAGTGTAAAAGTAAATGTGTTATGTGTAAAAAAAAAAAAGAAATTAAAAACAAGTTTGGGTTAAACTACAATGTGTTCCATTTTTTTCAAGCTCTCTTTCCTTCTCTACATCGTATTCTTCATGCTACTCGTTTTTCGTTTCCGAAATTGTCAATTTTAGTTGGAAATTTCGCTCTAGCGCTACTGTATATATTTATGACTAAGAGGTAAGTGTTCCCGATTTGGGGATTTTTCCTCTTCCTTTTTGAATTCCATTGACTATATTTGCCGCATCCACTAACTGTAGACATAATTTCAGATGTTTATTCTAGAATTACCTGTGTCTTTAGCTCTTTCCATAACTGATTCTACTTATGCATGTTTTGTTTTGAATTTTTAGTGCCAAATTTCTTGGTTTTGTCCAGATGGCTTCAAAGGACGTTCTCTGAGAGGTCCCTATGTTTTAGAGATCTAAGCGGTCTACAATGAGGTATTGTTCTAGAGATTTTGCCCTTTTCTATTTCGTACTCCATCATCGCTGGCCCCAATAGAAAAAATAAATTTATTGAAGCAATTGTAGAATTTTCGAGCCGTTGGCTCTTTTTTAAAGTGATTCTGCACATGCTTGTGTTCATTGACTATTTTGTGTCAATTTGGTAGCGATCAACGGTACTAAAAGGAACTCAGTGGGAATAGAAGAAGGATCTGTGAACAAAACTCTCAAAGGTTGGTAATGCATTTATGTTCTATTAATTATTTTGGTTGCCTTTTATCTTACTTATTTCTGCATTGGTGGTAAGATTAGCTCCAAAGATACGAGATACGAGAGCGTGGGGTTAATTTCACTGATGGGAATTATCTTTCAATTTCACTAAAGTCATATAACTATTTTTTGTCACTTAAAAGTCATTTTGCCTCAAACCCCTACCATAAATATGACATTGCATTAAATTTTATGATAAAAATCCAAAAATAAATGCCACATAAGCTAATATGGGCCATACCCATTTTAGATCCATTTATCCTTTAATGTGATTTGATCCATAATACAAATGAGTTTCGATAAAAAAAAATATTAATTCCACATTAGTTTAAAATGATTATCCAATACTACAAAGTTTTGTCTTTTCTGTCACAGCACATTCATAATTATTCTATACTAAAATAATTTATGCTAGAAAATTCTTATTTTGTTTGTATGCCCCATCCGAGTCATTCATAATTATTCTATACTAAAATAATCTATGCTAGAAAATTCTTATTTTGTTTGTATACCCTATCCGAGTCATTTTAAAATACTATTGTATACAGTAGTAATTTTAGCTTCAATAGAGTTATAAAATGACTCAGATGAGGCATACAAACAAGATAGGAATTTTCTAGCATAGATTATTTTAGTATAGAATAATTATGAATGTGCTGTGACAGAAAAGGCAAAACTTTGTAGTATAGGATAATCATTTTAAACTAATGTGGAATTAATTTTTTTTTTTTTATCGAAACTCATTTGGATTATGGATCAAATCACATTAAAGGATAAATAGATCTAAAATGGGTATGACCCATATTAGCTTATGTGCATTTATTTTTGGATTTTTATCATAAAATTTAATGCCATGTCATATTTATGGTAGGGGTTTGAGGCAAAATGACTTTTAAGTGACAATGATAAAGTTTAGTTACTTTTAAGTGACAAAAAATAATTATATGACTTTAGTGAAATTGAAAGATAGTTCAATGACCATCAGTGAAATTAACCCCGAGAGCGTGCTTTAATCATAAAGGGTTGACCATTAACCTAACACATATGGAATTTATCAATCATCTTTTACTACAAATGACACATTGTTGGTTATGTTGTCAAAGGCGCGCTTAAACCTTGAAACTCAGAAAAACTCGCGGAGGGCGCTTCATAATGTAGGCACGGCACCAAGGCTTGCGCAACCATTGCCCATGAGTTCTATCTTGAATCTATGGGTACTGAACAACAATATAATTGGCAAATTAAGTGTATTAGTTGTTAAGAAAAATATTATGAATGAATTTGTTACTTTTTTCTTAAACTATATATATTTTTAATTTTCCCTTCATTGCGCTTTTTCTTTTAAACTAAAGCCCACACTTAATTGTGATTCGCGATTAAAACCCGAATAGACCTAGAGTGCTTTTAGAGCTTTTCGCCTTTGATCCTAAGCAATATTCTCGTTTCCTAAGAAAGATTTAGTTTGTGTTGCCTGCAATTTTGTTAGCCTCGACTATTAGATCACTAGATCATGGTTGAAATGGAATATGTATGTGATGTTATTTAGACTGGTTTGGCTTTTACAGGATTGAAGGTCATGGAAAAAGGATCTTCAAACTTAAGCAGCTTTAGCTGAGTTTGAAGCAATTCGCCACGATAACAAAAAGAAACTAAATGATCATGGATTTAGAGAAATCCTGAAATTTACTGAGGTAATTTTGCTAATTGTCACAGTTATGAATTAGACTTTAGCTGCCACACATATTGATTGTTTAATATGTATTATTAGATTGAATTTGGCTATTGCCTCCTTAAAGTTAATGTTCGATATGCTGAACTAGATGATGTTGGGGGAGTAAGTTTTATATACATTTTCATTTCTACCAAGGTTCAATTAACTTATTTTAGTTTTGACTTTTGATTGGAAAAAAGTATTCATACATAGATCAAACTAACTTGAATGTGCTTGTCTTCACTTAAAATACGAAAAGGTACTTATCTACCCAATACAAACAGTATGAGTATTACAAAGCAAAAAGGAAATAAGGGCAGCCCAATGCACGAATCATCCCACTTTCATGCAGGGTCTTAGCAAGGGTCGCACTCCTAGGAAAAGAAAAAAAGAAAAAGAAGCTATTTGACAGATGAAAGTTAATGTGAAATCAGATGCAGTAGTTACTTTAATATCGTTATAGTGGGAATTTGATTATCTTTCATAATAATAAAACATCTCATTTAATCTTATTTATGTGCAAACAAGGGGAATATAAGGTGAAAGGGAGTGGAGAAAATTAGAGACAAAATCATTTAAGCTATTGATGTCGTCACTTACTGTATGTTAATAATTTAAATAGCGAGCAACAAAGTACCTTACTCGTGCTTACCTTGTAGTAATGTTCCAAGTTAAATGATAATTCACATATGTTTCTGAAGCTTGAAATTGATGTGTTAAGAAGTGCCTCTTCTAAATTTATTGGTACTGCTGAGGAACTAAGCTGCACATTTTTCATTGATGGAGCAATTTATACTATGATTTGTCAAATTATAGGGATATCATAGCACAGATGCATGCTGTCAAAACACTTGAATCAGCGTATGAAATTTAATCGAGCCAAAAGATCATTGAGGACTACATATCTCCGCTTATTTTCGTTGAGAATGAGGTCATGTAGACATTTTTGTTTAGGCTTCGGTAACTGAGGTTATGTTTGTTCTTGGGTTCGTAAAGCTGTCATCGATGGCTTTAGAAGTGCTAAAATATTCTATACAAGCGAGAACTCAAGGGCTTTTCAAGGAAGCCGGAACATATTAAACTTACATCTGTTTTAGAGTTTCCACTATGAAATAAGAAATCACAATAGCAACGACGGTGTTTATCATGCTTCATATAGCTAGGCATTTCATTAGCTACAGTTAAATATATTTTTGTGTTGAAGCAAGGATTTCTTTTTATGAGTGAGCTAGCAGCAGAGATTTCTGTCTTCGATATCTCTCTTCGTATTCCCTAAGAATCCTTCTCTATATTGATCATGGCTTACAATTGTTTGATGTAGCCTATAATTGCAGAATGAGCATATGAGTTTGAGAAGTTGTCAGGCTGCTAATTTATGGTTTGAATAAATAAGCTCTGGGTAATCTAGATACTAAATTGCATAGTTTAGCTTTAACATCTATACATTATCACTTATCTTGATTACTCTAAGGGAACATTATAGAGATTGCTTATTTCTTGAATCTGTTCATTAGGTGATGTATGTGCTGTCAGATCCTTTTGTGGAGTTCACTTTAAAGCTACTGTATAATCTAGCTCGCTTACATAAAAGTCTTGCCTTATTTATGCGGTACACATATTTGAGTTACTGAAAGGTAATAAGCAATTGTTAGCCTTATAATTTAGCTAAGAAGGGCTGGGAATTTATTCTGTTTTTGCAGCTAAATCCCAGCATTGGAGCAAAAGAAGTGACTTGAATATGACTTAGAAGAGTTCTTGACATAAATTGGGTAAGGTTTTCAGTTCTTTTCTCCCCGCCTAAGTGTCTGTGAAACTATCATGCCACTCCTCCAGACAGTAAAATCCTTGAAAATCAAAATCATCTACATCAGTGTGTTCAAGGACATTATAAAAGCACCATCAAAATCTCTCCCTTTATCTTACTAATGACATTTATCTCCAAATTGCAGAAATTAATTGCATTTGGTTTAGTTAGTATTCACATCCATTAACATTCCGTGTTCATATACTTAAAAATGATGTCAATACAGTTAAAAGTGATATACTGGCTGTAGATTATTGCTTCCAACTTGTGTTTTAGCTTGACAATGTGCGAATATGATGCAGCTTTTGACGTGTTAATATGTATCATTAAGATCAGGAAATGGGAGAAAAATACTTTTCCACTAAGGGCAGGATAATGTAACCTATTTTGCCGAATCTTATATTTGTAAAAAGTAAAAACTCTACTAAAGCATTTCTCAAGGTCAGTTTGTATTTTCTTGAAATCCTCTGAAAATTTCAAAAGTTGTTTACTACTGGCTTTCCATGTGTCTTATGAAATGGTGTGGATACATAAAACAAAAAATGTGAGAGCTTAAAGGAAAATACTGGGTTGCCGGTTGGTTGTGGTAAAAAATGGATGCCGACACTTCATGCATTCTCCCACAAAAGTTGTGTTTCATTAGATTCCCCGATTCGAAGAATTAATAAAGAGTGCTAGAGCTGATCTATTTCATCTGCACATTTTATATGACTCCCTTGAAAAATGTTGAAGGAAATCGATAGTTTAATTTTCCAGTGTTTTGATTTAGATGGTGAAGAATGAGGTGATCTTGTATCAATATTAAAAAATTTCTGGCAGAGCTTATGTTGGATTGACCTTTGCCTGTTGCAGTTTTGGAGTGCATGCCTTAGGAAAGCACCATGATATTATTGATACTTTATGTTAGTTGGTATTCCTTATGCCTTAACTTAACATAACTTATGTGTTGATAGAACCCGTGGTTGGCAGTGGCTTCATGTAAAAGAACAAGAACTTATCTAAATATTAGTGTAGACTTTTTCTAATAGAGAGTCTTATATGTAGAATATGATCTTAACTTCATAGCAAGTATCAGTTGGGGAAAGAGGAGCAGAAAAAGTATCCATCAATGCAAAATCCAGTAGACTCTCCAAGCATAGCTTTTTCCATTCTATTAACCCCAATCAATTTTAGCTTCCAGTAAAAATTCAGATATTGCTCTCTTTTTTCCCTTGGTTTTCTGCATTTTTACCCTGTATTCTGTATTAATTTTCAGTTTTTGCTCCATATTTTCTGCATAATTTTGCACTTATTTTTCCAGTTTATGCACCATCTTCTTTTTGCATATTGCAGATTTCCTACATTGTTCACACTTTTCAGTTTCTGCATTATCTTTCTGCATTCTGCACATTCTTATTCATGCCTTCTGCACTCAGTAGTTTCAGCACTTCTTTTGGGTGGATTTTTCTGGAATTTGCACATACTTTTCTGCCATTCGATTCTTATTTTCTGCATCTGAAGTAGAGTTCATTGAAAACTGAATCACAAGAATCTATCTACTCTTAAGTAAATGGATTCTAATAATTGATGTGTATTCAGCTTTTAGCAAATACAAAAGTATGTGCACGTCTCTCCTTCGGTCTCTAGCAATCAGTTTTTGTAGTATATCTTTTTCTTTATTTGAAACATAATGAGTTGGTACTCATACTGGCTTAACATCTATTTCGTCTTCTTTTTCAAATTGAATCTGAAATTTAGGAATTGGACGTGTAAGCAGGTTCTGATACTTTGCTGAATATTGCTGCAATACTACTGAAAAAAGAAGAATTACAGCACCAAAGGTGTATGGGGTGATTTACTTCTACAAGAAATGCATCCTCTTCTACTTTCTCATGAAAGTAGGCATAAGAATGTACTGTTGCAGATGTATATTTCACATTTTGGACAACTTTGTTTCTCAAATGAAACAAGTAAGAAATTATCTTTTCATTATCAAATATTTTTGGTACAAGAATATTGTGGATGTATTGCTTATGCCCGTGCTGTGCACGGGCACCAACCATCTAGTATTTTTAGAGAAGGAACATAAAACAGTTGACAATTCCTAACGCAAATAGTTACTCAAATTCACGTTCTATTAGTTAAAATTAAAGATACTTCACGATATTAAAACAGTTGACAATGAGTTGTAAACTTATATTTTCCGATATTAACACACTCTACCATTGGGATACTCTATTTTTCTAATTTCATTACCGAGAAAACCTTTTCTTTACTTTGGAGTTCTCTTCATATATTTTTATATTCTTAAATTTAACATATTGATAATAGAAAAGATCTTATATGCATAATATTTTAATCAGCTGTATTAAGTTACTTTTTATTTTTTATGTTAATAATTTTACTTAAAATTAATAATTACGTGTAATTAATCATATTTAGCTAGCTGTTTAATAATGTAAAAGTTCTTTTTAGAGTGTCAAATAGTTATCTTGATAGGAGTATTTTTTTTTTTATTCTGTATGATTTTCCTGAATGGAAAAAAGAATCTAACAAAACCGAACCGGGGCGGTTCACGAGTTACTTATAGCATGTTTGGTCAAGCTTCTTCCCAAGCCAAAATTATTATTTTCTCAATTTGAGATATTTGGCCAAACTTTTTTGGGGAAAAAAAAGTATTTTTGGCTAGAAGCAAAAGCATTTTGAAGAAGTGGAAAAAAATAATTTCTCCTTAGAAGCAGAAACAGTTTTGACTTTTCTTACTAGCAAAAATACCATTTACAAAATATTATATATACCAAAATAACCTTACTTAGTTTAAACTATTAAGTAATATAAAATGACTTTTGGGATGAACTTTCATATTTATTGAATGCTTTTTTGATATATTTAAATTATCTTGAAAGAATAAAGTTATTTTCAATTTTATTTTTATATTTTATTTAAATAAAATAAAAAATTTAATTATTATCTTTAATAATAAATATTTATAATTATTTATCTACTTATATAATATTAATTATTAAATAAATCTCTCCATATCCTTATTTGTGGTTGACACTTAAAAGCATTTTTTGAAAAGTTTGGCCAAACACAAATTATTATTCAAAAATATTTTTCAAATTTATTAGTCAAACATAATTTTTTTTGTTTTTTTTTTTTTGTACTTTTTAGAAAAGAACTGTTGAAAAAAAAAAGGGTACTTTTAATGAGTATTAATTAAAGACCTCTACTAGCTCTATCGTTCGCTGGTTAAAGGAGAAGAAAAGACAGTGAAGAAGCAGAAACCCCTAAATAATGGCGAGCGCCGTAGTGGAGAAGACGGAGGAAGAGCTCCGCAAAGAACTCTTTGAACTCAACCGTCAACAACACGAGGTTTTCTCTCTGTTTATTCAATCTCTTTCTGTTTGCTGGATTTCTAGGTTTTCCCCCCCTTTTTGTAACCACTATACTATCTCTTGACTAGATAACTGAGCGGCTTAAGGATCCAAGAGGTATTCGCCGCGGTGGATTCTCTGGTGGCGGCGGTGGCGGTGGTCCTCGGAGTTTTGTTGCCAACGGCGGCCGCCAACGTGGCCTTGTTAGACCTGTAAGTTCTCTCCTCATATCCTTTGAGATGAAGCTTCCTGTTAACTACATCGTTTTTGTTTATTGAGTTTGGTGTTTTTGGCTAATTGGTTATTTAGGCGGAGAGGAATGATGCAGAGGATCAGCCAGCACCTAAAAGGCGTATTTCTTCAGCTGTTGTGAAGGTGAAAACTGAATATTCGATAATACTCCACAAAAATTACTAATTTGCTCTTAAAACAAGTTATTAACCGTGTTGAATGGAAATGAGCGGGATAAATATGGAAAATTTATAGCCGAATTGCAATTTTTGTGGGATTAAGGTTATGTTGTTGTGGTTGTTGTTATTGGCTTTGTTTCAACTAGAAAAACAAGATCTTTTGTTTTATTGGATTGATTTTTGAATTCAGATTGAAGAGGGGGAGATTGCTGACGATGTCTCTGGAGCTCCAATGGATGCGAATAAGGAAGATTCAGCTGTGGAGGAGGGAAGTTCAAGGGAGGCACATGTCAGCCAGAATGAGAGAAAGCCATCCAATTGGCTTCGGAGGGATGGCAATCAAAGACCCTCAAAAATGGTAAACATGGATGGACACCTTTTTGGGGGCCATGTATTCTTTTTGTTAGTCCTTTATTCTTCTTCTTCTTATAGACAATGGTGTGTTTCTGCACATTGAAGACATTGAATTTCATTCGCTTTAAATAATGTGTGTAGGATCCTGATTTTCCTCCACCGGAACCTGTGCCGAGAGTGTTGCCAAAAAACGAGGATCCTAAATTGGTTAGTAGGAATAAGAGAATGTTGGGACAGCTGTTGGGTACCTTGGAGGTGAGTACTAAGTTCCTTTTTCATGGTTATGTATTTTGAACCTACAACTTGCTCTAATGTGCCTATTTGGTTCCTTTAATAGTCGAACTGCTATAAATGCCATTTCCTGGGGATATTGTTTGTGCTTAATTTCTTAAGTTGAAGAATAAGTTATCCACATAATATTGTTGAAGCGACGTTGGAGTAGTGAATGTTTTGCAATTCTTCCCTCAGGGAAGTTGTTAATAATTGCACAAGAAAGTGTTTCTTGCACCACATACAACAACAAACTCAGTGTAATACTACGTAGTGGAGTCTCGGGAGTGTAGTGTGTACGCGAACCTTGCACCACATACAGGAAAAGAAAATTCTATTCTCAGTGACTGGAAAGAGGTAGAGGTATGGTGTTATTACTTATAAATCTCCCGGATATTATCACTTAAACTTGAATTGGTAGCTACAGACCAACTCGAAGTTGAAGGGACTCATCACCCAAACTCGATTTCTACTTAAGTAAAAGAAAGGGAGAAGATTTTTCAAGATCAATACAGAGAAGGGACTCAATAATTTATGATTAAGCATCTTTTGTTCGAAATTTATCAGTTTGATAATATCTCCTGGATATGACAATTCTCAATTTAACACCCTCAGTACTTGAGCTGTACAATCTTAATTCTGTTTAGCGTGGCGACACTTGGCTTACCTACCTTTTCTCGAATTTGTATATGCATGGAATTCTTTCAGAAGTTCCGAAAAGAAGACATGCAGCTTTCAGGGAGCGAGGCTTACATGCGGAGGTCAGATTCTTTGAAAAGGGTGAGTACTCTGATCTTATCATCTTTCTACTGACTCTACTTGAATGTTTTATTTTCTAACATATAATATAACTTTATTTGAGAATGTATTTTTTGTTTCTATTTTTATTTCTGTATAATATTGGCCTGAGATGAGCTTAAATGGAATGACATATTCATTGAGGATTCTATGGCCGACCCTGACTTGAGTTTGGGATTGAGGTGTAGTAGTTGTTGTATACTTTATTGGAGGGTGAAAAATTAAGGTACTGGCTGGGATAATGAAATTATATGTTTTTGAGTGTAGATATTATTTGTTGGTACTAGTTTGGTGGGGGCTTGAGTTCAAATTTGAATATTGAGTAGCCGGGGAAATTGAGTTTACCTATGAATGTACGAGGATTAACCTTTTGATTAAATTGATTCTAACATTCTTTTTATAGTGGTTCTCACTTTAGTAATCTTTGAACTTTGTCATTCAAGGATTATCCCGATGAATTTGGTTTTTTAATATATTTGAACCTAAAAATCCTTATGAATTCCCAAGATCCTTGAGACATCTAAAAATATCTTAAGTAGGACACTGTACTCATTGAAAAAAATATATCTTAATTAGGATACTTATGTGTCCGTGTGGATGAGGGCTCTGGTGTATGATATATTTTGCTTTGACATGTAGTTTTTATCATCACTACGTTGACTGCATCGATACATGATAATGAGTTTACGGGTGCATGTTTTCTCTTCAATACACACTGAATCTTCTACCGCCCATTATCCTACGAATGCATGCTTTCTCTTACAATCCACACCTACTACTTTTTCCCCTCCCTCCATAAAGTTCGAAGAACGGAGGAAGAAACAGTTTTTATAATGATCATAAACCTTACTCGAGGTACTTTGACACAAAATAATGCCAGGCTGAGCAAAGGGCGCGTGAAGAAAGTGAGAGGTTAAGACAACAAGAGCGTGAGCAGCGTGATGAAAAGCTGAAAAGAGATCTGGTGTGTCTCAGTTTTAACATTTCCAGCAATTCTTGCAATCAACTTTTGTGGTAAATTCTTAGATGAGAAACATAACTTGCACCTGTTTTCTTTACTTGTCAATGTGAAGACTCTTCGAGCACGTCTTGCTGCTAAAGCTGAGGAAAAGAGGTTGGAATTGCTGTTTCTTCGGTGGAGTGAGCACCATAAAAAACTAGCCAATTTTATAAGGTATGTTGCGTCGGCTACATCAAATCTCAAATATAGATGCATCCAGCAATGAAGCTTGTTGATGCCGTGCCTGAGAAAGCACCTGTATGGGATGCATTCCTTTTTTATGCGACCCCCTTAAATTTTTGAGATCACCATGGAGTTAAACTTTATTAGAAATATTTTAAGGGTGGCCTCCTCTCTTATTCGGCTGTGTCCTCATCTGCACTATTTTAGATGCTGTGACCAGTAAATTTTCCGTGTTAATTCTTGGGTTTTCATTTTGCAGGTTATTTCTTATTTTGGTCCAAAATGTCCATATTCACAATTTTATTGACGCGAAGATAAGTTTCTGTTCATGTACAGAATGTTGAAGCTGCTAAATGACTGCAAAAATCGTACATGCAGCTGTGTAGGGTGATCAATTATCTATCCTGGTAACAGTTCATAACTTCTCTTTATATCGTTTTGGCTTGATGTTTTCAGGACCAAAGCCGAGCCTCCGATCTTTTATTCTTTTGCCAAACCATTGGAAGAAGATCCAAACTTAGTTGAGCAGAAAAAAGATCAGGTAAATATCACCCTGCACATTGTTGGTTGCATTATAGAAAATTCACTTGTGAAATTGTACACAGCAAAATCATTCTAATGCCAAAGTTGCACACATCACATGACCTTGTTGAGGTGGCAGACAATTATGTTTGTGTGAATACAGGAATATAGTGATCTTGAAGCTTTAGCGTGAATTCCTCTGGGAATGCACAGGTGTTTGACGCGGGGGGGGGGGGGGGTGTATACTGTTTAGTGGAAATTACCTCAAGACTGATTAATTAGTGGAAGACATATATGAGGAAATATTATCATGTTCACAGATCATTTAACCCATTTTTTATTCTTTTCAGATATTCCAAGAATGGAAAGCTGCAAGGAGAGAGGATTTGTCGCTATACCAGAAACAAATTGCTGAACAATATGTTGCAAATGCTGAAGGGGAGTGGAAAAATATTTTGGAAAGGAGAGCCAACAGAAATCCAGCAAACCTCCAAGAGACAATGGACAAGGAGCTAGAGAGTCATAGACTTGAGCGTGGACCCAAGACTAGAAAGATCCCTGGTGTTAGCAACAATGAAGATGAGGATGTTGAGGATATCAATGTTGCAGAGGACGATATGATGGATGATGTGCTTGACGTGGATGATAATAACCAGAGGAGTGATGAAATTGTAAAAGTTGAAGCAGGTAATGGTAGTACACAGATTGATCAGCAGAAGATATGAATCTCTCATCTCTTTTAAAGGTTTAGTTTGTGTTTAACTGTTATTTCCCTTTTGTTTGGCGTTTGTGGTAGTTAGTATATGTGTTGTCCTTCCGATTTTGGTTTTGAGGAATTACCCTTATTTATATTAAACCTTCCAATTTTTGTACTAGCTCAGTGTCTTATTGGTACATTTCCGAGACACCTATATTTGGATGTTTTATTTGTGGTCTATGTCAAGATTAATTGTCAAAGGGTTGAGTTTCAGCATGGAGTTGTTTGCTGGATATGGTCTAAAAGTAAGAGTAATAGAGAACAAACATGTGTGCTTAGTTTCTTTGGTCCGGGAGTGTTTGTTTTGTGTGGGTTTTAGGATTTCATACACAGAAGTAACGAGAGGATATTGCTTCTTGTTTTTGTTTCTTATTAGAATGAGGATAGGATGGATAGCTTTCTTTCTATACGGGATCTGGCCTCACGCCTATGAGTAGCTTTTCAACTCTTCTATTCGTCCGCTTTGCCTTTCTCTCTAAACTTTACTGAGAAAAATGATCGGATTGTGATAATTTACCTTGAGATAACCTAACCTCTCTGGATGCATGTAATTTGTTATCTCTCACCTTGAGAAAACGTTGCAATACATATATATATATATGATGAGTACTCACTCGTTAACGAAAATAAAAAAAGAACATAGATCGTGCTTTACCTTTTGCAATTTAGTTACCAATTGTACCCCCAAAAGTGGATATTCAATTGAAATTAAAATTTTATAGAATTTGCTGTCAAGACGATTGAGCTCCAGAATTTAGAAACAGTATCATAGAGTGTCACACATTTCCATCCAGAAGGTCATTTCCTCCAGAGTTTTAGAAGAAAATATCTAGCTGGTTCAGTTTTTGCACATCAGTGATTCCTACAATTTCCATTGTTTTGTTCTTTCGCCAACTTGGTTTGAGTGAGGAAATTAAAATTTAACAAGGTCTTACCTACATAACCCTTCCATTTCAAGCTACGGTAACAACGAGCTCCACCTATTTCATTTTATTTGACGCCATTTTCATTTTAACATGTTGAATAAAATTACATCGTTTTATTTTAAAAACTTTTTAATTTTTAACTTTTCATTTAATCCTAAATAACTTTGCTCTTAAAGCCAGAAACCTTAAGTTTACTCCAATTTAAAATTTGTGCTAGTAGAATCTTGTAGGGGAAAACATCGATGTCAATTGTATCTTAGTCTCCTCACCGGCTGGCAGAAAAGAAAAGTAAAGCCAGTGGTTAAAGGATGAGATTTTACCGGCAATAGTCTAATAAATTGCTTCACCCTTCTAAGACCTGACCAAGGAACACATGCTTCTAGATCTTGTAAGCATAGAACTATTTATGCAATCAACACTCCTTGTTTACACATCAACTCCAACAATGTTCGATAAAATTCCCAATCCCAAAAAGTGGATCACAGACAATCTTGATATTGGTCAAATGTATCAGGGAAGCGAGTAGAACATTGCAAAACCATAGACCAAGAGTGCTAGTAAATACTTACCTGCACCGTGTGTTTACACTTTACACCTAAATATTTATATTTGACAAAATATTAGTAACTATGACACATAAGATAATTAAGAGATAATTGTAATTGTTACAAGAGGTTTAATATCAGCGGCTTGCAACAGACCCAGGCAAACCGGCTTTGTGCATATCTGCTACAGCCCCCACAGTTTCTGCAAGAGCATTCTTCATCGTGGCAATTTTTGATGTAACAAACTCTTTATATTTTGAAACTGTATCAACAACAGCAAAGAGTTCAAGAGCACAAGTCTGCACCTCTTCCTCAGTTTGTGCAATTATTTCCTGCAATTTGGCATTTGATGCCTTTGAAAGTAAAGATAAGCCAATCAAAATCAGGATTATACATCTAAGATAAGAAAACCCCACAAGTTCACATCCGTCAGAGGACATTTGTAAAGTTATGCATATCAATATAAATCTTGTCTGAATTGCATATAGCCTTACTTTCAGAAAATCCGCTGCCTCTCTTTCAACCAGATCCGACTTTCGAGTCTCTGTTTCAACTTCCTCAGCCATCCTTCTGGCTTCTGCTGCACATCTAGATATGAAGTCCTGTTTTTCCTTCTTTAATAAGTCCAACTGCGCTTCCAGCTGACAAATCAATCATAAAACGATTTGGAAATAGTCATGTTAGGCTTCAAGGCTGTTAAAATGCCATAACTATAGCATTGATAGAAACCTTCTAAATTACTAGCCTTGTGTTTATTTGAAAACAAAATCTATTGGTGTCTCAACCTGATAAGTTCATGTGAATGGATCTATAAACTAAAACAAAGCCTCAAAAGTCATCGTTGCACATCAACAGATCAATAAAAGAACTCTTTCAAGCTGATAGACCTTATGTCATTTAAATTTGTCAATAATGGTAACAGTGCCTTGTTATTTTTCAAATCCAATCGCCGAAAGGCCAAAATAGTTCAGCTACGCAAAGACACATACATGTGTACAAGAGGAAAAGAAACACTAGTACTCCATAGCTGAAGCAAAGATATAAGGCAATAGGATGCTGGCTACACTTACATTGTCAATGTGACCCTGAAGAGTAGTTAGACGATTCCTCTTCGACTCTATTTTGGAAGCCTTCTCAACTGATTGTTGCTGGAGAGTTATCAACTCTTCCATTTTCATCATGGAACTATTCTTCATCTCATCTTGAAATGATGTGAGCATGGGTTTTAATGTTGTTTTGTAGTCTATACCTAAGACCTCTGCTTGTGAGGACCCTTGGGCATTCAATTTATACTGAAATTCATTTCCTAGCTTTAACCTGAAATTTCAAATGAGATCATCCGTAATCAGAGTCATCAAGGAAAATATGACAGGCAACAAATAGAAGGAAGTTCTACTTTAAACCAGATTAAACATACACAAATATACTTGCTCATCTCACTTTGATTGACCTAGCTTCATATTTTCAATCTCAACCCCTCCCAAATTATGATCTATATCATAAAATTGTAGAATTTTCCCTCCAACAGTTCAAATTCAGATATTCAATGTGACGCCTTTTCAACCAGTTGTCTACTTTCACATTGTGAACCCTTTTAACGAAATTCAATATAATAATCAATTCAAAGGTTTTACTCTCAGACTTGGTAGCAGGTGGATCAGGTGGATTAAATACAACTTGACTACAGTCAAATATTCAATTCTCATAAATAGGAGCCCAGTAGGATTCTTCTCACCCCAAAAGGGTTTAAGGCAGGGCGACCCCTTGTCCCCATTCTTGTTCATCCTAGCTATGGAGGGTCTTAGCAAGATGTTGGACAAAGCAAAGCAGTTGCTTTGGTTAGATGGTTTTAGTGTTGGAAGACCTCAAGGGAATCCAATCTCAGTCTCACATTTGCTCTATGCAGATGGCACATTAGTTTTCTGTGGTGTTGAAAAATCTCAGGTTCAATATCTTAATCTAACTCTGCTCATTTTTGAAGCTATATCAGGACTTCACATCAACATGGCAAAGAGCATAATATACCCAGTTAATGAAGTTCCCGACTCAGAGGCTATAGCTGCTATTCTATGTTGTGGTATTGGCTCTTTGCCTGCCACATACCTTGGCCTACCATTGGGAGCCAAATTCAAATCCTCTGAAGTGTGGAATGGGGTGTTAGAGAAGGTAGAGAAGAGATTGGCGACATGGCAGATGCAGTATCTCTCCATGGGTGGCAGGCTAATTTTGATTAGCAGTGTAATGGACAGTATCCCAACCTATTTCATGTCATTATATCCTATGCCCAGCAAAGTGCTCAAGCAGCTGGACAAACTCAGGAAGAACTTTCTCTGGAAGGGGAACAGTGAGGGACATAAGTTTCACCTGGTTAGATGGGCCAGACTCAACCTAAAGACCTTGGTGGACTTGGAATTAAAGACCTAGCAAAGCACAATAAAAGCATGCTAATGAAATGGCTAGGGAGATTTGGTGAGAAAGACACCAACCTGTGGAAGGTGGTGATAGCCAAGCATGGTCAACAGAGCCACTGGTGTACCAAACTCAGTAGATCCCCCCATGGTGTTGGGCCATGGAAATACATCAGTAACCGTTGGGAAGAATTTTCTCAGAATATTTCTTTCAAGATTGGGAATGGGTTGCATGTAAGATTCTGGGAAGATAATTGGTTAGACAACTGGCCCTTGAAAGAGAGTTTTCCACTGCTATTCCAGATTGCTAGTGACCCCAACTCCACAGTAAGTCAAAATAGATCAGGAAACTCTTGGGCTCCACTTTTCAGAAGGAACATGCATGACTGGGAGTTGGATAGTCTATTTGTTCTGCTTGGTAGATTAGGGAACTTTACCGTAAATGAGCAGACCCAAGACAGGCTTAGTTGGATAGGGTGTGGTACAAGCCCATATACAGTGAAGTCAGGCTACAGGCGCATGTGCCAGCACAATGGAATCATTGACTCCCGGCCTTGGAAGCTTATTTGGAGGACAAAGCTTCCTACAAAAGTTATCTGCTTCACTTGGACTGCACTCAAAGAAGCTTGCCTCACCCAAGACAATCTCTGTAAAAGGAGTTTTCAGCTGGTCAATAGATGCTACCTGTGTCAGCAAAACTCTGAATCAATCAATCACCTATTTTTGCATTGTCCAGTGACAGCAGACATGTGGTATATGTTTCTCTCTATACTGGGTATAAGCTAGACACAACCACAGGATATCAGGGAGGCAGTGGAGGGTTGGAGCAGTTGGAAAGTTAGACAGAACCATCAAGAAGCTCTGGAAGATGATCCCAGCAAGCATATTTTGGTGCCTTTGGCAAGAAAGGAATCACAGATGTTTTAATGGCATTTCAACTCCTATCCATACTCTCAAAGCTAAATGCCTTGTGTACCTATTTAGTTGGAACTCTCTAAACCCTGTAAATAATGTAGCTCCCCTGGTAGATTTCATTGGCTCAATTGCTCTAACTTAGCTACTTTCTACTTTTGTCTAGTGGCTAGCTCCCTGTGCAAAGTAAGCTTTTTGTTGTAATGGACCTAGCACTTATCCTCTTTGTAATTTGCATCTTCTTGATGCCTTGCAATGAATAATCTTATTTCATAAAAAAAAAAAAAAAGGAACTAAACCATGTCATTTAAAAAGATACAAAGGAAGTAGTATAACTTATGGGAAAAAAAAAAAGAGGAAAGAATTTTTCAACCAGCAACAAGAATGCACAGGTAAACCCTCAGGGGTTGGCCTGGTGGCAATTGACTTGAGCCTTGGGGTTTGCTCCCTTTCAAGGTCTCAAGTTCGAAACCCACTGGGTGCAAACAATTTCTGAGGGCCATCGGACTGGGTAAAACCTGAATTAACCGTGGTGCACTTGCGGGAAACTCCTTGCCGAGGGCCTGTGCACCCCGGGATTAGTCGGGGCTCAAAGAGACTCGGACACCCGGTGCAAAATCAAAAAGAATGCACAGGTAATCTGAGAGACGAATTGTTGCATATAGGCACTCTCATTAAACTTTTTTCACAAGTACTGGATATTTGGTCCATGAAATTGGCCAAAGAGAGTGATGCAATTAAATAGAATAGATGATGCACCTGAACTTTCCACAATTCAAATCTGTTTCACAAGTAAAACTAGGGTAATCTGACAAATTCAGGTGGCTATACAAGAGAAACAAGGATCTTAATTTCTCTAAATAATGGCATAATAATGGATTAGAAGTAAGCATATCTGGATGAAGCTACACAAAACAAGAAAACAACAGAAAATACCATCAATAATTGCCGCATAATCCAACAACAAAATATATAAGATATCAAATGTGAATATGCTATAAAGGATATTCTTCATGAAAGACCAGGGTATTTGATGTAAATATGAAATTCAAGTCCAACACAGCATTTCCAATCAGGCATGATGCAGCCTTAATTTCTAGCAAGAGTGATTGGAAAAATCAAATTCGAGAACCATTAGCCTTATTGCCTTCTGACCAGTGTTATCAAAGGCGAAAAATGCAAAAAAGCTCTAAAGTCTTTTGGCGGATAAAGCGCAAAGAGCGGATAAAGCGCGGGCTTCAATGAAGAAAGTGCAAATGGAGAAAAGCTACAAATATTTTGTGTAGTCCAATACTAATATCTATAAGCATGAATACAAAATATATAGACAAAGAAATTGAAGAAAATTTACTATAAAGTGAAATATCAATTGTTTAGTGTCGCCTCTCAAGGATTACGCTCATTGGCAAGGAAAAGTATGTCTTAGAGCCTTGATGACAACACTGAAGCGCCTCCTAAACACGGCGAAGCGCTCAACGTGTTTCAAGCCTCGCTTCAGGGCTTAAGCGCACTTTAAGCGACCCTTTGATAACACTGCTTCTGACTAGCATAATGTTCCTCATCCATGTCTCAACTGAAAGTTGGTGGAAACAGTACACGGGCTAAGTTGTGATTATCATACATCACAGTAAGCAAACTGCAATCCATTTATCAGTCACCTAAATTATCTGCTGAGAATCCAATATGGAAGCAATCGAACGCTAAACATGTTGCAATGGACACTTCCACTATTAACACTTACTCATACTCTTAGAGCTCCATTTAGTCCAACTAAACTAGCCATAGTAGTAAAATAAATCCATGCCCAAAGAATAATAAACCAGATTACTAAAAGTTTTAATTTCATTCTGTCAAATGTAAATTAAGTCAATGCTTTCTCTAACAACAATAAACAACAGGAGAGAGTATGAAAACCTCCTGATAGATTGGTTGCACTCAATCATTAGCTCCTCAAGCTTCTTGTACATGTTCCCAATGGCAGAGTCGAGGTCCCAACCCTTCTCCTCCCATTCTATCCTCTGGTTCTCAATATCTGCAACATCCCTTTCCAAAGCATGCAACTCCCTCTTCATCCTATCTGCATCCCTGGGATTAATCCCTTGCTCCTCCACCTTCTTCTTCAACTCCTCGTTCTCCGCATAAATGCTCTCCTTCTCAGCAACCTTAGTCTCCAACCCTTTCACTTGCTCCTCCAACGACCTCTCCACCGTAGTTATACGCCCTTGTAACTGTTCAATGATAGAATGAAACTTCTTGACATCTTCCTCCAACGCACTCTTTTCATTCTCCAACAACTCTCTCTCCGACGGCCCATTCTTCAACGCCTCCAACTTTGCCTCTTGTGCCTTCAAATTCTCCTCTGATGCATTCACATCCGCAACCAATCGGGCCTTTTCTTGTTCCAACTCCAGCATAAATTGACTATCCAAGTCATCTGCTTCTTTATCTTCTCCCCTAATGTAATGAGAATAATTCTCAACAGTATACCTAAACACCTTATTCTCCGAAGCAAGCTGTTGAGCTCGGGTACTCAACCGGTGATCATCAAATTTACCGAGCTGAACAAGCCAGTGAATCGCTGCAAGTAGACTAGGCCAAGAATGAGGCGTCCCAGGGGCACGTAATGCAGATTTGTTCACTTTTACGGGGCAGTTTAGGCTTTTCAGTAGGGTTTGGAGATCATCGTCGAGTTTTTGTGATTCTGACGGGTTTAGTCCAAAGCGAGAGAGGATGAATTTTAGGGTTTCGGTGATATCTTTAGCAGAAGGGAGAGGGGGTTTGAGAGTAAAAGGGAGAGAGTGAGAGGAAAGGTAAGCGTTGATCGTACGGATAGCGTTGAGTTGATAGGAGCGGTCGGAGATAGGGATAGCGGCGGACCGGGGGTTTACACCGACAGATGACGGCCGACTACTGGCGAAGCTTGCGTCGGAATCACGGCCGCCGGTGGCGACAAATTGCCTTGGGTCGTTTGCCATCTTGGCGGTCGGAGTCGGCGGTGGATGTCGCCAATCCGGTGCTACAGAGTTCGTACGTCGTCGTCCGGCGCCTCTCATTGTTGGAGGATGCTACTGTTGATCTCTGTGGATACTGAGTTTTTTGAGTTGAATTCCCGCTTTGCAATTGGGAAATGAGAAGTGGACATATACGCAATTTTGACCACCATCTACGGTGCACAAAAATTTGCAAATTTAGCCACTTTCGAGACAACTTTAGATATATGGGTTTAAAATCTTATGGCTGAAGTTCTGTACATGATGTTTGACTTGCTAAAGCCTAACTTCAAATAATTTAAAAGCAAGCAACCCTAAGATATTTTTACATAAAGTTCATGCAAATATGACACAATTTAATATATTTTTACATGAATTTCAAGCAAATATATGGCACAACTTTAGACGTTTTTACATGAATTTCAAACATGAGGAATTAGCCTTACAAACTTTAACTTTAACTTTTGTGGCTAAGAAATTTGGAGACTGTAATTATCCACCAAACTTTATTTTTTGTGGATCCTATTAGTACCAGCCACAATCTTCTTATCCATAACTGAATGTTCATTTTCATAATCTTTTTCGTAATCCCTATAAGGAATTGTTTGTAACTGCTATTGTGTATCATCCTATAAAATTTTACTTTCTTTCACCAGTCCGTTATTTTAAAAGCTAACATGTGCACTATTTACATTAAATGATACTCAACACCTAATAATTTTGTTAAGCTTAACATCGTCGGAGCCTTCGATCAAGCAACTCCACTAATCACTCGATCTGTGGAGTCACATACTAGCACTTCGGCTAGGCTTACAGTTAGCTAAGGACTTTAACCTCTCGCCAATTTAAATAGAAATTGATTCTCATGTATTATGCACCGTGATCGTACATGACAATGAACTTTACTTACTTATTATTTCTGATTGCAGGTCATTGATGCTAGAACTGGGTCGCGTGGAGCTTAGACATGTCTACCGAGAAGCTAACGTTGTAGCAGATGTCTTGGCTAAGCATGGCATGAACCTCACACCCTTAGATGGACGACAACCATGGCATCCCTTATATTACTTTATCTCCCCTCTTTGTTTTATCAGCTTTTAATAAGGACTGTTCTGAAGACTTGAACGTTCAAACAGTCTTAACTTGTAATAACTATAATTGTTACGTTACTTAATTTCTAATATAAGTTTAGCCAAAAAAAAAAAAAAAAACTAAATGTCCATTGCAGTATAGGCATAAAATGTGTTAGTAGAAGGGTCACGTTGTCAACCTAAAAAGGAACTCTTACCTAAAATCCCCACCCTTTTCCCTTTTAAATCAGTTGCTTATAAAACTCTTTATTCTCCCTCTATATATATGACATGATGTGTTACTTTATCATCTAAATTCGATCTCTCCCCTTGTCAATAACGTGATTAAACTTTCATAAATAAAGCTTCTCTTAGTGTAAAGTCGATCAAAAATTGCAGAACCAAATTGTCCATTAGTTAAAATTTGTTGTGTTTTGACTACAAAGTTCTAAATAAGTGAAGTTTATACAAAAGGAAATAATTCGACCATCTTCTGGTACCATGCTCAGTTAATAAAGTAACTTACACAGAATATTTAAATGATAAGCTGTGTAGAAGATTCAATTTGACCCACTAAAGTAAACGAAGAGAAAAGGCAATTTACCGACTCTAACATTGTGCAATACATATTCACCCTTAAAATGGATAAGAATTAAATTTATACGCGATTTTAAAAATATACGGGTTAATCCGATACAAGTGATTAATAATGTTAGATAAGCAAATGAAACATAGAATAAATAGCCAAACCAGCAATAGTATTTAATCCGGGCTCGGCTGTGGGCTTAACAATTAATCTGCCTTCGATTCGTAGCCAAGATATATATGAATAGTTATGAACAAGAATAAGAGCCTTTGAATAGCTTAGAAACAAAGAAAAAAAGTTTATATTGCCTTAATATGCGTGTTACAATGTCCTCATTGAATAATAAACTTCCCTTTTATATAGTAGGAGAGTTTTACCCTAAGTAGAATTCAAAAAAAAGTAAAAATCTTCCTCTTCGCTAATCACTGATCTGCTGTCGATACTAACCGAGATCCACGATGTGATATCCGGTTGGGTACGGATATCACGGCCCTTTGTTAAAAGTGCGCGGACGTTTGGTAATGCTTTCTGAGGTCTTGAAGCTCGAACTGGATCCGGGAGGCGTGGTCTCGATAGCTCCGAGGGCAAGTGTTTTGTTCGGGCATTGATACGAGAGGCTCCTAGCTTCGATTCTGATTCCTTGTAGTTACGTCCTTGCTTTGTTTGCCCCACCGAGAAATCGGGGTGCTAATTATCCTCGATTTTACCCGTATACATGTAGTCCCCTCGTTTCTCAGAGAGTAGGTTTGCCGAAATGATGAGAAACGATAGATGTTCTCATATTCCTTCCTCCGTACGTTACAACCAAAATGACGAAGAAGTCGAAACGTCCCATCAGTCGCATCGCTCTGACTTCGGACACATGTCAACCATCGGTTAGTTGCCTCCGAATGTGAAGCGTCGCGTACTTCCCCTATAAAATTCTATCCCTTTTTCTTTTTCCACTTTCCGATCAAGTTTCTACCTTCGAATTCTCTAGCTATCACCAACTTCCTTTATATCTTCATCCTTGATCTTCAAATTCTCATAGTTGTTCTTCGGTTCTTACCTGGATTTTCTTCGAACCTTCATATTGTGTTCTTCAGCCTTCAAACTTGTTCCTTCAAACCCCCATACTTTTTCTTTAAATCTTCAAACATTCTCAAGTAGTAATGGCAAAAACATCCAAGTCAGTCCCTCAGCAGGCTGCCTCTTCATCCTCCCAACCGGCCGCCGGTACTGAGGTGATCGCTCCCGAAATTGTTGTTCTCGAGACGGCTGCTCCCAAAGTGGTTGCCACTGAGTCGACTGCCACTGAACCGGCTCCCGAGCCCCTCTTGAAAATGTTTATTCCCGGGGACTGTTCAATTGCAGACGACTTCAAGGTCGAGAAACCCTCATCCAAATAGGACCGGGGTGAAGGAGCATCGAGGTATATATGCTCCATTACCAAAGACGTCCTTCCCACGGTTTGAGAGGAATATAAATGGGAAGGCAAAGACATAGTAGTCCCCGGACCTAAGGATGCTATTACTACCCACGTGGAGGGGTATTCAAGTGTTTACACTTACCCCTTCACACTTAGCCCGGTAGACCCGGTTGTTTTGGATTTTTCCAAAAGATACGAGGTGTGCCTTGGAAAAATCCACCCGTCTCTCTGGAGGATCGTGATCCTCCTCCGTTACTTTCGTTGGTTCACCATCGACCACCTGTTCTATCTATACAGTCCCCGAATCTTCTGATGGGGACTAATCAATCTTACTCGTCGGGCCAGCAAGACCCCCTTCTCGAGTATTGACGAAGACCGAGACCAAGGCTAGTAAGGGCGCTTCGTTCGGGTGAAGACCTAAGATATGATCCCTCCCGAGTTTATGCCATTCCCCGAGAAGTGGAATGCATCTCGTAAGTGCAGCCCTTCCTTAAGTATCAATTTTTCTTCATTTTCTTTCTCGTCATTCATATTTATGGTTATGCAGCTGTTGCCCGGGTTCCAAATGCGGATCCCCGGCTTAAGTAGTGGATCGAAGGCATCTGCAAATGAATGTCATAATTCGAGCTCTCATGGAGCATGCTTTCGAAGGGCCTATGTGAGATCTGTTCTCATGGTAAGGTTCTCCTTCGAATAACTATTACCGTGTTCTTAACTCACATCATACTGACATTTCTTCTCTCTTTTATAGGTTTGCCTAAGACCATCGAGCTTAGGCTTTTGGAAGGGGATGAGGGCATATCTTTGTCCGTTGATCCCTTTGTGACGGGACAGTCAGGGGTTGCCGCGGGGGAAAAGAAGAAGAGGAAAAGAAAAACTTCAGGCTCCCAGGGTCCCGAGGTAAAGCCAAAGAAGAGGGTGGCTCACAAGCCCAAGAAGAGTACCAGCTCCCTAGTGCTAGATTATGACTCTCTTCTCCCGCTCAGGGATGAGTCGAAAGAAGACAACATTTTTATTACCCGTGGATCGGCAACCGAGGGGGAGATTCATGAGGCCGACCTTCCTAGACTCTAGAGGCCGATACGGGGACGGGGGATGAGACCCCCCGGGACGCCGGCTCCGCTCCGAAGGAAGCGCTCAGTGTAATAGAAATTATGGGGACTCCCTCCTATACCGAGTCCATGCTTGAGGAGGCCCAAGCAGGAAAAGAGAAATCCAATGAAGGGGTTCATGGCATGGACGATCCCCTTCATTCTTTCTTTGATGGTTTGGACTTGTCCACTTTAGAAGATTTTTTCGGGTTGCGCGACCTCGAAGTCCCGAAGAAGGATACATCTTCGGAAGCTGGTGGGCCAAGTTCGAGCCCAAAATTGATTAATCAGTTCCCCGCTCCGAGTGTGGACCCCGGTCATAAGAGATCGGTTATTCTTACTGTCCTAGAGGATGCCCAGGTTCTATCTACCTAGTGACCGAGGAGGACTAGGCAAAAATGAATGGGGTGGACGTGGCGTGTCTTTTCAATGAGGCGCGGTAGGCGTTGAACGTCTTCTTTGAATTTTACTTAGGTTTAGATATCTCTCACGACTTTCATTATTTTACAGGCCTCTGTTCGTTACCACGAGAGCTTCCTCCGATACTGTTTTGAGTTCAATCAACTCGAGCTCGAGCTCAAGGAGCAGGCTCAAAAGAGGGATATGTACACGATCCTTAGCGAGCAACAAGACAGGACCGTCTAGGACCTTAAGGCCGAGCTGGATAGGGCTCAGAAGGAAGCATCGACCCTGAGACGGGAACATGCTGACTTGGTTGAAAGGTAAAGGTCTTTGAAGTTAGAACCAATAAACTAGCCGTAGTGGCTAATGACAAAACCTCGCAGGTCTAACAGAAGATCGACCAGGTCGACCAACTCCGAAAGAAGATGAACAAGATCCAAGCCATGGCCGATGGTGGAAGAGCAATATGGACCTACTCGCTTCGAAAAAGGAAACTGCCCAGGAAACACTGACATCGGTAGAGGTTCAACTTCGGGTGGTGAAGGAGAAAGCTGACAAGCGGGATCAACTAAATGAAGATCTCCGAGCATAGTTGAGCTCGGCTGTCGCAAAATAGGGCGCCCTCGGTAGAGAGCACGAGGCAATGAAGTCCAAGCTGGAGACAACCTCTACCGATGCTGAGGAGATGGTGGCCCAATATAAGGCCGATGTCGAAGCAATCGAGTCCTGCCTAGAGACCAATGCCGAATATGTGAGGCGAATGTCTCGAAGGGAGATCCTCGAAGAAATCCATGCCAAGGATTTGACCTATCGGTCGAGATCGAGGACGCAATAAAGCTTGAGGCTGAGGTGAAGAAACTTTCTGAGACTGAAGGTTTCGAGGATTTTGGGGGGTCCGAAGGCTCCGATGGTTCCGGCGACTAGTCGGGCCCCGATGAAGATCAGTCATGAATTCCTTAGAACTTTTTTAGTTTTTGTCTTGTGTATATTTTTTGTCTATTTTGAGGCCGTTTTTGTTGGGCCTTTGTAAATACATTCCGGAGTATATTAAATTTCCCTTTTTAGCAATTTCAAGTCTACGTTTTTAGCATCTTTTCATAATCTCTATTCTTGCAAATATTTTTGATGTCTTAGCATAGAATCAAATGTAGTAAAAAGTCGTATGTTTTTTATATGTCCAAATAAAGCCCGACTTCGATGCAAGTTTATTTGCTCGAGGCCTTGAAAACTCGGTGTGATCGGCAGTTTTCCCAAGATGTTTAAGTGATTTTAGACGATGCTTTTGCCGAGGGTAACCTTTTAGCAGGTTTCGAATTTTTATAAAGGCCTTATGTTCTGATTACGAGTTTTGGACGTCTCCGAGCCATTTTTTGGGGTGGACTTAGCCTTTCGTGTTTAGGCATTACCTAATAGGTTTTGTGCCTCCGAGATTTGATAGCCGAGTTACCCGAACTTATATCAGATGACAGTTCCCGAGTAGCGCTAGCCCTTAGGCTCGATAGTCCCTGAATAGGGATATCCCTTAGGCTCGATAGTCCCCGAATAGGAGTAGCCCTTAAGCTTGATGTTTGAAGAGGCAAAAATACGTAATAGCAAGGTAGAATTTTTCTTTCATTTCTGTATGTAAAGTACATGATTGAAAGCATGTAAAATCTTGTATTATGTCTAAGGTGGCCTACGCGGACACGGTTCACTTGACCTTTTGGCTCTTACAATAAATCCTAACCGCAGAGCCTAAACTGTTCAAGTACACAGTTTCCTTCTTTTCTTGCTAAGAACCTTAACCTGATGGTGATGGCCCCCAGTATTCGAGGTCTATCTTGAGAGGTCTCAGATACTGTTGATACGCCCATCGACTCCGATTTAAAACCGATCTTCGAATCTAAGTTAGCACAATTTACTGTTGCCTCGTTAAAAACCTTGCCGGAAAACCCATTTGGGACAAAACCAGTTCAAGAGAAAAAGAGTGCAACGCGTGGTTTCAGACCTAATAGTCACATTCTCCTTTGGTTGTTGCATGCAAGTGTTATCCTGATTAATAATATTATAAAAAAGTAAATGAGATCGTACCTTAGTAGTAGTATTGCTTTAAGTGCGTCACGTTCCAGTTGTTCGGTAGCGGTGCATAATTTCCCGCTTCGAGTTTGTACGAGACCTTGCCGGTAATTTCGATGACTCGATATGGTCTTTCCCATTTCGGTCCCAACTTTCCCTCGTTCGGGTTTCGGGTATGCAGTGTTACATTTCTTAACACCAAGTCCCCAATCTTGAAGTGTCGGAGGTTGACTCTTCGGTTGTAATATATTTCTATACGCTATTTCTGGGTGGCCAACTGGACTAGGGCGGTCTGTCGTTCTTCATCCAATAGTTCCACGCTCGTACTCATGTCTTTACCGTTCGATTCTTCGGGCGCATATCGGAACATGAGGCTCAGTTCTCCCACTTCGACCGGTATTAATGCTTCGGCACTGTAGACCAATGAAAATAGGGTGGCCCCGGTACAAGACTTCGAAGTTGTACGGTATGTCTACAAGACTTCGGGCATAATTTTCTTCCATCTCTCTTTGGCATCGGTCAAACTTTTTTTCAAGTTTTGGAGTATGATCTTGTTTGTAGATTCTGCTTGTCCGTTCCCACTAGGGTGATAGAGTATGGATAGTAGCTTTTTAATCTTGTGGTCTTCGAAAAACTTATTTACCTTGCTCGCGATGAATTGCTTCCCATTATCACACACGATCTCGGTTGGTATCCCGAACTAGCGTATTATGTGGTCCCAAATGAAGTCAATGACTTCTTTTTCCCGGACTTTCTCGAACGCTTGAGATTTCACCCATTTAGAAAAATAATCATTCATAAATGGTATGAATTAAGCCTTACCATGTGCCCTCGTCATGGGACCGACGATGTCCATTCCCCATTTCATGAATGGCCATAGGGACAAGACCGAATGGAGTAGCTCTTCGGGTTGATGGATCATCGATACATGTCTTTGACAGCCATCACACCTTTGTACAAAGTCCTTTGCATCTTTCTCCATGTCGATCCAGTAATAGTCGGCCCTGATTATCTTCTGAACCAAAGATTCTGCCCCCGAATGGTTTCCGCTTATGCCTTCGTGAACTTTCTCAAGACATATTCGGTATCTCCCGGCCCCAAGCATATGGCGAGCGGCCCGTCAAATGTTCTTCTGAATAGAGTCCCTTCGGACATGCTTAACCTGGCGGCCTTTGTGCGTAGAGCTCTTGATTCTTTAGGATCCGAGGGAAACTTCCCAGTCTTCAAATAGTCTATGTATTTGCTTCTACAATCCCAAGTTAAACTTGTTGAGTTTATTTCGGCATGACCTTTTTCCACTACCGATTTCATGAGCTGTACGGCCGTTCCTGAGATGAATTCATCGCCATTAACCGATGACCCCAAGTTAGCCAGAGCATCGGCCTCGCTATTTTGATCTTGGGGCACGTGCTGTACACCTTCGCATTCGTTCCTCTTTTACTTCGAATACCCCATTGACTTGATTTATGTCACGATCCCAAATTCCCTGCGTAGGATGTCGTGATGGCACCTAGTCTCTAAAACTAGGTAAGCCTATCAATGCGGAATAAAAATAGAAATCTGAAATAAATAAATCTGAAACTTTACACAATTACAACTCCCAAAACCTAGTAGAAATAAGTCACAAGTTTCTAAGAATTTAATCCTCAATGTCTCTATATATCAAGGTCTAAAGAAAAATAAGGAAGCAACATAATAATGATAGAAGGGGACTCCTGAGTCTGCGGACGCTGGCAGATATACCTCGAAATCTCTGTGCACAGGTAACTCACTGAAGTCGGGGCTGGTAAAGAGTACCTGAATCTGCACAAAAAGATGTGCAGAAGCGTAATATGAGTACACCACAGCGGTACCCAGTAAGTGTCAAGCCTAACCTTGGTAGAGCAGTGACGAGGTCATGTCAGGCCCTACTGGAAAATAAATAATGGCATAGTAAAATATTTAACAATATAATAGATAAAATGATAATGAAAATGAATCAAGTAGTGTGTCACTATTTAATTACACTAAATAATGGCATTTAATACCTCGCGGAAAACAAAACAGAATTCTTTTCAACTTTAAGAAAATCACAACAATAATCAAAGGCAACTGCGGCCATAAATCAATATCAACAAGGGAACTCCCAAGGTACCGCCTCGTAGTCCCAAATCATAAATAAATATACAATATCTCATTTTCTTATCTCACCGCGGGAGCCTTCACAATTTATTTGAAAGAAAATATTTTTTTCCGAAATAGCATCCCGCGTTTTAGCCATCCTTATCATACCGCATGACTTCTAGTAGTTCCCCCTACTAGCCACACGTATCAAGCCACCCTTATCTCACCGCATGCGTTTCAATACCCAGACCTTATACCACCGCATGTGTATCAATATCACAATATATCACAATTTGCACCTCAAGTGCTCAAATAATTTAACTTGCCAAAATAATTCAACAACAATATTTTTTCACAATAAAGAGCTCACGGCGCATGCCAAAATAAATCATCAATAATAATTTTCCACAATAAAGAGCTAACAGCTCCATCACAATGAGTACGAAAATCTTACAAAAATATTCAGGAATAAATAATTCAGGAAAATAATATTTCAAAATCTTTAATATGTTGCTTCAATATCAAGTTTAAAAATGTCAAATACTCTATATTAGTAATATTTAATTTAAAGAAAATTAACCTTCAAATAATGCACAGAATAAAAGAAATCAAGTTTCAACTAAACAGGTAAAACAATTAGCAGAAAAAAGTCAAACAAATTTAAAGTATATATCTCATATTGATGATGAAGAATATAACAAGATAACATAATTTAATAAATGCGCAACAGTGATCTACACAATTTAAAAATATAATCTTTCACATTTAGCCCCTGTACACACTCATCACCTCGTTTACACGACTTTCAACATATTTCAATAATCACATCAATACCAATCCTAGGGAAAATCCCCCCACCCCCACCCCCACTCCCTCCCAAATTTAGACAAGTCGCTTACCTCGACTTGCTCCAATTTAACCAAGTATTATATTTTTTTCTCGATTTCCGACTCCGATCGACTCGTATCTAAGCATAATTAATTCGATACATTCAACAAAAATTATAGGAATCAATTTCATAAGAAAATATTATATTTTTCAATAAAATCCGAAATTAGCTCAAAAATTGTCCGCGAGGCCCACATCTCGGAATCTGGCGAAACTTACAAAATCCGACAACCCATTGAATATCGAGTCCAACCATACCAGTTTCACTCAAATCCGACTTCGGATCGACACCGAAATCTCAAAAATTCATTTCTATGAGATTTCTAAAATTTTCTAAATTTCTATCTCAAAACACTATTTAAATGGTGAAAACAATGATAAATTCGTGTATATTGACCAAATCCGAGTTATAATCATTTACCCCAATGTTTTTCCTTGAAAATATATCAAAATCGCCTCTGCTTAAGCTCCAATTTGTCAAAAATAGCAAATGGAACGAAGTCCCCTGTTTTTATAACTTACAGATCTGTTAGGGAGCCCGATTTTTACAACATTTCTAGCAGAAAAATTGCTGCAGTTTTTGCAGCAGCTAAGTCCCACTTTTGATCCGTTAACCATCTGAAACTCACCCGAGGCCCTCGGGACCTCAACCCAATACACCAATAGGTCCTAAAACATCATACCAACTTATTTGAAACCTTAAATCACATCAAACAACGCTAAAATCACAAATCACACCCAAATTCAAGCTTAATGAAACTTAAGAATTTCCAATTTCTACATTCGGTGTTGAAACCTATCAAATCAAGTCCGATTGACCTTAAATTTTGCACACAAGTCATAAATGACATAACAGAGCTATGAAAATTTTTGGAACTGAATTCCGACCCCGATCTCAAAAGGTCAACTTCCCGGTCAAACTTTCAAACTTTAAATTCCTATTGTTTTGCCATTTCAAGCCTAATTTCACTACAGACTTTCAAATAAAATTCTGATCATGCTCGTAAGTCCAAAATCACCCTACGGAGCTGTTGGAATCATCAAAATTTTATTCCAGGGTCGTTTGCACACAATTCGACATCCTGTCACTATTTGAACTTAAACTTTTAATTTTTTTATCAAAATTCCATATCTCGGGCTAGGGACCTCAGAATTTGATTCTGGGCATACGCCCAAATCCCAAATCAAGATACGGACCTACCGGAACTGTCAAAACACTGATCCGACTCTGTTTGCTCAAAATGTTGACCAAAGTCAACTCAGTTGAGTTTTAAAGCTCTAATTCACATTTTAATCCATTTTTTTCACATAAAAACTTTTCAGAAAATTTTACGGACTATGCACGCAAGTCGAGGAATAATAAATAGTGTTTTTGAGGTCTTAGAGCACAGAATTAATTATTAAATTTAAGGATGATATTTTGGGTCATCACATTCTCCGCCTCTAAAACAAACGTTCGTCCTCGAACGGAGTTAGAAAAAGTACCTGAGCTAGTGAATAAGTGTGGATAACAGCTGCGCATATTATACTCGGTATCCCAAGTCGCCTCTTCGACCGGATGACCCATTCACTGAACCTTCACGGAAGCAATGTTCTTTGACCTCAGTTTTCGAACCTGCCTATCCAAAATAGCTATTGGTTCCTCAACATAAGATAGATCCTTGTCAAACTGAACTGAACTGAAGTCTAACACATGAGACGAATCACCGTGATATTTCCAAAGCATGGAAACATGGAATACCGGATGAACCGTAGAGAGACTAGGTGGTAGTGCAAGTTTGTAAGCCACATCTCCAACTCTCTCAAGAATCTCAAAAGGCCCAATATACCCAGGGCTCAACCTGCCCTTCTTCCCAAACCTCATCACACCCTTCATTGGCGAAACCCGGAGCAATACCCGCTCACCAACAATGAATGCAACATCACGAACCTTCCGATCTGCATAACTCTTCTGTCTAGATTGGGTTGTACGAAGTCCATCCTAAATCAACTTAACCTTTTCCAGTGCATCCTGAACCAAGTTTGTACCCAATAGCCTAGCCTCGCCTAGTTCGAACCAACCCACTGGGGACTGGCACCGCCTACCATACAAAGCCTCATACGGAGCCATCTGAATGCTTGACTGGTAACTATTTTTGTAAGCAAACTCCGCAAGTGGTAAGAACTGATCCCAAGCACCCCCAAAATCTATCACACACGCACGAAGCATATACTCCAGTATCTGAATAGTGCGTTTAGACTGCCTGTCCGTCTGAGGGTGAAATGTTGTACTCAACTCTACCCGAGTACCCAACTCACGTTGTACTACCCTCCAGAACCGTAATGTAAACTGCGTACCCCGGTCAGAGATGATAGATACCGGTACGCCATGGAGTCTGACAATCTCGCGAATATAGACCTGAGCCAGCTGCTCCGAAGAGTAAGTAGTAACCACAAGAATGAAATGAGCTGACTTGGTCAATCTATCCACAATCACCCAAGTTGTATCGACCTCCCTCTGAGTCCGTGGGAGCCCAACAACGAATCCATAATGATCCTCTCCCATTTCCATTATGGAATCTCTAACTTCTGAAGCAATCCACCCAGTCGTTGATGCTCATATTTCACCTGTTGACAATTTAGACACCGAGCTACATACTCCACTATGTATTTCTTCATCCACCTCCACCAATAGTGATATCTCAAGTCCCGATACATCTTTGCAGCACCCGAATGAATGGAATATTGCGAACTGTGAGCCTCGTGGAGAATCAAATCACGCAAAGCCATCTACATTGGGTACACATAGCATGCCCTGCATCTGTAATACAGCCTCATCTCCAATAGTGACTTCCTTGGCATAACCGTGCGGAACTGTATCCTTAAGGACAAGCAAATGGGGGCCATCATACTAACGCTCCCTGATACGATCATAAAGAGAAGACTGAGAAACCACACAAGCCAAAACTCAACTCGGCTCGAAAATATCCAATCTAACAAACGGGTTGGCCAAGGCATGAACATCCAGGGCTAAAGGCCTCTCTTCTACCGGTAAATATGCTAAGCTACCCAAACTTTCCGCCTTACGACTCAAGGCATCGGCCACTACATTGGCCTTCCCAGGATGATAGAGAATGGTGATATCATAATCCTTAAGCAACTCCAACCACCTCCGCTGCCGCAAATTAAGATCCTTCTATTTAAATAGATGTTGTAGGCTTCGGTGATCGGTGTAGACCTCACAATGGACACCGTACAAATAATGCCGCCAAATCTTCAAGGCATGAACAATAGCTGCTAACTCAAGGTCGTGTACAAGATAATTCTTCTTATGCACCTTTAACTGTCTGGACGCGTAGGCAATCACCCTACCGTCTTGCATCAACACTGCACCGCGACCAATACGCGATGCATCACAATACACAATATAAGCCCTTGAACCTATATGTAATACCAATACTGGGGATGTAGTCAAAGCTGTCTTGAGCTTTTGGAAGCTTTCCTCACATTCCTTGGTCCACCTAAACGGAGCACCCTTCTGGGTCAATTTGGCCATAGATGCAGTAATAGAAGAGAAACCCTTTACAAATCGGCGATAATACCCTGCCAAACCAAGGAAACTTCGGATTTCCGTAACTAAAGACGGTCTGGACCAACTCAGAATTCACACTTTGAAAATTTTGCATATAACTTATTTTCTCTCAAAATCTGAAGCACAATCCTCAAGTGATGTTCATGATCTTCCCAACTCCGGGAATACACCAGAATGTCGTCAATAAACATAATGACGAAAGAATCAAGATAAGGCTGAAATACACTATTCATTATGTACATAAATACTGGTGGGGAGTTGGTTAGCCCAAAAGACATCACAAGGAATTCGTAATGACCGTACCGAGACCTGAAAGCAGTCTTCGGGATATCTGGCTCCCGAATCTTCAACTGATGATAGCCTTAACGTAAGTCAATCTTAGAGAATACGCTGGCACCCTGAAGCGGATCAAATAGATCATTAATGTGTGGCAATGGATACTTGTTCTTCACTGTAGCCTTGTTCAGCTGGCGGTAATCAATACACTTCCGCATAGAACCATCCTTCTTCTTCACAATTAAGACATGAGCACCCCAAGATGATACACTAGGCCGAATGAAACCCTTATCAAGCAACTCATGTAACTGTTCTTTTAATTCTTTCAACTCTGTTTGGGCCATACGATATGATGGAATAGAAATAGGCTGAGTACTGGTAATAAATCAATGCCAAAGTCAATATCCATGTCGGGTGTGATACCTGGAAGATCTGTTGGAAATACATCAGGAAAATCCATTATTACAAGAACTGATTCCATAGTAGGAGTATCAATACTAACATCTCTTACATAGGCGAGATACGCATCACACCCCTTCTCAACGATTCGTTGAGCTTTAAGAAATGAAACAACCCTGCTAGGAACATGATCCGAGGTATCTCTCCACTCTAGCCGTGGTAGACCTGGCATAGTCAACGTCATCGTCTTGGCGTAACAATCAAGAATAACAAGATAGGGCGACAACTAGTCCATGCCCAAAATAATATCGAAATCCACCATACTGAGCAATAATAAATCAGCCCTGGTCTCAAAACCACTGATAACAATTAAACACGACCGATACACACGGTCCACAATAATAGATTCACCCACGGGTGTAGATACATAAATAGAAGAACTCAAGGAATCACGTGATACGCCCAAATACGGGCAAAATAAGATGACACATAAGAATAAGTGGAACCTGGATCAAATAAGACTGATGCATCTCTATGACAGACCGAAATAATACATGTGATAACAGAATCGAATGCAACGTCCTCTGCCCTAGAAGGAAGGGCATAATATCTGGCCTGGCCTTCCCCTCTAGGGCGACCTCCACCTCTGGATGACTATGCAGGTGGAGTGGAAACTGGTGCAGTAATCATGGCCTGAGAAGCCTGAGGGCCCTGTGGAATAGGTGGGGCCTGAGAAATCTGTGGAGGTTCACCCCTCCTAAATCTGGGGCAATCTCTCATAATATGACGAGTGTCATCACACTCAAAACAAGCCTTCGGAGGACGTGGCTGTTAGGATTGGCTCGGGCCTGATCGACTAGACTGCCTACTGAAAGCACCTCGTACAGGAGGTACATAAGACACTAGCAGTGCATAATATGGAACCTGAGGTCTGGGAGTAGCCGAAATACCACTGGAAGCTGGAAGTGCTAAATGAATAGGACGACTCACATAACCTCTACCATGACGGGCTGCAACTGGGGCACGAGATTATTATATGTGCCAGAATCTCAGGGTCTCTTAGCTTCCCTCTTTTCTCTCTCCCAGATCTGCATACCTTCCAATCTCCTAGCAATTGACACCACCTGCTGGTATGTGATGTCCATCTCTAGCTCTCGGGCCATATTGTATCTAATATTAGGGCGGAGACCCTCAATAAATCTGTGAACCCACTCTCGAACAGTAGCAACTAAGGCTGGTGCATGCATCGCCAAATCATTGAATAGGATCGCATACTCTGACACAGTCATAGAACCCTGGCACATCTGCTCAAACTCTGCGCGCCATGCATCTCTAAGACTTTGAGGAACATACTCCCTTAAGAACATATCTGAAAATTAAGTCCAAGTGAGTGAAGATGCCTTAGCGGGACTATCCAACTCATATGCCCGCCGCCACTGGTAGGCTGCTCCTTTAAAGTGGAATGTCATGAAAGAAACCCCACTGGAATCCACAATACCCATAGTACGAAGGATACGGTGACATTCCTCCAGAAAACCCTGAGCATCCTCTGAAGCTAAACCACTGAAAGTAGGAGGGTGGTACTTCTTGTACCTCTCGAGCATAAGCTGCTCCCCCTCTGAAACTGTTGTCCTAATCTCAAGCCGAACCGGGACAACTGGCTGCACTGGTATAACCTCTGGGTCATGGTCAACTTGGGCCCGTGGCTCTAGAGTATGGGCGGTGGGAGTCTGTGCTCCTTCCCCGGCCTGAGATGTGGCAGGAGCAAGTGGAATTAACCCTGCATGAGCTAAAGTGCAAAACATGCTCAAACACTGGGCAAGAGTCTCATGAAGTGCAAGAGTAGTAACATGCATCTCGGGTGCCTGCTCTCCAACTGGAGTTACTGGCTGCACCACGTGGTCTTCCTCGGCCTCTTACGGCTCTAACAGGGGGCGCGCGTGTCTGATCATCGGATCCAGTTGTGCGTGTCCTCACCATCTGTGAGAGAATAAAAAGATAATAATTTAGAACTTTGAAATCAACAAAGGCGCACGATAAGGAATCAAAGAAGTGAATATTTTCTAACAGTTTCATAGCCTCTCGAAGATAAGTACAGACGTCTCCGTACCGATCCGCAAGACTCTACTAAACCTGTTTGTGACTCATAACACCTATGAACCTAGAGCTCTGATACCAACTTGTCACGACCCCAAATTCCCTCTGTAGGATGTCGTGATATTACCTAATCTTTAAAACTAGGTAAGCCTATCAATGCGGAATAAAAATAGAAATCTGAAATAAATAAATCTGAAACTTTACATAATTACAACTCTCAAAAACTAGTAGAAATAAGTCACAAGCTTCCAAGAATTTTATCCTCAATGTCTCTATATATCAAGGTCCAAAGAAAAATAAAGAAGCAACATAATAATGATAGAAGGGGAATCCAGAGTCTGCGGACGCTGGCAGATATACCTCGAAATCTCCGTGCACAGGTAACTTACTGAAGTCGAGGCTGGTAAAGAGTACCTGAATTTTCACAAAAAGATGTGCAAAAGCATAGTATGAGTACATCACAGCGGTACCCAGTAAGTGCCAAGCCTAACCTCGGTAGAGTAGTGATGAGGTCAGGTCGGGCCCTAATGGAAAATAAATAATGGCATGGTAAAATATTTAACAATATAATAGATAAAATGACAATAAAAATGAATCAAGTAGTGTGTCACTATTTAATTACACCAAATAATGGCAATTAATACCTCGCGGAAAACAAAACAGAATTCTTTTCAACTTTAAGGAAATCACAACAATAATCAAAGGCAACTGCGGCCATAAATCAATATCAACAAGGGCACTCCCGAGGTACCGCCTCGTAGTCCCAAATCATAAATAAATATACAATATCTCATTTCCTTATCTCACCGCGGGAGCCTTCACAATTTATTTGAAAGAAAATATTTTTTCCGAAATAGCATCCCGCGTTTTAGCTATCCTTATCACACCACATGACTTCTAGTTGTTCCCCCTACTAGCCACGCGTATCAAGCCACCCTTATCTCACCGCATGCGTTTCAATACTCAGACCTTATACCACCGCATGCGTATCAATATCACAATATATCACAATCTGCACCTCAAGTACTCAAATAATTTAACTTGCCAAAGTAATTGAGCAACAATATTTTTTCACAATAAAGAGCTCACGGCTCATGCCAAAATAAATCATCAATAATATTTTTTCACAATAAAGAGCTCACGGATCCATCAAAATGAGTATGAAAATCTTACAAAAATATTCAGGAAAAAATAATTCAGGAAAATAATATTTCAAAATCTTTAATACGTTGCTTCAATATCAAGTTTAAAAATATCAAATACTTCATATTAGTAATATTTAATTTAAAGATAATCAACCTTCATATAATAAAAGAAACTAAATTTTAATTAAACAGGTAAAATAATTAGCAGAAAAAAGTCAAGCAAATTTAAAGTATATATCTCAGATCAATGATGAAGAATATAACAAGATAAAATAATTTAATAAATGTGCAACGGTAATCTACATAATTTTAAAATATAATCTTTCACATTTAGCCTGTGTACACACTCGTCACCTCGTGTACACGACTTTCAACACATTTCAATAATCACATCAATACCAATCCTAGAGAAAATTTTCCTACACAAGGTTAGACAAGTCACTTACCTCGACTTGCTCCAATTTAACCAAGTAATATACTTTTTCCTCTATTTTCTGACTCTGATCGACTCGTATCTAGTCATAATTAATTCGATACAGTCAACAAAAATTATAGGGATCAATTTCATAAGAAAATATTACATTTTTCAATAAAATCCGAAATTAGCTCAAAAATTATCCGCGAGGCCCACGTCTCGGAATCTGGCGAAACTTACAAAATCCGACAACCCATTGAATTACGAGTCCAACCATACCAGTTTCACTCAAATTCGACTTCGGATCGACACCGAAATCTCAAAAATTCATTTCTATGAGATTTCTAAAATTTTCCCAAATTTCTATCTCAAAACACTATTTAAATGGTGAAAACAATGACATATTCGTGTATATTGACCAAATCCGAGTTATAATCATTTACCCCAATGTTTTTCCTTGAAAATATATCAAAATCGCCTCTGCTTAAGCTCCAATTTGTCAAAAATGGCAAATGGGACGAAGTCCCCTATTTTTATAACTTAGAGATCTGTTAGGGAGCCCGATTTTGATAGCATTTCCAGCAGAAAAATTGCAGCAGTTAAGTCCCACTTTTAATCCGTTAACCATCTGAAACTCACCCGAGACCCTCGGGACCTCAACCCAATACACCAACAAGTCCTAAAACATCATACGAACTTATTTCAAAACCTCAAATCACATCAAACAACGCTAAAATCACAAATCACACCCCAATTCAAGCTTAATGAAACTTAAGAATTTCCAACTTCTACATTCGGTGTCGAAACCTATCAAATCAAGTCCGATTGACCTCAAATTTTGCACACAAGTCATAAATGATATAACAGAGCTATGAAAATTTTTGGAACTGGATTCCGACCTCGATATCAAAAAGTCAACTCCCCGGTCAAACTTTCAAATTTGAAATTCCTATTGTTTTGCCATTTCAAACCTAATTTCACTACGGACTTTCAAATAAAACTCCGATCATGCTCCTAAGTTCAAAATCACCATACGGAGTCGTTGGAATCATCAAAATTCTACTCCGGGTCCGTTTGCACACAATTCGACATCCGATCACTATTTGAATTTAAACTTTTAATTTTTCATCAAAATTCCATATCTCGGGCTAGGGACCTCGGAATTTGATTCCGGGCATACGCCCAAATTCCAAATCACGATACGGACCTACCGAAACTGTCAAAACACTGATCCGAGTTCATTTGCTCAAAATGTTGACCAAGGTCAACTCAGTTGAGTTTTAAAGCTCTAATTCACATTTTGATCCATTTTTTTCACATAAAAATTTTTCGGAAAATTTTACGGACTATGCACGCAAGTCGAGGAATGATAAATAGTATTTTTTGAGGTCTTAGAACACATAATTAATTATTAAATTTAAAGATGGCATTTTGGGTCATTACAATTTACCAAGAGGAGGGAATCACACTTAGCTTCGACCACCTCAGCCCCAAGGCTTTTAGCCAATTTGAGATCTGCAATCATAGCCTCATACTCGGCCTCATTGTTAGTCAATTTCACAGTTCTAATAGACTGCCTAACTACGTTACCCGTAGGCGGCTTCAATACGATGTCGAGTCCGAACCCCTTTGCGTTCGAGAAACCGTCCGTAAAGAGGTTCTAGATTCCCGAGGAAGTCCCCGAGGTTAACAATAACTCCTTTTCGACGTCGGGTATTAAGGTCGGCATGAATTCAGTCACGAAGTCTGCCAAAATTTGTGATTTGATGGCAGTTCGAGGTCGATATTCGATATCATACCCGCAAATTTCTACGACCCATTTGGTCAATCGGCCCGAGAGCTCGGGTTTGAGCATAATGTTCCTTAGTGGGTAAGAGGTTACGACACATACGAGGTGGGATTGAAAATACGGTTTTAACTTTCTGGAGAAGCTTAACAAAGCGAGCATCAATTTTTTCAGGTGAGGATACCTTGTTTCGGCCTCGCCTAGAGTTTTACTAACATAGTGAATATGAAATTGCGTACCTTCCTTTTCCCGGATTAGGAATCCACTTACCGCTACCTCGGATACCGCCAAGTAAAGGTACAACTGCTCGACCGCCTTTGGAGTATGGATCAAGGGTGGACTCGAAAGGTACCGTTTGAGTTCTTCCAATGCTTGTTGGCACTACGGGGTCCAAGAAAAGTTCTTCTTCTTCTTCTTCAATAATGAGAAGAACCGATGGATTTTGTCTAAGAACCTCGATATAAACTGGCCTAGGGCGGCTATGCGCCTAGTTAGCCTCTGAACGACCTTGACACTGCCCACCACGATGATGTTTTCTATAGCTTTGATTTTATCGAGACTGATCTCAATCCCTCAGTTGGACACCATAAATCCAAGAAATATTTCGAATTCGACTCCCAATGCGCATTTTTCCGGGTCCAACTTCATCTAGTATCTCTTCAATATGTCAAAGGTTTGCTAGAAATGTTTCAAATGGTCCTCTGCTCGCACTGACTTAACTAACATGTCGTCAATATAAACTTCCATTGATTTTCCTATTTGTTCTTCGGGCATCCGATTTACTAGGCATTGATAAGTGGCATCAACGTTCTTTATTCGGAACGGCATTACGTTTTAATAATAGGTGCCAAATTTAGTGATAAAGGAAGTTTTTTTCTTGATCGCCCGGGTCCATCTGGATTTGGTTGTACCCGGAATATGCGTCGAGAAAGATGAGTATCTCGTGCCTGGCCATCACATCGATCATGCGATCGATGTTAGGCAAAGGAAAATAGTCCTTAGGCCACGCCTTGTTCAAGTCTTTGTAATCTACGGACATTCTTAATTTATTTTCCTTTTTAGGCACTACCACTATGTTAGCTAATCAATCCAGGTACTTAACTTCTTGAACCTATTTTAAGGAGTTTGGATACCTCTTCTTTGATGAATGCATGCTTGACTTCGGACTGAGGCCTCCTCTTCTGTTTAACCGGGTCGAACTTTGAATCCAAGCTCAGCTTATGAGTGGTTATCTCTGGCGGGATCCCCGTCATATCAAGATAGGACCAAGCGAAACAATCTATGTTAGCTCTAAGGAATTCAATGAGTTTTTTTGTGAGCTCAGGAGTTAACCCCGTGCCCAGGTATACCTTCCGATCGGGCAAGTGTTCAATCAATATGACTTGCTCCAGCTCCTCGATCATTGACTTGGTGGCATCAGAATCAACAGGGGCGATGAGCGACCTAGGGACTCCGTAATCATCATCCCCGACTGCTCCTTGCTTCTACGGCTCGGTCGGGGCCGATATCGATGATTACTATTTAGTTTCTTCCTTCCTAACCGGCTTTGTGTTTTTTGCGGCTGATTGCTCTCTTTAAACCGTCTTGATTACTCTCAATGTAGGGAACTTCAGTGCCTGGTGTGGTGTCGAGGGTACTGCCCTCATGTTGTGAACCCAAGGCCTTCGAAAAAGGCGTTATACCTCATGTCCCCCTCGATCATTTAGAAGTTGGTATCCTGAATTGTTCCGGCGGTATTTACTGGCAAGGTTATTTCTCCTTTGGTAGTTTTGCATGCCACGTAGAATCCGTTTAAAACCCGGACTGTTGGCACTATTTGGTCTTGTAGACCCAATTGCTCAACAACCCTCGATCTGATGATGTTGGCCGAGCTACCTGGATCAATCAACACAAGCTTAACTCGAGATTTATTTATAAGTACATATATTACCGGTGCATCATTATGCAGTTGTACGATGCCTTCGGCGTCCTCATCGTTGAACGAAATGGTTCCTTCTGAGATATAATCTCGGGTTCATTTTTCCCTTGTGATGGACACCTTAGTGCGCTTTCGCATTGGTCCCTAAGGGACATCGACTCCTCCAATGATCATGTTGATGACTTGTTGAGGTTCTTCTTGCTTGGTCTATTTGTTGGAGTCCCTGTTCCTGAAGTGATTTTTGGCTCGATCACTCAGAAATTCCTGGAGATGCCCGTTATTGAATAACCAGGCCACTACTTCTCTTAATTGTCGGCAGTCCTCGGTCCTGTGGCCATGAGTGCCATGATACTTACACATCAGGATATGGTCTCTCTGGGTAGGGTCGAAATGCAATGGCCGAGGCCACTTGGTATCCTTGATGTGCCCGATGGCAGATATGATGCTGGCAGCATCAACATTGAAGTTATATTTTGATAACCTTGGTGCCTTCCTGGCCCCGAGTGGCCTATCGAAACTATTTTTGCTCACGAGTCCCCAACTACTGTGGCCTCGATCGCTCCTCTTCTCGTTTCTTGCAGGATTACGCCCAGATCCGTTGCTCCTTCGATCTTCGTTATACGGTTGATACAGGTCTTTGTTCGGTCTTGGTTCATGGTCGACGACTCTCTTAGACCTATCATTAGGTCTAATAGGATAAAAGGACCCGGAGGGGGCCCCGAGCTGGTCGTCCTTGACTCTGGTTTTCGACTGGTACCTGTTATGGACGTCGGCCCAAGTCACCGTCGGGTACTCTATCAAGTTTTGTTTCAGCTGCTGCGAAACAAAGGAGCTTCGGGGGTTAAGTCCTTGCGTGAATGCCTGAACGACCCAATCATCTGCAACCGGAGGCAAGTCCATTCGTTTCATTTGGAACCTCGATACGAACTCTCTAAGTATCTCGTCGTCTCTTTGTTTTACCTTGAAAAGATCTGACTTTCTAGTTTCGACCTTGATGGCCCCGGCATGCGCTTTCACAAAGGCGTATGCAAGCATAGCAAACGAATCAATAAATTTTGGGGGTAAGTTGTGATACCATATCATTGCTCATTTTGACATGGGTTCTCCAAACATTTTCAGCAAAACCGACTCGATTTCGTCATCTTCTAAGTCGTTTCCCTTGATGGCACACTTGTAGGATGTCACGTGCTCATTTGGATCCGTGGTTCCACTATACTTCGGAATATCGGGCATACAGAACTTCTTCGGGATTGGCTTCGGTGTCGCGCTCGAAGGGAAAGACTTTTGGACAAAATTCTTGGAGTCCAGGCCAATATTGGGGGCGCTCTTGGGATTTGATCAACTCTGGAGTTTTAGATCTCCACTTTTTTGTCGTTGGCCTCAATTTTCTTCTCCCCCGATTCCACCTGCTTTGTTAGTTACTCAAGTATTTTTATTATTTCGGGGTTGGTCCTGGGGTCAGCTTCACCCGGCCTTTTTGTGGCTTGCTAATTTCTTCGGGTGTTTTTCGTGGATGGTTAAGGCTCAACTCTGTTGGGGGCACGACTTTGATTCTGCAGTTGTGCTATCGCCGCCTGTTAGGCCTGTAACATCTCGATGATCACCCACACATTAATCCTGTCGCCTTTACCTTCGGGCGTACCTGGGTCGTTGGACGAGTTCCTCCACGAACGTTGTTCTCAGGGTCGGTCGACAGGTTGGCGTCGATGACCACATGTGAGTTGCGTCGACTGGGTATGCAACCGGGACTCCATTGGGATCAACAGAGGGCACCTGGTTGCTAGGCACTATATTGTTATTTTCGTTGTGATGGTCAGATTCAACATCAACGTTCAAGTGAGCAGGCTGAGAGTTTGACATTTTTAGGTTGACCTGAAATTAAAATCTCAAAGAACAAGCGTAAAATAGAGTGTATTATAAAAAATTGTATCAAATCACCACTATTATCCTTAGCCGTCAAACTGTTTACCCTTAAAATGGATAACAATTGAATTTATACACGATTTTAAGGATATGTGGGTTAATCCGATAAAAGTAATTAATAATGTTAGATAAGCAAATGAAAAATAGAATAAATAGCCAAACCAGTAGTAGTATTGAATCTGGGTTCGGTTGTGGGCTTAACAATTAATCTGCCTTTGATTCGTAGCCAAGATATATATGAATAGTTTTGAACAAGAATAAGAGCCTTTGAATAGCTTAGAAATAGACAAAACAAGTTTATATTGCCTTGATACGAGTGTTACAATGTCCTCGTTGAATAATAAACTTTTCCTTTATATAGTAGGGGAGTTTTACCCTAAGTAGAATTCTAAGAAAGGTAAACATCTTCCTCTTCGCTTATCATTGATCTGCTACAGAAACGGGCTGAGATCCACGTCGTGATATCCGGTTGGGCACGAATATCACGGCCCTTTGTTAATAGTGCGCGGACGTTTGGTAATATTTTCCGAGGTCTTGAAACTCGAACCGGATCCGGGGGTCGCGATCTCGATGGCTCTGAAGGCAGGTGTTTTTTCGGGCCTTGATACGAGAGGCTCCTAGCTTCGATTCCGATTCCTTGTAGTTACGTCCTTGCTTTTTTTGCCCCTCCAAAAAATCGGAGTACTCATTAGCCTCGGTTTTACCCGTATACATATATACTTACTCTTTAATTTAAAATATTTCTATGTTACTCTTAATAATATGTTGAAAATCATACACTAAGGTGAAATATTGTAAGGGTGAAATATTGTACGGTCAATTCTTCTAAAGAAAATTCAGTTGAAAGTTAAGAAAGAGGAAAAAGAAATAACAATATATTCAGTATTATCCCACACTGTGGGGTCTGGGGAGGGTAGTGTATACGCATACCTTACCCCTATCTTGTGAGGATAAAGAGGTTGTTTCCAATAGACCATCAGTTGAGTAAAACATAAGCACCACATTAATAAAAATATAGACAAGAAGAGATAGTACCAAAAACCATATAAAAGCAGAATAAAAATAAGACAGTAAGGTGTTTAACAATGAAAGAAAACAACGGTTAGTCATAAAAACTTACTACCAACAGAAAGTGAGATTACGTGTCAATACTACTGTTATGAACACTCTAGACTACTTACTTTACTACCCTAATCCTCGACCTCTATACCTTCCTATCAATGTCGAGAATTAGGGTAATAAAATAGATAGTCTAGAGTGTTCAGAAAAATATTATTGGTACGTAGTCTCGCTTTTGGTCGGGTAGGAAAAGGAAAGAGGAACCAAAAACAATAATGGCAAGAATGCCAAGTCAAAAAATTACCCCACTTTGATGCCACCTTTTTTAAATTCCAAGCAAACACACACATAGAGAGTACTCTTTCTCACACACCGTTGTCCTCTCCCTCCCTCCCTCCATCTCCAAAAGCAAAGCAAAGTCGAAAAAGGAGTACAGAAAAAGCAAGAGAGAGGAAGAGATTGGTGGGTCTTCCTTTTTCCCAACTATTCTTCTCCATCTTCATCTTTCTTAACACAAAAAATGACCTCTACACTTACCCAAAATAATATCAATGGCAACCACCACCACCACCCTCACTATTACCCGTCTCATTCTTCTTCCTCTAAAGCTTCTATTAAAGGCTGTTGTTGTTGTCTTTTCCTCCTTTTTTCATTCTTACTTCTCCTCATTCTCGCTATCATACTTGTAATAGTACTCGCCGTTAAGCCCAAAAAACCCCAGTTCGATCTTCAACAAGTTGGCGTTCAGTACGTTGGAATTACTCCCAACCCAGCTGCGATAGCCACGTCATCTGCCTCTGTTTCGCTCAATATTCGCATGGTTTTCACTGCTTTCAATGACAACAAGGTGGGGATCAAGTACGGTCAGTCGCGGTTCACTATCATGTACCGTGGGATTCCTCTCGGTCGGGGCACCGTACCTGGGTTTTACCAACCAGCACATAGTGTTAAGCGGGTCGAAACTACCATTGTTGTGGATCGGGTTAACTTGCTCCAAGCTGACGCCGCGGATTTGATTCGTGACGCGGCGTTGAATGACCGGGTCGAGTTACGGGTATTGGGTGATGTCGGAGCTAAGATTCGAATCCTTGGGCTAACTTCACCCGGTGTGCAGGTTAGTATTTGATAGGATTTTGCTAAAATGCTCTTTTTGCTTAATATTTACTCTCAAAAGTGTTGTTATTAATGGAAATACTGCCCTTGTTTGCTTTGAGATATGTATTGGACTTAAGTGCACTTTGGATTTGGTGTAAGAGTAGGATAATTGTAGATATCTAACATGAATGGACATCACTAAAAAACATTGTACATAAAGGGGGAAAAATGAAAGTTGGAACTCTATGTTTATTTTTATTTGGGGTTGAGATAAATGATTAGCGGTGGAATATTTTTGTCTAAGCTCTCTATAGGTAGTAATACAAACAAATATGTAGTGGGACCCATTTAACCTGTCATATCCAAGTATATTAGTAGGTCATTATTGGCAACAAAACTGCCATTTTATGTCTTAAGTTTCTCCATTTTCTCACATACTAATTTATACCAGTAATGCATTTTTTCTTTGTCAAGACTATTTCGCCAATAAGATTAGAATTCAAGATTAATTTTAAATTTTGCTTTGTCTCTTGAACTAATTATTCTACTATTATTTGTTTGATATTTTGTCGCTAATGCAAAAATAAATCAACATTTTAACATTTGTTTCCTTAAAAAAGAGTATTGTATAAGTTGGGACGAGGTGAGTACGATATTCTACATTGATTTGGGTGTTTGCCGTAGTTTTTTGGAATGTAGAACCCACAATATGAGCTGGTCTGTGGTAGTAGACCATTATAGTGGGCAGTACAATTTGTCCACCTAGTATTAGAGTGTGGTACGGATCCTGTCTTGACTGGATCTTGCTCTTCTCTCTTATGTTGATTTTCTTTGTATACTGACATTTCTTGACACCATTCAAATTTTAGACCAGCCATGTTCTTGACACCACCAGTGCAAGTAGTGGTGGAGTTATGAATTTTAAAAGCAGAATTTAAAAATTGAAAGAATGCAATATTTGAGATTTGAACTTGCAACCTAAAGTAAGTTTTAAGTCACCTTTGTCATTACATTAGAAGTTTCTCTTATATCAAAGAGGATTCAACAATTTTTGTGTATATACTAAATTGTTTTTACTATATTTGTCGATATAATTTTCTGAGGAGGGGAGTTCAATTGAACCCTCCTTCAATACAATGTAGCTCCGTCTCTGAGTGCTAGTTTCCTAGCGAATACACTACTCTTCATAGGTAAAGAAGGCCAAGATTCACAATTTTAGGAACTCTCTCCAAAGAGTTGTGACTAGTGATTAGTTCCATGTTCTCTCATGTGGTTGGATATCTTAATTCTTGAGCTAGTTTATCTCTTGATGCTTTAAGCCTATTAGTCCTGGATCCCTAACGCAATCTGTGGTGGAGGGGGCATTCCCCTGACATTCCAGCCACTTTTTACCATCTTCAGCAGTCTAACTCCCCCGCCTTTTAAAAAACAGCTTTACTCTAAGCAACTATTCTCATCAGATATGCATAATCGTAGTGGCTTGGGTAAAAATTTATGTTTATACCCAATCCATAGCAAGTGTAGTAGTATACTAGTATTCAGCATTTACTGACTTGAAAAAAGTCCTGGATATACCCGAGTGGGTCTAAGTACACTACACATAAGTCATGCTCCTCCTTTGCTACAACAATACAACTTGCACCATAGGCGGAAGCTAGGACAAAGCTAGATGTTGGTAAGGGTTCAATTCTTGAATTCCCTTCACCGAAAAATCATGTCACAAATAGGATGAAAGCGATTTATTTTTGTGGCATATAAGTCGTTGAATCTCTCCTTGACATAAGAGAAATTCTAGTATAGTAGTCCAAGGGAGTTCAATAAGTGTGTTGGAGCACAATTTCAGATCTTAAGTGTGACATTCTTGCATTTTCTTTGAATCCCCTTTATGTATTCCTCATTCCTTTAATCCTTTGATTTGATTGTTTTCCTGCAAAGATGAGTGTTTTGTTATCCTTGCAGAAACATGTGTTTAGAAATGTACATGATGAATTGTGTTGAACAGGTATCAGTGGATTGCGCAATAGTGATCAGCCCTAGGAAACAGGCTCTCACATACAAGCAATGTGGATTCGACGGTCTAAGCGTATGACACTGTAACTCTTAATTAATCCAGAAGTTTAATGCACATCTATATTGTTGGACTTGGTATAAGAAAAAGAAAAAAGCAAATTCAAAAGAAGTAAAAGAAATACTAAAAGCAAGATTCTTGAGCCAACTAATTGTAGTGAAAAGGACATTTATTTATTAACTGGATTTTCTTTTCTTTTCTTTTCTTTTTTCTGGAGAAAATTTTGTTCTGCGTTGTAAAGTTTTGGACTGTTGTATTTTCAATACATTGTTATGCCACGACTCATTGTCATTTACTAGTATTATATTTTATTTATTGGATAAATTAATTCTTTTTCACTAACTTTCGACTCTAAAGAGAGAATCTGATTCTGTGACTTTATCAAATGAATTCTGGATTCTCGAATCTTATTTATCGGAGATGTGCGTCCTTTTCATTGTTGTATCTATTTCTTTTCTTGCAGCTTTACCCTCCTAAGTGAAATATCCTGTCGAATAACTTCTCTAATATAAGCTATAACTGAATTAATCTTTACAGTGTCGAAGGATTAAGGGAAAGAAGGAAAAAAAACTAAGTAGTCATCAGATTCATAATGTCAAACAAAAAATGATTTAAGTGCTAAGAAGTCTAATTCCTAACTATTAATTTACGAACACAATTAAATCATCTTAATTTACTGCTCAAAATTAGTGTCTTATTGGTATGCAACGTACTATACTTACGTAAACCGACATTTTCTCTGAAATTAAAGGTAAACCACATCGTATTATTTCTTATTCATTTATAGTAACAATAAATCGAGAACTACAAGATGTTCTGCTTGACGAGGCTCATTCTTCAGTTATGCCATCCAAAGGTAGAAGATTTTTATTTTTTTTAGCTTCCACTGGAACAAAAATTAGCTTCACCAAATAGGCAAATGAACTAAGTAGCTGAGAAAACAATACAACGATAATACACTTTATAAAGATCTCTTCAAACTTAAATTAAGGTCTAATTTGTGTGACTTTTAACTTTATCTCGTAAAATATTAGACCTCAATATATCTCGTAAAAATGTAGAGATGATTCATAGCCTGAGGCAGAAGATTAAGTTTTTAATCCAATTCTCAGATGTCGTCCTCAACTCTGCCTTCCATGGCTTCCAAAGCTTAGTCGAAGCAAAGCATGCTTTCAGAAACGAACTTTTTACCCTTCACATGACAGTAGCTGGTTTTAACCCCAAAGGAAAAAGTTTTTTCCTGTATCTTTATTAAATAAAATTTAAAATTGGTCTCTCCACTAAGAAATGAAAAATGTTTAAAATAAAATAATAAATCAAACTAAATAACAATAACGTAGAAGAGGAACAACAAAGGCCATGAGATTGGCATAAACGGGTGGTAAATCATCGAAATATTACAAAAAGGATGTCTAAATCAGATATTGAAATTTGATTTGTGGAACCTGTTATTTTCCTTGTCCTATTCCCCTAACCTAAAGTAGTTTTATATAAATTAATACTAGAATGAGATGAAATATAAGAACTGATAGAACTGTGTGAAACTATCATGGGCAAGGAACGGAGGTGATAGCATTTCTTACCCTCGAAATGAATCATGAGACACTCGTGGAGAGCTCTCTTAATTTATGCCCCTCTATATCAGAATGGTGACTGATCCTCCATCCAAATTAACAAGAGAGGCAAGCTTGATAAAAATGGCAGGCACAAAAATCAAATCTTAATATGCATGGCTATTCTAGCAACACGCACTAATGGCTTAGAATCAAACACATAAAGGTCTCAACTCTCACGTAGTGATCATGCCTTTGAACCACAACAACAAAACTTTTGCATTACTAATATTCTCAACTAGAATCCTCAATGCGACAGAGCTTTAAAATGTCAAAATTGTCTTCCGAACCAACCGATGAAAATAAAGAGTAACAGCAATAATAACTTGTTTAAAACTTGTGTTCCACCCAATGAGCTGAATACTGAAACACTTAAGCCTTCAACCGGCCATAGAATTTCTGCTTCTCTTGAGTGGTCTGGAAGCGACCATGTCCAAACTTTGAGGATGTATCGATGAACTTCAGCTTAATCTCCTCAAGAGCGACACGAGAGGTCTGGTTGAGCAGGGACTGACGAAGGGTTACAACCCTCTTCTTAGGACCAACACAGCATCCCTTGATCAACAGGTAATCATCCTTCACCACACCATAATGGGGAAATCCACCCATGGGAGTAATGTCTTTCTCGGTCCTGTTAACATTAATGAAAAGTAATCACAGCTCAGAAAAAGAGAACCGGTATAATCGAAGGTACAGTATATGGTAAAAAGCACACAACCACGGGCCACATGCAGAATGTAAGACATTTTCAGCATAAGGCAACAGCTTGACTGGTTTTTGAGCAATCGTAAATGTGCAATTGCTCACGCAAAAGCACTAGTTCACATAAGTAGAATATAGAGCATCCCCTTGTAGGAAAGGACAAGCTTTAGAAAGAAAAAAAAGGCAACGTTGCATACCTGTCAAAATCAGTTACAGCAGCATGGGACTCTTGGCCAGCCTTCCCTAGTTTGTAAACCTTCTTGTTCATCTCGGTACGGTGATGGTATCCATTTTGACCAGCACGGGCAACTGTGTAGGAAACTCTAGCAGGGTGCCAGGCACCAATACAAGCAACCTTACGCAGACCCCTGTGGGTTTTGCGAGGAAGACGTGTCACACCCCAACGAGTTACAACACCTTCATAACCCTTACCCTTGGTGACACCAATGATGTCAATCATCTCATCCTTCTGAAAAACAGCATCAACTGGAACCTGCTTCTCGAAGAAACCATATGCAAAGTCAACCTTCTGAGCAATTGTCCCACCATTCACCTGTATCTCCATCAAATGGGCTTTCTTCTGTTTCAGACCCTTCATCTTCCTTATCTGCCGTTTTTTTTTAAAAAGGCAATCCCATTATATAGAGTCTAGGTAAGCTTATCTTATTTGTATACATATCTAAGACACTGAAAAATATTCAAAAACATTAAAAAAGATTTGGAATGAGGTCTAAACCAAAATGACTTCAAACATAACCGGTGGAGAGAAACCATATTATCTGCTGAACCAAAATAGGGATGGCATTGTAAGTCTGACACTACCTCTTATCTAATACTTATATGAGATGTACACGATTTGAAAATCAAAATCTATCTAGAATACAGGTATTTTCACAACACAGTTCTTGGGCACATCGAAAGACAGGAGTTTCTAGGCACACTAAAAGGAATAGCTGTTGTTGAAGATGATATTGGACTAAGATTACCTGAGTGTGAGCCAAAACACGGATGACGCATGCATACTTCTTCAATTTCTCCAGCTGTGTCTGGATGTCCTTTTTCCCTTCATCAGATTCATATTTCTTGGAGTATTTCAAGAAGGCCTTCTTCTTGGACTTGCACCAGTTCTTGTAGAACCTCCTCTTAAGCTCTTCACTGAGATGTTGAGCCCAGACAGTGTTCAGGCAACGAAGACCACGAGGTGTCTTCACATACCCAACAACACCAACAATCACCATTGGAGGTGTTTCAATGATGGTGACAGCTTCACATGTCTCTTTCTTGTGGAGTTCTGTAATCACCAGATGAATGTGAAAATTTAATAGTATAAAAGATTTAAAGTGAAGTATCAATAATACTGCTTCCTTACAAATCTAGTTTATTGCCAATTTTCAAACCAAAGATACTAATGAAGAGCCGAGAAAGATATGGACTAAATCACAACTGAAATAAAATACATGAAGAAAAGATAGCTTACTTGATCCAGGTTTTTCAACATCTCTGACAATGTGAGTCATGCCAGCTTTGTAGCCCAAGAAGGCAGTTAGCTTGCAGGGCTTGTTTGGATCATCCTTTGGGAATGCCTTCACTGCAATAGTTTAAAAACGATTAAAATGAACATCTCTCACATAATTATGAGTGTGTTTAGGTATGATGTAAAATGCTTTCCAAACAAAATAATGTATTTCCATGTAAAACATATTCTTCAGGTGGAAACTGTTTACATGGCATAAATATGAATACCTCTTGAGATGGGATAGCACACTAAAGTGGTGCTTTGGTGATATGTTGTGAGCATTAAAGGTTTAGAACAGTTTCACATATTCATAGTGATGGATGCTCATCAATACATCAAGAGTAAACTGTTTTCTTTATGTTCAGCAAGGAAAATGTTTTCAACGGTTCAAGATAACCAAATAATGGAAAATGATTTTATTGAGGAATATACTTTAGAAGCTATCTTACCATATGGCTGCATAAATACATTTTATTATGGATGGCATGTTTTTATCGATGAATGATTAACAGGAGCAAAGTTAATCCAGCAATAACCAGAGGATTTTGTTTATTGCAATATTTACATAGCTAAACATAACTAAACTTATAGTCAGTGATCAAAATGCCATTACACAATAGACATTAATTCAGAACTATTAAAAAGAATGCTTGTTGTAATAAGAGAAAGAATGTAATAATACCCTTTCCCCTGTGTCTGGCAGCACGCTTCCTGGGCAGAAATCCCAAAGAACCGTGTCTTGGATGCTCAAACTTCCTGTGAGACATTTTCTCCTCCTCCTATCTGTAACCAATGAAAACATTAATCAGCTTAAACTAATGAACTAGTCACATTCTTCTATAAGCACAGACGGCCCCAAGGAAAAAACCCACACGCACATACACAATAAACACTCGGAAAGCTAAAAAATGTACATAACAATCCGTAGTTACATGGCATATAGATAGGAGTATAACAACTTACTCTGAAAAGAACACGAATGCATCGATGAAATTTTAGAAAAGTAGTTTCAGATTAAAATATCTGTAGTTAAATTGCATTTGGTTCTATAAGTGATTGGTACTACATAACACTTATTTTAAGATTTACATAGTTGTAACAGTGACAGTGATGGAATGAGTAAACTAAGATATCAGGAAATGACAATGCATCGGTAGAAGTTAGAGACTAGGAAGTTGGAGAGGGAGAAGAACCTGCAATAGACGGCTACTGGGGAACTACGGGGCCTCGCTCAAAGTGTAAAACCCTAGTAAAATATGGATTTATATAATTGTCTATCGGAGTTAAATGGGCTGGATTTAGCCATCTGGATTCTAGCCTAGCTTCCTTGGATGGACTTTCCTAGCCCAGCTGCAGTTATTTGTTTAATTGCGTGGAAGTGCACAGTTAGCCACTAATTAGAGATGTCTTTATTCTTTAGCCACTGTTTAAAATATATTTACTCTTTAGCCAGTGCTTAATATTTTTTTATCCGACCGGACAAAAATACCCTTGTGCTAGACATGGGTGTTGTGTAAATATTAAGGACATGGTGTCCTTAACTTCATGAATGTTGTGTAAATATTAAGGACAAAGTGTCATGTATTTGCACCTTCCGTTGTTAAACTTTAGGACATCATGTCCTTAACTTCATATGTGCATAGTAAAAGTTAAGGACATGTCGTCCTTAACTTCATGTATAAAGTGTAAATATTAAGGACATAATGTCCTTAACTTGTATTTGCATCTTTTATTGTTAAACTTTAGGACCTCATGTCCTTAACTTCATATGTGCAGTGTAAATGTTAAGGACATGGTGTCCTTAACTTCATGTGTGCAATGTAAATGTTAAGGACATGGCATCCTTAACTTTATGAGTATTTTGTAAATATTAATGACATGGTGTCCCATGAATGTTGTGTAAATATTAAGGACAAAGTGTCATGTATTTGCACTTTCCGTTGTTAAACTTTAGGACATCATATCCTTAACTTCATATGTGTAGTGTAAATATTAAGGACATGACGTCCTTAACTCCATGTGTGCAATGTAAATGTTAAGGACATCATATCCTTAATATTTATACAGCACTCATGAAAAAAGGGTAAAAATATCTTTTCGTATTAATTTTAATAGAGTAGTGACTATTTTTGCTCAACATTAAAAATACTGGATAAAAACTAAATAACACGTTAAGAAGCGGCTATCCCACACTCTATTATATGTTGGTGCAAAATTTTGTCAATTTCTATTATATGTTAGTCATCCAATGTTAATTTTTCCTTTAATTGGATAGTATAACATTCCACCAAATGTATTCAATTGAATCCACTTAAATATACATGTTGCTCGGCCACTTTCTCAGCAAAGATAATTCGGGTCATAAACCTACCAATAGTCTCAAGCTCAAATCGACTACCTTATCAGCTTATTCTACAAATAAAAATTATATATGGTCAAAAAAGGTAGAAATTTGATATTTCGGCACAGGAACAAAAATGTGAGCCAGTAAATGTGAACCTTTAAAAATGAGATTGTAGGATAGTTCACTTGGTGAGCTCCCTGCCTTCCACAATTAAGATAAATGATTCAAACTCAATCAGTAGCGTACTCCAATAAAAACCATGACTTCGTAATAGCTTAATGCGCTTTGCATATACCAAATGAAGATCTTTTTAATAATGTTAGTAGCCCTCATCCTACATGAATTTTATTACTATTATGAATTAAGTTTATATATATGTTTTTACATTATTATTGTATTTTAATATATTATAGTAACAAGTTAGTTATTATTTTATTAGGTTATACTGATTAATATTTATTATAGAGTTTTACATGTAATTGAGTTATGGATGACCTGTTTGTATAATTTTTTATGTATCACAACTATAATTTTTAAAACAACTTTAATCAAATAGTATCTACCTAATGGCTACATAGTGAAATATACTGGATATGAATGTACAAGGTCAATTAAAAAAAACTACTACAATATGATACAACAAGATCATTATACTGATAATATAAAAGTTATTTTACTCTGTTAAAATATACGTCCTCAATAGAATGCATGTAATGTTTTGAGTGTGTGTGGGGGTGGGGGGGGGGGGGGGGAGAGGGATGAACAAGCCACAAGTAGTTGTTTTGACCATCCCTAATTAAATAAAGGATTTATAGAGTTTTTAAAATCTAGCTGCTTCAAAATCTAATTGCAGACGTCATTATTGATTTTTCAAACTGAATTTTGATTTTTGAAGCACGTTGCAATTTTGAAGCATGTCAGAACTGAAAATTATGACAACATGCTTCAAAGCTTTAAAATTTTAGCGTAGGACTATTTTATCAAAAAATTTCGTAACATAATCACAATATAAGGTGGTTCTAAAAATGTGCTAAAAAAAAAGTAACTAAATAAGGGTTTTTACGCGCTTGATCTTTTTTTAACTATAATTTAAAAAATAACATCATTTATTGTTTATTACATAAAGAGCACTTTTTTTTATTATTAACATATTATAAAAATTAAGCTCAACATTTAATAAGTAAGCTGACTCACTAATCACAGAAAATACTTTTTTTGTCCATCTCCATTCTCCCTTTCCAACATTCATCTTTTTCACTCTATTTTTGATAATTCGATACATATGTGAATGCCACCTAAATTCAAGATGTATTGATTTATACGTCTTTTATACTTTGTATATCAAGTATCACTTTAATTCAAAATGTATTTTTATGTATATAATTTTTGTATATTTATTTGTGAAGTGCCGTCTTATTTTAAGATGTATTTTAATGTATATTTCAAATATATTTTACATGTCAAGTGCCATTTTAATTAAGGATGTATTTTTTATGTATATATTTTTTGTATATTTATATGCCATCTTAATTAAATTTAAGATATATTTTTTATGCATATTTCACATGTCTAAGTGTCATCTTAATTGAAGATGTATTTTTTATGTATATATTTTTATATATTTTATATATGTTAATTCAATGTATATTTTTATATATATACATTTTGTATATATATTATTATCGAAGTAAGATTTTCATGTTAAGAACGGAAGAAAGAAGGAAAAGAAAAACTTAAGAAAGATAATTAAAAAGAAAACGAATGAAACAAATTTAGAAAATATATTGATTTCGATAGAAAACAAAATTAAGAAGATGAAAAAAAAGAAGGAAAGCTAATAGATAAAGAGAAAAAAAGGTATGATTTTTGTACAAAAAATTATTGACTTTCCATTCAAATTGCTTATGTTTAGGGATTAATAATTAATATTCTTATTTTAATGAAACTATATGCTACAAATATAAATATTTTTTTGTCACAAATGTAATATTGAGTTTCGTGCTAAAAATTTATTATATTTTTTTTAAACTCTTAGGTAAAGGTACCATAAACAATGGTGACTTTGATGTTTAAGACCTCAGGCCCAAAGACCAAAAGCCCAAACTAGCCACTATATTGTAATTCTGATCTCCCTGCAGAGAATCAGTGACTGTGTAGAAGGAGAAGAGAGACGAGAAAAAGCAGTGCCCTCCAATGGATACCTCTCTCCTCAACGAAGCTTTGGCGTCTAAATCCTATGACAAGATTGCTGATATCTGTGACAACCTCTTACTTCAGGCAATTTCTCCTTATTTCCTCTCAATTTATTGCCATTCTATTATTATCCGTTCAACCGATTTGAAACAAAAAAACACTAATTGTTTCTATTCGCTTTGGTCGTACTCATAGGGTGCCGCTGAGGGAATTGATTTTCAAGACGAATGGCCTTACGCGATTCACCTTCTAGGCCATATTTACAACAATGACATGTAATCCCTTATTTTGTATTAATAGCAACTCTAATTCTGGAATTTTAGGGTTTTAGATTGGGTGTTATTAAGGAATTGATTAGGGTTAAATTTTTTAATGTGGTACTTTTGCAGTAATAGCGCACGATTTCTGTGGAAGAAGATACCTGCCGCAATAAAGGAGGGCCGGCCTGAGGTGGTTGCTGTTTGGAGGATCGGGCAGAAGCTTTGGACGAGGGACTACGTTGGCGTGTATGAGGCTATTCGAGAATTCAGCTGGACTCCTGAGGTTCAGCCAATTGTGGCTTCCTTTGCAGGCAAGTTGGTGCATTTTCCTACTCTTTATTATTATTAGTGTAATTATTGATAGAGCAGATGGTAAAGATTTCATTGATCATCTTCTGTTAATCTATGGTCTAGTCAGATTTTGTTGAATGCTTTACATAAGTTTCTCCATAAGTCGGCATTTAGCAATGGGCCGACATTCTTTTTGTCCCTGATAAAAAAATATTAGTTTGAAAGCTCAATCAATAAGTTTCTACTTTACTTGGGATTTGCCAAGGGATCAGCATTCCTTTTTGTGCCTGTCAGAAGCCTATAAGGATTTGTTTTCTTTTCTGAAGGTTATTAAGACAGTAGAATTTATGAATTACTAAGAATTGGGATTTATAAGCTAATTGCCAGAGATTGTTACTTCTCTTCTGTATTAAAAATGAATGTGGATCAAGTTACATGTAAGGATTGACAAAGTATTGCTACTGTTGTCAATTAGAAGAATCTATGAATCTGCATAAATCACAAAGTTGAGCTGCACCTCCAGGATTAGCTGTTGGAGTTTGATAATGGCTTGAGACTAGAATGGTGTCTATGAACTTATCTCAAAGTCAAATGGACACTTTCAGGTAAACAACTTAAGTGGGCAGGGAGAGTCGTTCTACTACTGTTCTGTATGTCAGGGTATAACAAAGAAAAAATTGGAATGATATCTTCTATTAGCAACGGGCCAATGGCTGGTTTGGTTAGAAACACTGAAACAGTCACTATAAGCAAGTTTTATCTTGTTTGAGCTTATTATTTTAGGCTGGGTTTAGTGGTGTGATCCCCTAGAAAGGGAGATCATAAGGTGTTGCCTTTTTCTGAACCGCGACGGTCAATTTTGTTCCTCCTTTGATCTTGTGATTGTCGGTTGGGGAGTATCAACTATATGCTTGAATCTTGGCAAGTTGGCATTGATAAACTTATTGATCTAGATAATTGTGGATAATGTTCTTTTGAATAATGTCTCTGTGCTCCTATTTTCTTCTTTGTTAATTTTTCTCTGAATTCATGTTTGTCAGTTACTCGTATTTGAGTTGGGCGAGCTTAATAGCTTCTTGTTGTCGGCATGTTTAATTCTGACGAGGCATTAGATTTACTAAAACAAGGACAATATATACTCTTTCTATTAACATTTACTTTGTGAGCTAGTCAGAGTCATGGGTTATTTTAAATAATTGGTACCTCTCCAGATACATGAAATCTATCATGTAATTGGCTGAAAAATTGAGGAAAAATATCTTTGAGGATATATAATTTGGCGCGTAATTTTCTATTTCAAAAAAAAAAATTTCAAATGAGAAGACATTGGTATGCAGCTCTATCATCATATCTCTGAAGAGCTCGCAGATAATACTTGAACCATACCACCTATCAGAAAAAAGAAGTAATACTTACTTAGAACCATACTACTACAATTTTATGAGAGGTTAAGGATCAACTGATGTGTGTATATACCAAAGTATATGCTCTCCTCAAGTCTATGTGGAGTTCTTCTGAGTTGGGATTGGTTGTGGGAGAGAAAGAAGCATGGATGAATTAGTTGTCAGACCATGTTAAAGGAAAGGTGCAAGAGCATTTCAAGGAGGCGAACAGTGTTTCAGCAAGCTAAGTTCCAGCTCTTAGGATCTTCCGTAGTGTGGTTAAAAAGTAAATCGTCAACTATTTTTTGTGTTTTGAAATTCATGCAGTTTTTTGTATGAAGTAATAGTAAATTTCATTACTGGCATCCAGTAGATGCAAATATGAAATTCATGCATTTTTTTTATATCTTTGTGACATTGGGTGAGACCGCAATTGCTGCGAAAATGTCATTAGTTGCTAGCCATTTTTCTAGATTTATAGAGAAAGCAATTACTCAAATATATGAAGGGAACCGTAGTATATAAAGTTAAACTTCAAGTTCTTGTACCTCCTGTATGTTGGATTTTCTTATCATTTTCATGTCATCCTTCTGCAGAATTATACAGGAAAAGGATGTTTGAGCTCCTGCTTTCTGCTTATTCAACTATTAGCACACAAGATACAGCTCAGTTCCTTGGAATGAATGAAAATGATGCTACAAACTGTAAGATTTTATCCTACAGCGTGCTTGCAGTCTCTAAGAGTTTATTTTTGGTACATAATAAGGCACTAAATGAACTGAAGTTTATCAAGTTGTTGAATCGTTAAAAAGGTTTCACAGGCTATGATATTCTAAGATCAAATCAATTTGGTTGAAGTAATTAACAAATATAAGGGGGCATCAATTGTTAAAGAAGCATATAGAATGAAGTCTTTCGTCTGCTTATCCATTTATCTCTACATCTTGGGTATTCATAAGCTCTCGCCTATTTGGTTTTTGTTTGTTGCTGTTGCGATTTATATGCAAGTCTTATTTATACTTGCCAGAAAAAGATCTCTGTCATAATGTGTTCATGAGTTTTCACTGATTGGTAATAATGACTTTGTCATCTCCCTTTCAGATGTGCTGCAACAGGGTTGGGTGTTGGATCCAGCTTCTCAAATGCTTACTGTGAAGAAACAGGCAGTTGTGACAGAACAGAAGCTAGACCCCAGTAAATTACAGCGCTTGACAGAATATGTTTTCCATCTTGAGCACTAATCAGTTTGTTGGTTCCGAGATTTCTAAATCTAGTAGAATCAGTTTCTTTTTTCTTAGTCCAACGGTTGGAGAAATTAGAAGGTGGCCAAATTTTATAGCAACAGATCTAAACTTGGGTTCAATGATTATTGTCTCTCTTGAAAAGTATATTATTTCCATGGCATAGTGGATTGTCCTTTAAGGAGTAGATAGTTAATGAAAATTTGGTTGCCAAAGACGTTTGTTGTTAGACAAATATATTTTTATTTCATCGTTGGGCAAGTCAATGGGTTCCTAAAGTCGTATAAACAACTGGAAAAGGCTTATTTATACCTGAAAGTGTTTGAATTTAGATGCAGTAATCTTTGGTGTTCGGGACCTTTGCCATGAAGCTCGAGAGAGAGCACACACTTTGGAAAAATTTCTTCGTTAAAGTACATTAGTAGAAAACGAACATTGTTGAATGGTCTTCTTTGATTTGATTTTTCATTTCTTCTCCTAGATTTTCCCTTCCCTTCCCTGCCGTGGTGGAAGTTATTTGGAAAACACTAACAAATCAGTGCAAATTTTGTAAGGCAACTGTTGTCTAAAATCAAAAACGAATTCAAAATACTAAGAAATAATTAAAATAGAAATTATTTTTTAATGTGATTCGGAAAAAAATTCAAGTTTCAAGCTAAACAACAGTCAATATAGTATTTTATGCATGGAAAAACTACACGTTTCATTCATTATTCTCTATCAGTATTCAGTATATATACAGTACCAAAACATTCATCCTGATTCACTAAGTTCCCAAACTGATAGTCTTCTCACTAGCTAATGGCAAGGGAAAACACATCCTTATATGCTTATACTACTGCATCAACATTCATTTTCTATTTACAGAGTGCTTCCAAAACATTTTAGCCAAGACCATGGTTTGATTAAAGACTCGTGAACATCAAGCGAGATTGTAACAGGGATAAGCAACCACTTCTGCTTTAGGTGATGCCCGCTGAAATTTGGTTATCTCAGCAAGTACTTTGAGAGATTGATCTCCTACTACATCGGGTTCGATTACCATTCTCACCAGCACTGCAGACTTGGCCAATAAAACCTTGATAAGCTGCATTTCACCCCATGCTCCTGCTACACCTTTAATCTTAACTGCCCTCAGGTGATAATACGTCACATCTGAGAAGCTAGCTGGAATTTCATTGACAGCACTCCAGAGCACAGGAGCAAGTAATTTGCCCATAAGATCAAAAGGCCCCTATGAAAGATCATGGGAAACCCATCACTCTCAACTTAACACTGAAGATCTAATGAGTATGAAAATACTAAAGTCATATCACACGAATAACTCAATAACACATATGAAGAGAAAGAGAGGGAAAAGAACAAACAACATTAAGAACCTTAATTTGAAGTTCCTCTAAATTCGGGGAGCTTCTTATCAAGCAAAGCGCACATGAAAACTCGACTCGTTCTTCCAGGCAAATTTCAGATAGGTAAAGATGTTTAAGGCAGTTGAGAGCAGAGGGAAGCCTTGTTGGTACTTCACCTGGTCCTGCAACCATGAACTAGGAATAAAATGTCAAAAAAAAGGATGAGTTAAAGCTCAAAAGATGGTACATCTATGAAAATGCATTAAAATGAAGTAATGAGGCAACAGTTACCCGAAAACTACTGTAATTCCAGTGGAGATGCTCGAGTGCAGGAATAGACTTACAAAAATTGACAAGATCATTTTTTCCTGCTTTTACAATGGATGCTGTAGACTCATGTGAAACTTTTGCAAGAAGAGGGACACATTTTAGATGTAGAAAATGTATATTGCCTGTGAAGACAAATGATCTCAGCTTGGGAGCATTAACCTCAATGTGGTTTGCATTATCTACGTATTCCAGCACCAAATGTTCAAGCAACGGGCAACGGGAGATAAAACGTCCAAGAAATTCAGTACAAATTGTGACTTGACTTAGTTCTAGACTAAGTAACCTATCAAATCCCTTAAACACTGGTGGAGTACGTACTATACATCGATGGAGAGTCACATGCCTCAACTGCAAACATGTGAAAAAGGAAAATGGCAATTTGTATAGGTTACCTATCGGGAATTGAAGAACAAGATGTTGAATGCCATTCCGAGAGAGGAAATATATCAAGTTGTCGATCTTAGGGCAGTTGATAAGATCAAAGATGGAGAGGATAAATTTAGAAATTGGTCCTACATGAAGGGTCAAAAGTTGATAGATAATGTCAGTAATTTTAACAGTAGGGGGTATTAAATCATATGTTGTTTCCCAAAGTGTTTGGTCAAGCTTCAGCTGTGGAAGTTTGCACCACTTATATCTCCAATTCCTCGATAAGATGCTTGTCCTCACAGCATCTCGTAAAGACAAACGCAAAAGAATGTCATCGATTACATTCTCAGGAAGGTTGCCAAGTACATTCGGAGGTAAACTTTGCTTTTTGCCATTAGGAGGCGTCATATTTGTAAAAACAGCCAGTAGAATCTGCAGAAAGAAAAACAAGAATTGAACACGAAAGGTAAAGAATCTCCAAACTGTCTAGACTCTAGACAGAGCTATTCAACTTGTTAAATTAACATGCCACAACTGTTAAAATAAAAGAAAGGGTGCATTGTAATTGAAGTCACTAAGCTGTGTCCTCTTAATATATGGACTGACATTAATTATTTGCAGCAAGATTCCCATAACAACTTCATGAATGCAGGACCTTATAAAGAAGTAAGTAGTATTCAAACGGAAACTAATTAAACAGAGACGAGAATCGCATTGCTTTTGCGGCGAAACAGCTTATCAGCACAAATCAACAGCCCCACAAGAAAAGGAGAAAAACAGTCCAATATTTGGCCTTTGTAGTTTTATTTTTATTCTGTGTGCTAATAATTTTAGTACTAAAACTTGCATAGCCTAATGAACCTTAGTGACAAAAGAGTTCACTAGATACCACTTTAATACTTCCTTCAACACTTAAATATTGTTCTATCTTTTTAAAACTAATTAAAACTGTTACCAAAAGTGGGAGTGTTCTCTGAAATAGTAGCTCAGAACACGCAAGAGTTGTATCAATAATGAAGAAAACAGTGAGTAAGAAAGGAGAGAAAGAGAGGAAGATGAACCTGTGGATGAATTGTGAAGTGCTAGCTCCTAATGTTGTCTGATGGCGAACTCAGTTGTCTTCTAAATATAAGTACACGCGTCAATGGTAAAATCTAACATCACTCTGCAAGGCGACAGCACTTATAGGATAACTAGCAATTATATTTGATAGGTGGACTAAATTATCCCGAGATTATATTCCCTAAACTAACTTATCCCATCTGAGAGATAGGATAAAATAATATCAAGTTTGATGAGATAATGTGTGATAAGATGAGATATCCAGAATTAAGTTTGGGACTAAGTTTATACCATGTTTGTTTGATGGTATAATTTTATCTCGGAATAAATTTATACCATCAACCAAACATGGGATAAATTTAGTACCACACTTTATCCCATCTTATCTCACCTTATCCCGTGTACCAAACGACCCCTTAGGGTGTGTTTGGTATGACAGAAAATTTTTCACTGTTTGGTTGCACAAAATAGTTTGGAAAATATTTTTCTAGATATCACATTTTCCTGAAATTGGAGGAAAACGACTTCCCTAGAAAAAGTTATGAAAATATTTTTCAAAAACTACACCTACCCTCAGAGACGAATGGGTTGCTCTAGTGGTAAGCACCATCCACTTCCAACTAAAAGGTTGTGAGTTCAAGTCACCCCAAGAGCAGGGTGGGGAATTCTTGGAGGGAGGGAGCCGATGGTCTATCGGAAACAACCTCTCTACCCCAGGGTAGAGGTAAGGTCTGCGTACACACTACCCTCCCCAGACCCCATTAGTGGGATTATACTGGGTTGTTGTTGTTTGTTGTTGTCCACCTACCCTCACATCTAACCCCAACCTCCTCAAACTTTAATTTTCTCCCCCCCCTCCCCTCCCCCCCCAAAAAAAATAAAGATAGAGTTCAGAGGTTTATGTGTTTGGAAGTTTGCGGGTTTAGAAATTATAAAGTTTGCAGGTTCGAAAGTTCAGAAGTTTATGAAATTTGTGGGTTCGGAAGGTTGTTGGTTCGAAAGTTTATGGTTTCATGTTTATTGTATCTAAATTATTTATGAATACTCTTGAAACGTTATTTTTCTTAATTTGCGTACCAAACACCGAAAATGAATAAGATTACTATTTATTTTCCAAGAAAATATTTTCTTGAAAAATATTTTTCACGAAAAATATTTTCCGTTATACCAAACACACCCTTAGTTTGGTAATATTACACCAGCCCTTATATAACTGTGATAGATTCTATTTTTGTTAGGAACCCGGGTAGTCATGGAGTTAAATAGAGTAGCATTATAATGACAATAATAAAGTCAATGGTTCTGGTTCTGGTCAGTTTGACCTATAGGGTGGAGCTAGAAGCGTGACATTAGCTCTTGCTCAATAATGTACTCTCTTCGTCTCATATTAACCGTCGTGATTACTAAAAGTAATTGTCTCAAATTATTTGTCAATTTAGAAATTCAAGACAAAATTGATTATCTTTTTCCTTTTTTACCCTTAGTAATAATTATGCTTGAAGGATACTAACACCTAACTTTTTGTTCAAATACTAATGAAGAAAGATTAAGTGGGCGTTTGGACATAAGAATTGTAAAATTCCCAAAAAAAAAGTAATTTTTTTTAAGTGAAAATGATATTTGAAAATTAGAGTTGTGTTTGGACATAAATATAATTTTGGGTTGTTTTTGAATTTTTGTGAGTGATCTGAGTGAAAATTTTGAAAAATAACTATTTGGAGTTTTTCAAATTTCGAAAAATTTCAAAATTCATCTTCAAGTGAAAATTCGAAATTTTATGGCCAAACACTGATTTTGAAAAAAGTGAAAAAATTCTTATGTCCAAACGAGCAGTAAATATTAAGACATGAATAAGGATAAAATAGTCAAAATTCCATCATAATTAATTTTTCTTAAGGGGCGTGTATAAGAGAATCATGACAGATAATATGAAACGGAGGGAGTAGTTGTGTTAAAAAATTAATTAAATATGTATAAATATTAAATTCAGAATTTAATACTTAGCATTTGAAATCTTGTCTTCGCTTCAGTGACTTATGTTGACAAGAGAAGATAAACAATTTCATTATACCAATAAAACTACAAAATTAAAGATAATAATTCTAATCAACCCCAAATACTTCAAAAGAGTAATATCACGGGATAACTCTAAAGAAGAGTTCACACAAGTATTTTCCAACCATCTCTCCCGCAAAATACTCCCAATTAATAAAGAAAAAGAAAAAGATACGAGAGATGGATTCTCAAATCTTGCTAGTGCATTTTCTGACGTGACAAGTGCTGCCCTTTTACAAGAAAATTTCACAAGTTCTATTGGCCACCAAAATAAATTACCAAAACAGGTCATATGACCAAAACAAGGCCACATAACAATTTTAATGCCTAAGTGAGTGGCTGCATATTAGAACTTTGTTTGGTATTTAAAAAGTTCTGTTTGAATATTACATATAGTCTTAACGAAGAAAATTTTTCTTAGTTTTAATTTGTTTAGAATTAAGCAAATTATAAGAAAACAAATAAAGAAATTGAAATCTAGTAAGAGTTGGGCAGGTGACGAGCGCAAAACACAACACAAAATTTATGCTCGCTAGTCAAAGATAGTATAGTATAATATCGTACCCACATGGATTGGAGTTAAACAACAATTTTCTAGTTTCTAGCTTGATTTCTATCAAGGAGAATCAACAATCGAGGTTTTATGATGAATAACTAAAATTAACTAAGAATCTAAAATTATTAACTAACGACAATCGAAACAAAGGTAAGCAAGGAAGTTATCAATGAGAGAAAATAGGGGTTGACAGGATAGGTGCAAGATAATTATTTGGGATCTAACTCTAGATAATTCACTTCTAATGTTCAAATGAGTCTCTTGAAATCACTCAATTATTAGTTCAAACGTTTAGTAGAAACTCCTCTCTCGATTAAGTCTCAACCTCACAAGATGAACCAATTTAAGCACGTGAAGATATGCAAGAATGCGTAATGGATTGGTCTTTAGGAGAACCTCTCTCGATTATTCTCCTAACTAGGTTTGATCAATAATTCAACTAACCTCTTTCGATTACTAAGAAGAATTAGTGAACTCAACCAACCATATAATGCAAAGATATCACAAGTTATGCCTCTCTCGATTACATGAACAAGTGAATATAGATGCAACAGTTAAATCATCCAAAACGCTTCAATACATAAAACTAGAGTTATAATCCATAAACAAATATCAATACACTAAATTCTTCAAACCCTAAAGAGAACTACTCCGTAGATATGGAGTAATTCATCACAAATATGTTTAAAGTAAAAGAAAGCATAAAATGATCCAAACTCGGGTCTTGAGTGAGGATTGAATGATGAACTCCTTGTGCTTTTGCTTCTCCCACTCCTCCTTAGGTCTCCAATATGTCAAAAGTACAGAAAATAATATTTTTCTATGTATTTATACCAAGTAGGGTCGGGCCCAAACGAAATAACCTTTTCTTAGCCGAAATAAGACATTTACTATGTAAAAATTGCACAGGCGCGTCGCATGGGGAGACGTGCCATGCGGGGCATTGTTGGGATCCAAAAAGTTAAAATATGTTAGGCAGCAGAAAAATGCATACGCGCGGCGCCCCACGCGCTACGACAGTGGGGATTTCTCAGAGTACATATTTTTTCATGCGTTTTGACATCTAGACTTGGTCCTCGACCCCCGAACACGATCCCAACTTAATCCCTTGGGCTTTTACTCAGACTTCAAAGCTTTAAATCACTCAAATTCATTCCATAACATCTACATAGCCCGGAATCACTCTTACAAGGCATAAAACACACAATAAGTACAAAACACTAGCGAGCGATTACAACTCAAACACAATAAAAGTGCAGTAAATTGGAGTGTAATAAGCGACTAAGATACAAGATTATAGCCTAATATCAACACCCCACTCTTAAACCATTGCTCGTCCTCGAGTAATCAAACAACACTTCATAAATACACGTCCCTTTTAAACAACTCTCATAACTCAGCATACCAAGAGTATTTAAAACAGATTAAGCACAATACCATAACATCCTAGCCTCAAGATTTGACTCAAAAGCACCATATATTTTTATAACCTACTTACTTACTCTAACATAGAGGTCAACGACATTACCTTTCCTTTGTGAATCAAGTACCCTCACACAACAAAAGAGAGTAGTTCCACACACAATAAAATTTAAGAACAATTAGGAACTCAAGATAGAAAGACTTCACTCACTCTCAGAAATAACATTCACATGCCACAAAAATGCATCATAGGCTTGCCCGTAATGTACTACTCTACTAATTGAGTTCATTCAGTCAAGGATCAAGTAGAACTTTCACTGGTTGTAATGTAGGCTGCGGGATGGGTATGATACATTTAGATATAAGAGTGACTAAACCTCCCTAAGCACTTTAATACATATACATTAACAATTTAAAACCCCATACGTATGTCAAACCATAAATCCACATTCACATCAATATACATCAACTCCCTACTTCTTTAAACACAAATACATCAAGAGTTACCACTATCAAAGAATATTTTTTTCTTCATAATACAACTATTTTTTTCAATTTATTTTCTTATTCAATCCAAGTGGCTCTTACTTTTTCAAAACATTGCACATTTCTCCTTATTTCAATGGTTTTACTCAAAAGCCAAACCAACCACCCCACACTTCAACTTTTACAAAGTTCATAACGAATTCAAGTGCTCACGAGAGGTAAAAGGTTCAAATAGATGATCAATTCGAATAAATGGGTAGGGCTTGTAATGTGGTTGCCAAAGAAACATGATCACAGGCTCAGAGAGGTCAACTAAGATACATAATAATTAGGTGGGTAAAAGCATATAACTGGCTCAACAAAAAAATGCCTATATCACTTCCAAAACTGAATATAACTACTATTTCGCTTTGCAAATACACGGGGCAAGTTCTAGACATCAAATGCAATGCACAAAATAACACAAAATCTCACACCCACATGGCATATAACTCATTCAGGATTGGACTCATCAAGACACTCTAATCAAAGTAGTTAAGCAAAGTTAAGATCATACAATTTAAGGTACTTATACAAGAGTAAAAAATTAAGCCTAAGCGTCACTTTAAAGCGCTCACTATTCTCAAGGCATAATAAGATTAAGAGATATTGCATTCCATTCAATTCATAACACAAGGTTTCCTACTACTAACATTTATTAAAAATTAACTACACCCGATTCAAACAAAACCCTTGGAAAAGAACCGCGACACAAAGAAACCAAGGGGGAATTAATATACTACCTAACAAAAGAAAATCTTTTTGTCTTTTTCTTTCGACATTAATCCCCCAAGAAACCCGCAAAATGATATCCATTATCGGAAAAAATCAAAAATTTTAAATGTTTTATGTTTTTTCAATTTTTTTCTATCCCTAACTACCAAACAAAAACTAAAAAAAACTAAACTAACACATATACATACAACATACAATTACCCCCCACCCCTCACTTTAAGTTATGGCATATACCCATGATATATAATTAAAAGCATAACGTAAAGAAAACTTCCCTGAATATCTAATCGGGATCTGAGTCGAAGTCGAGATCCATTCCTCGCCTTCGAACTAACGCGCACATCCATGCAGATGACTTCTTCTCAGCCTTTTTGGGGTGCACCTCATACTTATCTTTCTCACTCGCCTCAGCCTTCTCTTTTGAGCCCTTCACTTTCCACTCAACACTTGCAATTGGATTCTCTTTTTTCACCCCCGTTTCTACATTCATCTCGAAAGTTACAGCCTTCTCACCCACTCTAAGCATGAGCTTTCTCTCGTGTATATCTAATATTGCTCTACTAGTTGCTAAGAATGATATTCCTATGATGAGGGGGACCTCCTTGTTCTCCTCCATATTCATCACTATAAAAGTCACCAGAAATACGAACTTATCCACCCGAACTAACACATCCTCCACTATCCCCTAGGGTATCAGAGTCGTTTGGTCCGCCAGTTGTAAAGATATTGGCACAGACCTTATCTCTCCAATCTCATTCTCCAGTTTCCGTAAATAGACAAAGGCATTAGATTAATTAAGGACTAGAATTACATAGAGACTTATCAAAATTAATAGAGCCAAAAGAGCAAGGTATAGTAAAACTCCCTAGATATCCACACTTTTGTGGGAGTTTGTTTTGCGATATAGCACTGCAATGCTCTGTGAGCTTCACCACTGAGGTCTCCTCGATTTTCCTCTTATTTGTAAGGATCTCCTTCATGAATTTAGCATAAGCAGGCTATCATGCCCCAAACTCGGGGAGCGCGACCGGCGCTCAACCGAGTGAACCCAGCCGAGCAAGTCTGTTGGATTTTTTTCTACCCAAACTTATTCATGAATAAAGAGGAGATGCACTCCATTAATCAAACACTAAAAATATTTCATTAACAACTCCCATTTCATTTCCATTAGTAGCTTCATTCATAATTTTTAAAATATTACAAGTTAATAGATATAATAAAAAATATGTTTGCCAAATAGCAACATTTCTAGTTTAATTCCCAACATCATACACCACCCACAACCTGTCTAGGGAGCCTCTAAGTATGACAAAAGAATAGTATGGAAGTGCCGGTAACAAGGCCCCGGCTATACCTCAAGATACAAAGTGTAACATCAAGTGATATCGGGCCCGGAATAGAATAGGGCACCAAAACCTGCTGAATAGGGAGTAACTGCTAACGAGAACCAAAGCTGCCCGCTGCTGAATCACCTGCATCCATTGAAGATGCAGCGCCCCTGGTAAAAGGGACGTTAGTACATATGGAATAGTACTAGTATGTAAAGCTAACTGTCTTCTTTCAAAATAGAATGCCAATGTAAGAAAGGAAAAACCGTGGAAACAACAATCAACAATCAATGATATTCAAATGCCAAGTTAAAACATAATAATTTCCAATATATGAAGATAACAATGTGAAGTGATAATCAAAATATAATGATAATATTATTTTGGGTTGGGAGATCTTTATCACTGATATATCACTGTTCATAATATCACCTTTTACAATACCGATATTCACAATATCAATACCACCGTACTTTTAGCACGGAGTCCGATCACGACCTGATCGACTAGGTCATCTCATTAGATACATCAACCACAATCACTCTCAATACCAATACCACCGCACTTTTAGCACGGAGTCCGATCACGACCCGATCGGCTAGGCCATCTCATTAGAGACATCAATCACAATTTACAACACAATCACCACCATCTGTGCGACATGGTGTCCGATCACAACCCAATCGGCTAGGCCGTCTCACCACAATTCCGTGTAGATCGACATCATCCTTTTCTATCATTCAATCTCATCCCAATTAAGGGGAATAATTTTATCACATCAATCTCATCCCAAATAAGAGGAATAATTTTATCACATCAATCTCATCCCAAATAAGGGGAATAATTCATAAAAATAACATAGGTACAAATGTATTTACCTCATCATCTTTTACATTGTATGATTCTGCACTAGTATTTTCAACCAATAACAATAACAATATTCCATTGGCTCTTTGGCTATTCACAAGATTCTTTATTCAAGGCACGGTGGCTGTATTTGATATTTCACACTTTCATTTCTTCCCTCTCATGTATCATCATCACAAATATCAACATATATATTATTACGAAAATCACAACTTTATGTTCATTAGAAATGAATAATTTAAGCACAATAGATTTCTTTCCGAGAAATGGAGTAAAATAATTGGCAATTAATGCGCAAGTTAAAATCATCAACAAGTAACACACCATTTATTCTTGAAATACTTTCCCGCAAAAAGGGAAATACACAATTTTCACTCACGAATATGTAAGAACGCAAAACACATCGAAAATACTCACAAAGCATAGCATTTGTTAAAACAACCACATATGGGCATGACTTGAATTCATAAGCTTTTAGGCAATTCTATTTTCGAAGTCAATTCAGAATAGTTGAATCAAGACTCATTTCATAACCTTTCTCACATCATTTTATTTCATTGGCATCATTGGCCACAAGTATAACTTTTACTTTTGGCACGTTGGCCACACTTTATATCTCCAATTCACTTATTTCACTTCTACCCATCTTTATAGATTATCAACAATAAGACATTTTCAATCAAGATTTTAGGTACACATATGATCAATTAAGAGTCTTAAGCATATTGAGATTTTCTCACACAATTTGGCATCATAGCCTTCATTTGAAACATGACTCAAAGACATAGCATTTTAATACACATATCATTCTTGAACACATTCCCAAAGGATAACATAATGTGATAGGAACATCCGTAACACATTTTGAATATATAATTCTCGACACTTTGCTTATTCGGGACAATCGAATTTATTGAGAATATCTCGGAACATAGAATAAGGAACTTGAGACAACCATACTTGAAACTTACTGGAGCATCGTGGAATAATATTCTAAGAGAGTAGTTTAGCCAACATACCTAAAATTTATCCCTTAATGATACTACAATGATCTACTATACTAAGCAACTTCAATCTACAATAACAACATCCAATGGGACCAATATTAATAATAAATTTCATAATTTAGGTCATTTAGGCATTTTATCAAACACCTAGTAGGAATAAATCTCTACACCTCTTAACCATAGAATTAGTTCATCCAACTACTACCATTTACCAATAATTTATCCCACCATCATTCTTAAACAATTCATAACTTCCAACATCACATACATGACCATCCATCCACACCCAATCAACAAAATTCCATCAAAAATCACCTTTCAATCTCTACAATAGTTATGTATTTAAATTGGGAACTTATGGCTTCCAATCACCATACCATAAGTTCTAATACTTAATTTATTCTCATATTCCCATAATATATCCATACATGTAAGTCTAAGGGTGTAGGATTACCTTTTGGGAGAAATCTTACAAAACCCTCCTTTGAGTTCTTGAAGAAATTTCTTGAAAATCTATGTATTTTATGGAGGATTGAGTTAGTTTTAGGGTAGAATTGATGGAATGAAACACTAAATTAGTAGGGATTACTCACATTGAATATGGGGAGAGTTGGAGGTCTTGAGAGTGGAGGAAAACCCCAAAGTTCGGTCAAGAAAAATGGAATAAAATGAACCTTGAATGAGTATATAGCGTTATGGGCACCACATGTGGCGTGGGGCGGTACCTGTGGCACTAGTTGCAGTACCTAAAAGAAATCCCAGCTCCAGGGATAGCGCCCCACGCTACCCTAGGCGCTGGCGATAGAAAATCGTTTCTATCTTGTCCGAAAATGGACATAACTCTCTCATACAATGTCCGAATTCGACGATTCTTTTTGCTATGGCTCCGTAATTTCAATACGGATTTAATGCTTCAATTAAAACTGAATTTGGAGCTCATTTGCTTAATGTTATACCACTTATACTCGAAGAAACGATGTCGTTGAAATACTTTTGATGTCAAAATAATGTGGTTCCACCTCATAGGTCTCCTTTGATACTCGAATACGTTATTCCCGAATACCGTTGTTGCACTTTAAAATATTAAATTATTAGAAAATTTTAATGGGATCTTACTTCGAAATTTTTCTGGGTATTATATAGGCATTTGTGAGAGCACTTCTGTGAATGGCAAATTTACATTAACTTATTTCAGTACATCCAAAAATCTCTCAAATTGCTTGTCTAGCTTTTCTCTATATAGCTTTTGAGGAAAAGGTAGTGCAAGCACATGCTCGCTCTCATTATGTTCCTCCCTTCTTGATTTTTCTTCCTTCTTCTTCTTCTTCTTCTTCTTCTTCTTCTTCTTCTTCTTCTTCTTCTTCTTCTTCTTCTCAGTTTTCAAAGGGCCTTTCGTCTTTTTATCAATATCATTCTTCAGTTGCTCCTCATTTTCTTTTTCAAGTATCACCTCTTTATGGATCGGGGTGAGATCTTTCAACACTTGTCCACTTCTCAGAGTTACAACATTCACTGTTTCCTTGGGATTTCTCTCAGTATCAGCGGGGAGAATTCCTGGAATCCTCTCAGACAATAGAGTTGCTAGCTACCCAACTTGTCTTTCTAGGTTTCGAAAATCAGTGCCTAATTCTTTGATAGCTGCTCTATGTTCCCGTATAGCTTCTCTTAGCACGTAATTTTTTCCATAAGAAAATACTCCTATAAAATCCACAAAAATAAATTTTTCTAATTGTTATAGAATTTGTAGGAATTTCTTGTTAATTATTTGTTTTCATTTAGTTGTATTTTTTTTTCATATTTAATATCTTTAAATCATAGAAAACACCATCAAAGAATTTCAAATCTTCATTCCATGTCATTTTAGGCTTTAATTATATTTTTAGGAATTAATTACTTATTAATTGTAGAATTAATACATGAAAATCACAACAAAAATAACTTAGTAACTTTACATGCATTTTAATTAATTAATTTAGTCAATTGTTAGAAAATAGGTAAGTAGGTTTAATTTTGCAAATTAGATTTGAGTTAGGATTTAATTTAGGATTTTAATTAATTTGGGTTAGAGTTTAAAAGCAAAATAAGAAGGAAGTAGGCTATTGGGCTTTAATGTCGTTTGGGCCATTTAATTTGAGGCCCAATATCCAAATTTGCCCGCCCCAGTTCACTTCACCCAGTCCACACCCCCCATAACCAAACGACAGTGTTTTAGTAATGCCACATCTCAACCGTTGATCTTCCATCATCCGGCGGCTAGGAAATGAACCCCCAAATCCCTTATAACTGTCCTAAAGACCCCCCCAAACCCTGAGAACCCCTCCCATTTCTCTCATCTCTCTCACTCTTCAACCCTAGCTGCCCTAAATCCCTAAAATCCCTCGCCAGCGGACAGTCTCCAAACGATCCCAAATCATCACCACACAACTTTCTCCTCCTCCTAATTCCTAATCCCTAAACCACTTCCTTTAAAAATCCCTGCAACTTCGCGGATTTTAGATCTAAGAAGTTAAGAAAACCTAGCTTTCCCCCTTTATTGATTTTTCTTCTAAATTCGAGCCGTCTTATGTTATAACTCGCATCAATGGACTGGTTGTGTTAAGAGTTACCCAAAGACGTTGGTTTCATATCGTTTGACGACCATCAGATTTGGCCATTCAACCTCCTGGCCGGTCATGGTCATTATCGCTCCGTGTAGCATTGGTTCTGCCTTTCAAGCATGAATCAGTGCTCGCGCAATGATATCGACCATTGATCGGATTTCTTAAGCTTGGCCGTGTTCGTCAGTGGGTAATTTTCCCTTTTTGATCCCCTTTTTGATCCTTCATGTTCTTCATTTTAGCCGCTTGATTTATTGTTTTTGATTAATGTTTTGTGTGTTTTGATTGCATTTAGCGGTTTAAGAGCAGTAGCTTGTTAGATTAACTAAGGTTTCGATTAAGTTAGTCTTAATTATGTTGTGTTAAAGCCTGTTAAGTATTGGTTAATTGGTAGTTGTTTATCAATATGATGTCATATTAATTAAGTCTTGTCACTAATGCCATTTAGTCCTAAATCCTGAGATGAAGATTAAATTAGTTGTTAGTTTTGATCATGGCATTTAGGGATTTAAAAATTAGCAGAATCTTTCTTGTTAATAGCTTGAATATTCTAGAATAGATATAAGGGATCAAAATATAATAAGATAAAAAGTTTAGGTCAAATCTGGGGTCAAAATTTTGAGGGGGCTAAAGGGTATTGAAAAATAAGGAATCTTATTTAGTTGTTTAGGAAGCTTCTGGAGAAGAGTTAAAGTGCAATAAAAATCAAAGAATTAGGTTAGAGATTGGGGTAAAAAGGTTAATTTCAGAAGTAGGAAAGATGCTGAAAAATAGAGAAAGGACAGCTGTTAGAAAAGAGGACAGTTGTCCAAATTTGTTAAGAAAATATGACCTTTTCCTTATTTTTAGGGACTACACTCCTCAAATTATTCTCTCATCATTCTCTATATAAGAACTCACATTCCCTCACTAACTGACAACAAAAAATAAAAATAAATTCACTGCAATTTACAGCAAATCCTTTCCATTCACCTTCATTTCAAAAACAGAAGTACAACCTAAAAACTTCAGAAAAAGAACAAAAAAAGAGGGGCTTCTCAGTGGGCTTCATTTTCTGCTATTTGTTTTTCACTTTTCTGGGTTCTTTTGGAGTTTGATTTAGCATTATTTCTTGTTGTTTCTGGTGCTGCTATTTTGATACTATTGTTGATTCATTCCAATTCCAGAGACTTATTTTCTATTTTTGTTGGGCCTGCTATAATCAAGTACTACTTTTGGTTTGAATAATGTAGACACTACATTTGAATGAGAATTATATGAATCTGCCTCTGGTTAAATCTGTTTCAAATCTTGCAAGTTATGTAGACATGGATATTGTTTAAAAGTGTGGTAATGTTGTCTTAGTATGTTTTAAAAATCATCAATCAGACATGTTGTGTTCTCTTTTCTTTCTTGTCTAAAAAAGTAATTGATTCTACATTTACTTTCTTTGTGTAACATGAGTTCAAATGATGGAATTTAGTTGAGAAACATGTACGAGAATAGAAGCTTCAGGAATGCTCACAGGATGTTATTAGCTGTTACATACAGATTTGAAATCTTAAGAAAATTTGCTATTTTATAAAAGTACTAAGGCCGTTTCCTATTTTGGTTCAAGTTGTGTAAATGCCATCAAAAGAGTCCATTATTGTGAGTTTGGAGTTTATGTATGTATTAAATTGGTGATATGACCTTAAATATTGGATGATGTGAATTCATGCTTAGACTAGTGTAAATGTCTGCCTTTCCTTTCAATTGTGTGTGAAAATTATCAGCTTGAAATTGCTGTGTTGCTGTCTTCATAAGTCATTGGGCCTCAATAGTTAGCCCAATAAGTTTGATATTTAGGATGGAGTCATGAGGACTCTTGACCTCTAATTCCGTCCAATTGTGGGCTCGTTCAACACCCCAAGCCGTTATTTTGATTCTCAGAAAGTTTAGAGACAGTTTGGGCCTTGATCTTAGGCCCATTTTCACATTCATAAATGACCAGATTAAGGTCCATTCTAAGTATTAATGAATGCAGCCCTAGCAACCTTAGAGTCCATAACAGACTGGTTCCTCACTATAGCGTAGGATAATAATATAAATGAGCTAATATTTTTTGACATTAACTCGTTGAAATTTGTATTTGGATTTTTTAATTGCTTTATGTTTTGTTTTCCATTTCTTGGTAATTCAAGTACGTGGGCTTCAAATGAATTTCCAATGAACTAGTGAACTAAAATCGACTATAAGCTTCTGGGCTGATTTACACGTACCAAAGGTCTAGTCCTTATGAATGAATCAAAATCTCAAACTCCAACAGCTCGTTTACCACAATGTGCGGCTTTCAAAAATCTCAAACATAGGAAATAAACAACTCTCGAACATCGTAGTTTGCTTTAGCCGCGTTTAAAATAAATTATTGTGACTATGGTTACGATTTTCATGGCATAGTCATGATAAGCAAACCCCAATTCGAGTGTGCGTTTCACGCGACTTGATCATAACTTCAAATAATAATAATAAATATGTTGTAAGTCGCGGGTGCGTTTCACGTGACGCGATTCGCAATATGTACAAAAATAACGAGTGTGCGACATCGCGACTTGTTCAAATAAATTCCATAAATAATAAAAGAGGTTAAATAAATAATTAAAAACGGTAAAAGATAAATGCACAATGGGTTCATAAACTTGTAATAATCAGATATTTAAGCCAAGTGTAATTTGTTAAGCGAGCATACTAAAATTACGGAACTTGGGAATGCCTCACGCCTTCTCCCGGGTTAACAAAATTCCTTACCCGGTCTTCTGTATTCGCGGATCATAAATAGAGTCAATTTTCTTGATTTTGGATTTTAAAATAAACCGGTGACTTGGGACACCATAATAATTATTCCAAGTGGCGACTAATGTCGGATCCCTAAATAAATGAATAATCCCATTTCGATTAATGTCATTTTAATTGGAAAAACTCCCTATCTCTCGGAAAAAAGGAGGTGTGACAGCTCTAGCGACTCTGCTGGGGACAAGAACCCAGAACTTTCGGTTCAGGTTTCAGAATTCGAGCTTAGAATAACTGTTATGCTTGGCTTTCTTGTGATTGTCTGATATTACTTGTTTGAGCCTAATGTACTAAATGTTGTTCTTTACCGCTTTGATATTGTTTGAATTATATATAAAACTGTTACGACACCCTTCTTCTCTCTATGTCTTCTAAATCTTATGGGAAGCACACACTGACGTGGCTTCTTTTCTGTTAGAGTGTCATATCCTTAATTTTAGAATGAGGATCAGATCAGTTACAAAGCCGGATGACCTTTTGGTTCCCGGTACGTTGCCCCCCCCCCCCCGGTTCGAGTTGTCCGCTCGGGTAAGCCAGGTCTAGAGCAACACACCCCAGGATTCAAACCTAGAATAACATAGCCTCATGTCGGATCCCTAGTAGGAACGTTTGTTTGCATCACGTGCATTTGACTTTGGGGACTCAACACAAGGGTTGAGTCCGTCTAGGACAAGTGTACCCAAATTAAAAGACCATCCTTATGCATTTTACGTGCTACTTGTGCATTTATTTATTTCGGCTTGCATGTTGACTGGCTTCTAGAGTAGGGAAAGAAAATCAAGAAAAACCAAGAGTTAGGTGGGAGAGAGAAAATTTACTCGGTTCTAAAAAATCCATGTATTTGAAAAATCCTGAAACTCTGTCGAAATTTTGTAAAAGAAAAAGAGAAAAGTAAAAGTCATTTCAAAAAAATCCAATGTTTAAAAGTCAATTTTTTTTCCCTGTTGTGTCAAAATTGACCGAACTACGCAGGTCTGATTCTCACCGGATGTGAGATACGTAGGCAAACCTCATCGGTTTCGGTCACTAATTTTCAAAAAATCCAAATTTATTTTTCTTTCCTTAATTCCCTCTTTAGAATTTTCTCCTTATAAAATACAAAATATTTTCCTTCTTTTCCGAAGTCTTTCATTAAAAAAAAAAGAATTTTTTTTATTCAAAATCCAAAATATTTTCTTTCTTCTTTAGAAGTTTTTCTTTCAAAATTTCAAAAAAAATAAATCCAAAATATTTTCCTTGTTAAGTGCTTTTGAAGTGTGATTTTCATATAAAAAATGTTGAATAAATTAGAAAAAAGAGTTAGTTTATTACCTTGTTCCTGGTATCCCTGAACTACGTACTGATCTAATTCATGCGGCATCATGATACGTAGGCAATCCCCATCAGATTCGATTATTGCCATTAAATAAACTGAATGAAATAAAAGAGAAGAAAGAAAAATAAAGAAAAGAGTGACAAAAATAATAGAGAAAAATAAAGAGCGTAAAACAACAAAAACAGAAAGAGAAAAAAATCAATATGGGAAAGATCCAAAAAAAAAGAAGAGAAAGTAAGAGCGCAGAATGAAAAGAAAAGAGGTACAAAGTGAAAAAGGGTTAGCCGGGATGAAACACACAAACGTTCAAACACATGGTAGAAGCGTTTAACTGTTTAGGTACATTGCATCCCAATGTGTGATTTTCTATTTGTTAAATGTCTCAAAACTAACAAGGTTGTTGGGTGTGCAAATTAGCCAGGTTCTGTTCAGGTGGTTGATTTTATTGGTAATCTGGCTTCCCATCCTTACTTTAAAATATCCAAAGGCAGGGTTCCTACGGCCTCCGAAAGTCATCTACCAATTATCGATCCTGAGGATAGACCGACATCGGCTATTCCACAACCAGAATCAACAACTATTGAAGTGAATAGATGTTGCGTCTCCGCATGTTGGAAATGTGGGACGCCTGGTCTAATGGTAGGGAACCACCGAGTGCAATTCCTGGGTTCCCTGAGTTGATCCAAAGGTTAGGTGGGGCTACGAACTTCCCTGTGCCTAACCCGCTTATCCCATGTGGGTACCCTCCAATGCCGTCTAACAATCCTGGCATGCCTTCTATGGTTCGCCCCCAGGCGCCGGTTTCTAGGGCACCTCCGGCATTATTCACCCCGACACATCCCACTGTGCCCAAGCCATGTTTCGAACCCCTAACATTCCCCTTCCAAGGTCCGCAATTTCTGCATGATATGACTCATGTCACCCCGGACTCGTATGCCCAACAACCACAATATGAGTTTCCGATTAAACCAGAAAGAGCAGTTAAAAATCCCGAGCAGGAAGAAATGGCTCAGAAAATAAAAAGCTTGGAACAAAGTTCGAAGAATATGCAAGGCCTAAGTGGCCAAAGAAGTGTCTCCTACTCGGACTTGTGCATGTTTCCCTATGTCCACTTGCCAGCTGGCTTCAAGATGTCAAAATTTGAAAAGTACGACGGGCACAGAGACCCGATCGCTCACCTGAAAAGATACTATAGCTAGTTTAGGGATGCTATTGGAAAAGAGGAGCTGTTAATGGCCTATTTTGGAGAAAGTCTCACCGGAATTGCTTCCGAGTGGTACATGGATCAAGAAATTACTCATTGGCATGTGTGGGATGATTTGGCCCAAGATGTTGTCCGCCAGTTCTAGTATAATATGGACATCGCTCCCGATAGAAACTCTTTGTCCAATTTGAAAAAGAAAACCGCAGAAAGCTTCTGTGAATATGATGTCAAATGGTGCGAGCAAGCCACCAGGGTAAAGCCTCCAATGGACGAAGCAGAAATGGTTACAGTCTTCCTACAGGCCCAAAAGGCGGACTACTTCCTGAACATGATGTCTGCTATGGGTAAGCCGTTCGCTGAGGCTATCAAAATTGGGGAGATGGTTGAAAATTGTTTGAATGGGCCGAATCTTGAGTCAAGCTGCCTTTAAGGCCACATCGCATGCCGTTATGAATGGTTTAGGGGGTTTGATTAACAAAAACGGGAGAGAAGAGGGAGCTATGATGGCTTCTAGCTCAAGGGGGCCCGCAGGTCATTCAACCAACCATATATGCTTCATAAGGTCCCATAATACTATTATCCCCATCAAGATGCTGCTTATGCCATGGCACCGCCTCCCTATGCGGTGATGAATGCGCAACCTTACACGGGGTCACAACATTATACACAAAACCGAGATCCACCTCCCAGAAATGCCCATCCTTACCAAGCTCCGTACAATCCCCAACCAAATGTTTCCCAATACAATCCTTGCCCAAGAGAGCCCCTAGAAGGAATCAGTTCACTCCTATTAGTGAATCGTATTCAAGTTTGTTCCAAAATCTAGTCAGGCTAGGTCCGCTACAGCCAGTGGTCCCGAACTGGCCAAACCCCGAGTCCCCCTCGCACCGAGCTAATGCTAGATGTGAATATTACTCTGGAGCAGTGGGAAATGATACTGAAGATATTTGGACTCTCAAAAAGAGCAGTAGAGTACCTCGTTAAGGTCAAGTCAATAGTTCTCAGGGAAGAAGAAGCTCCTAATGTGACAAACAATCTGGTGCCTGCTCACAACACTAAGCTAATCATTGGAATGATCTGTGATGATGGTGAATTTGATCCGGCACTGAAATCCATAGTAGCCATTGACACAACAAAAGAGAAACCTAAAACGGTTGCCAAATCATGAATAGTTCCCTATCAGACGGGAGTTTCGGTAGCCAGTCTTGCCATCTCTTCTACATTACGAGTTATTTCAGGGTGTAACTCAAATGTTTTTACTTTATTATCTTTTGATTTTGATGTAAACCCTCATATTTTCAATTCAATGAAATGGAATCAATATTTCATCATCTGTAGATGTCTCTTTTCTTTATTCTGATTTTGCTATTTTTCCTATCTTTTTTTTCCAGTTCTAATAATGCAGACTTAAATAACATGACATGCTTGCGGACTTCATGCCTAGATCTTAAGATGCTGTCTAACCTTGAAATAATGAATTATGAACCAGAATATGATGAAGATGAGGCTTTTAGGGAAATAAATCGAGAATTGGAACAATATGAGATTAAGCCTAAGCCAAAATGAAACCAAGCCAGTTAATTTAAGTAGTCCAGAAGAGATCCGAGAAACCATGATAAGCATTCACGCTGACGAAAGAACTAGCGATGCCTTGATCCAACTGTTGTTTGAATTCAAAGACGTGTTTGCATAGTTATATGATGATATGCCAGGGCTGAGAGTTGATTTGGTGGTACATAAATTGCCTACCTATCCCGTTTATCCACCCATCCAACAGAAGCAAAGAAAGTTCAAAACTGACATTAGTGATAAGATCAAGGAAGAAGTCACCAAACAACTGAAATCTGGTGTGATCTGAGTGGTCCGATACACTACGTGGCTGGCTAATGTGGTTCCAGTGCCGAAGAAGGATGGAAAAACCTGAGTGTGTGTTGATTACCGTTATTTGAACAAAATGAGTCCCAAGGACAACTTTCCATTGCCAAACATCCATATTTTTGTTGACAACTGTGCTAAACATGAGATACAGTCTTTCGTCGATTGTTATGCTGGGTATCACCAGGTTCTGATGGATGAAGACGATGCATAAAAGACTGTTTTCTCCACACCTTGGGGCGCTTACTATTATAGGGTCATGCCATTTGGCCTGAAAAACTCCGGGGCAACCTATATGAGAGTTATGACCGCCATTTTCCATGACATGATACACCAGGAAATTGAGGTATACGTGGATGATGTGATCATTAAATCCAGAACGCAAGAAAGCCATGTGCGAGATGTGAGGAAATGAGCATCTGCGCATGTATGACTTGAAATTGATCCCAGCTAAATGTGCATTTGGAGTTCCGTCTGGGAAGCTCCTGGGGTTTATAGTCAGCCGGAGGGGTATTGAATTAGATCCAAAAAAGATAAAGTCTATTCGGGGTTTGCCACCTCCAAAGAGCAAGAAAGAGATCATGAGTCTGCTAGGGAGGCTGAATTACATCAGCAGATTCATCGCTCAGCTTACTACCACTTGTGAGCCCATATTCAAGTTATTGAAGAAAGATGCGGCAATCAAATGGACAGAGGAGTGCCAAGAAGCTTTTGATAAAATGAAAGAGTACCTATCAAATCCGCCAATGTTGGTGCCACCCGAGCCGGGAAGATATTTATTCTTATATTTAACTTGTCACGACCCAATTTTCTCTCCGTTGGGTATCATGATAGCACCTAGTCTTAGGGACTAGGTAAGCCTAATATTTACTGAATAACAACAATACTTAAATAACATCTAACAATTTTTAAAATGGAAATCTATGTAAAATTTAGAATTCCCAAAACCGGTAGTACAAGTCATAAGCTCTACTGAGTTACTAGAAAGCCTATAAATACAACTGTTTTGAAATAGAGGTAAAACAGTGCAAGTACAATGTCACGACCCAATTTCACCTATAGGTCGTGATGGCGCCCAACACTACAGCTAGGCAAGCCAACTAGTAATTTAAACCCATATTCAATTCTTTTAAAATTAACCGAGTAATTAAACTCTTCTTAATTTCAGGAATTTAAAACAATATGAAAAGATTCTAGCAAATTAAAAATAATCAAGTCCAAAAATTCTACTAGTGTATGTGCCAAGATCCGATGTCACAAGTGCACGAGCATTTACTAGGAATATAAATAAAATACAGCAACTGTCTGGAATACAAATTAGACAGAAAAAATATAAATAACTCTGAAGGAGACTCTACTGGCTGCGGATCGTAATGTAGAATGCAGCTCACCTAAGTCTTCGCATTTTACCACACCTCTACGCCCACAAGGCCGCTAGACCTATACGTACCTGCACAAACAATGTGCAGCAAGTGTAGCATTAGTACGTAAACAACGAGTACCTAGTAAGTATCAAGCCTAATCTCGAAGAGGTAGAGACGAGATGGTCAACTTTGACACTCACTAAGGGTCAATTATAATAATGGAAGTAAAACCAGAATATCTAAATCAACATGATTCACAGAGTTAACAATAATTTTATTTAACTAGCAGAAATAATTAAATCCTTCAAATGCAATAATTTCCAATCTATTAATTAAATTCACAATCTGCAATTAAAATAAAAGGTATCGTAAAATTATTATTATTAGGCACGATTTCTGACGAGGTCGTACAACCCGATCCAGAGTGTTGTGTACACTGCCGAGGGGCGTGCGGCGCGATCCATAGATGCATCTATACTGCCGAGGCGTTCAGCCCACTCCACAAGAAAACAGGACATTTTCTTATGTACCTCCGGAAGGAGAGTATATTTATTATATATTAATTCGAGAGGATGAACAATTTTTTTTAACAAATAAATTAATTTAAGAAGACAAATAATGTATATTAGATTTCCATCTTTTACTATATTTCCCTAACAATTCACAATATATTTCAATTAATTTAATTAAATAAAGGATACAATTTATACACACAATTCATGCTTTGAGTCCTAAACTACCCGGACTTTAGCATAGATAGTAGCTACGTACGGACTCTCGTTACCTCGTGCGTTCGTAGCCCCCCAAATTAACAATAATTATTAATTTAATCACCTATGAGGTAAATTCCCCCTCACAAGATTAGACAAAAGACTTACCTTGTCTCAAAGTCCACTTTTCGATCAAAATGTCGCGTAAAAACCTCAATTCGATGCCGAAAAATCTGAAACTATCCAAAATTTATATAAAATAATTAATACATGTTAATACTTCGAAATTTATCTATTAAATAAATTACCCTATCAAAATGGTAAAATTCCTAAAATTTATCCCGGGCCTACGTGCCCGGATTCCGAAACGTTTTGGATGAAAACGTTACCCATAATCTCAAAAACTCAAATATATAATTTCTATCCAATTCCATAACCATTTTCGTGGTTAAAATCTCATTTTTATACAAATCTAGGTTTTTCATCTAAACCCTTGATTTTTAAGATTTACCGGTTATAATCTATCCATAATCTATGTATTTAACTCAAAGTGTGTAGAATTAACCTACCTTCAAATTGCTAGTTGAAAATCCCCTCTCAAAAAGCTCCAAAATTGCCCAAGAATGGAAAAGAATGGGCTCAAAATGACTGAGCCTCGATTTTAACACATTCTGCCATGCAAGGGTTTCGCACTTGCGAAGATGTACCGCACCTGCGGCTTTCGCACATTCGGAAAAGCCTCGCAGGTGTGAGTTTCACTTGACTGCCCCCCTCTCGATCTGCGTGCATTTCCTCACACCTGCGCGTTTGCAGGTGCGCCAAAATTCCGCATCTGCGGCGATGTCTTCCCCTTCCCTTTTCCACTTCTGCGCACACAAAAATCGCATCTGCGAGGGTCGCACCTGCGGCTGTCCAAGCGCAGGTGCGAACGTACTAGAAGCAGAAAGCTTCAGTTCTTCTTCAAAATTCTAAAATTAGTCCGTTTACCATCCGGAATCTACCCGAGACCCCCGGGACCCCAACCAAACATACCAACATGCCCTAAAACACATTACGAACTTAGTCGAGCCTTTAAATCACATTAAACAATGCTAAAAACACGAATCACCCTTCAATTCAAACTTAATGAACTTTGAAACTTCAACTTCTATAATCGATGCCGAAACCTATCAAATCACGTCCGATTGATATCAAATTTTGCACACAGGTCACATTTGACATTACATACCCACTCCAACTTTCGGAATCAGAATCCGACTCCGATATCAAAAAGTCCACTCCCGGTCAAACTTCTCAAAAACCTTCAAATTCCCACTTTTACCAAATGACCTACAGACCTCCAAATCTACTTCCGGACGCCCATACCGAGTCTGAAAAGCTATCTTAGGGACATCATATGCCCTAATCTTCAACTGATGGTAACCATATCTCAAGTCGATCTTTGAAAACACCTTGGCACCCTGAAGCTGATCAAATAAGTCATCAATTCTTAGCAACAGATACTTGTTTTTGATAGTGGCCTTGTTCAACTGCCGATAATCTATACACATCCGCATAGAGCCATCTTTCTTCTTTACAAATAGTACTGCTGCACCCTAGGGCGAGACACTGGGTCTAATGAATCCATGATCAAGCAAGTTTTGTAACTTCTCCTTCATTTCTTTCAATTTCGACAGGGCCATACTGTATGGCGGAATAGAAATGGGCTGAGTGCCCAGAGCCAAATCAATACAGAAGTTTATATCTCTGTCGGGTGGAATCCTTGGAAAATCTGCAGGAAATATTTCTGGAAATTCACGAACAACTGGTACTGAGTCCATAGAAGGAACATTCGCACTGGGATCACGAATATAAGGCAAATAGGCTAGACACCCCTTCTCAACCATATGCCGAGACTTCATATAAGTAATAACCATGCTGGTAGAATGACCAGGAGTTCCTTTCCATTCTAATCGAGGTAACAACGACATGGCTAGGGTCACCGTTTTGGCATGACAATCCAATATAGCATGATAAGGTGACAACCAATCCATACCCAAGATGACATCAAAATCTACCATATCAAGAAGTAGAAGATCCACACTAGTCCCAAGACTCCCAATAGTAACCACACATAAATGATAGACATGATCTACCACGATAGAATTTCCCACCGGAGTGGACACACACACACGAGCACTCAGAGAATCACGAGGCATCACCATATATGAAGCAAAATAAGAGGACACATAGGAATAAGTAGATCATGGATCAAATAGAACTGAAGCATCTCTATGGCAAACTGGAACAATACCTGTAATCACAACATCGGATGATTCAGCCTCAGGCCTAGTCGGAAAAGCATAAAATTGGTGTTGGGCGCCACCACTCTGAACCGCATGCCTAGGACGACCTCTAACTGGATGGCCTCCACCTATAACTGTCTGACCTCCACCTCTATCTGTCTGACCCCTGCCCCTAGCTGGCTGGGCGGGTGGCGGAACAACTGGTGCTGGAACCATAGCACGGGAACTCTGCTGCTGTGAACTGCTCGATGCCCGAGGGCCAAATCTAGCAATGTGTCTCGGGTCACCAAGAGTATAACAGGTCTTTGGCTGTTGTGACTGGTGACCCTATGTCACGACCCGAAATTCCCACCTTCAGGACCGTGATGGGGCCTAACATTTCACTTGCTAGGTAAGCCAACGTTAGAATATAACTAGCCATTTTAAGAAAATTTTAAATTAATTAATAACAAGAAAACAAATGTGGAAATAAAGTCTGAAATAAAGTGAGTATTCCATAATAATCGTGATATCTAAATACCATCCCAGAACTGGAGTCACAAGTACACGAGCTACTAGCGTAATACAAATAAAGGTATGAATAAAATTCAAGCTGTTTGAAATATAATACACAGCTGAGATAAGATAGAAGGGGACTTCAAAACTGCGAATGATGTGCAGTTATACCTCAAGCCTCCCCTGGTAGTTGTATCCGGACAAATCTACAGTACGTCGCTGGGATCAACTCCAAAATCTGCACAAGAAGTGCAGAGTGTAGTATCAGTACAACCGACCCCATGTACTGGTAAGTGCCGAGCCTAACCTCGACGAAGTAGTGACGAGGCTAAGGCAGGTCGCTTACATTAACCTGTACGTAATAATAATAATAATAATAACGGGAATAGTAGTACGACCAATAAATAATATTAATAATTGAAGTCAATTCAGAAGTCACAATCCCTCAATTTGTTTTTATTGCGGCGTGCAACCTGTGTCCCCAATATAAACTTTAAATAAATCTGTTGCGGCGTGCAACCCGTTCCCCCATATAAACTTTAAATAAATCTGTTGCGACGTGCAACGCGTTTCCCCATATAAACTTTAAATAAATCTGTTGCGATGTGCAGCATGTTCCCCCATATAAACTTTAAATAAATCTGTTGCGGCGTGCAAATCTTAAATGTAATAGAAATACTCCAATAAATACCACGTTCAATGAGAAGCTATTGAGCATCAAGACATACAATAATTATAATTTAATTATGAAACAAACAATGAGAAGTAGAAATTAATTGTGAAAATCAAGGAGAAAATAGGCAGTTTAATATTTAATATGCTAAATGTCAAGTAGCAATTAAGACACATAAATCAATTAAGCATGTAATAATTATTGCAGGAATTCAAGAATTTATATTTGACAAGGAATATGAGTGAAACAATTATTATAACGATTAATTCGTGTCTTAAAATAATTTAAGATGTTTACATAATTAAGAAAACAATTAAATTGACAAAGTATAGGCACTCGTCACCTTGCCTATACATCGTTGCACATGAAATTCACATAGCAAATAATTCAGGGGTTCTATTCCTTCAAGTCAAGGTTAACCACGACACTTTCCTCGCTTTGCAACGAAATTCAAGAATCCAATAAACCTTTGCCTCGCGAATTCGTGTCTGAAATCCTCAAATCTAGTCATAAACAATTCAATATACTCAATACAAATCTTAGGAATTAATTCCATATGAATTTACTAATTTTCCGGATTAAAATCCGAAATTCACCTAAAAATTCATCAGTGGGACCCACATCTCGAATCTCGAAAAAACTTACGAAATCCGAACACCCGTTCCGAGACGAGTCCAACCATACAAAAATTATCAAATTCCGATGTGAAATGAACCTTTATATCTTAAATTAAAGTATTTGAAAATTTCTACCATTTTCAACCCAATCTTTACCTATTTGAACTCAAAACTCTTGCCACAAACCTTATTGGTATAAGCATATATAAATAATACTCTTACACCCAAGAATCATACTCCTAATCAACCATATTCTCCCCAAATCTGAAATTGAAAAATTAGGGTATGAAACCTTACCTCTTAGATAAAGAACTTGAGAGATTTCTTGTTGGATTTCAAGGCTTGAGCAAGATTTGATGAACAAGACACTTGAGCTTCTTCCTCTCTCTAGAACACTCTCATTTCTCTCTAAAAATATCAGGTTTTATGACTTAACCCCTCTCCCTACCCGGCCTTGGGGGATTTAAATGATCTCTTACGTGCACGGCCGCGCACCTGGGCAAGTGGCCGCGCATCCGGCCGCGCACCTGAGGCAGAAAGTCTCAAATATGCGAAGCCGCGCATCTGGGCGTGCATATGACACAGGTCCAGTAAAATGGCCATAACGTTCTGTACATATCCATATGGAGAACGGTTTAAAGCGTTAGAAACTAGACTAGAAGATCTTTCATTTGATAGGTTTTGCATCACATTACTCCTTATAACTATGTAGATATGGTCATCCAAAGTTTGGTCTTGTGCGTACTCATTTGGAACTTTAGTCTATTATGAAACTTTCCAACTTGGCTTAGACTTAGGACTTTCCTTAGACCCCATAACACTTATAATATGTCTCGTACACTTATTATCATATCCAATAGATGTCCATCATGTTAATAGTCCTCGAATGAGAAGTAGAGTCCGCCCCCAAACACATAACATAACTTATCTCTTCTTTCGCACATTTCAATTTCCCGAATTTTACTAACTCCCAAAATTTCCAAAAGATTCGCCAGAGTTTCCTTTGTAACTGGGCTTATCCACCTGCCAGTGAATCCCAGAAACCAATCCTAACAATACATACATAATCCAATCAACGTAACATAACATGAAAACAATACTAATAGTGGCCTCATAACCAATATATTTCTAGAAAATGAATGACATTAACATCAACTATTCAGGTGATACGTAACTCATAGCAGTTAAGCTCCCAACATCTTCATAAAACACAGAATTGAATATTTAAATTAAAGATGACATTTTTGGGTCGTCACATTCTCCACCTCTAAAACAAACGTTCGTCCTCGAACGGAATTAGAGAAGTACCTGAGCTGGTGAAAAGATGTGGATATTTGCTCCGTATGTCTAACTCGGACTCCCAGGTAGATGCTTCGATCGGCTAACCTCTCCATTATACCCGAACTGAAGGATAATTCTTAGACCTCAACTGACGGACCTGCCGAGCTAGAATAGCTACCGGCTCCTCCTCATAAGTCAAATATTTGTCCATTTGCACTGAGCTGAAGTCTAACACATGGGACGGATCACCATGATATTTCTGGAGCATGGATATCCGGATGAATTGCTGATAAACTAGGTGGTAGTGCAAGCTTGTAGGCTACTTCACCGACCCTTTCAAGAATTTCAAAGGGTCCGATATACCTAGGGCTTAACTTGCCCTTCTTTCCGAATCTCATTACACCTTTCATAGGTGAAACTCGGAGCAATACTCTTTCTCCTGCCATGAATGCAACGTCACGAACCTTACGGTCGGCATCACTCTTTTTCCTAGACTGATCGTTGCAAAGTCGATCCTGAATAATCTTGACCTTATCCAAGGTATCCTGTACCAAACCAGTACCCAACAACCGAGCCTCTCCCTGTTCAAACCAGCCAACTAGCGAACGACATCGCCTCCCGTATAATGCTTCATATGGAGCCATATGAATGCTCGACTGATAGCTGTTATTATAGGCAAACTCCGCAAGTGGCAAGAACTGATCCCAAGAACCTCCAAAGTCTATAACACAAACGCGAAGCATATCTTCCAATATCTGAATAGTGCGTTCTAACTGTCTGTCTGTCCGAGGATGAAATGCTATACTCAACTCAACCCGCATGCCTAACTCACGCTGTACATCTATCTAGAAGTACGAGGTAAACTGTGTACCTCGATAAGAAATGATTGACACTGGCACACCGTGAAGGTGAACAATCTCGCAGATGTAAATCTCCGCTAACCGCTCTGAAGAATAGGTAACTGCTGCTGGAATGAAATGCGCTGACTTGGTCAACCTGTCCACAATGACCCATATTGTGTCAAACTTTCTCTGAGTTTGTGGGAGTCCAACAACAAAATCCATAGTGATATGCTCCCACTTCCACTCAGGAATTTCTAACTTCTGAAGCAAACCATCAGGTCTCTGATGCTCGTACTTAACTTGCTGACAATTCAGACACCAAGCTACATATGCAACTATATCCTTTTTCATTCCCCTCCACCAATAATGTTGCCGCAAATCTTGATACATTTTGGCGACACCTGGATGAATAGAATAACGGGAATTATGGGCCTCTTCAAGAATTAATTCAGGAAGCTAATCCATATTAGGAACACAAATATGACCCTGCATCCGCAGAACTCCATCATCTCCCACATCAACCTGCTTGGCACCACCGTGCCGCACCGTGTCCTTAAGGACAGGAAGATGAGGATCATTATACTGTCGCTCTCTGATGCGCTCATATAAAAATGATCGAGCGACTGTGCAGGCTAGAACTCAACTGGGTTCTGAAACATCTAACCTCATGAATTGATTGGCCAAAGTCTGACATCTGTAGCTAATGGCCTCTCACCAACCGGAATATACGCAAGGCTGCCCATACTCACAGCCTTTCTACTAAAAGCATCAGCTACCACATTGGCCTTTCTGGGGTGATACAAAATGGTGATATCATAGTCTCTCAACAGCTCCAACCATCTTCTCTGCCTCAAATTGAGATCTTTTTGTTTGAACAAATACTATAGGCTACGATGATCAGTAAATACCTCACACGAGACACTGTAAAGGTAATGCCTCCAAATTTTCAGTGCATGAATAATGGCTGCCAATTCTAAGTCATGAACATGATAATTCTTCTCGTGAACTTTCAATTGTCGCGATACGTATGCAATCACTCTGCCATCTTGCATTAATACTACACCAAGCCCAATGTGAGATGCATCACAATATACCGTACATGATCCTGAACCTATTGGTAATACCAATACTGGCGCCATAGTCAAAACAGTCTTGAGCTTTTGAAATCTCAACTCATACTCGTCTGACCATATGAATGGGGCACCCTTTTGGGTCAGTTTGGTCAATGGAGATGCTATAGATGAAAACCCCTCCATAAACCGGCGATAATAACCTGCCAAACCCAGGAAACTCCGGTTCTCTGTAGCTGAAGTAGGTCTAGGCCAATTATGAACAACTTCAATCTTCTTAAGATCCACTTTTATACTTTCTGCCGATACAACATGCCCCAAGAAGGCAATTGAGTCTAAGCAAAATTCGCATTTTGAAAAATTAGCTTTTAACTTATTATTCTTCAAAGTTTGAAGCACAATCCGAAGATGTTGCTCATGCTCCTCTTGACTGCTGGAGTAAATCAAGATGTCATCAATGAATACAACCACAAATGCATCCAGATAGGGCTTGAATACTTGATTCATCAAATCCATAAATGCTGCTGGGGCATTTGTCAACCCAAATGACATCACTAGGAATTCGTAATGCCCATACCTAGCCCGAAAAGCTGTCTTAGGGACATTAGATATCCTAATCTTCAACTGATGGTAACCAGACCTTATAATTATTTATTCGAATTAATGATTCACATTTAACACCATCTGGGCGAGCACCCACCTCGTAGGTTAAAACTCAATAATTACAACACGAATTTGGCTAGTATGCACAGAGAATTTCATACAAGAATTTTCAAATAAGCCTAACAGGCATGACTCCCTATTAGTACTATAGTACAAATTTAATTTCACAAGGGATAACTTAAACACAATAATTTTTATCACAAGGATATCTTCCTTATATAACTTCCACCGCAACTCGTAGCCCGGTTTAAACATATCAATTTATATTAAAATGCGAGGATCTCCTCCTCAGTTCTGAATCACAGGTAATATGCATATCGTGCCAATCGAAACTTTCCATTTTTCTCCTTTTAAATAATTTTCGTTAAACAAAATCACAACACATAATGAACCCCACACTGGTAGGGCATATAATTCACAATTTGTAATTAATTATTCGGAAATTACATCATAACTTACCGAAATGAGTAACAAAAAGCCACATTTAGCCTCACATCTCTTATTAGTGACGAACATGGAAAGATAGGCGTAGTTATCTCCATAGAATATCCCAACAGGAGTAAACACATAAGTAGATTATAGAATTACGAAGCTCATCATAAGTGGAGCACAATATGAGGACTCGTCTCGATACTCGGAACCGGATCAAGTTAGGGAAATTATTCCTTTATATTAAATCAAGGTCGTACCTGTAATGACACCATTTGATGTAGGGACCTCCGCCATACCGTAAAACAAATGTATCAACGACTGGGCCTCCACCTCTAGGACTCCTTCTACCCGCCTATCCTCTGCCCACAACTGGTCGTGTGGGTGGTGTAGTAACTGCAACGGGGCACGTAGCCTGAGTGCTTTGATAAAATATGTCTCTCCCAAGTCTGGGACAATTTTCTCATGATGTGCCTAGTATCACCGCATTCATAACAACCTCTTTGCGGGTTTGGCTGCTCATATTGAGTCTGTGCCAGATAACTAGAATAACCATTGTAGGAAACTCATGTCAGTGGTGCATTAAAAGAACTTACTGAAGCACCCCGAGTAATCCGATGTGCGGACTGGGCTGGCCGATTGCCCGAGCCCCGGCCATAATGATTTATACTATCAGAGTAGAATCCACTGAATCCCCTAGAACCTCGAGACGTCTTGGTCTCCTTAGTTTCCTTTTTCCTCACCCCGAACACGTTCTAATATATTGGCAATTTCTACCACTAGTGGAAATGAAGTATCTGCCTATAACTCTCAAGTCGTACAAAATTTTACGATCATAATCGAGTCCTTTAATGAGTCTGTGGACTCGTTCCCTGGCTGTAGGAAGTAAAGTAGGAATATGACGGGCTAACTTATTGAACCTGATGGCATATTCTGACACCGTCATGATGACCTGACACAACCGTTCAAACCATATGCGCCACGCATTACGGAGAGTCTGGGAAACAAACTCTTTCAAAAGCATTTCTGAGAACTGAGCCAAGTGGGCGGTGTTGCATCGGATGGTCTACCCTCTTCATAGGCTTGCCAAGAACACCTGTGGAGGATTATCTCTCCCAAGTCCAATTTCTTCTTTTGTTATGCTGACTCAACACTGTTGAGCTGACCCATTTCTTAACATGCTCTTCGATTCTTCTTTGGGGTAACCTTTACCCCTATTTATATACAATGATCACAAAAGTCGAGCTCTATACAGACAATTCTTAGAACGAACCACATAGTCTAGAATCTCGTCAACCACTGTACTTCCTCCGAAGCACCCCAAAATCCGCAACTGTGATGTCTACGCTGAGTAGACCTTCTGTAAATTTAAAGTTGTTTATCTAACTCCTTTGGCACTGAAGTATAGGATTAATAAGTAGGCAGACATACCGCAAGTCCCAATCTTATCCTCTATAAAATCCCAGACCTTAAACATGTGTAATTGTTTTTGGAGAACCTTTCAGTACCACATATATACATTTCAGGCCAAAACTGATATAACACATGACCTCGTAATCCATCCATTGATAGTGGACCCCCCACTCGGCGCGAAGTCATAGTTTACCACGTCCGATGATCCATAATATTAACTTTCACAGCTCGTATAAATCAACCAGATGCCAAGGTCCGTTGCACCCGCTACATGATTCACTGGATGGTCTCTCAATGCATTCACATCTTCAGTCGGAACCACATGTTGAGGAAATGTTTGAGCATCTCTGGCTCCCTCGTAGTTCATCTGTGGCATCACGAACTGTTGACGCACAACTGATACCGAGTGCACAATTTCATACACGAGTGGATACAAAAGAATACGAGATATATGTTTCAAGCTAAATCAATGACGCACAATAAGGAATGAAAGAAGTGATATTGTTCCTAAACTTCATAGCCTCTTAGAGATAAGTACAGACGTCTCCGTACCAATCCTTCAGACTCTACTAAGCTTACTCGTGACTCGTGAGACCTATGTAACCTAGTGCTCTGATACCAACTGTCACGACCCCAAATTCCCACCTTCGGGACCGTGATGGTCCCTAATATTTCACTTGCTAGGCAAGCCAACGTTAGAATATAACTAGCCATTTTAAGAAAATTTTAAATTAATTAATAACAAGAAAACAAATGCGGAAATAAAGTCTGAAATAAAGTGAGTATTCCATAATAATCGCGATATCTAAATACCATACCAGAACTGGAGTCACAAGTGCACGAGCTTCTAGAATAATACAAATAAAGTTCTGAATAAAATTCAAGTTGTTTGAAATATAATACACAACTGAGATAAGATAGAAGGGGATTTCAGAATTGCGAACGATGTGCAGTTATACCTCAAGTCTCCACTGGTAGTTGTATCCGGACAAATCTACAGTACGCCGCTGGGATCAACTCTAAAATCTGCACAAGAAGTGCAGAGTGTAGTATCAGTATAACCGACCCCATGTACTGGTAAGTGCCGAGTCTAACCTCGACGAAGTAGTGACGAGGCTAAGGCAGGTCGCTTACATTAATCTTTACGCAATAATAATAATAACGAGAATAGTAGTACGACCAGTAAATAATATTAATAATTGAAGTCAATTTAGAAGTCACAATCCCTCAATTTGTTTTCATTGCGGCGTGCAACATGTTCCCCCATATAAACTTTAAATAAATCTGTTACGGCGTGCAACCCGTTCCCCCATATAAACTTTAAATAAATCTGTTGCGGCGTGCAACCCATTCCCCCATATAAACTTTAAATAAATCTGTTGCGGCGTGCAATCCGTTCCCCCATATAAAATTTAAATAAATCTGTTGCGGCGTGCAAACCGATCCCCTATATATATATTTATAAAACTCTTAAATGTAATAGAAATACTCCAATAAATACCACGTTCAATGAGAAGCTATTGAGCATCAAGACATAAAATTATTATAATTTAATTATGAAACAAACAATGACAAGTAGAAATTAATTGTGAAAATCAAGGAGAAAATAGGCAGTTTAATATTTAATATGCCAAATGTCATTTAAAAATTAAGATACATAAATCAATTAAGCATGTAACAATTATTGCAGGAATTTAAGAATTTATATTTGACAAGGAATTTGAGTGAAACAATTATTATAACGATTAATTCATGTCTTAAAACAATTTAAGATGTTTACATAATTAAGCAAACAATTAAATTAACAAAGTATAAGCACTCGTCACCTTGCCTATACATCGTTGCACATGAAATTCACATAGCAAATAATTCAGGGGTTCTATTCCCTCAATCGAAGGTAAACTACGACACTTACCTCGCTTTGCAACCAAATTCAAGAATCCAATAAACCTTTGCCTCGCGAATTCGTGTCCGAAATCCTCAAATCTAGTCATAAACAATTCAATATATTCAATACAAATCTTAGGAATTAATTCCATATGAATTTACTAATTTTTTGGATTAAAATCAGAAATTCATCTCAAAAATCATTAGTGGGTCCACGTCTCGAATCTCGAAAAAACTTACGAAATCTGAACACCTGTTCCGAGATGAGTCCAACCATACAAAAATTATCAAATTCCGATGTCAAATGAACCTTCAAATCTTAAATTAAAGTATTTGAAGATTTCTACCATTTTCAACCCTATCTTTATCCAGTTGGACTTAAAACTCTTCCCACAAACTTTATTGGTATAAGCATATATAAATAATACTCTTATACCCAAGAATCATACTCCTAATCAACCATCTTCTCCCCAAATCTGAAATTTAAAAACTAGGGTATGAAACCTTACCTCTTAGATGAAGAACTTGAGAGATTTCTTGTTGGATTTCAAGGCTTGAGCAAGATTTGATGAACAAGACACTTGAGCTTCTTCCTCTCTTTAAAACACTCTCATTTCTCTAAAAAATTATCAAGTTTTAGCTCAAAAATGACTTAGCCCCTCTCCCAACCCGGCCTTGGGGGTATTAAATGAGATCCTACGTGCGCGGCCGCGCACCTGGGCAAGTGACCGCGCATCCGTCCGCACACCAGAGGCAGAAAGTATCAAATGTGTGCGGCCACGCATCTGGGCGGGCATATGACACAAGTGGCTCTTACTTTTTAAAAACATTGCACATTTCTCCTTATTTCAATAGTTTCACTCAAAAGCCAAATCAACCACCCCACACTTCAATTTTTACAAAATTCATAACAAATTCAAGTGCTCACAAGAGGTAAAAGATTCAAATAGATGATCAGTTCGAACAAATGGGTAGGGCTTATAATGTGGTTGCCAAAGAAACATGATCACATACTCAAAGGGGTTAACTAAGATACATAACAATTAGGTGGGTAAAAGCGTATAACTGGCTCAACAAAGAAATACCTATATCACTTCCAAGACTGAATAAAACAACTATTTCACTTTGCAAACACATGGGGCAAGTTCTAGACATCAAATGCAATGCACAGAATAACACAAAATCTCACACCCACATGGAAGATAACTCACTCAGGATCAGACTCATCAAGACACTATAGTCAAAGCAGTTAAGCAAAGTTAAGATCATACAATTTAAGGTACTTATACAAGAGTCAAAAACTGAGCCTAAGCATCACACTAAAGCACTCACTATTCTCAAGGCATAATAAGGTTAAGAGATATTGCCTTCCATTCAATTCATAGCACAAGGTTTCCTACTACTAACAAAAATAAAAACTAACTACACCCGGTTCAAACAAAACCCTTGGAAAGGAACCGCGGCACAAAGAAACATCAAGGAGGAATTAATATACTACCTAACAAAAGAAAATCTTTTTATCTTTTCTTTCGACTTTAATCCCTCAAGAAACCCACAGATTGACGAATGATTTGAAGCGTTAGAAACTAGACTAGAAGATATTTTATTTTATAGGGTTTCCATCACATAACTTCTTATATATATGTAGATATACTCGTCTAAAGTTTGGTCTTGTGCGTACTCATTTGGAACTTTAGTCTATTATGAAATTTTCCAACTTAGCTTAGACTTAGGACATTCCTTAGACCCCATAACACTTATAATATGCCTCGTACACTTATTATCATATCCAATAGATGTCCATCATGTTAATAGTCATCGAATGAGAAGTAGAGTCCGCCCCTAAACACATAACATAACTTATCTCTTCTTTCGCACATTTCAATTTCCCGAATTTTACTAACTCCCAAAATTTCCAAAAGATTCGCCAGAGTTTCCTTTGTAACTGGGCCTATCCACCTGCCAGTGAATCCCAGAAACCAATCCTAACAATACATACATAATCCAATCAACGTATCATAACATGAAAACAATACTAATAGTGGCCTCATAACCAATATATTTCTAGAAAATTAATGACATTAACATCAACTATTCAGGTGATACGTAACTCATAGCAGGTAAGCTCCCAACATCTTCATAAAACACAGAATTGAATGTTTAAATTAAAGATGATATTTTTGGGTCATCACACCCTGAAACTGGCCATGTCGACCTGGATAATCACTCTGATGACTCCGTATCGGAGGTGCATTAATAGGAGCTGGTGGTGCACTGTAAGCTAGCTAGTCGGAATAAGACACATAAGGACCGTGAACACCTGAAGCACTGTGGGATGCCTGGAGCGCTGAATGAAACGGCCTAGGAGGATGGCCTCAACCAAAATTACCCATGCCTCCAGACGAGGCACCACTACACCCACCAAACTAACGATGCCTCTTATCAGACCCCTACCCTCTCTCCTGTGCAAGAACCATTTCGATCCTCCTCGCAACATTAGCAACCACCTGAAAGGAAATTTCACTTCCGGTCTCCTTAGCCATCTGAAGCCTGATAGGGTGAGTGAGTCCCTCAATATATCTCCTCACTCTCTCTCCCTCAGTAGGTAATAAAAGGAGAGCATGACAGGCTCAATCCACAAAACGGGTCTCATACTGAGTAACAGTCATACTGCCCTGCTGTAGACGCTCAAATTGCCTGTGGTAATCCTCTCTCAATGTGATAGGGAGGAACTTCTCTAGAAATAGCTGTGAGAACTGCTCCCACGTCAGTGTAGGCGATCCAACTGGTCTGTTCAACATAAAATCTCTCCACCATCTCTTAGCAGAACCCGTCATCTGAAATACAGCAAAATCGACCCCATTGGTCTCAACTATTCCCATGTTCCGCAACACCTCATGGAAGCGGTCAAGATAATCCCGTGGGTCCTCAGAAGGTGTACCACTGAAGTGAACTGGAAAGAGCTTAGTAAACTTGTCCAGCCTCAATAAAGCCTTAGAAGACACGACATGCCTATCATCGGCCTGTGCCGTAACGACTGGCTGAACTACCTCAACTGGTGGGGCTGCTGGAGCCTGATACCGTGGAGCCACCTGCTCCGGAGCAGGAGTAGAGGGAGTCTGTGCTCCTCCCCCAGCCTGTGAGACGACTGGTGCCACTGGAAATGTACCATTCTGGGCCACGCCCTCCATAAGACTCACCAAACGGACTAAAGCGTCCTGAAGCACTGGAGTAGCTATGAATCCTTCCAGGACCTGAACTGGTCCAACCGGTACAGTCTGAACTGGAACCCCCTCCTGAAGATCCACCTGTGGTTCTATCACAGGTGCTGCTGCCTGAGCTCTAGCCTGATCTCTACCTCTGCCTCTGCCTCGGCCTCGAGCGTGACCTCCTCCTCGACCTCTACCCCTGGTCATAGTTTCCACCGGGGGCTCTGGACCTTATCCGTTAGTAGATGTATTGCGTGTTCTCACCATCTACGAGAGAATAAGAATAGAATGGTTCAATCATCGATTATAGAATAAGATCGCACGACATAATAATAAAGAAGTGATATTGTTCCTAAACTTCATAGCCTCTAAAAGATAAGTACAGACGTCTCCATACCGATCCTTCAGACTCTACTAAGCTTGCTCGTGACTCGTGAAACCTAGGTAACCTAGTGCTCTGATACCAACTTGTCACGAACCGAAATTCCCAACTTTAGGACCGTGATGACGCCTAACATTTCACTTGCTAGGCAAGCTAACATTAAAATAATCTTAACCATTTTTAAGCAAATTAAATTAAACAAAAGTCAATTACTGAAATATAATGCGGAAGACCATAACTACCGAATCATCACTATTGTCACGACCCAAAATCTAACCATGGTCGTGATGGCGCCTATCGTGTTACAAGGCAAGCCTACTTCCCAAAATATTTCTACTAAACCGATTATTAGAATTTAATAAAACATTTCAACATTGAATTTCTCATAAACTAAATCAACTCTAAATATTATTTTAGAAATACGAAAATGAGCCGCAAACATCGGGGTGTCACTAAGTCTTGAGCGTCTAAATCTATGAACTAAGAAATGAAACTGTCTAACTGTCAATACAATCCAAAAGAAGAAATGATAAAAGGAGTAACAAGGTCTTGCGGACGCTAGCAGCTACCTTGCAATTTCCACAGATAGCCGACATGAACTCAACGATCGCCGCACTCTAACTCACCTGAATCTGCACATAAAGTGCAGGGTGTAGCATGAGTACAACCACCTTAGCAAGTAACAGAAATAACTAAGGAACTGAGCAATAGTGACGAGCCAAGTAAAATAGTCCAATTATTTATTCTTCACAATTTAAAAATAAACGGAAAAAAACAGGTAAATTCCATAACTCAGTAAATGCCACAAAGAAGTTTAACAGATAAATGCAGCAATAACACAAATATACAACCTCACAGATGTGTCACTCCATCACTTATCACTCTTACTCAGCACTCAATGCTCAAAACACTCAACACTCTGCGCTCACTAGGGGTGTGTACAGACTCTGAAATGGCTCCCAAAGCCCAAGTGCTAAGCACAAACAACTCACGTGCCATCATATCAATACCTGGATCCGCACGGTTAATTTACGTACTACGTGGACAACTCCCGCGCTATGGTATAAATACCTGGACCCGCACGGTCAACTCACGTGCTACGCGGACAACTCAAATGCTATGGTATTAATGTCCTCACAACCAGGCCCTCGGCCTCACTCAATCAATATCAATACCTGGATCCGCACGGTCAACTCACGTGCTACGCGAATAACTCACGCGCTATGGTATCAATACCTGGATCCGCACGGTCAACTCACGTGCTACACGGACAACTCACGCGCTATGGTATTAATATCCTCACAACCAGGCCCTCGGCCTCACTCAATCATGTACCTCACTAGCCTCACCATCACCAACAAATAAGGGAACACAACCCACATCAAGTATCACCGCATATTATCAATTAATAGAGACTGAGGTAAACATGTACAATAATTTCTATGACTAAGTACAAATAATGTGAGCATGAATAAAGTCTAAGCATGATCTCTAATATGAAGGCAAACAAGTTCAACAACAATAAACACATAACCACAGATAATAGCCATTAGGCCTCACAGCCTTACGGGACGGACCAAGTCTCAATCCCTCGCGATGCACACCCATACGCTCGTCACCTAGCGTGGGTATCACTTCCAAACAATCACGTGATGTCAAATCTCCGGGTTTATACCCTCAAAGCCAGAGTTAAAACAGTTACTTACCTTAACAACGTAAAAATCCTACTCCGCGATGCCTTCGTCTCTGGACCCGGTCTCCAAATGCTCCGAATCTAATCACAATCAGTACAATACCATCAATATACGCTAATGGAATGAATTCCACAAGAAAAACTACAAAATATGCCAAAATTCCAAAACTGACCAAAACCCGACCTCGGGCCCACATCTCGAAATCAGTCAAAAATGACAGAATAATAAACCTTGTCCTCTCCCGAGTCTAACCATATAAAATTCATCAAAATTGGACTCCGTTTGGTCCCTCAAATCCCTAAATTACTTTCCAAAATTTCCAAGCCCTAACCCCTCATTTTCACTAATTACCATGATTAAACAACGAAAAATCACCATACATACAAGTATTAGGGCTCAAGTAACTTACCTCAACGAAACCCCCTTGATTCCCTCTTCAAATCTCTCCCAAAAGCTCCAAAAACCGAATAGAAATGGTGAAGAACGCACCAAAATTTGCGAAGTGTGATATATAGGGTCTGCCCCAGGGATTCCGCACCTGCGCTTCTGCATCTGTGGACTCCGGTGCGCACCTGCGTATTCCACTTAACTGGCAAGACTTCGTACCTGCGGAAGTCTTCTCGCACCTATGAGCCCGCAGGTGCGATCCACTCTTCGCATCTGTGACCATCTCCGCATCTGCGAGCCTCCACACACCTGCGATCATCGCACCTGCGGTTCCCAATCCGCAGGTGCAGACACACCAGAATAGCAACTCCAACTGCATTTTTCCAACTTCCAAACTCCCCAATACCCATCCGAAATCATCCCGAGCCCCTCGGGACCTCAACCAAAAATACCAACAAGTCATATATCAATATACCAACTTAGTCGAACCTTTGAATCACTCGAAACAACACCAAATCATCAAATTACCCTCGGATTCAAACCTAAGAACTTCTAAATTTCCAAATTCGGCATCCGATGCCGAAACCAACCAAACCACGTCCGAATGACCTCAAAATTTGCACACACATCACAAATGACACTACGAACCTACTCCAACTTCCGAAATTCCATTCCGACCCTGATATCAAAATTTTCCACTGCCGGCAGAAATCGCCAAATTTCCAATTTCGCCAGTTCAAGCCTAATTCTTCCACGGACCTCCAAATCACATTCCGGACGCACTCCTAAGTCCAAAATCACCTAATGGAGCTAACAAAATCATTGGAATTCAAATCCGAGATCTTTTATACATAGGTCCATATCCGGTCCAGTTTTCTAACTTAAAATTTTCAATTATGAGACTAAGTATCTCATTTCACTCCGAGTTCCTTCCGGACCCGAACCAACTAACCCGATAATTCATAAATCAATTGCAAGACATAAATTGAGTAGTAAATGGGGGAACAGGTTATAATATTCAAAACGACTGGCCGGGTCATTACATTCTCCCCATCTTAAACAAACGTTCGTCCTTGAACGAGTCTAACAGAAGAACATACCTGAAATCACAGCATCTGAAGCAATAGTGTCTGGCCTGGCTGGGAGGGAATAAAAACGGGCCTGACCACTTCCTGATCTGCCTCCCCCTCTCGGGCGACCCATAGCTGACGGGGCTCCGCCCTTAGCTGGCTGAACTCCACCCCTAGCTGGCTGGGCGGGTGGTGAGGTAACTGGTGCTATAGTCGGAGGCTAAGTACTTCGCTGCAGAATCCCACCCAACATCCTAGGGCAATATCTCGCAATATGACCAAAATCCTCGCACTCGAAACAACCCCTCCTCTGACGAAACTGTTGCTCCTGATGCCCAAAAGAATTACCCGACAATACCTGAGCGGGCGGGGGATAATGAGAACTCTGTGCTTACAATGCACTTAATGATGACGGGCCCTACTGAAACTAGTCTTTCTGAAACTGACCTCCGTGAGGAGTACCACTGAAACTACCCTGACCACGAGGCCTCTTAGCCTCCCTATCAATCCTCTCCTGGCCTCGAATCATCTCAATCTGTCGAGCAATGTCGATAACCTCATCAAAGGTAACCCCAGATACTCTCTCCCTGGTCATAAGCAATCGAAGCTGAAAATCGAGGCCATCTATAAACCTCATAATCCTCTCTCGGTCTGTGGGAACCAGCCAGACCGCATGACGAGCTAACTCGGAGAACCGCATCTCATACTCTATAACATACATCTCACCCTGGCGAAGCTGCTCAAACTGCCTGCGCAGCTCCTCTCTACGGGACTCAGGTACAAACTTCTCCAGAAAAAGAACGGAGAACTGTTGCCAAGTAAGGAGTGCTGCGCCAACAAGCCTACGTCTCTCGTAAGTCTCCCACCATCTGAGTGCAGCCCCAGAAAACTGAAAGGTAGTGAATGAAACCCCACAAGTCTCAATAATACCAGCAATACGGAGTATCCTCTAACACCTGTCCAAGAAGTCCTGAGCGTCCTCTCTCTCTGTGCCACTGAAAGGTGGTGGCTGGAGTCTCCCAAATCTCTCCAACTTACGCTGATCATCCTCAGGCATAGCAGGAACCACATAATCCTGTGCAGCTACAACCGGCTCGGCTGGTGGTGCCTCCGGTGTCTGAAGTCCCTGAATAACCTACTCGGGTGTGCGAGCGACGGAAGTCTGAGTGCCTCTCCTGGCCTGAGAAGTGGCTGCGATCGTCGAAATAGAGACTGCCTGAGCAAGGCCCGTACACGCTGTCAGAATCTGAGCTAGGGCCTCCTGAAATCCAGGAATCACAATGGGCACAAGTGGTGCCTGAGTTGGCGCATCAACAACTAGAACCTGGTCCCGATCTGGGACAACCGGTGGATCTACAGGTAATGCCCCAACTGCTGTACGGGATGCACCTCTGCCCCTACCACGGCCTCTACCGTGGCCCCGACCTCTCGCGGCTCGAACTGGTGGCCGACCCTCTTGACCAGTAGCATGAGTCCTCACCATCTGTGAAAGAATGAAATACAGATGTTTAGTTACTAGAATACACACGACGCACGATAAGAATCCAAGAATGTGAAATTTTCCTAAAAGTTCTGCAACCTCTCGAAGATAAGAACAGACGTCTTCGTACCGATCCGCAAGACTCTACTAAACCCGCTCATGACTCGTGAGACCTATGTAACCTGGGCTCTGATACCAACTTGTCACGACCCAAAATCTAACCATGGTCGTGATGGCGCCTATAGTGTTACAAGGCAAGCCTAGTTCCCAAAATATTTCTATTAAACCGATTATAAGAATTTAATAAAACATTTCAACATTGAATTTCTCATAAACTAAATCAACTCTAAATATTATTTTAGAAATACGAAAATGAGCCCCAAACATCGGGGTGTCACTAAGTCATGAGCGTCTAAATCTATAAACTAAGAAATGAAACTGTCTAACTGTCAATACAATCCAAAAGAAGAAATGATAAAAGGAGTAACAAGGTCCTGCGGACGCTAGCAGCTACCTTGTAATCTCCACAGATAGTCGGCCTGAACTCAACGCTCGTCGCGCTCTAACTCATCTGAATCTGCACATAAAGTGCAGGGTGTAGCATGAGTACAACCACCTCAGCAAGTAAGAGTAATAACTAAGGAACTAAGCAATAGTGACGAGCTAAGTAAAACAATCCAATTATTTATTCTTCACAATTTAAAAATAAACGGAAATAAACAGGTAAATTCCATAACTTAGTAAATGCCACAAAGAAGTTTAACAGATAAATGCAGCAACAACACAAATAAATACAACCTCACAATAGTGTCACTCTATCACTCATCACTCATACTCAGCACTCAATACTCAACACCCTGCGCTCACTGGGGGTGTGTACAGACTCCGGAGGGGCTCCCAAAGCCCAAGCGCTAAGCACGGACAACTCACGGGCCATCATATCAATACCTGGATCCGCTCGGTCAACTCACGTGCTACGCGGACAACTCACGCGCTATGGTATCAATACCTGGACCCACACAGTCAACTCACGTGCTACGCGGACAACTCACGCGCTATGGTATTAATGTCCTTACAACCAGGCCCTCGGCCTCACTCAATCAATATCAATACCTGGATCCGCATGGTCAACTCACGTGCTACGCGAATAACTCTCGCGCTATGGTATCAATACCTGGATCTGCACGGTCAACTCACGTGCTACGCAGACAACTCACGCGCTATGGTATTAATATCCTCACAACCAGGCCCTCGGCCTCACTCAATCATGTACCTCACTAGCCTCACCCTCACCAACAAATAAGGGAACACAACCCACATCAAGTATCATCGCATATTATCAATTAATAGAGACTGAAGTAAACATGTACAATAATTTCTATGACTGAGTACAAATAATGTGAGCATGAATAAAGTCTAAGCATGATCTGTAACATGAAGGCAAACAAGTTCAACAACAATAAACACATAACCACAGATAATAGCCATTAGGCCTCACAGCCTCACGGGACGGACCAAGTCTCAATCCCTCACGGTGCACACCCACACGCTCATCACCTAGCGTGGGTATCACTTCCAAACAATCACGTGATGTCAAATCTCCGGGTTTATACCCTCAAAGCCAGAGTTAAAACTATTACTTACCTTAACAACGTAAAAATCCTACTCTGGGATGCCCTCGTCTCTGGACCCGGTCTCCAAATGCTCCGAATCTAATCACAATCAGTACAATACCATCAATATACGCTAATGGAATGAATTCCACAAGAAAAACTACAAAATATGCCAAAAATCCGAAACCGACCAAAACCCGACCTCGGGCCCACGTCTCGAAATCAGTCAAAAATGGCAGAATAATAAACCTTGTCCTCTCCCGAGTCTAACCATATAAAATTCATCAAAATCGGACTCCGTTTGGTCCCTCAAATCCCTAAATTACTTTCCAAAATTTCCAAGCCCTAACCCCTCATTTTCACTAATTACCATGATTAAACAACGAAAAATCACCATATATACAAGTATTAGGGCTCAAGTAACTTACCTCAACGAAACCCCCTTGATTCCCTCTTCAAATCTCTCCCAAAATCTCCAAAAACCGAATAGAAATGGTGAAGAACGCACCAAAATTCGCGAAGTGTGATATATAGGGTCTGCCCCAGGGATTCCGCACCTGCGCTTCCGCATCTGCGAACTCCGGTGCGCACCTGCGCATTCCACTTAACTGGCCAGACTTCGTACCTGCGGAAGTCTCCTCGCACCTGCGAGCCCGCAGGTGTGATCCACTCTTCGCATCTGCGACCATCTCCGCATCTGCGAGCCTCCCATGCACCTGCGATCATCGCACCTGCGGTTCCCAATCCGCAGGTGCGGACACACCAGAATAGCAGCTCCAACTGCATTTTTCCAACTTCCAAACTCCCCGATACCCATCCAAAATCATCCCGAGCCCCTCGGGACCTCAACCAAAAATACCAACAAGTCATATATCAACATAACAACTTAGTCGAACCTTCAAATCACTCGAAACAACACCAAATCATCAAATTACCCTCGGATTCAAGCCTAAGAACTTCTAAATTTCCAAATTCGGCATCCGATGCCGAAACCAACCAAACCATATCCGAATGACCTCAAATTTTGCACACACATCACAAATTACACTACGAACCTATTCCAACTTTCGAAATTGCATTCCGACCCCGATATCAAATTTTTCCACTGCTGGCCGAAATCACCAAATTTTCAATTTCGCCAATTCAAGCCTAATTCTACCACGGACCTCCAAATCACATTCCAGACGCATTCCTAAGTCCAAAATCACCTAACTGAGCTAACGAAACCATTGGAATTCAAATCCGATATCATTTATACATAGGTCCATATTCGGTCCACTTTTCTAACTTAAAGTTTTCAATTATGAGACTAAGTGCCTCATTTCACTCCGAGTTCCTTCCGGACCCGAACCAACTAACCCGATAATTCATAAATCAATTGCAAGACATAAATTAAGTAGTAAATGGGGGAACGGGGTTATATTATTCAAAACGACTGGCCGGGTCGTTACAACTATACATCCCCGAATCTGGTGTCACAAGTGCACGAGCTACTAGGATAATACAAATAAAGGTCTGAATAAAATTCAAGCTGTATGAAAGATAATACACATCTAAGATAAGATAGAAGGGGACTTCAGAACTGCGGACGCTGTGCAGTTATACCTCAAGTCTCCTCTAGGTAGCTGAATTCAAGCAAGTCTATGGTACGCCGCTGGGACCAACTCCAAAATCTGCACAAGAAGTGCAGAGTGTAGTATGAGTAAAACCGACCCCATATACTTCGTAAGTGTCGAGCCTAATCTCGACGAAGTAGTGACGAGGCTATGACAAGACACGTACGTAAACAACCTGTACAAGTATATACAAATACGAAGCAACAATAAAATAATAAATACCACTTTATAAATTTGGGAGGGAACATGCGAAAGGGGTTGATATAATAATTTCAGCAGGAGAATTATCAATTAGCAGCCAATTAATTCCTCAACAATAAAATGAGCAACTAATAATATGAAAAATGGCACGGCACCACCCTTCGTGCTTTTACTCTCATGCCTCCCATAAATAGATAAATAAATAATAATAATTGGCACAACATCACCCTTCGTGCTTTAACTCTCTTTTGGCACGGCATCACCCTTCGTGCTTTTACACTCTCTAAAAATGACACAACATCACCCTTCGTGCTTTTACACTCAAAAATGGTACGGCAACACCCTTCGTGCTTTTACCCTCTTTCTCACTATGACAATGATAGTATAAATAATAAAAATAGCACGGCATCACCCTTCGTGCTTTTACGCTCTTTCTCACCGTATTCAATAATAATTAAATCAATAAAAGTTCCATAAATAATGTTCAAATAATCAATACTAAACTTAAGCAGGAATATCTTAATTAAATAAATAATTATTCAGAATGAATTAAATTTCTCCAACATGCTTTGACTCAACTACAATGCACAAGTACTCATCGCCTCACATATACGTTGTACCCACATATTAAATCACGTAGCAAATAAACAAATAAATCCTACTCCCTCAAGTCAAGGTTAACCACGACACTTATCACGCTTTGCAACCAACTCAAGATTCCATTAAAACTTTGCCTCGTGAATTCGTGTCTGAAATCCACAAATCTAGTCATAAACAATTCAATATACTCAATACAAATCGTAGGAATTAATTCCATATGAATTTTCTAATTTTCCGGATTAAAATCCGAAATTCATCTCAAAAATAGACAGTGGGGCACACATCTCGAATCTAGGAAAAACTTACAAAATTCGAACACCCGTTCCGATACGAGTCCAACCATACAAAAATTATTAAATTCCGATGTCAAATGGACCTTCAAATCTTAAATTTTCGTTTTTGGAAAGTTTTACGAAAATTTCAATTTCTTCCATCTAAATCCTAAATAAATGATGAATATAGACATGGATTTATGAAATATAATCACTTTTGGTTATAGAACACTTATCCAATTCAAAGTCATGAAAAATTCATTTGGAATCGGCCAAATCCGTGCTTGAAATGTCTAAAAATAAGACAAATCTCGGACTCTTCGATTTATACACTGTCCAGGGATTTTTGCTTCTGCGGTGGACTTGACTGCGCCTGTGGTCTCGCTTTTGCGGAACCAAATGCGCATCTGCGCTGCTCCTCGCTTTTGCGATCGAAAAGACCGCTTCTGCGGACGCGCGGGTGCGTTCAAGGTTCCGCACTTGCGGCTCTTTGCCCAACTTGCCCAGGCCGCTTATGCGAGGGATTTCTCGCTTCTGCGGAGCCGCTTCTACGGTTAAGGCTTCGTAGAAGCGAAGGCACTAGAAGAAGAAAAATTTCAGATTTTGCTTAAGTCCAATTTTTGTTCCAATTTCAATCCGAATCACACTCGGGGTACTCGGGACCCCATCCGAATATACCAACAAGTCCCAAAATATAATACGGACTTACTCGGGGTTTCAGATCATGTCAAGCTACATCGAAATTACAATTCACACCTCGATTCAGACTTTTGATTTTTCAAACTTCTCACTTTGCAAAACCCGTGCCAAAACATATTAAACAAATTAGGAATGACTTCAAATTTGGCACACAAGTCATAAATAACATAATGGAGCTATTCCAATTTTCGGAATCTCAATCCGGGTCCGATATCAATAAAGTCAAATCCGTGGTCAAACTTTGAAAACCTTTAGCCTTTAGATTTTTAGTTTCCATTAAATGGCCATAACTTGAGCTAGGGACCTCCAAATTAAATTCTAGGCATACGCCCAAGTCCCAAATTACGATACGGACCTACTAGAACTATCAAAATACTTATACAAGTTCGTTTTCTCAAAATGTTGAACAAAGTCACCTTAATTGAGTTATAAAGCTCTATTTCACATTTTAATCAATTTTTCATATAAAAACTTTTCAGAAAATTATACGGACTGCGCACGCAAGTCGAGGAACGATGAATAGTGCTATTTGAGGTCTCAGAACACAAAATTAATTATTAAATTTAAAGATGACCTTTTGGATCATCACACAAACCCTAAAGAGAACTACTCCATAGATATGGAGTAATTAATCACAAATATGTTTAAAGTAAAGGAAAACATAAAACGATCCAAACTCGGGTCTTGAGTGAGGAGTGAATGATGAACTCCTTGTGCTTTTTCTTCTCCCACTCCTCCTTAGCCTCCTTAGGTCTCCAATGTGTCAAAAGTCCAAAACATAACGTGTTTTGATGTATTTATACCAAGTAGGGTCGGGCCCAAACCAAATCACCTTTTTCTAGCCGAAATAGGACATTTACTCTGTAACAATTGCACAGGCGCATTGCATGGGGAGATGCGCCATGCGGAGCATTGTTGGGTCCAGAGAGTTGAAATCTGTCAGACAGCAAGAAAATGCACACGTGCGGCACACCACGAGCCGCGACAGTGGGGATTTCTCAGAGTATAGATGTTTTCGTGCGTTTTGACGTCCAGACTTGGTCCTCGACCCCGAACACAATCCTGGCTTAATCCCTTGGGCTTTTATTCAGACTTCAAAGCTTTAAATCACTCAAATTCATTCTATAATATCTACATAGCTTGGAATCACTCCTACAAGGCATAAGGCACAGAATAAGTACAAAACACTAGCGATTACAGCTCAAACACAATAAATGTGTAGTAAATTGGAGTGTAATAAGCGACTAAAATACGAGATTATAGCCTAATATCAACACCCCACACTTAAACCATTGCTCGTCCTCGAGCAATCAAACTACACCTCATAAAGACACGACCCTTTTAAACAACTCTCATAACTCAGCATACCAAGAATATTTAAAACATATTAAGCATAATACCGTAACATCCTAGCCTCAAGATTTGACTCAAAAGCACCACACATTTTTATAATCTGCTCACTTACTCTAACATAGAGGTCAACGACATTACCTTTCCTTCATGAATCAAGTGCCCTCACACAACAAACGAGTGTAGTTTCACACACAATAAAATTTAAGAACAATTAGGAACTCAAGATAGAAAGACTTCACTCACTCTCAGAAATAACATTCATATGCCACAAAAGATGCACCATAGGCTTGCCCGTAGTGTACTACTCTACTAATTAAGTTCATTCAGTCAAGGATCAAGTAGGACTTTCACTGGTTGTAATGTAGGCTGCGGGATGGCTATGATACATTTAGATATAAGAGTGACTAAACCTCCCCAAGCACTTTAATACATATAGATTAATAATTCAAAACACCACACTTATGTCAAACCATAAATCCACCTTCACATCAATATACATCAACTCCCTACTTCTTTAAGCACAAATACATCAAGAGTTACCACTATCAAGGAATATATTTTTCTTTACAATACAACTATTTATTTCAATTTCTTTTCTTATTCAATTCAAGTGGCTCTTACTTTTTCAAAACATTACACATTTCTCCTTATTTCAATAGTTTTACCCAAAAGCCAAATCAACCACCCCACACTTCAATTTTTACAAAATTCATAACGAATTCAAGTGCTCACGAGAGGTAAAAGATTTAAATAGATGATCAGTTCGAACAAATGGGTAGGGCTTGTAATGTGATTGCCAAAGAAACATGATCACAAACTCAAAGGGGTTAACTAAGATACATAACAATTAGGTGGGTAAAAGCGTATAACTGACTCAACAAAGAAATGCCTATATCACTTTCAAGACTGAATAAAACAACTATTTAACTTTGCAAACACATGGGGCAAGTTCTAGACATCAAATGCAATGCACAAAATAACACAAAATCTCACACCCATATGGCAGATAACTCACTTAGGATCAGACTCATCAAGACACTATAGTCAAAGCAGTTAAGCAAAGTTAAGATCATACAATTTAAGGTACTTATACAAGAGTCAAAAACTGAGCCTAAGCGTCACACTAAAGCACTCACTATTCTCAAGGCATAATAAGGTTAAGAGATATTACCTTCCATTCAATTCATAGCACAAGGTTTCCTACTACTAACAAAAATAAAAACTAACTACACCCGGTTCAAACAAAACCCTTGGAAAAGAACCGCGGCACAAAGAAAAATCAAGGAGGAATTAATACACTACCTAACAAAAGCAAATCTTCTTATCTTTTCTTTCGACTTTAATCCCTCAAGAAACCCACAGAATAACGAAAGGTTTGAAGCATTAGAAACTAGACTAGAAGATATTTCATTTGATAGGGTTTCCATCACACAACTCCTTATATATATGTAGATATACTCGTCTAAAGTTTGGTCTTGTGCGTACTCATTTGGAACTTTAGTCTATTATGAAATTTTCCAACTTGGCTTAGACTTAGGACTTTCCTTAGACCCCATAACACTTATAATATACCCCGTACACTTATTATCATATCCAATAGATGTCCATCATGTTAATAGTCCTCGAATGAGAAGTAGAGTCCGCCCCCAAACACATAACATAACTTATCTCTTCTTTCGCACATTTCAATTTCCCGAATTTTACTAACTCCCAAAATTTCCAAAAGATTCGCCAGAGTTTCCTTTGTAACTGGGCCTATCCACCTGCCAGTGAATCCCAGAAATCAATCCTAACAATACATACATAATCCAATCAATGTAACATAACATGAAAACAATACTAATAGTGGCCTCATAACCAATATATTTCTAGAAAATGAATGACATTAACATCAACTATTCAGGTGATACGTAACTCATAGCAGGTAAGCTCCCAACATCTTCATAAAATACAGAAATGAATGTTTAAATTAAAGATGATATTTTTGGGTCATCACACCCTGAAACTGGCCATGTCGACCTGGATAACCACTCTGATGACTCCGTATCGGAGGTGCATTAATAGGCGCTGGTGGTGCACTGTAAGCTAGCTAGTCGGAATGAAACACATAAGGACCGTGAACACCTGAAGCACTGTGGGATGCCTGGAGCGCTGAATGAAACGGCCTGGGAGGATGGCCTCAACCAAAATTACCCATGCCTCCAGACGAGGCACCACTGAACCCACCAAACTGACGAGGCCTCTTATCATACCCCTACCCTCTCTCTTGTGCAAGAACCATCTCGATCCTCCTCGCAACATTAGCAGCCACCTTAAAGGAAATTTCACTTCCGGTCTCCTTGGCCATCTGAAGCCTGATAGGGTGAGTGAGTCCCTTAATAAATCTCCTCACTCTCTCTCCCTCAGTAGGTAATAAAAGGAGAGCATGACAGGCTCAATCCACAAAACGGGTCTCGTACTGAGTAACAGTCATACTGCCCTGCTGTAGATTCTCAAATTGCCTGCGGTAATCCTCTCTCAATGTGATAGGGAGGAACTTCTCTAGAAATAGCCGTGAGAACTACTCCCACGTCAGTGTAGGCGATCCAACTGGTCTGTTCAACATAAAATCTCTCCACTATCTCTTGGCGGAACCCGTCATCTGAAATACAGCAAAATTGACCCCATTGGTCTCAACTATTCCCATGTTCCGCAACACCTCAAGGCAGCGGTCAAGATAATCCCGTGGGTCCTCAGAAAGTGTACCACTAAAGTGAACTAGAAAGAGCTTAGTAAACTTGTCCAGCCTCAATAAAGCCTTAGAAGACACGACGGGCCTATCATCGGCCTGTGCCGTAATGACTGGCTGAACTACCTCAACTGGTGGGGCTGCTGGAGCCAGATACCTTGGAGCCACCTGCTCCGGAGCAGGAGTAGTGGGAGTCTGTGCTCCTCCCCCAGCCTGTGAAACGACTGGTGCCACTGGAAATTTACCATTCTGGGCTACGCCCTCCATAAGACTCACCAAACGGACTAAAGCGTCCTGAAGCACTGGAGTAGCTATGAATCCTTCCAGGACTGAACTGATCCAACTGGTACATTCTGAACTGGAATCCCCTCCTGAAGATCCACCTGAGGTTCTATCACATGTGCTGCTGCCTGAGCTCTAGACTGATCTCTACCTCTGCCTCTGCCTCGGCCTCGAGTGTGACCTCGTCCTCGACCTCTACCCCTGGTCATAGTTGCCACCGAGGGATTTGGTCCTTATCCGTCAGTAGATGTATTGCGTGTTCTCACCATCTGCGAGAGAATAAGAATAGAATGGTTCAATCATCGATGATAGAATAAGATCGCACGACATAATAAGAAAGAAGTAATATTGTTCCTAAACTTCATAGCCTCTGAAAGATAAGTACAGACGTCTCCGTACCGATCCTTCAGACTCTACTAAGCTTGCTCGTGACTCGTGAAACCTAGGTAACCTAGTGCTCTGATACCAACTTGTCACGACCCCAAATTCCCACCTTTAGGACCGTAATGACTCCTAACATTTTACTTTCTAGGCAAGCTAACATTAAAATAATCTTAACCATTTTAAAGAAAATTAAATTAAACAGAAGTCAATTATTGAAATAAAGTGCGGAAGACCATAACTACCGAATCATCACTATACACCCCTGAATCTGGTGTCACAAGTGCACGAACTACTAGGATAATACAAAAAAAAGTCTGAATAAAATTCAAGCTGTTCGAAAGATAATACACATCTAAGATAAGATAGAAGGGGACTTCAGAACTGCGGACGCTGTGCAGTTATACCTCAAGTCTCCTCTAGGTAGCTGAATTCGAGCAAGTCTATGGTACGCCGCTGGGACCAACTCCAAAATCTGCACAAGAAGTGCAGAGTGTAGTATGAGTACAACCGACCCCATGTACTTCGTAAGTGTCGAGCCTAACCTCGACGAAGTAGTGACGAGGCTATGACATGACACGTACGTAAACAACATGTACAAGTATATACAAATACAAAGCAACAATAAAACAATAAATAACACTTTATAAATTTGGGAGGGAACATGCGAAGGGGGTTGATATAATAATTTCAGCAGGAGAATTATCACTTAGCAGCCAATTAATTCCTCAACAATAAAATGAGCAACTGATAATATGAAAAATGGCACGGCACCACCCTTCGTGCTTTTACTCTCATTCCTCCCATAAACTGATAAATAAATAATAATAATTGGCACGACATCACCCTTCGTGCTTTAACTCTCTTTTGGCACGACATCACCCTTCGTGCTTTTACACTCTCTAAAAATGACACAACATCACCCTTCGTGCTTTTACACTCAAAAATGGTACGGCAACACCCTTCGTGCTTTTACACTCTTTCTCACTATGACAATAATAGTATAAATAATAAAAGTGGCACGACATCACCTTTCGTGCTTTTACGCTCTTTCTCACCATATTCAATAATAATTAAATCGATAAAAGTTCCATAAATAATGTTCAAATAATCAATACTAAACTTAAGCAGGAATATCTTAATTAAATAAATAATTATTCAGAATAAATTAAATTTCTCCAACATGCTTTGACTCAACTACAATGAACAAGTACTCGTCACCTCACATATACGTTATACCCGCATATTAAATCACGTAGCAAATAAACAAATAAATCCTACTCCCTCAAGTCAAGGTTAACCACGACACTTACCATGCTTTGCAACCAACTCAAGATTCCATTAAAACTTTGCCTCATGAATTCGTGTCTGAAATCCTCAAATCTAGTCATAAACAATTCAATATACTCAATACAAATCGTAGAAAATAATTCCATATGAATTTTCTAATTTTTCGGATTAAAATCTGAAATTCATCTAAAAAATAGACAGTGGGGCACACATCTCGAATCTAGGAAAAACTTACAAAATTCGAACACCCATTCCGATACGAGTCCAACCATACAAAAATTATTAAATTCCGATGTCAAATGGACCTTCAAATATTAAATTTTCGTTTTTGGAAAGTTTTACGAAAATTTCAATTTCTTCCATCTAAATCCTAAATAAATGATGAATATAGACATGGATTTATGAAATATAATCACTTTTGGTTATAGAACACTTACCCAATTCAAAGTCATGAAAAATTCATTTGGAATCGGCCAAATCCGTGCTTGAAATGTCTAAAAATAAGACAAATCTCGGACTCTTCGATTTATACACTGTCCAGGGATTTTTGCTTCTGCGGTGGACTTGACTGCGCCTGTGGTCTCGCTTTTGCGGAACCAAATGCGCATCTGCGCTGCTCCTCGCTTTTGCGATCGAAAAGACCGCTTCTGCGGACGCGCGGGTGCGTTCAAGGTTCCGCACTTGCGGCTCTTTGCCCAACTTGCCCAGGCCGCTTATGCGAGGGATTTCTCGCTTCTGCGGAGCCGCTTCTACGGTTAAGGCTTCGTAGAAGCGAAGGCACTAGAAGAAGAAAAATTTCAGATTTTGCTTAAGTCCAATTTTTGTTCCAATTTCAATCCGAATCACACTCGGGGTACTCGGGACCCCATCCGAATATACCAACAAGTCCCAAAATATAATACGGACTTACTCGGGGTTTCAGATCATGTCAAACTACATCAAAATTACAATTCACACCTCGATTCAGACTTTTGATTTTTCAAACTTCTCACTTTGCAAAACCCGTGCCAAAACATATTAAACAAATTAGGAATGACTTCAAATTTGGCACACAAGTCATAAATAACATAATGGAGCTATTCCAATTTTCGGAATCTCAATCTGGGTCCGATATCAATAAAGTCAAATCCGTGGTCAAACTTTGAAAACCTTTAGCCTTTAGATTTTTAGTTTCCGTTAAATGGCCATAACTTGAGCTAGGGACCTCCAAATTAAATTCTGGGCATACGCCCAAGTACCAAATCACGATACGGACCTTCTAGAACTATCAAAATACTTATACAGGTTCGTTTTCTCAAAATGTTGACCAAAGTCAACTTAATTGAGCTTTAAAGCTCTATTTCACATTTTAATCAATTTTTCATATAAAAACTTTTCAGAAAATTATACGGACTGCGCACACAAGTCGAGGAACGATGAATAGTGCTATTTGAGGTCTCAGAACACAAAATTAATTATTAAATTTAAAGATGACCTTTTGGATCATCACACAAACCCTAAAGAGAACTACTCTATAGATATGGAGTAATTAATCACAAATATGTTTAAAGTAAAGGAAAACATAAAACGATCCAAACTCGGGTCTTGAGTGAGGATTGAATGATGAACTCCTTGTGCTTTTGCTTCTTCCACTCCTCCTTAGCCTCCTTAGGTCTCCAATGTGTCAAAAGTCCAGAAAATAACGTGTTTCATGTATTTATACCAAGTAGGGTCCGGCCCAAACAAAATCACCTTTTTCTAGCCGAAATAGGACATTTACTCTGTAAAAATTGCACAGGCGTATCGCATGGGGAGACGTGCCATGCGGGGTATTATTGCGTCCAGAGAGTTGAAATCTGTCAGACAGCAAGAAAATGCACACGTGCGGCACCCCAAGCACCGCGACAATGGGGATTTCTCAGAGTATAGATGTTTTCGTGCGTTTTGACGTCCAGACTTGGTCCTCGACCCCCGAACACGATCCTGGCTTAATCCCTTAGGCTTTTACTCAGACTTCAAAGCTTTAAATCACTCAAATTCATTCCATAATATCTACATAGCTCGGAATCACTCCTACAAGGCATAAGGCACAGAATAAGTACAAAACACTAGCGATTACAGCTCAAACTCAATAAATGTGTAGTAAATTGGAGTGTAATAAGCGACTAAAATACGAGATTATAGCCTAATATCAACACCCCACACTTAAACCATTGCTCGTCCTCGAGTAATCAAACTACACTTCATAAAGGCACGACCCTTTTAAACAACTCTCATAACTCAGCATACCAAGAATATTTAAAACAGATTAAGCACAATACCGTATCATCCTAGCCTCAAGATTTGACTCAAAAGCACCACACTTTTTTATAATCTGCTCACTTACTCTAACATAGAGGTCAACGACATTACCTTTCCTTCGTGAATCAAGTGCCCTCACACAACAAACGAGTGTAGTTTCACACACAATAAAATTTAAGAACAATTAAGAACTCAAGATAGAAAGACTTCACTCACTCTCAGAAATAACATTCATATGCCACAAAAGATGCACCATAGGCTTGCCCGTAGTTATTAGTACTCTACTAATTGAGTTCATTCAGTCAAGGATCAAGTAGGACTTTCACTGGTTGTAATGTAGGCTGCGGGATGGGTATGATACATTTAGATATAAGAGTGACTAAACCTCCACAAACACTTTAATACATATAGATTAATAATTCAAAACACCACACTTATGTCAAACCATAAATCCACCTTCACATCAATATACATCAACTCCCTACTTCTTTAAGCACAAATACATCAAGAGTAACCACTATCAAGGAATATATTTTTCTTTACAATACAACTATTTCTTTCAATTTCTTTTCTTATTCAATTCAAGTGGCTCTTACTTTTTCAAAACATTACACATTTCTCCTTATTTCAATAGTTTTACTCAAAAGCCAAATCAACCACCCCACACTTCAATTTTTACAAAATTCATAACGAATTCAAGTGCTCACGAGAGGTAAAAGATTTAAATAGATGATCAGTTCGAACAAATGGGTAGGGCTTGTAATGTGATTGCCAAAGAAACATGATCACAAACTCAAAGGGGTTAACTAAGATACATAACAATTAGGTGGGTAAAAGAGTATAACTGGCTCAACAAAGAAATGCCTATATCACTTCCAAGACTGAATAAAACAACTATTTCACTTTGAAAACACATGGGGCAAGTTCTAGACATCAAATGCAATGCACAAAATAACATAAAATCTCACACCCACATGGCAGATAACTCACTCAGGATCGGACTCATCAAGACACTATAGTCAAAGCAGTTAAGCAAAGTTAAGATCATACAATTTAAGGTACTTATACAAGAGTCAAAAACTGAGTCTAAGCGTCACACTAAAACACTCACTATTCTCAAGGAATAACAAGGTTAAGAGATATTGCCTTCCATTCAATTCATAGCACAAGGTTTCCTACTACTAACAAAAATAAAAACTAACTATACCTGGTTCAAACAAAACCCTTGAAAAAGAATCGCGGCACAAAGAAAAATCAAGGAGGAATTAATACACTACCTAACAAAAGAAAATCCTTTTATCTTTTCTTTCGACTTTAATCCCTCAAGAAACCACAGAATGATATCCATTGTCGGAAAAAATCAAAAATTTTAAATTTTTTATGTTTTTTTCAATTTTTTTATCTCTAACTCTTCTCAACCTTTTTGGGGTGCACCCCACACTTATCTTTCTCACTCGCCTCAGCCTTCTCTTTTGAGCCCTTCACTTTCCACTCAACACTTGTAGTTGGCTTCTCTTTTTTCATCCCCGTTTCTACATTCATCTCGAAAGTTACAGCCTCCTTACCCACTCTAAGCATGAGCTTTCTCTCATGTATATCTAGTATTGCTATACCCGTTGCTAGGAATGATCTTCCTAGGATAAGGGGGACCTCCTTGTTCTCCTCCATATTCACCACTATAAAATCCACTAGAAATGCGAACTTATCCACCCGAACTAACACATCCTCCACTATCCCCTAGGGAATCAGAGTCGTTTGATCCGCCAGCTACAAAGATATTGGCACATACCTTATCTCTACAATCTCATTCTCCAGTTTCCTGTAAATAGACAGAGGCATTAGATTAATTGAGGCACTAGAATCACATAGAGACTTATCAAAATTAATAAAGCCTAAAGAGCAAAGTATAGTAAAACTCCCTGGATCTCCATATTTTTGTAGGAGTTTGTTTTGCAATATTGCACTGCAATGCTCTGTGAGCTTCACCACTGATGTCTCCTCGATTTTCCTCTTCTTTGTAAGGATCTCCTTCATGAATTTGGAATAAGCAGGCATTTGTGAGAGAACTTGTGTGAATGGCATATTTACATTAACCTGTTTCAGCACATCCATAAATCTCTCAAATTGCTTGTCCAACTTTTCTCTACATAGCTTTTGAGGAAAAGGTAGTACAGGTACATGCTCGCTCTCATTATGTTCCTCCTTTCTTGATTTTTCTTCCTCCTTCTTCTTCTTCTTCTTCTTCTTCTTCTTCTTCTTCTTCTTCTTCTTCTTCTTCTTCTTCTTCTCAGTTTTCATAGGGACTTTCTTCTTTTTATCAACATCATTCTTTAGCTGCTCTCCATTCTTTTTTTCAAGTATCACCTCTTTATGGATCGGGGTGGGATCTTTCAACACTTGCCCACTTCTCAGAGTTACAACATTCACTGTTTCCTTGGGATTTCTCTCAGTATCAGCGGGGAGAGTTCTTGGAATCCTCTCAGATAATAGAGTCACTAGCTGCCCAACCTGTCTTTCTAAGTTTTGAAAATCATTTCCTAGTTCTTTGATAGCCGCTCCATGTTCTCGTATAGCTGCTGTGAGCACGTAATTTTTACCATACAAAAATGCTCCTACAAAATCCACAAAAATAATTTTTTTAATTGTTTTTAATTGTTATAGAATTTTTAGGAATTTCTTGTTGATTGTTTGTTTTCATTTAGTTGCATTTTTGTCCATATTTAAAATCTTAAAATCATAGAAAACACCATAAAAAAAAATTCAAATCTTCACTACATGTCATTTTAGGATTTAATTGCATTTTTAGGAATTAATTACTTATTAATTATAGAATTAATACATTAAAATCACAACAAAAATAATTTAGTAACTTTACATGCGTTTTTAGTTAATTAATTTAGTCAATTCTTAGAAAATATGTAAGTAAGTTTAATTTTGCAAATGTGATTTAGGTTAGAATTTTAATTAATTTGGGTTAGATTTTAAAAGCAAAATAAGAAGGAAGTAGGCTATTGGGTCTTTAATGTCATTTAAGCCATTTAATTTGAGGCCCAAAATCCAAATCTGCCTGCCCCAGTTCACTTCACTCGGTCCACACAACCCATAACCAAACAACAACGTTTTAGTAATGCCCCATCTCAACCATTGATCTTTCATCATCCGACGGCTAGGAACTGAACCCCCAAACCCCTTGAACCCCTCCCATCTCTCTCATCTCTCTCACTCTTCAACCCTAGCCACCTTAAATCCCCAAAATCCCTCACCGGCGGACAGTCTCAGAACGATCTCAAATTGTCACCAAACAACCTTCTTCTCCTCCTCATTCCTAATCCCCAAACCACTTCATTCAAAAATCCTTACAACTTGGAGTGCAAAAATCCCTACAAGGCATAAAACACACAATAAGTACAAAACACTAGCAATTACAACTCAAACACAATAAAAGTGTAGTAAATTGGAGTGTGATAAGCGACTAAAATACAAGATTATAGCCTATCATCAGCAGGTTGAGTTATGATGCATCGTTTTGCTCATTTTCATTTCATTTATTTCAGTTCAGTTTAGTTCATGCAGATCATTAACTCTCCCATTTACCAATTCAGTTTTTTTTATATTTAGTTCAACTCGTTCATTAACGCCCCTAAATTAGACGTTTGAATATACAATGCATATAGACACTGAAAAGCATGACAGACCAATATGGACACCTGATAGTAGAGGACAATTCTCAGTATCATCAGCCTGAGAAATATTTAGATAGAGAAGAAGCATATCTGCGACAGATACAAGGATATGGCAAAAGTCAATCCCTTTCAAGATGGCCTTTCTCACTTGGCAAGCAGTAATCAATTACTTACAGATGATAGAGTCTCGGTGATTGGGATTGTGTTAATTCCTAAGTGCTAATGCTGTAGGACACCATCACCTGAGGCCATAGAGCATTTATTTTGCTCAGACACATTTGCATTAACAATCTGGTCTGTTTTTTGTGCAGCTTTTGGCATTAATTACAGGAACACTCAACTGATACAGCTACTATATTCGTGGTGGAACCTAATAACTATGAATACAGTAGCATTGTTCATTACCAAGGTGCTGCCACAAATCATAATATGGGAATTATGGAGGTCCAGATGTGCCAGCAAATATGGAGTAGAGCTCCCTTCTATCCAAAGATCTGTAGTGCTGATTGGATCCAATCTTTCCGGCATAGTAAAGTAAAGGTTTGGACAACTGCAGATGGAGTCAACATGGGAAAAGTTGCAAGATATCATTGATCAACCAATTAACTTCAGAATGGTCAAGATAGTGAGATGGTCTAGACCACCCATGCCATTTTATAAACTAAACAGTGATGGAAGTTGCATAGAAGGGTCGTGTGGTGCAGAATGGGTGATTAGAGATCATTGCGGAAACTTTATAATGCCATACTCCTTTTATATGGGTAAAGGCACTAGTAACTGGGCAGAAGGACAGGCCATGCTCATTGGATTACAACTGTGCACAGTAAAAGGAATTGATAATATTGAGGTTGAAGCAGATTCGAAAGTATTAGTGTCAGCCGGCAATGAAGAATCAATTCGCCATGGAGGCTACTTCAAATAACAAAGAAAATTAAACAAATGCTGAAGGAACAAGGAGTAAAAGCTAGACATTGCTACAGAGAAGCTAGCAAAGTCGCAGACAAGTTAGCAACGCTCAGCCACATTCACAAGCAACAAACAATCTTCTATGACTTTACTGGATTACCAAGGAAAATAAGAGGGTTACTTCAACTGGATAAGTTGGAAGTGGCTTCATTTAGAATTAGGCAGATGAAAGCATCAGAAATTCACTTTGAGCCACCATGATGTATGTTAGTAGCTAGTAACTGTAGTAGGAATCTGTTAGAGCATCTTTGACAAACATCCATAGAGCTTGAATACAAGTTCTCAACTGCTAAGAAGGGTTAGGTCTTTTGCTCCCTTTCCAAGTGTACTCTCTGGCAATTTTACACAAAGGAATGTAATAGTAGCGTTTAAATTAAAAAAAAAAAAGAATATACAGTGCATACAAATCTAGTTTTAACATATTTTGAGTTGATGAAATATAGTTGCAGCAATTCCATTCATTGTCTTGAGTTGTGCTGATACAGGCTAAATCAATGAGATTTTTAACAAGTTGGGTTTCATCAACAACGGCTAGTTCTTTTTATCCTTCAAACTGACTGAAATTGAGGATTCTTAACAAAAGTTCTTACTAACCTCAAATTTTTAGCCGATGAAAAAATTTCTTATGTTTAGTAACCTTATTGTTAAAATTGTTTTCTCTGCGAAAAAATGTTACTCCAATATTACTGAAAATTACTTAGACCACACAAGTAGTTTTTTTACTCCTAACAAATAGCCCAACTATTGCTCCAATAACCAGCACTTAGACATTATTAAGCTATAAAACGCAATAGTATCCACTGATCAAATTATCATTAAAACAACTATATCCTCTACCATGTACAATTACATATTTCATAGACGTTTATGCTCACACAAACTGGAAAATAATCTAGAGAGCTAAAATAGTTTTTCCAAAGTAATATATTTTATACGAAAATATATTTCATGGAAAACATTATAAATTAATATACCAACGACACTTACACTTTTGCAATCTTGGAGGTGGAAGAAGTCGTAACATCCTTTTTCCCCTTGCCTTTTTGATTTTCTCTCCTTTTTCTCTTACAACCAACATTATTTTTGTTGGTTCTAATGCTTGAATCTTCTTTGGCCGAGATATTCATATTTGAATCTTTTCTAGCAGGACGATTCCAATTATATTCATCTTCAACTGGTGAGAGCCTATTAGTACACTATGGAACACAAGGAAACTTGATGAGCTAATTCAAAAATATTTATCAATTCTTATATAGAAAACATTTTCTGATATATTGCGTATAACCTGTTTGGCCATAGATTTTGCCAAAATAAATTTAGATTTTATTTGGCAAACACATGTTTGGCCATAGATTTTGCCTATATTTTGGCAAAATCCCAAATCCCAAATTCCAAATCTTAAAACCAGCTCAATAGCTGGTTTTGGGCCAAAATATCACTATTACATTTTTTAAAAATTGCCCCAAACTTTTATATTTTATAAAAGAGCCCACCATTTATTATTTTGTAATAATGTTGTTTCGTCTTTTCGGTCACTTGATAGTATATCATGTAGTTCATTATAAAAATGATAATTTTGTATCAAATTTATTTATGTTCAGGACTATGGTTTGCGATAATATAATAAATTTATTGATAATGGTACTGTTGGGTATTTGTGATAGTTTTTAGAACTTGTGGGTATAAGTCATGTTTCATGTTTTTCCAAAATAAATTTGGGAAATATGTTTTTAAAACTGATGTCCAAACACATTTTCATCTTCAAACCAAACTTCACCCAAATCAGATTTTTCAGAACAAATTTGGGATTCTATGGCCAAACGCTAGCTTAAAGCTCCGAATTTTGCAAACAAATACTGAATTTTTCTTTTCACATTTTCAGTGAGGTCCTGTCTTATGTAAAATCAATAAATCATATGAAAACAAGTCCAAAATTATACATCTCATACAACTTAATTACAAGAAAAAATCTTAGTGTTTATGGTTCCTTGTATAGCACAAGAGGATATTACGTTTTACTGATCGAACTAATGGACCAATAAAAATAAAAAATAAAATAAATATTTCTCCAATAAAATTCTACTAAAATTTATGTTGTGTTAGGATATATGGTGTTGACTGTTGACATAATAAAACAGAAAGGTATGAATCACCTTGTAGAGGTCACTGAAGGAACGGAATTTCATACTTCTTGGTACTCCTTGCTTCAAATAGTAGTTTTGATCTTTTTCATCTCTTAGGGAAAGTTTCGAGTCACTATCTGCGTTGTTCTCGTTCTGCATCACAAAAATCAACCATTGAAAGGAGAAATTATATAGAGAAATTTTAAATGCCAAAGCAGAATAAATAAAGTATATATCGATGTAACTGTGTGATCAATTTCTATAACTAACGTAACTTCACGTTAAAATCTACAAGCTTGATTAATTTTCGAGTACTGTTCTTAATGAGAACGTTGAATATTTTGATTTTATTTGCTGGGCCCAGAAAATCTGTTTCTAACTTCAAGCTTTAGCAATAGAAAATAGTGGATCACACGAGAATATAGTCTCCCCATTGACTCACCAGAAACCCAATCCACCCGAAGAAACATAAAACACAGGTATCATATATGATAGATTAAGTTTGCTAACTCTATATATAGGAGTATATTTACTACGTCGTCGACTCGTCGTCAACCTTAAGTATATGCAACACATATACAGGAACTAATCAACATTATACTTGTTGCGATTGTTAATTAGAATATACCTAGCACAAAATATTTGAAGTACTAGTTTTTTCTGGGATTTCAACTAGCGATATAAGTATTGTTAATTAGGATGAAATTAATTAAGGTTATTGGTAATTACCTGCAGATAAAGAGAGGAGATGGATCGAAACTTGGTTTTCTTCTTAGCGTTAGCGGGGACACGAGTACTCTCTTCTTCCATATTCTTCATGGAACCCTGCACACTGCTTTCTACGCCGTCTCCGCTGCTACAGGAATCGCCGGTGAGCTGAATAAGCTGTAACGCCGCCGTCATCTCCGCCTCCCTCAGCTTCACCGTTGACGACGATGCAGATTTCTTCATTAATTACGTACAAATATTACTACTAGTTGTAGTAGATATGGAGAGGCCCCGAGAGAGTATATATATTGCGTGAGAATATGGCTGATCTATGTGCGTTTGAAATGGGAGAAGAGTTGATATCTATATATATATATATAGAGAGAGGGGTACCGTGTTTCTATTCCTCATGCGGGTTTCCTGGTGGAATTAATGACGAAGATATCTTTGATTTTTTTTAAAAACTTTTTGGGCTTCGCTAAATAATTAACTTCAGGGACAAGGTTGCAATTTAAGCAATTCTTTTGTTTACTCTTTCTTTTTCTAAAATGGTAAGTGATTCGGCAATGACCTATGTTCAACGTAAATATTATAGGGTAATTACTGTTGACTTTAAGGGTGTGGATTCTTAATGAAATTGGTAGCCATACCTTCTGTGTGAGATAAATATATTTTACATTTATAATTGGACAAGTCGTGAGTTTTTTTTTTAATTGTTTCTGCCATACGGTGGCAGCGCCCTCCATAGATTAAAAGTCAATACCAATTAACTTAGAAGGGATTTTATATACTTGAGGAGTTATTGAATTTAGACGCAATATTCTCAGATGTTTGGGAGGAAGACATTTTCACGATTCTCGAGAGAACATGTATCTATTGATTTGATGTAAATACCAATTTAGAGTTTGAATAAAATTTTTCTCCTAAGAAAAAAGCACACCCTTTTTGCAGACAAGCTTTGAAAATAAACTTAATTCATAAAATGGTAATTAAAAAAGAACAAATGAAAAAGCAAAATTGTGTTGTCTTCCTAAGGTGACCTAAGTCTAAAATTGAAAATGAATTGAATACAATTCTAACATTCAAAGAAAAGATTAAAATTGAATTTTTTTTTTAAAAAAAAACAAAAAACAAAATTTGATTCTCTAAAAGTTAAAATTTCAAGCTAAATGTGACTTTTAATAAATTGTTGTGGTTTTTCTTCTGCAGCTTCCATTTCTTCATAGAGCTCATCTCAAGTTTTCTATTTCTCCGCCTGAATTCACTTGTGGTTGCGTATAGTGTTTGGAGAAGACGTTGTCTCTGCACTGTTCCCTACTTTCTCACTATGGTCGGTAGATCTTCTGAATATCAAGTAATATAATAACTTGTAAACACCGAGGGAAAACCTTAGTTTAAAGTATCAAGAAATTTATCATATAAATTAAACTTGAGATTAGTTAAGAATAATAGAAAATCATAGTTAATCAATCAAGAAATTGTCATTTTCAGTTTAAAGTACAATCTAAAATATTTTTGCATAAAGTTGATGAAATCATTCTCCCGTTCAGTTATCTTAAGTGTAAAATATGTTCTTTCTGAAGAAAACATTTTGCTATATATTACTGAGAATTACTTATATCAAACATTAATAACTCTCGCCTCTATTATGTACTATACATTACATATTTCATCTACCTTTATGGTCATCGAAGCAGGAGATTTTAATGATCTAGAGAACTGAAATAGTTTTGTAAAGTCTTCTTTTACAAAAGGGAAAGATTTATAGTATTACCAAATACTTACATTTTTACAATCTTGGAGGTGGAAGAAGTCGTAACATCCTTTTCTCCTTTGCCTTTTTGACTGTCTCTCAATTTTCTCTTACAACCAACATTCTTTTTGTTGGTTTTGATATTTGAATCTTCTTTGGTCGAGAAAATACTCATATTTGGATTTTCTCCAACTGGGAGATTCCAATTATATTCATCTTCAACTGGTGAGAGCCTATTAGTACACTATAGAGTTCAAGGAAACTCGATAAGATAAATAACTAGTTTAGCTTTTTTATTTTTTATTTTGTCAAACTTCTTAGCTTAGAGAAAAGGTTAGTGATGGAATAGACATAAGGTAGTATGAATCACCTTGTAAAAGTTAGTCATGCAACGGAATTTTATACTCCTCGGAATTCCTTACTTGATATAGTATTTATTATTTTTTTTGTCTCTCGTCAAAAATTTCGAGCCACTATTGAAGTCTATCTTCACATGTAACTCTGTTGATCTCAAACTCACCTGAAAATTATGTATAGCTAAATAAGAGAGAATGAAACAAAGTACTTCACCCTGTGCTTAGGTCCAAGTTTTCAAAAAACTTAATATAAGTCAATTGTGAAATATAAAATTCTTTAAATACCATTGATGCCGTTTTGTTTTTGTTGTTGGTCAAGTAGTTCCTCCTCGAAAGAATCCTGTTGGCCCTTTCTTGTTTTACTTTCGTTGTGTTCTTCAGATCTCTCGTTTTGTATCGCCTGTAAATTCTCTTCGGTTTTTAATAAAGGATTGGATATAGAAAGTGCATTGTGGAATATAAAGAGCTTGTTCAACGAAAGATCTTTTAAATAAAGGATTGGAGATAAAAAGTGCATTGTGGAATATAAAGAGCCTGTTCAACGAAAGATTCATGTTAGCAGAAATTAGTAAAATGTTTCCTCAATATTAATAATTAGTTCAAACTTGGCAGAAATTTGTAAAATATTCCCTCAATATTGATAAGTTCAAACTTGAAAAAAATGTTATAATGTAACATAAAAAGACATAAGTTAGTGATCAATTACCTCACGGAGGTTAATAAGGGAATCGAACATCGTACTCTTTGATATTCTCTGATTGATTTGGTAATTTTGATTTTTATTGTCTTTCATTAAAAGTTTCGACATATTATCATCGTTATTGTCCATTATGGTATGGTTATAATTGTCTGTCAGACTATCTTCACAAAAGACTACGCTGCTCTCAAAATCACCTGAAAATCATACATAACCAAATCAAAGGAAATGATACATATAAAATGAATAATACAAGTTTGAAAATGTGGAATAGAATTCTGCAATCTAGTGTCTGCCTCACTACAGCTGCGTTATGCCATTTAGGTACAGGATTTCAAATATCACCCAAAAAGATTTCGCCCTTGTCAATGGGTAGATCCACTCGAAGTAGGTACGAACTTATACATTGTATTCGACTCGAATTAGATAATCGTTCATATAAAATTTAGGATTCACCAAAATATACTGATAGGAGTCAATTGTAAGATGTAGAATTAATTAATTACCATGAATGGTTTTTTGTTTTTGTTTGTCAGGTAGTGTCTCCTTGGAAGTGCCAGCTCTTTATTGTGTATTTCAGGTTTCTGGTTCTTTGAAATACTTAGACAATTCCAATTGTATTCCTCTTCAGTTGATGAGAGCCTATTCGAACACTGTGGAAATGAAAGGATACTTAATGAGCTAATTAAAGTAAGTTTAGCAATCTTTTATATTGTCAAATTTCTAAGGAAAAAAAACGTAAGTACTTTAAATAATTGTGTACAATAATGTTCCAAATTTCACAAAGAAATACTAAAAAAGAAAGAAGGAACAATCTATTGTTAAACAATACTAGCAACTTGTTGAAAATATTTGGGCTAGGTTTTTAAAAAAAATGGTATACTTAGGCTAGTTTTTTGCAAACTTACCCAAAAGTAAATATTTTCTCTACCTTAGATAATATAAGATCAATGGGATTGAAACCATTTTTTGAATGTAGTTTGTCCAGGTAAACTTGAAAAATGCATATGGAAACAAGTCCAAACTTTTACATCTCATACTAGTGACAAAAAAAGTCAAATGACCTTAGTTTATGGTACCTTATTATAGCAAAAGTGGATATAAACTTATTGCTCAAACTAAAAATAAAGAGATTATTTCTCCATTAAGACTCTACGTACTAGAGAATATAGGCTGTGTTGTGGTGGTGGCCATAAGAAAAATAGATAGAAGGAATCGTATGAATTAATCACCTTGTTTATGTCAACAATGGAATGGAATTTTTTACTTTCTGGTATTTCTCGTTTCAAATGATAGTAGTCTTGATCTTTTTCATCTCTTATTGGAAGTTTCAAGCCATCATTGATGTTTTTATCCTTTAAAGTGCGATCAGAATTATTTGGGAGACTATCTTCACTTGTGACGATATTGAGATCAAATTCACCTGAAAATCAAGCATAACCAAATAAGAGGGTATGATACGTTCAATTATTTAGAAAAATTAATATAAGTCAACAGTGAGATGTAAGATTCTATAATACCGTTGATATCTTCCTGTTGTTGTTGTTGTTGTTCGAAAGAACCTTCTTGCTCATTTTCCTTTTTGCTTTCATCCTGTTCTGGAGATCTTTTATTCTGTATCACCTCCTTACAGCTTTCCTCTTCATTTTCATTAGGTGACTGGAGGTAGAAAAATATATTGTGTTATATAAAGATCATGATCAATGAATTATTGAAAATCAAATATTCACGTTTGCGGAAAGTAAAACCTTCCTTAATATTAAAGGTTCATAGTTGAAAAACAAAGTAAAATATTCCCTCGGTATTAATAGGTTCAAGTTTAAAAAACAAAAGTACTAATAAAAAATGTTCAATTAGTTATGTCAAGCTCTATATTAGAAATTAAATAAGTTTTGGATAATTTCATACATAGCATAAAACCAAATCTAAAAATATTGAAAAAGATAGACTTGTGCTTATTCTTGAGAAAAAAATGCAACAGGAGAAGAATTTATTTATTTACCTTGGTACGGATTAATGGATAAAAAAAATTAAATCAAAGTATATAAGTGAATTTAAAAACTAAATTCTCGTATGGTGTTGACATAAGTAAATAAGCATAAGACATGAATTACCTTGTTGAGGTCAAAAATATTATTGGAACTTAACATTGTATTCTCTGGTATTCTTTGTTGTAATTGGTAGTCTACATCTTTCCCGGCTTCCATCGGAAACTTTAAATTATCATCAACGTTATTGTTTCGAAGGACGCGATTAGAATTTTTTGACAAGCTATTTTCGCCTAAAACTATGTTGCTCTCAAAGTTATCACCTGAAAATCATACGTAACAAAATTAATAAGAAGGAATAATACAAATGGAACGAACGATGTAATTCGATGTGAGTTCAAAAGAAGTTATAATTCATTTAAATTATTTTTAAAAAGGTTATATTCTATATAAATTACCCTTTTGTTTTTGTTTATCAAGTAGTTTCTCCTTGGACGAGCCAGCTTGATCCTTTCCCGTTTTGCCATCATTCTGTACTTCAGATGTTTGGTTCTGAATCATCTTCTTGCTCGTATCTTTTTTGTTTTTCTTTTGTGATGGGTGCAGATTGAACATATACTGTGGAATACAAAAGGCAATATTTGTTGAAATTGTCAAAAGTCCCACATCGGTGGATGATAATTTTGAATGGGAATTTCACCCTATAAAAGGAGGCCTAATGTTTAGGATTTAGATACACCTCTCATTTGCCTTTTTTATCTTCTTAAGGCATTTGTATCTTCTCTCTTTAGTATTATTTCACTTGTAATTTTGGAGTGGAATAAAATATTGATTGTGTCCGAAAAAGTAGGCAAAATTGGCCGAACCTCGTAAATTTTGGTGTTCTTTTATTGTTGTCTTATTGTCTTGTTTATTATTTAGTGGTTGTCATAATTTTTGGTATAGTAGTTGTGACTCATTCACACTATATACATTTGGCTTCCGCAACAATTGGTATCAGAGCCAAGGTACTGTCTAAGTATGCTCTGTGGTTGCAGCATAGTCTGATCTTCCACATCAGAAAAGATCTATCTTGGTAACTGAGTCAAGGTTCTGTCTGAGTATGCTCTGTGGTTGCAGCTTAGTCTGATCTTCCACACCAGAAAGGAAATAATCTTGATTTGTGTCGTCAGCTACTAAATAATATTTGTGTCAAAATGGGAGACAGTAAACAAGAAGAATCTACATCAAGTGTCAATAATACGTCATCGTTGGCATCTTCGCTTATGACAAGAATTGTGTCAAATGCGAAATTTGCGGTAGAAATTTTTGACGGGTCAGGACATTTTGGGATGTGGCAAGGCGAGGTTCTAGATGTTCTTTTTCAACAAGGGCTAGATCTTGCCATTGAAGAAAAGAAGCCAGATGTTATTGGAGAAGAAGATTGGAAAATTATCAATCGTGTTGCTTGCGGTACCATTCGATCCTACCTTGCTAGAGAGCAGAAATATCCATACACAAAGGAAACTTCTGCAAGTAAATTATGGAAAGCACTAGAGGATAAATTTTTGAAGAAAAACAGTCAAAATAAATTGTACATGAAGAAGAGACTGTTTCGCTTCACCTATGTTCCTGGTACCACAATGAATGAATATATCACCAGTTTTAATAAGTTAGTCACAGATTTGTAAAATATGGATGCAACTTTTGATGACGGTGACTTGGCCTTGATGTTGTTGGGGTCACTTCCTAATGAGTACGAGCACCTTGAAACTACTCTACTCCATGGAAATGACGAAATTTCTCTCAGAGAAGTTTGTTCGGCTTTGTACATCTATGAACAAAGAAAGGGAGAAAAACAGAAGAGCGGAGAAGGAGAAGCACTAATTGTGAGGGGTCGTCCTCAAAATCAAACGAGGACTAAGAAGGGAAGATCCAAGTCGAGATCTAGACCCAGCAAAGATGAATGTGCCTTTTGTCGAGAAAAGGGGCACTGGAAGAAAGACTGTCCGAAGTTGAAGAATAAGGCCAGACATAACAATGGAAAGGCCATTATGGATTCAAATGTAGCTGATTGTGATGATTCAGACTTCTCATTAGTTACAACAGAGTTATCAACATCATCAGACATATGGTTGATGGACTCGGCTTGTAGCTATCATATGTGTCCCAACAAGGACTGGTTCGTGAATTTTCAAGAAGGAGAATATGGAGTCATCCACACAGCGGATAACAGCCCTCTTACCTCATATGGCATTGGTTCAATAAGATTAAGGAGCCATGATGGAATGATCAGAACATTAACAGATGTTCGATATGTACCGGGTTTGAAGAAGAATCTCATCTCTGTGGGAGCCCTAGAATCAAAAGGGTTCAAAATCATTGCAGAAAATGGAGTGATGAGAATATGCTCCGGTGCACTAGTGGTAATGAAGGCCAATCGGAAGAACAATAACATGTACCGCTATCGTGGTAGTACAGTTATTGGGACAGCGACAGTGACATCCAGTGATGACAAAAAGGCAGAAGCAACCAGGCTATGGCACATGCGCTTGGGACATGCTGGAGGGAAATCCTTGAAAGCTCTATCTGATCAAGGATTGTTAAAAGGCGTAAAGACTTGCAACTTGGAGTTTTGCGAGCATTGTGTCAAAGGGAAACAGACAAGGGTTAAATTTGGTACAGCAATCCATAATACTAAAGGCATTTTGGATTATGTACATTCTGATGTTTGGGGTTCTTCCAAAACACCTTCATTGGGTGGGAAGCACTATTTTGTAACCTTTGTTGATAATTTTTCCCGAAGAGTGTGGGTGTATATAATGAAGAGGAAAGATGAAGTGTTGGAAATTTTTCTCAAATGGAAGACGATGGTGGAGAATCAAACAGGCAGGAGGATCAAGTGTATTCGCACAGACAATGGAGGTGAATACAAAAATGATAATTTTAATAAGGTCTGTGAAAATGATGGCATCGTCCTACACTTCACTGTCAGACATACACCACAACAGAATGGAGTGGCAGAACGTATGAACCGGACTTTACTGGAGAAGGTATGGTGTATGTTGTCCAATGCTGGCTTGGGCAAAGAATTTTGGGCTGAGGCAATTACATATGCATGCCACCTCATTAATTGTCTACCATCTGCTGCTATTGATGGCAAGACACCATTTGAAAAATGGTATGGAAAACCTGCTGTAGATTATGACTCTTTGCACGTGTTTGGCTCAATTGCATACTATCATGTGAAAGAGTCAAAATTGGATCCGAGAGCAAAGAAGACTATATTTATGGGGATTACTTCTGGAGTCAAAGGATACCGCTTATGGTGTCCAGAGACAAGGAATATTATATTCAGTAGAGATGTTACCTTTGATGAATCTGCCATAACAGATAAGGTGACAGTTGAAGATGTCAAACAAACTGGTGGTGCATCAAAGCAGGTGGAGTTTGAGGGAAAATTTATTTTTCCTACACAAGAAGCAGAGGAGGAAACTCATGAAGATTACCCTCTGGAAGAAGAGCCAGTAGAGAGGGAGATTCCAACTCAGGAACCTCGACAACAACTTGAATCAATAGCAACCAGCATGCCAAAAAGGACAATAACGAAACCTGTTCGTCTCATAAAGACGGTTGCTTGCGCAACCTCAATTGTAGCTGATGGTGTTCCTACCACTTATAAAGATGCAATCCAAAGTTCAGAAGAAGATAAGTGGAGGATTGCCATGAATGAAGAAATGCAGTCCCTTCATCAGAATCATACATGGAAATTGGCCAATCTCCCGAAGGGAAAGAAAACAATTAGGTGCAAATGGGTATTTGCAAAGAAAGAAAGATTTCCTAACCAAGAAGATGTTCGCTACAATGCAAGATTGGTGGCTAAAGGATATGCTCAGGAATTGATTACAATGAAGTATTTTCTCCAGTTGTAAAACATTCCTCCATTAGAATTATGTTGGCTTTGGTAGCACAGTTGGATTTGGAACTGGTTCAGATGGATGTAAAAACTGTATTTTTACAAGGGAACTTGGAGGAGGAAATCTACATGAATCAGCCAGAAGGATTCAAAGTTGCTGGAAAAGAAAATATGGTATGCAAACTTGAAAAATCATTGTACGGATTGAAACAATCTTCTAGACAATGGTACAAGCGATTTGACAAGTTTATGTTGCGGCAAGGGTACAAGAGAAGCAAATACGATCATTGTGTGTATTTGCGCAAACTTAATGATGGTTCCTTTGTATATCTTCTCCTATATGTTGATGATATGTTGATAACTTCCAAGAATTCGGAAGAAATTGATAAGTTGAAGATTCAACTGAAGGAGGAGTTCGAGATGAAGGATCTGGGTGAGGCAAAGAAAATTCTTGGCATGGAGATAATAAGAGATAGACGTTCAAAGAAACTCTGTTTATCTCAAAAAGAATATTTGAAGAGAGTACTACAACGTTTTGGCATAGATAAGAAGACTAAGCCAATTAGTACGCCACTTGCTCCCCATTTTAAGCTAAGTACTACTATGTCGCCAAAGGATGAAACTGAACAGGAGTATATGTCAAGGGTACCATACGCAAATGCTGTTGGTAGCTTGATGTATGCAATGGTTTGTACGAGACCTGACATTTCACAAGCCGTTGGAGTTATTAGCAGATATATGCATAATCCAGGAAAGGAGCATTGGCAAGCTGTGAAATGGATTCTACGGTATATTCATAGTACTGTAGATGTTGGGTTAGTTTTTGAGCAGGAAGGCAATCGGTCTGTAGTTGGATATTGTGACTCAGATTTTGCGGGTGATCTGGACAAACGAAGGTCAACTACTGGTTATGTGTTTACTTTTGCAAAGGCACCAGTTAGTTGGAAGTCTACTTTGCAGTCAACAGTTGCTTTGTCTACAACAGAGGCAGAGTACATGGCTATTACAGAGGCTGTGAAGGAGGTAATTTGGCTTCAGGGGTTGCTAAAGGAGCTTGGTATTGAACAAAAAAATATTATAATTTTTTGTGATAGTCAAAGTGCTATTCAATTAGCGAAGAACCAAGTTTATCATGCAAGGACGAAGCACATTGATGTTCGGTATCATTTCGTACGAGAAATCATAGAAGAAGGTGGAGTCACAGTGAAGAAAATTCATACTACGGAGAACCCTGCTGATATGCTGACAAAGGTGGTGACTGCGGTCAAGTTTCAACATTGTTTGGATTTGATCAACATTGTTGAACACTAAAGATTGAAGATAAAGACACAACCAAAATTTGTTATTGAGAGAAAATTGAAGATGTGGAATTTTGCCAAGGTGGAGATTTGTTGAAATTGTCAAAAGTCCCACGTCGGTGGATGATAATTTTGAATGGGAATTTCACCCTATAAAAGGAGGCCTAATGTTTAGGATTTAGATACACCTCTCATTTGCCTTTTTTATCTTCTTAAGGCATTTGTATCTTCTCTCTTTAGTATTATTTCACTTGTAATTTTGGAGTGGAATAAAATATTGATTGTGTCCGAAGAAGTAGGCAAAATTGGCCGAACCTCGTAAATTTTGGTGTTCTTTTATTGTTGTCTTATTGTCTTGTTTATTATTTAGTGGTTGTCATAATTTTTGGTATAGTAGTTGTGACTCATTCACACTATATACATTTGGCTTCCGCAACAATATTAACGAGTTATTTAAATCTAACAAATCATGCTTGCACAAAGTAAAATCTTAATCCCCTCTATATTAATGGGTTCAAAGCTGGAAACAGATTAAAGTATTGGAATGAACAAAGAGTTTAACTAATTAAAAGTAACCACTAAGTGAAGCTTTCTACTCGTAAGTAAAGCAGGTTTGGAACTTATATATATATATCATGAATGAAATTATTTTTGACCAATTATATAATGTGAAAACAAATACTTGAGTTTTTTTTTCTTTTGAGAAAAAATTAATCATTTCATTCCCTGTTTTAGATTATGGACCAAAAATAAATATGAAAGAAATTCGTTTTTTCAGTTATGGTTATGTTTTGCGTATCAAACATAGATCTAGCATATACTCATACGAAATTTTGGCAACTCAAACACTAAAACATTGATAGGGTCAATTGGTTTTGTGGTTCATTACAAACTTGTATTTAGTTTTATGACCCCATCTCTTTTTTTATACATAAGAGATTTATTTTTACACATAAGAGATCTTTCTTTTACACGTAAGAGATCTAAAAAAGACATTTTCTTAAATTCAACATTGTAAAAGACCTTGTAGACCTAAAACCTCACATTGATACGTGCTGCTTTCAAACCAAAATCTAGAATTAAACATCAAAAAGGAAAATCAATTGTTCTACAAATACAAGGAGGCAAAATGCGGGACCAAAACATTTACTAAACCAAGATGAACCAGATACATGTTTTTTAGCCGTTGTGTGTGAGATGTGTATCAATACATGTTATGTTCTAATCCATTGACAGATAAAAAATAAAAAAATAAAAAAAGGTTTCTAAATCATGTCTGAAGAAGAAAGAAAAAAGAAAACAAGCCTCTGTTAATATCTCATCTTCCAAATTTTATAAGAGATGGTCCATAAATTCAGAAAGAAATTTTTTTAAAAGAAACCAAAAAAGAAACAAAAAGGAGAGAGAGGATTTGCAGACCTGAGCTAGTATTGCTTGCCATAAAGCACAATAACATTTGCTAGGTTGAACCATTATTTATAGGTGAAAAACCAAGGGGCAAAAAGGGAAAATAAAATGAAAAAAATTAGATTTGGGAATAATCAAACTCACCGACACGTAATCACTGTCTTTCATTGTGAAAAATAAACTAGCAAAAAATGGATTGAATTAAGTGAAAAGGCAAATTTGTGGTCTCTATCGTGCTTAATTATATGACTCCTCTTGACAGCAGAGCTATTCCGTTGAAAATTTGAGTTACATGAAGAGGCAAAATAGTGTCGTCTCTATCCGTTCAAATATCTTTTCTGGCACCGTTGAGATATCCCCTTGAATACTTGAAAATAATGATTAATGAAGAAGTAAATTAGACAGTGTCTCGTGCTTATATATATACTCTTGGTCACTGAGTTGTTTTCTCGTAAACTGTGTTAGCTCAATTTCGACAATTCAAATTTACTACTTATTGAATAAAGACGAGAAGGCTTTTAAAGTGCCAATGGTATGAATAAACGAGAGTTTAAACCAATTATCGTCAGGAATTTCCCTTTATATGTTGCGTAAATACTAATACTTAACACTAACTGAGAAAGTTATTAAAATCTGTCATTTATTTTTTACACATTTGACATTCAATTATGTCTTATTTTAAATTTTTATAGTGTTTAATGTGTTCTATCTTTGACAAGAATACGCGATATTTTTCTCAATTTTCGTAATGTTTCACTTTGGAGATTAAGATTCTAAAATTCAAGTATAATATTTTATTTCTTAATAGATCTATTCTTTAGGAAAAGAATTAATGGTGTGGTAGTATTCTCTTATGCTAATTCAATAAGTTTCTACAGTTGTTAGATTATGTCAAGTTGAATTCAAATAGTTCTCAAAAAGTTAATCAGATTTGCTAACATTTGAACAATCAGATTTACTCTCCAATTCAAGAAGTGTCTACAATTCCTAGACTTTGACCAAATAAATTCAAATAGTTCTCAAAAAGTTAATCAGATTTGATATCCAATTTGAACAATCAGATTCACTGCAAAATTAAAGTAGGCCATTAAATTCTGATAAAAATAGTATTTATGGAGTAGTTTTCTTACAAAAAAATATATTTTTAATTAGTTGGCGTTAAAAGTTTTTAATTTCTACTTTGAGAGTGTGGAAAACGTTAAGTCCTCTCTCTGTAAACTTATTTAGATATAGAAGTTAACAAATATGTGGCGTTAACCCTCTCTATATATATATACACACAATCTTACAGGCAATTTTGCAATACAATGGTCGGAGAACTTATGGAAATAAAAATAAAAATAATCAAATGAAGAAACCAATTAATCAGTGTCTTTGTCGTGTTTACATGTCTTCTCTTGGCTAGTAATTGTTGATTTCTTATCGATCGAATCAAGACAAGAAGGGCTTCTAAAATGCAACGATAAGATGATAGTTCTGTGCTGTGGTAATTGCATGCAGTATTTAAACTAATTGAGAAAGCTACTAAAAATAGCCATTGTGCATTTGGCAATTATATCTTTTTAGAATAATTTTATAGTGGTTCATGTGTACTTTTAACTTTGAGCTAAACATGCGACAACCTTTTTTATGGCGATTAAGGTATTTTTTGGTAATAGATTTTTTCTAGCTACCTCTTCAAAATCACACTAGTAGGCTAGTACTCTCTTCAGAGTTTCCAATTCTAATTTATTTTGGGATTAAGGTACTTTTTAAAAACTTCTGAAATTCGAAAAACTTCTGAAATTCGATCCTCAATTTATTATCTTCACATTTACCTTAATATCACTAGCATTAACCCACGTAGACATTTAGGGTTAAGTTGTACATGACAATTATTATAAGGTGTTTAGGTTTCCAAATTAGCCATATATGCGCTTCTAATTCCAGCTTCTTCATATTCATCACTGGCTTTTTTGCCTCATAGACATCAACCATCGACCGAAACATCTGTTTATTCACAGAGCACGTTTTGTTCACTATTTCTCTATCCAAATTCACCTCTGGAGTATTTAATCTGAATATGATCAAGTACGAACATGTACATTAAGACTTGACGGACAATCTTAGTCTACAAGAAGAGTAGTCAAGAAATTGACCATATAAATTTAATAGGAGATCAGGCAAGAATGATATAAAATCATGGAGTATTTTCTTTACCTTAGTATATATAAGATCAATGGAGTACTGAAAATTCTAAATCTCATACAACGTCTTACAAATGATAAAATCCAAGTGTTCCTAGTTTATGCATGGTTCCTTGTATATATAGCATAAGAGGATGTTAACAGTTTACTGCGAAATGTTGGATATACCTATAAAAATAAACTAATTGTGTTATTGACATAAGAAAACAGACAAAAGGTATATGAATCACCTTGTAGAGGTTAATGATGGAACGGAATTTTATACTCCTTCATCTCCTTCCTTCAAACGGTGGTAGTCTTGATCTTCTTCATCTCCTATCGGAAGTTTCGAGCCGCCATCATCAGCGTTTTCCTTTAAGATAATTCAAATGCATATACGACTCATTAGTAGTATGTGTTTGAGAGAAGAAAAAGAAGAACAAAATAAAAATGGTTTGGAAAAATAACACTATTTTGTATATATATATATATATATATGCCGCGCCCCGTTTCTCGCGAAAGCGGGTTTCGATGTGTGACAACTCTTTTAAATGGGTATTAAAAGAGAAGAGTCGTCACCTAACGATTTTAAGGTGCGTTAGGGCATCTATTTAGGCATTAGGCATTCTTCGAGGTCCACAACTGTGGATCCCGGCCGAAATTTATGCTATGTGAGATTATTGGATTATAATTGTCCTATGTGATCATGTAAATTGAGGAAAGACAGGGAATTAAGTGTTCAACTACGATATAAAACAAGTGTAAAGAAGATTTCACATATAAAGAAATTAGACTATATATAAATGATCAGTACAAGTCTTTGGAGGTTACAAGGTACAACCTAATTGTTCTAAGTTCAAAGAAACAAAGGCACGAGTAACAAACATATGGGGGGGGGGGGGGGAGGATCTCATGGGTAGTGCCTCTATCCAGATTATCGAAATTACGGATTACAAGTATTACAAAAGCCTATAGACACGATCTCTGAATGATTTGCGCCTAGGGTAGTGAAGCCATTGGAAAACTCAGAATTACTTATTTTTGATCCTATTAGCATGCTTTCTAAGCGAGTAGCACTATCCAATAGGCAGGTTCTCTAATAGTTGGTATTTGAACACAGATTTATCATGCTTATTCCCTCAAGTATGTTATCTAAGCGGGCGGTATGATAAAAACAACAAAACAACCAATTAGTTAATCAATTAAGGCCCTATAGACATGGTATCTAAATGTGTATCAGTGGAAGCATTAATTAACACGATCCTATAGGCATGTTATCTAATAATCATACTGCAATTGCACAAGTTGAGCAAATAGTCAATGATGTTTGATTCCTATAAGCATGGTATCTAATAGTGCATAGAAGTAAATATGTGAACAAGTAAAATACTTAGGTTCTTACAAATATGTTTCTGATAATGTGCAGGCCTTAGACAGGTTGAGTAGGTGAAGTGTTTGAGTTCCTATAGGCATGATTTCTATTAGTGTATAGAAATAAAGCACGTCAAACAAATAGAAAACAAAGCAATTAAACCCTATGGATATGTCTTCTACCCATTCATGCAAGAATTAGAATACCCCAGCCCTCTTTTCACTAATTTTCCCATCATTCAATTTTATAAATTATTACAGACCACACCGAATAATTACAGGCCCAAATACAAATATAGATTAATCCTGTAACACATCTGGGTCTTCAAATAAGCTTAGAACTTCATGCAGACAGCAGACCCAAACTCCAAGTGCAGACAATGTACTTCAAACCCCTAATACCAAAGGCAGGCCTAGCATACCAGACCCAAACGATTGAAATAATTAAGCTAATGGATGCCAAATTTAGCCATATAGATAACAAAACTACTCATAGAATAACTTAAACACTTAGTTCTTACAACTGAAATAGCTACAACTTCAACCAATAAACAAGACTATGCTAAGTTGAAAGGCATCAAAGACACGTACGGGCAAGTAATTTAAGAAAACAAGATTTAACAGTGACAAGATAGGATATCATAAGCTAGCAAACTACTGCAAATAGTGTCTCAAAGTATAACCAACCTAAAGAATTTCAGATGACAACCCAGCGGAATCGTAGACAAGAAGGTGGAGTACAATCTTCATATGCGGATTTTAACATGAAAGCCTAGCATAACAACATACTAGTAGCACAGTTTGGCGAACATACTTAGTTGATAATGAAACTTAACATGATGGACATTAACTATAGCACAAAGATTCTAAACAACTCATAGTAGGTAAAAGAACATGTCAACTCTAGGCTAACAGAAGAGGCATACATTAGGATTCATGTCAGTCGACCATACATGAGAGAAATCTATACATTGGTATTTATCTTAGGTCATGCTTGTCTATAGAAGTCCAAATAGTGTTGACACACAGAATACACATACATGAATAAGTAGAAGAGTAATAATTAAGGTTGTAAAGGGTCGAGAACACTAACCCATTGCAAAGATAAACGAGCAAAAAGAGTGAGTAACTTAGAATCTCAGTAGTGACATCAATTGAAAGATAACAATGAGAACCCCAGGTCGTAGTGAGTCACAGTTCACAGGAGCTTCAGTAAGCCCCGAGCAGTGCTCTCACTAGGGAGTTTGATAGAGAAGATTCCAGTGGCCTTGGCTTTCAGTCGGCCACAATCAAGAGAGCAGAAATAGTATAGAAGGTGTGAAAGTGAGAGAATAACAGTAGTTGTTCAGGTCCGTTTAGGGGAATTAGGGGAGGTTTTTTATATAGTTAAATCAAACTAGTAAACAAGGAAAGAAATTAAGCAAACAGAAACAAAGAAAGAAAAATATACATGCAATCAATAAAGTAACCGGTAAGGAAAGAAATCAAAATCCAAACCCTAGTTAGGGTTCAATGCTTGAAATCAGCCAACTGGTGTGAGGAATCAGGCCCTTCTTCATGTATATGGATGAAATACTATCCAAATCTCAAAGATTAAGGTCAATCCAGTCCGATCTAAGAGATGGTACTTGCCAAAATTGGGCAAGTACCTAGGTAATACGACAAACTTGTGATCAGTAACGGAGGAACATATATATGGTAAACAAATGATGGAGGAATCCCATTATGAACGTGATTAGGAGAGGGATTTAAGGGGGAGGCAGCTAGGGTTCTTCAGAGAGAAGGAGAGGATACGAGAACATAGAGGCGGCTGAACGGGAAAAATGGGTCTCTAGGGTTAGGGGTGAAGGATATAAGGAGAATGAGGGGTTTATTATGGGTCGTTGATCATTTAATATCAACGACCATGATCGAAGGGGAAGCGTGATGGGTTATTTAATGGGTCGCGACTGGGTTAAGTTAAAGGGTCGTTTGGTTTAGGCCTCAGATGGGTAAAAGAGATGGGCCAGGACTTTTTGGGTCTGGTTTTGGTCCAAATTAGCTCAAATTGAGATACAATTTACATACCCGAAATTCATAAAAATAAATTATAGAAAATGACTAATAAATAGTAAAAATATTATTTATGCAATAAAATACTTGAAAATAATAAATCCTTATTAAAAAATATGAAATGCTATTTTACCATGAATAACACAATAAATGCAAAATTTTATAGAATATAGGCTATTATTATAACTAGTGTAGATAAAATAGGAAAGATGCAAATATAATTATGTAAAAAGAGATGAAATATTATAAAATATATGTAAGTATTAAATGATAAATTTGGATGATTAAATCACACTAAAATAATTTAACGAGATAATTTATAAATATTTGAACAAATTAAATACGAGAAAATTAATTTTAAAGTTTTAAAAATTATAGAAAATAATTATATGACTCTTGTAAATTGCGTAATAATGCAAAATAATATATGAAAGTTTATGGAATAATTTATAAAAATACAAGGGCAAAATTGGGTATCAACAGCTGCCCCCTCTTTATCCGGGAATGATGAAAGAACTGTCGGGTAAAGAAAAATGATGATCAATTTTGTCCGAATGAGCGAGAATGAGGTATTTTGGAAAAATAGGGGCTGAACCTTGGTTCCTAAGTAGCCTACATATCACTGGTATTACGGAAATCAGGCTGTGTATAGTTCTGGATCCATCGGCGAACGAAACCGATGGAGCTGCTATAAGGATGGTCATATGTTTCGAGGAAAGGGTCTTTTGGATAGAATGGTGTCATGAGTAACGGATAATTTCATGTGGAGCTATGAACGCGAATTTGAACATTATGGATATTCGAGATAAATGCTTGGGCGGTTAAGGGATGGAAACGGTCATTGCTGGTTATTGGTTACATTTGACGTAATCAAGGGATGCGAATATTGTGAACGGAAATCAGAGCCAGAATTGCTCCTTTTTGTAAGATGGTTACCTCCCGAGTTACCTTCAAAACTTAAAACACAATGCACGTAAATATATGTAGTTATTTTGAAAATTTAAACATGATGCAAATTCCCTTCGGACCATGTGAGTTGTCTTTCGGATGATGAGGATGATGTCCTTAGACCATGACGTCCTAGACCATGAAGAGTATGATAAGGTATTTGCAGGCCATGAAATGGTGTCCTCAGGCCATAAGGATGGTGCCTCTAGACTATGACGCCTTTGAATAATGATATGCACCTTCGAGAGATCCTTCGGCCATTGCATGATGTCTTTAGGCTATGAATATGATACCTTCAGACTATGACACCTTCGGAAAATGTAGCGATGTTTCAGCCCATGAAATGCACAGATGCATTGACATTGATTGCTTGATAGAGGAAACATGTGATGCTTAATCATATGCGAGAACGAGACAAGGCAACACTTAGCCTTATATGTGATGAGGGCAGTGCTTAACCCTATTCAAAGAAAGGTACTGTTTAGCCTTATGTAATGATGAGGGCAATGCTTAGCCCTATGCAAGTAACGAGGGCAGTGCTTAGCCCTATGCAGAGAAAGACAGTGTTTAGCCTTATGCGATAATGGAGGCAGTGCTTAGCCTCATTCAAATATAACGGAGACAGTGCTTAATCTTATGCTAAGAAAGGCAACGTTTAGTCTTATGAAATAATTGAGGCAGTGCTTAGCCTCATGCAAATATAAAGGAGACAATGCTTAGTCTCATGCAAAAAAAGACAGTGTTTAGCCTTATGCAATAATGGAGGCAGTGCTTAGCCTCATGTAATGTAATGGAGACAGTGCTTAGTCTTATGCAAGAAAGGCAACGTTTAGCCTTATGCAATAATGGAGGCAGTGCTTAACCTTATGCAATGGAGACATTGCTTAGTCTCATGTAAAGAAATGAGGGCAATGCTTAGCCCTATGCAGGTGAAGGTAGTGCTCCCGATGCAAAGAAAAGCGACGATCAAATATGAAGAAGCAAAGTGATTTTTAGCTTGACGCGTTTGTGCTCGGAGACTTCTGTCGGTGTGAAGATATTGGTCTTGTTGTATATATTTGTGGACGTGCTTGGTATGTCTGTTATGCCTGCATCCAAAAACAATTGTGAGTTTTGGGGAAGGTTGGTTCGTGATTTTGATTCCTCATTTCGCCCTTGCTCCTGTCTTGACGCCTTGTTCGAGTCACCCTGGGTAATATCTGGCTATGATAGAAATGGAATTTTCAAAAATATGCCTTTGCGATAAATTATTTGTAAGAAATGCAGTTGTTCAAAATATGTGATGATGCGTAAAACAAATAATTTTGTCGAATCATAGAATATGACGCACTTTGAGACATTGCGACCTTCTTAACTCGGAATTTTGAGGACCCCCTCAAAATTCTGCTCCAGTTTAAATGGATACTCCCGGCGATACACTTCTTGGCGATCCTTTACGTAATGAGATTGAAGAAAACTCGAAACTTGCCCCACTTCCTGATCGTAGAGGGGAATGAAAATTTTATTATGATGTGACCGAACTCACAGGGCTGCCTATGTATCCCCTCTTAAACGGGAATCAGGTCAAGCGTAGTTCATGTCACATCAAAAGAAAAGTGCAAATATAATCTCAAACATAATATCTCTTGACAACGTCCAAATTGATAGGTTTGGCCATATTTCTCCGTCCATCTCTGCAAGTATGAGTACTCCTCCTGCCAGTACTCGGTGAACCATGTAAGGGCCTTGCCAGTTAGGTGAGAATTTTTCTTTTTCTTCGTCCTGATGCGGGAAGATCCACTTCAACACCAAGTGCCCCGGTACGAATTGCCTTGGTCTAACCTTCTTATTGAAAGCCCTTGCCATTTATTCTGGTAGAGTTGACCGTGACACACCACATTCATCCTTTTCCCGTCAATGAGAGCCAATAGCTCATACCGGCTCTGTATCCATTCCGCATCGTTGAGCTCAGCCTCCTGTATGATTCTTAGGGACAGAATCTCTACCTCGGCGGGTATGACATCTTCAGTATCATAGACCAGTAGATAGGGGGTTGCTCAAGTTGACATGCGGGCCGTAGTGCGGTACCCGAGCAGGGCAAACAATAGCTTCTAGTGCCATTGCTTGTAGTTATCCACCATCTTCCTTAATATCTTCTTGATATTCTTGTTGGCAGCTTTCACTGCTGCATTCATTTGTGGCCTATATGCTGTAGAGTTTCGATACTTGATTTTGAATGTTTCACACATGGAATTCATCATATGCACTGTTGAGATTGGTAGCATTGTCGATAATGATTAACTCAGGAACTCCAAACTGGCAAACAATACGATCTCGGACGAAGTCCGCTTTGACCTTCTTTGTCAGAACTTTAAAGGAAGCGGCTTCGACCCATTTTGTGAAGTAATCTATGGCTACCAAGATGAATCTGTGTCTGTTGGAAGCAGCGGGTTCAATTGGTCTGATAATCTATGCCCTAGGTAGAGAAAGGCCAGGGTGATCTCGTTCCATTGAGTTCGTTGGGTGGCACCCGTATCATATCAGCATGTACCCAACATTGGTGGCACTTTTGCACATATTTGATGTAATCTATCTCCATAGTCATCCAGAAATACCCTGCCCTTAATATCTTCTTGGCTAGAACGAACCCGTTCATGTGAGGTCCACAGGTTCCGGCGTGTATCTCTTTGAGCAGCCTAGATGCCTCCTTGGCATCGACACATCGCAGTAATCCCAAGTCAGGAGTCCTTCTATACAGATACTGGTGCATTGCGGGAGGATTTTTTGGAGCTATGGGTGGCGAAATTTGGGCTTGTATGTTTTGGGGTGGTGTTTGATTCTGAGTCTTTGTGTTCTGATGGTTGACGTCGGGAACATTTAGAGTAAGGGAGTGGTTTACGAGATTTCGGACCTGCTCAAGTTCACCTTGTAGCTCCAAGATTTTCTGTTCCAACCGTAGGACCAACTCATTCTTTCTTAGCGTACTCCTTCCGTCTGAGGTTTCAACATTTTCTGCCATGGTAGCGTTGTCCTTTCGATTACCACTTAGATCATTCATCTTCCCTTTGCCTTTGCCTTTTCTTTTTGGGTCGCTAGGTGGAAGAGGAGGTGGAGGACCTATGGATCTAGTGTGGTATGCTGATGCTAGAATACACGCACCAACCTTTGGGAATGGGAATAATCAAAAGAAATAAAACAAAAGGTAACCAAGTCAGTAAGACGAAATAAAATAGTGTTTGCAATATTTAAGCAAGTATCACGTAAGGTCATGCAATAATTCACGTCCTAATTTGGAGACCTCATTATGCCTGAGGTAGGCCTAAGTGACATATAGACTTGGAGAAAATTCTTGCCAACGTTGCCTCATTCCATTAATGCAAAAATCGATCAAATTAATCTTTACTAAATCGAAATAATAATATGAAGTTACTAATGGCACGAAGCCTTATTACAGTAAAATCTAACAAAATCTAATCTAGAAAGCAATAAAGATCATTATCTCCTAGTCTATTTGGTCCTAGAAGGACCTTCTCCATGCTTGGCTCTTTTGACTCCATCGTTCACACTTCCCAGGTCGTGCATGTCGAGTAGTAAGTAAGCTATTGCCAGCTTCCCTCCTTCATCATAACCCTTACCTTGACAATCTCATAGCCTCTTTCTATCTTCCTCTCTAGCTCCATTAATCCTTGCTCTAGGTGCTCCAACCTTTCTGTCGACTTATTTGCAATATCCTTCCATTCTTTGATCGCTTCCATGTCTACCTTATGCTGCTCTAGATGCTTAGATTCAGATTCGAACACTGTTTTACGGAGCCTCTTTTACTTTACCTGTGCCTCAGCCACCTCATCTATGATTCTATCTTTCAGATTGACCCCCGAGGACGTCACAACCATGAGAGATAGTAGTACATATGACCAGTGTGATGCATGTCTGGTTCAATAGTCTCTCCATCCACGATGATCTTTTGGTTCCACGTGTGTTGGGCCTCAAATTTGAATAGGATAACATCTCCTTTGAAATATGCTTTATACTGAACCATGTTAGAAACCCAAGGTATGACTTGCTTCCTCCCAGCTTGCCTCATTACCCTTATAAGAGCATAAGGATAGATGCCTCGCAGCCCAATCAGTACCAAGTGAGTGGTTCCTTTGGACCTGATGATGAACTCTATACTAGGGAACCACTCGAACATCCAATGTACTTGCTCGTCTGTCAGGTTACTGAAGAAACGCACCCAGACTACAACATTCCTAGGCTTCACAAACATGTCTGGAGTGAATGTCATCTTTTTTGGATGATGACTGGCTATGTAGTCGTTCAGTGGCTTACGTAAGAGCTCCTGGCGATAATTTCCTCTCTGAAAGTTTTCTAAGCAGCCAAACCTGTAGTAGAAGATTGTAACCCCAGAAATGCCTAAACCCATCCTTGCACCTATCCAGAGAATGGTACATTTTGGCTAAGATCATAGGGATGATAGTGTATTTCTGCCCCTCGATACCTTCCATCGCGGTCCTGGCGACCATGGCTAAGCGAGTGTGAATTCTCCCTCTTTGCATCAGAAAGATTAACAAACCTAACAAACAGACTATGAAGACATAGACCCGATGGTGTACCCATCCTAAAGAGTAATGGATAGCTCCCTGTGATGCAAGCGATATGATTTGCTGTGCCCATATCGCTCATAGAGAAATTCAAAGGAGATGTAGGATTTCTTCAGGCAGGCCAGATCGTCGTTCTTCTTAAACACTATCATTTTCAGAAAACTATGTGGGGTGCGATTTTCTGGCACTAGTAGGCCCGGATTATCCCATGGTAACTGGGTGAATCCCTCTATCTCTTCTAGAAGAGGTGTCATTTCTAAATTGCCAAACCGAAAAACAACTCTCTTTTCATCCTAGAACATGGTGGCTGCCCAATTAATTCCCTGTTGGGTCGAATATTCAGCGAAGATGGCAAGTTACCCCGCACTCTCCTCACGTGATTTCTGTAGCATTGTGCAAGGTCATTCCACCAGTCAATTAGCATAGGCGGGATATTCTGGACCATATCAAACCTGGGAATTTCATGTTTCATTTTCTGCAAACAAACAAAATTTAGCCCTTTCCCCCTCCAGATTCGATTATTTACGCAATAATGGTCAACATGTTGACATGTTTTCTCCAAGTAATGCACATAATATGATGGTATCCTTCGGGATTATGGAAATCCTTTTGGACAAGGTTTATCTAAGCAGGTTGATGCATCAATGATGTCTCAATCCATACTAGGTTTAGCATGATGCATGTTCATTTCAAATTAGAGTGTGGTCTCTAGAATCATCTAGACTGGTACTCTCAAGTAGACTACTTGAGAGGGAAATACACAGGATCGTTGACTATACCACTGATCGACTAGTCTATCGCTAATAAGCATTTCTGGTTTAAAAGGGCATTTTAGGAAAGCGCGGACACGTATCAAGCGCTTCTATGTTGATAATAAGCACGAGTGGAGTATGATGTTGAAATCATACTTTATGCGAAAAAGTAACACGTTGCCAGATATTTGCATGATGAAAATACATAAAAATAGGTAATAATATGATAAAGTAAGGAAAAGAAAAAAAGGAAAGACAAAGGAGAGAAGTTAGCTTAACTCATGAAAATATGTTAGAACGTAATTAAATGAAGCAAATAGGGAGATAGGGATGAGAGAGACATGATATAGCAGTTTTAAGCAAGATAAAGGAAATAGGGAGGGGATGTACATGATATAGAAGTTTAAGCAAATAAGAGAATATGGAGGGGATGTATATGTCATCAAATAATCCGTTAATCCACATAAGCAAAACTTTATTATGGTTATAGCCTAAGTGTACAGCAGAGTCGCCAAGCTGTTGCGTCCTGTTTTCTTGCAAAAGCAGGTTAAGACATGTGACAACTCTTTTAAATGGGTATTAAAAGAGAAAAGTTTTCACCTAACGATTTTAAAGTGCGTTAGGGAACCTATTTACAAATAACTCTGTTTTAACTAGTCTGCGTCACCAAAGATCGGGTAAGGGCTCAAATTACCTAGAAAAAAGGTATTAGGCATTATTCAAGGTCCACAACTGTGGGTCCCAGTCGAAATTTATGTTGTGTGGGATTATTGAATTATAATTATCCTATGTGATCATGTAATTAAATTGAGGGAAGACAGGGAATTAAGTGTTCAACTATGATATAAAATAAGTGTAAAGAAGATTTCACATAAGAAGGGATTAAACTATATAAAAATGATCAGTACAAGTCTTTAGAGGTTACAAGGTACAACCAAATTGTTCTAAGTTAAAAAAAAAAACAAAGACGCGAGTAACAAACATATAAATGAGGGGTCCTAAGTTTTTTAGCCTAACAGATCACCCCGTGTAATATAAATAATACGTCACAACTCCTTTAAGGTAGGGGTTGCTCATATTATTCAGTGGGCACAGACTATCATCTCCTGCTACCTAAATTACTATGTTAGAGTTGCTTACCTAAAGCGCTCTAGTTCAATTCTAGGCCGTATTCTATGCGTGCACTACCCACCCCGTGCCTATGGTCCAAGAGGCTTTAATCCTACTATTTGGGTGGTTATAAACTTTATTTAGGGTGGTCAAAATGATAAAACTAGGCGCACATTCAAAACAAGTAGGACTACACATAAAGACAACAAATGGCTCAAGTTAGCCTCCACACATAAGATCCAAAAGCACGCGAATAGATTTCAAATTCTGCAGTAGGCAGTTTTATAAATGAGATGTATTAGAGTTGTTTAAAACCTATAGGCATGGATTCTATGTGACCACACAGTTTAAGAGCATCTCATGGGCAATGCCTCTATCCAAATTATCGAAATTACAGATTACAAGTGTTATAAAAGCCTATAGAAATAATCTCTAAATGATTTGCGCCTGGGGCAGTGGAGCCATTGAAAAACTCAGAATTACTTATTTTTGATCCTATTAGCATGCTTTCTAAGCGAGTAGCAGTATCCTATAGGCAGGTTCTCTAATAGTTGGTATTTGAACATAGATTTATCATGCTTATTCCCTCAGGCATGTTATCTATGCGGGCAGTGTGATAAGAACAACAAAACAGCCAATTAGTTAATCAATTAAGGCCCTATAGACATGGTATCTAGATGAGTATCGGTGGAAGCATTAATTAACACGATCCTATAGGCATGTTATCTAATAATCATACTGCAATTTCACAAGTTGAGCAAATAGTCAATGATGTTTGATTCCTATAGGCATGTTATCTAATAGCGCATAGAAGTAAACATCTTAACAAGTAAAACACTTAGGTTCTTACAAACATATTTCTGATAATGTGCAGGTATTAGACAGGTTGAGTAGGTGAAGTTTTTGAGTTCCTAAATGCATGATTTCTATTAGTGTATAGAAATAAAACATGTCAAACAAATAGCAAACAAAGCAATTAAACCCTATGGACAGGTCCTCTACCCATTCATGCCAGAATTAGAATACCCAGCCCTTTTTTTCACTAATTTCCCCATCATTCAGCTTTACAAGTTATTACAAACCACATTGAATAATTACAGGCCCAAATACAAATATTGAATTGACGAGCGCAAAACACACACTAAAATATGCTCGCTAGTCGAATATAGTATAATATAATATCGTATCCACATGGATTGGAGTTAAATAGTATTATCATAGTTTGTAGCTAGATTGCTATCCAAGATAATCAATAGTTTAGAATTATGTGATTAAAAACTATAATTAACTAAGAATCTAAAGCTAATTGACGAATGACAATCGAAACAAAAGTAAGCAAAGAAGATATTAATAAAAGAAAATAGGGATTGATTGGATAGGTGTAAGATAAATGTCTGGGATTTAACTCTAGTTAATTCACTTCTAATGTTCAAGTGAGTCTCTCGAATTCACTCAATTATTAGTTCAAACATTTAGTAGAAACTCCTCTCTCGATTAAGTCTCAACCTCACAATATGAACCAATGTAAGCTCGGTGAAGATATGCACGACTTCGTAGTGTATTGGTCTTTAGGAGAACCTCTCTCGATTATCCTCCCTACTAGGTTTAATCAACAATTCAACTAGCCTCTTTCGATTACTAAGAAGAATTAATGAATTCAACCAAAAAGATAATGCAAAGATATTACAAGTTACGCCTCTCTCGATTACTTGAACATGTGAATATAGATGCAACTAAATAAAACATCCAAAACGATTCAATACATAAAAAACTAGAGTTATAATCCACAAACAAATATCAAAACACCAAATCCATCAAACCCTAAAGGGAACTACTCCATGGATATGGAGTAATTTATCCCAAATATGTTTAAAGTTAAGAAAAACATAAAACGATCCAAACTCTTGTCTTGAGTGAGGATTGAATGATGAATTCCTTGTGCTTTTGCTTCTCCACCTCCTCCTTAGCCTCCTTAGGTCTTAGATGTGTCAAAAGTCCTTAAAATAATATTTTCCCAAGTATTTACACTAAGTAGGGTCGGGCCTAGACGAAAACACCTTTTCCTGCGCGAACTGGGATAATAACTCTATAAATATTGCACAGGCGCGCCATGCGAGGCGTTAGTGGGAAAGTCTAGAGAGTTGATTTCTAACATATGGCAGGATTTTACACAGGCGCGACGCGCCACGCGCCGCGGCTGTGGAAGTCTCTCAGAGTCCGGCTTTTTCCTTGATTTTTGATATCCAAATGTAATCCTCGACCCCCGAACGCGATCCCGGCTTAATCCCTTGGGATTTTACTTAGACTTCAAAGCTCCAAATCACTCGAATTAGCTCCATAAAATTAAAGTGCTACAAGTCATAAAATACACAATTAGTGCAAAACACTAGCGATTAAAGCTCAAACTCAATTATAGTGCAGTAAATTGGATTGTAATAAGCGACTAAAACACAAGATTATAGCCTACCATCAACACCCACACTTAAATCATTGCTCGTCCTCGAGCAATCAAACCACACTTTATATAGACACAACCTTATTTAGCAACTTCCCAAACTCATTAAACCAAGAATATTTAAAATAGACTAAGCACAGTAGTGTAACATCTTCACCTCAAGATTTGACTCAAAATCACCACGCATTATTTATAACTCGCTCACTTACTTAACATAGAGGTCAACAACATTACCTTTCCTTCATGAATCAAGTGTCCTTGCCACAATAGAGAGTCGTTCCACATACAATAGAAATTAAGAACAATCAGAAACTCAAGATAGAAAGAATTCACTCAATCTCAGAAACAACATTCATATGCCACAAACAATGAACCATAGGCTTGTCCATAGTATACTACTCTACTAATTGAGTTCATTCAGTCAAGGATCAAGTAGGACTTTAACTGGTTGTAATGTAGGCTGCGGGACATGTATGATACATTTAGATATAAGAGCGACTACACCTCCCTAAGCACTTTAATACATACAATTTAACATTCAAAACCCCACACTTATGTCAAACCTACCTTATTATCAATATACATTAACTCTCAACTTCTTTAAGCACAACTACATCAAGAGTTAACACTTTCATGGAATATTTTGCACAATCATACAACATTTTTTTCCCTTTTCAATTCAAGTGGCTCTTACTTTTTCAATACAGTGCACCTTTCTTCTTATTTCATTAGTTCCACTCAAAAGCCAAACCAACCACCCACACTTCAACTTTTACAAAGTTCATAACAAATTTAAGTGCTCACGAGAGGTTAAAGGTTCAAATAGATGGTCAATTCAAATAAAATGGGTAAGGCTTATAATGTGGTTGCCAAAGATACATGATTACATGCTTAAAGGGGTTAACTAAGATACAAAACAATTAGGAGGATAAAAATATATAACTGGTTTAACAAAGAAATGCCTAAATCACTTCCAAGACTGAACAAAACTACTATTTCAGTTTGTAAACACGCAGGGCAAGTTCTAGACATCAAATGTAATGTACAGAATAACACAAAACCTCACACACACATTCCACATAACTCACTCAGGATCGGATTATCAAGACACTCTAGTCAAAGCAGTTAAGCAAAGTTAAGATCATACAGTTTAAGTTACTTATACAAGAGTGTCAAAAGTCCTTAAAATACTATTTTTACATGTATTTATACTAAGTAGGGTCGGGCCCAGACGAAAACACCTTTTCCTGCACGAACTGGGATAATAAATCTGTAAATATTGCACAACATGCTGCATGGGGCGACGCGCCACGTGGGGCATTAGTGGGAAAGTCCAGAGAGTTGATTTCTAACAGATAGGAGGATTTTACACAGGTGTGGTGCGCCAAGCATCGCGGATGTGGAAGTCTCTCAGAGTCCGGCTTTTTTCCTTGATTTTTGATATCCAAATGTAGTCCTCGACCCTCGAACGCGATCCCGGCTTAATCCCTTGGGCTTTTACTCAGATTTCAAAGCTCCAAATTACTCGAATTAGCTCCATAACATCTACATCACTAGGAATCACTCCTACAAGGCATAAAACACACAATTAGTACAAAACACTAGCGATTAAAGCTCAAACTCAATTAAAGTGCAGTAAATTAGAGTGTAATAAACGACTAAAATACGAGATTATAGCCTACCATTAGGAATAACCCAGTAACACACCTGGGCCTTTAAATAAGCTTAGAACTTCATGCGGACAACAGGCCCAAACTCCAGGTACAGATAGTGTACTTCAAACGCCCAATACCAAAGGTAGGCCCAACATACTAGGCCCATACGATTGAAGTAATTTAGATAATGGATGCCAAATTTAGCCATACAGGTAACAAAACTACTCATAGAATAACTTAAACACTTAGTTCTTACAACTGAAATAGCTACAGCTTCAACCAATAAACAGGACCATGCTAAGTTGAAAGGCATCAAAGACACATATGGGCAAGTAATTCCAGAAAACAAGATTTAAGAGTGACAAGATAGGATATCATAAGCTAGCAAACTACTGTAAACAATGTCTCAAAGTAGAACGAACCTAAAGAATTTCAGATGACAACCTAGTAGAATCGTAGACAAGAAGAAGGTGGAGTACAATCTTCATATGAGGACCTAGCATAACTACATACTAGTAGCACAGTTTGGCGATCATACTTAGTTGATTATGAAACTTAACATAATGGACATTAAGGGTGTGTTAGATATAACAGAAAATGTTTTTCATGGAAAATATTTTCCAAAAAAATATTTTCTTGGAAAACAAGTAGTAATCTTATTCATTTTCCGGTATTTGGTACGCAAATTAAGGAAAATAACTTCTCAAGAGTATTCATAAATAATTTAGATACAATAAACGTGAAGTCATAAACTTTCAAATCAACAACCTTTCGAACCCACAAATTTCATAAATTTTCGAACCGCTAAACTTTCGAAACCGCAAAATTTCGAACCCGTAAACTCTATAATTTCTAAACCTATAAACTTCCAAACACATAAACCTCCAAACTCATAACTTTGGAACTTGTAAAATTTCGAACCATGAAAAAACTAAAACTGAAAATATATAAAAAAATATTTTTTTTCCGGGGTGCAGAAAATTGAAAAACAGAAATTTAAAATTACAAAAAAAAAAAAGTAAAAAAAAACATTTTTTGTGCGGTGTGGGGGAGGGGGTGGGTGGTGCAGAAAAATAAAAAAATAGAAATTTGAAATTATTTTTTTGTGGGGGGAGGAGGGGGAGGGGGTAGGGTCGGTGGTGACAAAAAAAAACCGAAATTTGAAAAAAAAAAAAAAAAAAGAAGCCTTTTTGGAGAGAGGGGTGGGGTTAGGTGTGAGGGTGTGGGTGAGGGTGGAGAAGGTTGAGAAGGAGTTTTGGAAAATATTTTCCCTTCTCTTGATAAGGAAAACATTTTCCTCCAATTGGAGAAAAATGAGTTCATAAGGAAAATGTTTTTCAAAGTATTTAAGCCAACCAAACATAGAAAAATTGGAAAAGGGTGGGGTTAGGTGTGAGGGTGTGGGTGAGGGTGGAGAAGGTTGAGAAAGAGTTTTGGAAAATGTTTTCCCTTCTCTTGATAAGGAAAACATTTTCCTCCAATTGGAGAAAAATGAGTTCATAAGAAAAATATTTTCCAAAATATTTAAGCCAACCAAACATAGGAAAATTAGAAAATATTTTCCGGAAAATGTTTTCCTTCATACCAAACACACCTTAACTATACCATAAAGATTCTAAAGAATTCATTGTAGGTAAAAGAACATGTCAATTCTAGGCTAACAGGACAGGCAAGCATTAGTGTAACGACCCGACCGATCGTTTTGAGCTCTAACACGTCGTTCGGCGGTTTGAGTCTATGAGCAGCTTCACTTCAGGTATTATGACTTGTACGCGTGGTCGGGATTGAATTTCGGGAAGTTCGAAGTCGGTTTGGAAAGAAAATTCTCATTTTGACTAAGATTGGATTTTAGAGTAAACAACCTCAGAATCGGGATTTGAAGGTTCCAGCAGGTTTATATGATGATTTCGGACTTGGGCGTGTGTTCGGATCGGGTTTTGGATGCCCTAGGAGCGTTTTCGGAACCTATTGTGGGAGTTAGCATTTTTGGAAGAATTCCATAAATTTGGGTTGAAGTGTATTTCAATGTTATCGATGTCCGTTTAGAATTTTGAATCTGAGAATAGCACCGTATGGTGATTCCGATATTGGGAGCGCGTCCGAAAGTGGATTTGGAGGTCCATAGGTCATTTTGGAATCATTGGCTAAAGCTAGAAATGTTTTTGAGAAGTTTGGCCGGGAGTGAACTTTTTGATATCGGGGTCGGAGTCCGATTCTGGAAGTTAGAGTAGGTCCATGATGTCAAATATGATTTGTGTGCAAAATTTGAGGACAATCGGACGTGATTTGATAGGTTTCAGCATCGATTATAGAAGTTGAAGTTTCAAAGTTTATTAAGTTTGAATTAGGGTGTGATTCATGATTTTGATATTGTTTGACGCGATTTGAGGTCTCGAGCAAGTTTGTGTCATGTTATGGGACTGGTTGGTATGATTGGACGGGGTCTCGGGGGCCTCGGGTGTATTTCCGGGGTGGTTTCGGATCATTTCGGGCTGTTTTGGAACTGTTGTTGCTGGTGTCTCGTGTCCTTCTTCGCGAACGCGAAGTGAGTCCCGCGTTCGCGAAGAGGAATTTGAGCGGGGCTGTTGATTTGGCCTTCGCGAACGTGAAGGAGGGCTCGCGAACACAGAGAGATGTATGATGGACTTACGCGAACGCGAGGGGCCAGTCGCGAACGCGTAGAAGGAAATGGAGGAGATGAGCCTGAGGTCGTTGGCCTTCGTGAACGTGAAAAGTTGAACGCGAACGCAAAGAGTAGGTTAGCTGGCCTTCGCGAACGCGAAGAAGAAATTTTGGGCAGTGGCATTTTGGCCTTCGCGAACGCGAAGGAGGAGTGACTGTGCTGGGCAGAACGTTTTAAAAATGGGGGTTGAGTTTATTTCACCCATTTTTCACACGGTTTGGGCGATATTTGGAGCTTTTGAAGAGGGGATTTCATCATCAAGCATGAGGTAAGTGATTTCTACTAGTTGTGAGTTACATACAAGGATTATATACGGATTTAGACATGAAAATTTGTAAAAATTTGGGATTTTGAAGAAAAACCTAGAATTTGTTATTTTTGGATTTTGACCACGAAATTGGACATGGAATTTGGGATAAATCATATATTTGAGTTCGTGAGGTTATGGGTAATGATTACCTTCAAAATTTTCGGAATCCGAGCGCGTGAGCCCAAGGGTGATTTTATCAAATTTTCGAACGGGGTTAGAAATTGCAATAAATTAATTAATTATGAGTATTAGAGTATATTTTGATTGGGTTGCAACTTATTTGACTAGTTTTGGAGCGACGGGCATCAGTTTGAGGTGTTAGGGAGGCTTTGGAACGGTTATGGAATTTCGGAGCGAGGTAAGTCTCCTTTCTAACCTTGTAAGGGGGAATTAACCCCATAGGTGAACTAAATTATTGTGTGCTTCTATTTGTGGGGACTATGTACGCACAAGGTGACAAGAGTTCGTACGTAGCTACTAGCTATGCCTACGTCCGGGTAGTTTTAGGCTCACATCATGCCTTGTTGATATTATTAGTGATTCATGTTTATTGTTTGCCTTGAGCGGGAGCGAGATTGAGTCTGCTTATTAAATATTTTGAAAGGAGTTGAAATTGAAGAATTTAAGATTTTAAAGGTTTCATTTGAACTTCGTAATTTCAAAAAGAATTGAGGAATATTATAATAGCTTAAGAAATCTATGTGTAACCGCGTCGCATCTATGATTCGCGAGCGGGGTAATTTCCTTAAAAAGTTTCAAGTTGAATTTCCCTTATTTTGAAAAGAATCAAGAAAGAGATATGATTTTAATGTTAAATTTATATTTCACCGCGTCGCAAGTATGATCCGCGAGTTGGGAGATTCCTTAAATTTATATTTGACCGCGTCGTACGTATGATTCACGAGCTGGGTATTTCCTTCTACCACTCTTATGGGATCGGGCCGTTCTGCTCGGCAGGATTTATGTACCACACTCTCATGGGAGCGGGCCGTTCGTCTCGGTAGGTTAATAGATGCATCTATAGTTCGCGTCGTTCGACCCTCGGCAGTGCACAATTTACTTTTATGTTAGATATCCTCATGGAATCATGCGTAACGTTTGGCAAGAAGCCAGTGTATCAGAGGGTTTTTCCCTGATTTGGATTATGATAACCTCTTTGATGAAATCCACGATATCTATATACATGCTCCGGTTACGGAGGGAACTTGCTAGTTGAGAGCTTGAGTAAATTTTAAAGAGAAAAAATTGTACTACGTATTTTATACTTGTTTGTTTCATATATTTATTTTGTCTCATATTCATTCACTTTTTTACTGTACCTGATATTATTGGACCACTAGTAAGTGTCGAAGTCGACCCCTCATCACTACTTCTTCGGGGTTAGGCGGGATACTTACTGGGTACACGTTGATTTACGTACTCATACTACACTTGTTGCATATTTTTGTGCAGGTACACATATGTTTAGCGGCCTCGTGGGCGCAGAGGCGCGATTATGGCGGGGACTTAGGTGAGCTGCATTCTGTACGACGTATTGCAGCCAGCAGAGTCTACTTCATAGTATTTTATTTTATTTTAAATTTCTTGAAAAGGCCCATGCCCTTGTGACACCGGGTTCTGGGATGATTATGGGATGTTCAGTATTGAAATTTGTAAAACATTAATATTTTATTTTGTAAATTCATCTTTTACTAGATAAATTGAAGTAAATTTACGATTTCAAAAAAATATTAAAATGAGAATTTACTAGTTATTGGTGTTGGCTTGCCTGACAGTAGTGTCCGACACCATCACGACCTTTCAAGGATTTTTTGTTCGTGACAATTAGGATTCATGTCAGTCGACCATACATGAGAGAAAACTACACATTAGTATTTATCCTATAAGCAATGCTAAAGAGTGCATGATTGACAAGTCAAGGAACACAATTATTAGAGTTACAAATAGTAGACAAACATTCTTGGAGAGCTCAACCAACATTATCCATTGGAGAGTGCTAGAACAAGCCAAACTAACCGGAAGCATAATTCCAGCCATAAAGCTCCTCGCCGGGTTCAATTCAGCAAGTGTAACAACACAGGGGGAAATCCTGTTGCCCACAAATGCCGGAGCGGTAATGAAGGCAACCCTTTTCGAAGTAGTAGATGGCAATATGGGGTTATTATATCATTGTTGGGAGACCATGGCTGCACGATATGAAGGCTGTACCATCAACATATCATCAATCCTGAAATTCCCAATGCCGGAGGGAATTAAACAGATAAGGGGTGACCAACCGGCGGCAAGGGAGATGAACACAATCTCAATTTCTAGTAGCAAAGGGAATGAGCATGCGACACAATAATTACAGGAACCCGCACTTGCTTCCGAGTAAAACGAAGTAAATAGAGAGGAGAAGTCATCGGAATCCTATCAGGTACCAAGATATTTTTAGGTACCAGAAGAGACGGACGCAACCAAATCCACATCGGAAAAACTCGAGCAAGTCGCATTGTTTGAGAAATTCTTGGAGAGGAAATTCCACTTGGGGACAGAAATCAACCCGGAGCTTAGGTCAGGATTTATTGAATTTCTTAAATTTAACGTTGACTATTTTGCATGGTCGCATGCGGATATGACAGGTATCCCGCCAGAAGTGGTCGTGCACAAACTAATCCTGGATCCTAACATCCCCCCGGTGAGGTAGAAAAAATGCCCTATTGCCGAGATGAGAAATAAATTCATCAAAGAAGAGATAACTTGTTTGCTTGATATCGGTTCAATCCGAGAGGTAAAGTATCCTGACTGGCTTGCCAACGTAGTGGTAGTTCCAAAGAAGAATAATAAATTTCGCATGTGCGTAGACTATAAGGATCTAAATGAGGCGTGCCCAAAAGACTTGTTCCCATTGCCGAACATTGATCAAATGATTGATGCAATGACAGAGCACGAGCTAATGAATTTCCTCGATGCTTACTCCGGGTACAACCAAATCAAGATGAACCAAGAGGATCAGGAAAAAAGTTCGTTAATAACGAACTTCGACACATATTGCTATAATGTGATTCCTTTCGGGCTAAATAACGCCGGAGCCACTTATCAGTGGCTCGTAAACAAAATGTTTGAGAAACAAATAGGGAAAACCATGGAAGTTTACATATATGATTTGCTGGTTAAGTCTTTGAACACAAGTGATCACCTTAAACACCTGCAAGAAACCTTTGACATCCTAAGGAAGCACAACATGAAGCTTAACCCCAAAAAATGTGCATTCAGAGTCAGCTCTGGTATGTTCCTGGGATTCATGGTGTCGCAAAGGGGGATCGAAGTCAACCCCGATAAAATTAAAGACATCGAAGACATCCCTGACCTGCTATCAAGCGTAAAAGAGGTTCAAAGGTTGATAGGAAAACTAACCGCTTTAAGTAGATTCATTTCTCGGTCTTCGGAAAAATGTCATCATTTCTTTTCACTTCTGAAAAAGAAGAATAACTTTGAATGGACTCCGGAATGCCAGTAGGCTCTAAAAAATTAGAAAAGGTATTTATCAAGCCCTCCATTATTATCAAAACCAGAGAAAGGCGAACAATTACTGATTTACTTTGCGGTTCCGGAGGTAGCGGTAAGTACCATTTTAGTCCGTGAGGATGAAGGTATGAAATCTCCTATATATTATGTTAGGAAAATTTTGACGGGGGTGGAAACTCTCTACCCGCATCTGGAAAAATTGGCCTTAACTCTTGTGGTCACCGCTCGGAAGCTTAGGCCTTATTTCCAATGTCATCCGATAACCGTGATGACAACCTTTCCCCTATGGAATATCCTTCATAAACCTGAACTTTCAGGTAGGCTGGCCATATGGGCAGTCAAAATGAGCGAATTTGACATAGAGTATAAACCTAGAACTGCGATTAAGTCACAATTTTTGTCCAACCTTTTTGGCCGATTTCAGTCCGGGACTGCTACCTTTGGCTACCAAAGAAGCGGTGATGGTGTCAGAATCGACATTAGGAGTTTGGACCTTGTACACGGACGGAGCTTCCAATGTGAAAGTGTCTGAGCTCGGCATAGTGCTAATCATGCCCTCGGTAGAAACCCTAAGGTAGGCCATAAGAACTGTTCCTCTAACTAACAATGAAGTCGAGTATGAAGCTTTGATTGCAGGACTCGAACTGTTCCTCCAGGCTCTGCTCGCACAGTTCAGGGAATGGTCAATTACACACACCCCGAGGGAAGAAAATGCAAAATTAGCCAATCTGGGATCGTCCACGGAAATGAAGGGAATGGACTTCGGTACGGTCGTGCAGCTTATGCATTCGATATTGGACGTAGACGGCTACTACAAAGTAAACACGACCAATTTGGTCTGGGACTGGAGAAATGAGATCATTGACTCTCTCGAGCACAGGAAGCTACCTGAAGATCCTAAGGCATCTCAGGCGCTGCGCACTAAAGCAGCTCGATACAGCTTCAAGGGAGGTCAGTTGTATAGAAGATCTTTCCAAGGCCTGTTGGCCCGATGTTTGGGAGCCTCCAAAGCTAACTATGTCATGAGGGAAGTCCATGAAGGGATCTGCGGAAATCACTTAGGCGCGGATTCCTTGGTATTAAAGCTAATTAGAGCGTGATACTACTGGCCCCGGATGGAACAAGACGTTAAGGCTAATGTTCATAAATGCGACAAGTGTCAACGCCACGCACTGTTGGTAAATCAACCGGAAGAGCTACTGCACTCGATTTTGTCACCCTGGCCATTCATGAAATGAGGGATGTATATAATCGGTCTACTGCCGCCTGCTCCCAGTAAGGTAAGATTTCTTTTGATTTTGACTGACTACTTTTCTAAGTGGGTTGAAGCAGGTCCTTACCAGAAAACCGGCGAGCTCGAAGTGGTCGATTTCCTGTGGGAGAATATAATTTGCATATTCGGGATACCAAAAGAGATAGCCTATGACAACGGGCCGCAATTTGTAGGTGCTAAGGTCACAAAGTTCCTTGAAGACCTGAAAATCAAAAGAATCACGTCATCACCTTATCACCCGGGTGCAAACGGTCAAGCAAAATCAACAAACAAGGTGATTATAAAAAATCTCAAAAAGAGATTGGAAGCAGCAAAAGGCAAATGGCCCGAAGAGCTACCGGGAGTATAATGGGCGTATCGAACACCAGCCAAATCAAGCACGGGGGAGACTCTTTTCTCTCTCTTATATGGAGCAGAAGCCTTGATCCCGATGGAAGTGGGAGAAACTACCCTGAGATACTATCGGCCGGATGAAGGAATGAATAACGAAGCATTCTTCGTCAAATTGGAGCTGCTCGATGAACGCAAGGACTTGGCGCATATAAGGATGGCAGTCCAAAAACAGAGAATGAAAAGATATTACAATCGAAGAGCCAACCTCTGTTATTTCAAAGTAGGAGACTTGGTTTTAAGGAAACTAACTCAAAACACCTAGGAGCTCAACATAAGAAAGTTAGGTCCGACATGGGAGGGCCCCTACCGGGTTTCAGCTGTCACTGGGAAAGGGTCATACGAATTAGAAAATCAAGACGGAGTAAAGTTGCTAAGCAACTGGAATGTGGCACACCTCAAAAGATACTATTGCTGATGAGCACCGCTTATACTAAAAGTATGTGTTGCACTCTTTTTCCCTTCGTCTAGTTTTTTCCCCATTTGGGTTTTTCTGACAAGGTTTTAACGAGGCAGCAACGAAAAGCATACTACGAAGAAAACATCGTCAGCAGAAGTAAGACCTCTAAATGATAAGGCATGCAAGAAATGAGCCACTACGGGACGATTAGATAGTCTTTTGCTCAATAGCAAAGTTCCTACCGAGAAACAAAGCTTGCTATCGGGCCAAAGGTTACCCGACCGTTCACGAGTGCTAGTCACTGGGGGTGGTTAGGTAATCGTTTGCTCTGTAGCAAAGCTCCTAACGAAAATTGAAGCTTGCTGTCGAACCAAAGATTATCCAACAATTCACTAGTGGAATCTTCAAAGGAGCAAGACTTCTAGTGTTCAAACTCACATTCTTCGCATTCGAACAGTGGGGGGGGGGGGGGAATGGTATGAAAATATGGCAGCATGACTGCCACATCAATCGAGACTACGAAATTCGGGAACAAATTTCTATCATCGGGACTGGGGACTGCGCGACCAGCCCCGTAGAAACAAGTTATACAGGTTAGCCACAAGTAATGGTAATTTCATTTTAGCACAATGAATGCTTATATACCTTTGAAAATGGAAGGAATAAAGTAAAGTTCTTTTATTTTTATCTTGTTTCTTGTCCAAACTATGAGTTAATTTTATCATTTGAAAGTTAAACAAGTACTTCAAATGCTAGTGCCGGAATGAACAGGAGACATCATCTTCAAGAGCACCGTAAACATAAGAGGGCCCTCTTTTATGATACCCTCATAGTAAAGGGTTGATTCCGGAAGAATTTATCCCCGGAATCCAAATGCTATCGGAGAAAAATGCACCCGAATCCGTGCATAATTCGACACAAGGAGAAAAACTTGTGCAATACTTAAATGAAAAGTACTTCTATATACAGCAAACGTTCCAAGCAACACAAGTACAAAAATATGGAAAGGAAAAGCAAAATGGAAAGAAAGCAAAAGGCTAAGCTACTGCGTCCCCAGAGTCCAGGGGAAGAAAAACATCTGCACCTCCAGGAGAAGTAGGCGGATCTGCCGCCAGCTCAAGATCTTGGACTTTACCATCATCCCCTTCAGGTTCTTCTTCAGTTCCCGACAACTCAGAACTGGAACCGAAACCAGAGGAGTCAGTCATATCAAGTTGGACCGGGAGACCACTGCGGGCAGTTGACTCCACCTCACGGGCCTTGGCATTTTGACATCAAATTAATGATGCCCGCTTTGGCCTCTTCCAAGGGTTTTCTCCTCATGTTATACATAAAAAATATGTTTTCAACAATGAGGGAAGCCGCTCGGTGCTGAAGTTCTTCCTTAAGACGGTCAACCACAGTCGAAAGGTTATTTCGCTTAGATCTAGAGGCTTGGAAGCTGACATCAAGGTCACGAATAGTGGAGCTAAAACCTTTATTATGCTCTATGACCCTCTTATACCTCTCGTCCAACCGAGCATGCTTTTCCGCAACAACAGCAACTTCTTCAGCTTTGGAGTTCAAGGCTGCCTCCAAATTATTCAGTCATTCAGTAGACGCAGCCTCGTGATCGACAACATCAAGAATGTCATTTTGGACCCCAACCCCTGTTGCCTTAGCTTCTTCAAATTGTACCCTTAACAGAGTGGCCTCTTGGCTAAGGGTCAGTACCTCTTGCTTGCTTTTCTAGCAACCTAGCCTCCAGCTCGACGACCTCAGCAGCTTGTGTTTCCAGTTTCGGGAGGCGGTCAACAATTTAATCCCGCTCATCCAATAATTGATCCCGCTCGGAGGTGAGTTTCTCTTTGTCAAGGATCAACCTTTGAAGGCCCTCAAAAGCAAGGAAGTTAGCCTGCAAAATAGAAGTACAAATTAAAAATCCTTCCATAACAAAGACAGAAGGAACAAAGATCGTACCGCCGCTGCATTGTGCATGGTATTGTTCACCATACACTCTCGAGAGAGAGACTATATTTTAATCCTATCCTTCTCTCAAGCCAGAAACTTCAGATAATTAGCAAGTTTCACCGGCGGGGACAACAGATGGCATCCCGTAGAAATTGAAAGAGAAACATTCTCCTCTTTTGAGGATCTTCGGAGGGGTCCGAATAGCTATATCATAAATTCCCATGAACTGGGGACTGGGGAAGAGGGACATCCTTCTCTCGGACGACTGCCACCGGTGGAGATGATGTAGCAGTTGCTGGTGACGAAGGCAAAGTTGGCGAAGAATGAGATGAAGTTGATGGCTTTGTAGGTTGAGAAGCAGTTGCGGCAAAAGCAGTGCTAGTTATTGGTTGCTCATCAATCAAAGACGGAAGAGACAGGTACCCAGCCTCACCGTACCGGTAACAGCAACTGGGACTCGAAAGCGAGAGTTGGCATCTTTCACTATATCACATTTCCCTAGAGTGCCTGGACGTCATCCTCGATTGGTGTAACTAGCTCAACAGATTGAGCATTTTGTTGAGCTAATGAAGGTCATCGTCTTCTATGTAGATAATCCCTCTAATCATTGGCTCCTCCATCATCATCAATCACCATAATGTCTATGGCTAGCTTGGGTGCGGTGCTTTTCGCCTTTTTATTTTTGCCCTTGGCTATGGAGGAACGTCGCCTTTTTGTTGCTTGTTCTTTGGCCAGGGACTCCGAGAGGAAGAAATTGCACTGGAGGCAGACCCGATGACACCCGTTCAGGTGAAAGCCTCATGCAACAACCTCGCTGCATCAATAGGATCGGCCAAAACTATTACATCCCGTACTTTTCTACATTGGATTAGTCATAAGATAATTGACATATGTTCAATGACAAGACTATTTTTGAGGTTATAAGTGCTTATGATATTTATATCAAGTGATAAGTAAATTCGTGAAGGTGAGACGATAAGCGAATCGAAAAAAGTGAGTTTTCGTCGAAGTTTGACAATTTGGAATAAAATACGGTCCAAGCTATAATACCCCGTATTTATGGACTAGTGCCATACAAGGTACCACGTGACCATGATAGTAAGGTGTATGAGGTATGTTAAAAGTGAGTAGTATTTTAAGTAATTTGGGATAATTCTCATTATGTGGATTATTGGTTAATTATTAGTTAATGAGGGATTAGTAAATTAATTAAGGATTAGTGGATGATTAATTAGGACCTTGGATAAGACCAAGGAACCCTTAACGTGACATCCAACAAAGCCAAGGATTTTGACTCATTAAGTTCATATATAGGTGGCATATTTAGAGAATATGTGGCTTAGTCATCTAATAGTGGGGCCCACAACATGTAACTTTAAGACTTGATCTCTTACCTTATTAAGAGTGATGCTAAGACTTGCTAAGAGATTTTCTTACGGATGGGGTTCAAGCACAACAATTTTAAGAGATTTCTTACCTTATTAAGGTATAATGCTAGGTGTGCCAAGTGACGGATGAAGCTTCAATAAAATTTCACAAGAAGTTATATTGTGTAATAATAACGAGATTTGCAATTCTAAGAGAGCACGGTACAATCTTTCTCAGGAATATCATACGGATATTTCCCTACTTCGATCCGCCCTTACATGTTTTCGCAAAAGACGTATGTTAGAGGGATTGTCAAGAGAATCGGCTCAGGTATGTTAAGGTTATCCCTTCTTTTCTTTTGGCATGATCCAGTAACGATACGTAAACGTAATGTTATTCCGTAAATGGTTCTACTCTTAGCAGTTAAGGATGTCTATGTTATTCATTCCGGTAAAGTTATATACAAAGTATGTCTAAGTATGTTCCTAAGTCTCTATCGAGGTATATGATAAGGATGTTAATGTTTATAATATAGTGATACATGCATATTCATTTACCACCGTGCTATAGCCGGGTGGGCAGTCATGCATATTCATTTACCACCGTACTACGGCCGGTTGGGCAGTTATGAATATTCATTTACCACCGTGCTATGGCCGGTTGGGCAGACATGCATATTTATTTACCACCGTGCTACGGCCGGTTGGGCAGCTACACATTTACCACCGAGCTACGGCCGGTCGGGCAGTCATGCATTTACCACCGCGCTATGACCGGTCGAGCATTTACCACTGATCAGTTGGGCAGTCATGCATCATACAATATGGATAAGAGTCTCAAAGAGAAGCATTATATATATAAGTATAATAAGTATGTATATACGGTGGCACTTCAGAGATTCAGGTTGATTCTTATATGTCTTTAATTAATGTTGACTTATTGTTTTGTTTCAGTTCCGCCTTACATACTCGGTACATTATTCGTACTGACGTTCTTTTGTTGGGGATGCTACATTCATGCTTGAAGGTATAGATAATCAGTGTGATGAGCCCTCATAGTAGACGAGGTTAGCATTCAGCGAAGGATCGGTAAGACTCCACCTCATTCGGAGTGCAGCCGACTCTATGAGTCATCATGCCAGAGTTTTGCTACAGACTTATGGGTAGGCCGGTACCCTGTTCCATTTCATGTCAAATAATCTTAGAGGCTTTGTAGACAGAGGTTCATCTTGTACAGTATGTAAGAGGCCTTGACGGCCCATATGTATTCATGTTTTAAGAAAGATGGTTCATTGATACAATGTTTTCCCACTTACAGTTATACATTATGAGTGGTGGCCATGTGGGCCTATGATAGTTACAAAAGGAATGAGTTCAGTGAACTCGACCTATGTATGTTCTAGTTTTGGTCGAACGATCATGAGTTACAAAGTGATTCGCTCGGGCCAGCACGACACTGGGTACCAGCCACGCCTCCTCAGGTTTGGGGCATGACAAAAACGTCCTCCTCGGGGACGGTAACAGAGCCCTGTGCAAGACCTCAATTCAACAAGAGAGAAAAGTTAGCCAGTTTTCCTATACGTAAGGTAAAAATAAGATAAGTTTAACCTACCATGATTTTTGGCCTTCCACCCGTATTTAAGGGCCAGTTCTTTCTATCGGTGGGTCTCAAGCGTAGTGACATCCAAAATCTTCTGGACCCACTGGTCCAAGCCTTCAACCCTTGATGGTGTTCACCGAATTGCTGAAAAAATAAAAGAAGAAGGATCAGTAGTAGCATAGGACAACCTTTAATTAGATGGAAAGACATACGTTGAACTTACGAGTATGGTTCCATGAATCAGGAAAGGATGGAGTTGTGGCCGGGGTGATGTCCCTGGTGGAAATTACGACGAACTGCTCCATCCATCCACGGTCATTATTAGAGAAGGTTATCTGCTAGGTCAGGAGAGATGATGTTCAAATCTTGACAACCACAGTCTTCCTTCACAACAGGGATGCTGGAAGGACAGATGGAAGAAGGATATACACCTACAACCCATGTGCGGGGATTAGCAGTAGGGTAATTTTCTTCGAAGTCCTTAGTTGTATTAAGCCTTCTAGGGATAATGGTACTCACCGTAAGAGAAGCATCATCATCAGTATTTTCTTTGTTCTTTGAAGAACTAGAATTTTTGGAAGAAGAGGCCATAGTTATCAGAAAGAAGAAAGGGTTTTTCCTTGAAGAAGAAGATTAAAGGAAGTTGAATAATGAGAATTTGAGAGAGTTTGAGAAATTATGAAGTATAAAAGAAAAAGATGGAAGCGTATGAGTAAAGGAATAGGCGGCTGAAATCGTGGCCATGATTACCTCAAGAACTGGCGAAAGTATTGCCGAATTGTGGGATGACGCATGTTCAGGGCATTAAATGCGGAGAGACATACGTCTAATCAAGCGTCGGAAACTTTTCAGAGGGAGTTAGTAAATTTTCCGCCAAGAAAGGTATCATTACCAACTTCCTGATGACACAAGGATGTGCCACCGAAAAGGGGGGGGGGGGATTATCTGTATAGGGTAAAATCGGTTCATATTGAATGCTTGTATAATATAGTGACACATGAAACCAGAAACAAATGGAAAGCAAGACACGTGGAAGTCAAGACCGGGGCAGCAGTCTCGGTTGGCACCAGGAAGCCCCCAAAGGGAGTGTTGCTCATGAAGAAAGGTGAATACTTATCACCTGATAGCATTCAGTGAAGAATATTATGTAGTATTAATTACATAATCCGTTATAGAGAACATAACATTCATAGCCCGTCGTTACATATTCTCCAATAACCCCCATAATTATCATTTAAGAGGGGTTTGATCCTAGGACCTTGTTCCCTAGGTGCCATTATAAATAAGGATTCCAACAATAATTGTAAGGACACGAATTTTCTGACAAACTTATACTATATATTGTTCAAAGCTCAATATCACTTTATTTTCTTGCTTCTTAATATTGTTATTACTGCCTTCGAAAGCTCTACTCCCAGAGCCGAGCTTTCTACTGTCTTATCTCGATTTAAACGCTAAGTCTTACATTCTTATTTAAATTATTTATCATTTTGGGATCAATATCTATAAATCACGTATAAATTTAACGGTACCATTTTATGGGTAAACAATATACATTTTTGTATATTATATATAAAAAATATACAAACTTTATATACTTTTGCGGCTACCGAATTAAATAGTTTTGACCGTGGATCTTTGCTTAAATGGTTTCGAACCCATGGTTTCGGCAGTGAATGAAAAACAAGAGTTGATCAATGAGTTGGAACTAAGAATTGAATCATCCTGATTAAATGGTCGTAATACCTACAAATATAAGACCCGAGCTTTTTAAACTCTAGAAGGTGCGTGCAGATAGACATATGAATTGAGAAAAAAGTGAGCTATATAAGATGAGTCAACCACAAAAGAGAGATTACTGTTGGGAAAAATAGTATCCCGCCCAGGAATAATATCCACGGTAAATAATAATAATACAAGAGAGTAACAATGACACCAAATCTTTTATCGGAGTAAAATATAATACACGAGCGGATCAATATAATACTACTATAATATTACAACTTGGTAGTGTCAAGAGACTACTACAACTTCAAATGAAATAATACTCTTTATTTTAAATACCTCACTATGATATTACTACCACTCACTATTTATCTCACATACAACAATCTGTGGATTACTCTTACTGCTTTGGTTTCTGCTTAGCTTCTCTCATTTTTTTGGTGCACAAAAATGGAAGGATTGAGCTCCTATTTATAGGAGAACTTGCGAAACTTTCAGCCAATCAAAATGCTTGATTCATTGCAATTTGCAAAGCAAATTGTCAAATTCCAAGCTTGATTTTGGTTTCAGCCTTGTTGCAACTTGATTCTTGTTTCAACCGTTATTGCAACAAGTTGCCATTGCAACTTGTTGTTATCTTCCCTTTTAAAATTACTTTTTATTTAGATTGGACTCATAAATCCGTCCTTAATTTTGATTTTTCTTCATCATTCCAAGTCTTGATCTCAATCTCTGAAAACTTCAAATTTGAGAGGCTTGGTAAAAATATCCGCAACTTGATCATGAGATTTCACATACTTGAGCTCGACTTCCTTCTTGGCAATGCATTCTCTGATGAAGTCATACCTTGTATCAATATGCTTGTTTCAATCATGATACACTGAATTCTTGGTAAGTGCCTGCGAGGATGTGTTGTCAATACAAATCTCTGTAGCTTCAATTTGTGATAAATTGAGCTCCTTCAACAATCTTTCCAACCAAATAGCATGACACGTATAAGATTTTGCTACTACATATTCACCTTCACAAGTCGAGAAAGTAATAATAGACTGTTTCTTTGAACTCCAAGAAATAACAGAATCACCCAAGAAACACACAAAACCAGTTGTACTTTTTCTATCATCAATATCTCCCGCACAATCACTATCACAAAATTTCATAAGGTTGAAATCAATAGAAGAAGAATAAAATAGCCCAAAGTCAATCGTACCTTTTAGGTAACGAAGAATTCTTCTAGTGACTTTCAAATGAGTGGAGGTAGGAGCTTCCATGAAGCAACTTAATACTCCAACTACAAAGAGTATGTCTTGCCTGGTACAAGTCAAGCACCTCAAAATTCCCACAAGACTTTTGAAAAATATGGGATCCACTTTTTCTCCTTCATCTAACTTGGATATTTTTGTCCCACTCTCATTCGGTGTGTTCACGGGATTGAAATTGAGCATGTTGAATCTTCAATATCTCTTTTGTATAGCTTTCTTAAGAGATAAACATTTCATCCTCCATATGCTTCACTTCTAGGCCCAAGTAATATGACATGAGCCCTACGTCCGTCATCTCGAACTCACGGGACATATCTTTCTTAAAAGCTTCAAATAAACTTGGTTTATTATTCGTGAAAATAAGATCATGAATATGAAGACAAACAAGCAAGATATCTCCATTAGTATGAACTTTAAGGTAAATATCATATTCATGGAGACAACGAGTAAACCCGTTGTCTTGAAAATACTCGTCGATGTAGCTATTCCATGCCCGTGGGGCTTGCAACAATCCATATAAAGCTTTCTTCAACCGCAACACTTTATCTTCATGGGTTTTGACCACAAAGCCCAATAGTTGTTCAACATAGACTTCTTATTCAAGATTTCCATTCAAGAAGGCTAACTTGACATCTAGTTGATGGATCTTCCACTTCATTTGCGTCGCCATGGAAATCAGCAAACGAATCATCTCCATGTGGGCAATAGGTGCATAGAATTCTTCATAGTCACTGCCTTGCCTTTGCTTGTAGCCTTTAGCCATAAGTCGTGCCTTGTATCTCTCCACATCTCCATCAACATTATTCTTTATCTTGTATACCCATTTCACTCCAATTGCTTGATGACCCTTGGGAAGAGTTGTTAACTCTCAAGTGTTTTTCTTCTCTATTAACTCGACCTCCTCCTTTATGGCTTGTCTCCACCTTTATCTGAAATAACTTCATCAAAGTTCATTGGTTCACTATCAGCAAAGAGACAATATAAATAAAAAAATAGTAACTTCTTTTGTGCCCTCATAGAGCTCTTGAATGCTCCCCGTCCTTTGCAGTTGTTCTTTTGAACTTTCTTGAGAAGAAGGAGATGCAACATTGGTTGGAGAAGAAGGTGGAGTTGTGTCTTGCACAGGTTCCACGGTCTCTGGTTCTTCTTCATCACCAAAGTATAGAAGAAAGTCATATGAAGTTTCTTCGTGAGCTTCCCAATTCCATGCTAATTCTTCATCTAATTTAACATCACGACTCACCACCACCTTGCCGCTGCTTGGGTTGTATAACTTGTAGCCTTTTGAACTTGTATCATAGCCAACAAACACATGCTTGACACTTCGATCGGCAAGATTTGCTCTCTTTTGCTGTGGCACATGAGAATAGGCTATGCTCCCAAAGATTCTCAAGTGTTTGACACTTGGCTTTCTTCCAATCCATGCTTCTTGAGGAGTTTGATCTCTAATATTTCTTGTTGGAGACCTCTTGTTCAAATAAACTGCACAAGAAATAGCTTCGCCCCAAAATTCCCTGGGCATACTTTTAGCTTTCAACAAACATCTAGCCATATTAAGAATCGTTTGATTCTTTCTCTCTGCAACTCCATTTTGTTGGGGTGAATAAGGTACCGTTAGAGGGCGACGAATTCCATGAGACTGACAAAAGTTATTAAATTCTTTTAAAGTAAATTTGCCTCCTCTATCGGACCTTAAAGCTTTTATTTCATAGTATCTTTCTTTTTCCACAAGTACTTTGAAATTTTTTAAAACAACAAAAGCTTCAGATTTTTGGTTCAAGAAATAAACTCAAGTCTTTCTGCTAAAGTCATCAATGAAAAGCAGAAAGTATTTACTTTTACCAAAGTAAGGTGGATTGATTAGTCCACACACATCAGTGTGAAAAGCTGGAGCGACTTAGTTGATCTTGGCATGGCCTCCTTTGGAAAACTCCTCCTTGCATGTTTTTCGGGAAGACAAGCTTCACACAATTGATTTGGATGATTGATTGATGATATCCCATGCACCATGTTCTTTTCTCCCATTGATTTGAGCGCTTCAAAATTTAAGTTCCCAAATCGCATGTGCCAACACCATGATTCATCTTGCACATTATCCTTCAAACACTTTGCATCAATTATCTTAAGATTCGGAGAAAATAATCTATTCTTTGCCATGCACTTTAGCAATTAGAATTCCACATGAATCTCTAAGACAAAGATGCATATTTTTCATGTGGATATCCTATTTCTCTTCAAGAAGTTGACCCAAACTTAGAATATTACTTTTTAATTTTATCACATAATAAACATCTTGAATTAACTTATGGCCACCATTTTTTACAGGAGATCAGAATCGTACATATCCCTTCGATTTGAATCTTCGAGGTACCTTCAAAGGACACACTATCTCTCACCTTTTTATTGATCTCCACAAACATCTCTTTGCATCCACACATATAATTTCTTGCTCCATTGTCCAAATACCACGAGCTACAATCATCCCTGTCTTCTTCTCTGAGTGCCAGCAACAATGTTGACTCATATTTTTCTTTCTTGTCTTCAACAAGGTTAGCTTTCTCTTCAACATTGCTACGACATTCCCAAGAGTAATGACCAAATTTATGATAACTATAACACTTAATTTCTGATTTGTCATACATTTGTCCATTATTTTCTTGATAGTAGCTACGTCCTCTTCCTCCTCTTTGTCCACGACCACGGCCTCTGAATGTTTGGTGGATCTTAACTTCATTGTTGAAGTTGTTACCGTTACTTCTTCCTCTTTCATGACTTCCATGTCCTCGTCCTCGTCCATTCCCTCGATAGTTTTTTTCAACTCCATAGTCCTTAAAGGATGCCTGAGTTTTAAGAAGTTGCTCCAGTGGCACTTCTTGTCTCCTCTTGATCTTTTTTTCATGGGCTTGTAAAGAACCTTCCAATTGCTCCACTGTCATAGAGTCTAAATCTTTAGACTCCTCAATAGTACACACCGCAAAATCAAATTTAGGTGTTAAAGCACGAATGATCTTTTCTACCACAAGGACAACCTTCACTTTTGTTAGTTCAAAATGCATTCGGATTCTTTTATTTTTAAAACTTCAAAATCAGCCCTTAGAGTTTGAAGTTTTACCTTCCTCACCTTGTCAACTCCTTGAAGAGAATTTTGTAAAATCCCCCAAGCTTCCTTTGAGTTGGTAGCATCGGCCACCTTCTCAAATATGGCATCATCCAAACATTGGTGGATGAGCGTGAGGGCTTGTTGATCCTTCTTCCTTGTCTTTGCCAAGACATATTTTTCATTTTGAAGTAGAGCTTCCTCATTATCGAGTTTTGCATACCCTTTATCTACGATTTCCCACACATCCAGGGAGCCAAGAATGACTTTCATACGTAGACACCATTTCTCATAAATATCTTTTGTAAGACGGGGGTACTGAAAAGACAGCGGACCATTATTCGCCATGGCTCTGGTACCACGTTGGAAAAAATAATATTCCGCCTAGGAATAATATCCACAGTAAATAACAATAACACAAGAGAGTAACAATAATACCAAATATTTTATCGGGATAAAATACAATACCCGAGTGGAGCAATATGATACTACTATAATATTATAATTTGGTAGTGTCAAGACACTACTACAACTTCAAAAGAAATAGTAATACTCTTTATTTTAAACAACTCACTATGATATTACTATCACTCACTATTTATCTCACATACAACAATCTATAGATTACTCTCACTGCTTTGCTTTCTGCTTACCTTCTCTCATTTTTTTTGTGTATAGAAATGAAAGAATTTAGCTCATATTTATAGGAGGACTTGCCAGACTTTCAGCCAATCAAAATGCTCGATTCATTGCAATTTGCAAAGCCAATTGCCAACGTCCAGGCTTGGTTTTGGTTTCAGCCTTGTTGCAACTTGATTCTTGTTTTAGCCATTATTGCAACAAGTTGCCATTGTAACTTGTTGTTATCTTTCTTTTTTTTTTTTGAATTACTTTTTATTTAGATTGGCCCCACAATTACTAACCACGCGACAAAAACACAAATTAAAGAGAGAATTTATATACAGAAAAAGACCAAAGCAAAATAAACTAATTAACTTGATGTAATTGTAAATGATCATTTTCAAGAATCGTTCACGTCCAAATCTACGTGCTTGATTGACTTCGACTATTCTTAAATAAACCTTATACCCTTCATTGATATGTAATACTAGTAATCATCAATGAACACATATGATGATTAATAACATATATATGCAATATTTTAAATATTTTGATATTATTTGTTGGGCTTTCCAAAAAGCTGCAACGCATACAGGTATGCATCAACATTGTATATATTTCAGGATTTCAAGTAGCAAAATTTTTTGTTGTTAACGATGAGATTATATGGTATGGTAATTAACCTGATAAAGAGAGGAGATGGATCGAAATTTCCTTTTATTCTTAGTGGGGAGACGAGTCTCTTCTTCCATATTCTTCACCGAACCATGCACACTGCTTTCTACATCGTCTCGGCTGCTATCGGAATCGCCGCTGAGTTGAATAAGCTGCAACGCCGCCTTCATCTCCGCCTCCCTCAGATTCTCCGTTGGTTTCTTCATTTTACGTAAAAAAATTATATGTAAAGGGAGAGAATATATTGCGTGAGAATATGGCTGATATCTCTCCGTGTTTGAATGAGGGAAGAGTTGATATATATCTATCTCTGCAGTTTTTCTAAAATGGAATTAATGACGAACATATCTTTCAATAATAACTCTCTTTTTTATTTCCAAAAATATTTTAGTAATGCAATGGAGTATAAGATATGTATTATTATACGATACATAAATTAAAAGATATGATCAAAATGGTTCTTTTTTATTTTTTGGTTTCCCACCCGGTGTCCGTACCCTCATTAGAGCCCGACAATATCCGAATTCGCATCGTGTAGGGCCCCATTCGGGGGGAAGCGCTCCCTATCAAGGTTTTTCTATACCCAGGACTTGAACTCGAGACTTTTGATTAAGGGAAGAGCGGTCCCATCCACTGCACCATATCGTTTGGTGGTATCAAAATGGTCCTTAATGTATGGGGTTGGACTATCTTGATCCTTCGTACACAAATAACACTTGACAAAAATAGTCCTTAATGTATGCGAAAACATAACACTTTTGATTCCTAACCCTAGAACTAACGTTTTCCCTTTAAAAAGTTGTTAAAATTCACAAAAGTCATTAACTGCTTTTTACAGGTACAGAACATGAAGGAACATCCATTCATTTCTCCGATGACTCTCGCCAAATTCCTCTCCCAACCCTTCTCTTCCTTTCTATATTCAAACTAAAAGAAAATTAAAAAAAATAGCATCACTACAAAAGTCATTGGATGAGGATTTAGTGAGATCGAGGTTGAACTCAAATACTTGAGTCCACCTTCAATAGTGGGATGTTAAATTCACCTAAGTATGAGAAAGTGAGTATTAGAAAAATCCTAAAATAATTTGGCGATGCAAACGTCTTCTACTGGTTCCAAAATCGCCGGTCAAGGTCTCGACGTTGACAAATTCAAGTGAGCCTTTGTTGTGTCTGCAGCGATAATGGAGTTAAATGAGAACATAGTGCCGATGCGGTTCAGTTTGACACTGGTGGTAATTGGCCCCTCATTGTCAATTTCTAAGTTCCCTATGGCTGCCCCTTGTTCCTGATTCTTCTTCTTCTTTTGGCCAGAGCTCGAATCAAGAACATGGATGGAGAACTCCAAACGACAACCCGCTACTACTCCATCAAAGAAATTATGGATAAAGGATTTGATGGTGTATTTTATACAGAAAATTGAGATGAAATCTGATTAAAAGCAGAGAAGGGAACGGAGATAAATTGGTTTGATATTTTGAGTGAACTTAATGTTGTTTTAATTATGCGATTTTGCTGTAGCACTGTGAATTGACGTATTTGGCCATGTTTTGGGGGAGTTTGTCAGTGAAATTATGGATGAAAAATGTGTAACGAGATATGGTAGTTGAACGGTGAAGAAAAAAGGAGATCCAAGGGAAGCGGTGGGCTTATGGTGGTCTAGAGGTATTAATGGCATCTTCTCGTTTTCTGGTCAAATGGGTCATATGCAACAGCGTTAAATTTAACAGTTTCTAAAGGGAAAATGTTAGTCTTAGGGTTAGGAACCAAAAGTATAATATTTTTGCATACATTAAGGACTATTTCTATTAAGTGTTATATATGAAGGGCCAAAATAGTCCAACTTCCATACATTAAAGACCATTTTGATCATTTTCTCAATTATTTATTATTGAATGTTTAGTTTGTTGCATTAGAAATTACTATACGATGTATATTTCAAAATATATATTTTTATTATTAATAAAGTAAATATATATTTTTATTATTAGGAAGTGCCTTACCCCCTAATATGGGACTTCCTAGCTCGAATTCAAATTTAGTCGTGTTCCGGTACGGATACGGAGAGTCCGGAATCAAAGTGTGATTCTTTTAGACACAAGCAACCATAATATGTGAAAAAAAGACTGAGCACCATAATATGTATAGCGCGGTTATTCACCGCGCTATACCTTAACGACACGCTTGTCCGTTAAGGTATAGCGCGGTCAATAACCGCGCTATACATAAAAGTTGGGCCCACCAATATTTCTTGTATTGAATTAACTGACACACCAATAATTCATAGGGGTATAGCGTGCATATTTAAGGCGCTATACATCAAATAATTGTACCCCCAGACTGATTTTTTCCTTATTTAAAGAGTTTCTGGATTTTGTAAAAATCCATTCATGATCATTCAAGTCTTCCGAAATATTTGTTCGTTAAATATTTATTCGTTAAGTTATTTTGCATTTTGTCATAATGTCTGAAGAGCGAATAATTAGGATTTCATTATATTGGGGGGGGGGGGGTGAGGTTGTGGTGGAGAATAACTCAGTACGCTATAGTTGTTCTCCACAGTGTCATGTTAAGTTGCCACTTACAATGGAGTACGATACATTGGTATCGTTTTTATATAAAAAAATAAGTATGAGCAAATGTTCGGTGAATATTAAAGTAACCGGAAGATATACGTATTCTGTTACTCCGCAAGGGGTTGTTTGTTATGCTGAGTTTAACATCGAAGACGATGAAACTTTGAGAGATTTTTTGAGGACTTCGTATGAACACCAGGAATTTCTGGTGATAAAAATATTAGAAATGTACGTCAAGGCTGAAGATGTTCGCAATAATGAGGTTCCACAAAATAGAGATATCCCTCAATCATCGAGTGGTTATTTTGGAGCAGTTTTAGCTGAACAGGTTCCGGATGAAAGAGTTTGGCCTGATCTAAACTTATCTCCACGGGCGAATGAGGAGCGAGGAAATAATTTCTCCCCCAAGTTTACATAATCCACAAGCCGAGTGGTAAACTTTAATTTTCCTCTGTGTTATGATGTTTATTTTTATGTATTGAATTTGTATTAACACTCATTTATTCCCCAGGGAGTACCGGCCAGATATGAATTTTACAAGTTATGAACCAACGACCAGTTGGAATATGCCTAGTTTTGGTGTGTTGGATTATGGTGGTCCATCCGGGAGTCATCATCAACAGGATAATGTGCATCATGGGATATCAACACATTATGAGTTGTAAGTAAAGTGATAAAGTTTATATGTAAAGTTTGGATCAATTTGAGAAACTCATTATTTTATTGATTGTGCAGTAAAAACGAGTAATTTGAAGGTCCTGTCCTTACTCAATTGCCCGAAGATGACATATTTAATCGGGATCTGGCAGATGCGCAGAGTTAGAAAGAGAATAGTGATTATGACAACAATGCTGATGAGTCTGGAGATGACACAACCTTCACTGATGAGGGTGATGATGATGAGGGCGAGAATGTTGAACCTGATTTGATGAGGGAGCATGCTCCACCTCATGTTAGACCAAGAGTGTACGAGTCCCACGTGTCATTTCATTCAAGGGAGATTCCCTACCTTGATCATTTGCCAAGTATGCTGAATGTGGCTGCCCTCACAAGGGATCTTGATGAAATTCGGACAGCAATGTGGGATGAATCTAGAGCAAACTGTCAAAGGGCATGCTTTTTGCTGATAAAGTACGCCTATGCAGGGCAGTGCGAATGTACATCATAAAAGAGTGTCGTGAGATCGTGGTTCATGAGTTATCTCTGGACTTATACAAGGTGAGTTGTCGTAGATGGTTTACGGGTTGTAATTGGATGCTGCGTGCGAGGAAGCTGAAAACAAATATGTGGGTTGTGGGTAAATACATTGGCACCCACAATTGTGAAATGAACACATTCAGTAGGAATTATTTTAACTTAAATGTTGACTTGATTTTTTTTATCTTGATTTCACACATTGAAGCATCCATAAGGTACAAGATTAAAGAGTGTATAACATCTATCCACCAGGTATATAGATGTACCATTACCAAAAGAAAGGCATTTCTTAGGCGCAAATGTGTTTGAAATTGTTTATGGTAACTGGGATAAGTCTTTTGCCTCTCTACCCAGGTACATGGACGCATTGCAACACTTTAACCCCAGGATTGTTGTTGAATGGAAGCTTGAGCGGAGTTCAGGAATACCATAACACATATTCAGATATGTGTTCTGGGCATTTAAACCAGCCATTGATGGTTTTGTGCATTCTCGGCCGGTAATATCCATAGACGACACTCATGTCTATGAAAAATATGATATTAAGTGTTGATCGCCATTGCAGTAGATGCTAATGGAAGTATATTTCCCCTAGCATTTGCTATTTGTGCCAATAAAAGCCAAGAGACGTGGACATTATTTTTGAACCACTTGAAGGAGCACGTTGTCAGACAACGTTCAGGTACTTGTCTAATATCTTATCGGCATGGCGGTATTTTAAGTTATGTACAGAATTTGTGTGCATGGCAGGAACCGTATGCCTACCACCGTTATTGTGTTAGGAACTTGAAGGCCAGCTTCCAGAGGGCTTATCCGAACAAGGACTTATATGATTTAATGTGGATGGCTGCAACAGATCACCAAGAGTGTAAATGCAGGAGGCGAATGTAATTGATTAGGCAAGAAGACCAAGGAGCCTATAGTGGGTTGATGCGACATGAGCTTGACAAGTGGACTTTGCATGCGGATGGTGGCAGGAGATGGGGAATTCTGACTACAAATGTGTCAGAGTCTTTCAACGGATTATTGAAGTCTGCACGTGGATTGCATGTCACTTCCATGGTGCGGATATCATTCAAGCAGATGGCGGAGAGGTTTGTTAAAAGATCGAGAGGTGCATCGTCATTGATGGAAAGGGGTGTTGAATTTATGCCAATACCAATGAAAAGATTTGAGAAATACAAGAAGCGAGAACAGTGGCATTCATTTTTGCAGTATTGATATTTTTAAAGTTCGCACTGCTATTCATCACAACCGGGGGAATAATACACACACCGTCAATGAAGCCAGAAGGTTATGCTCCTATGGAAAATGGTCCATCTATCACATGTCGTGCTCACATGCCATGAAGTGCTTTCAACATACATGTTTCGCGGCAACGAGGTACTTTGATAAAGAATATACTATTGTTGCATACTTAAACACCTATAGTGGACAGCAGCCAGTGGGTGCTGAGATTATTGGTCGCCGGAACCATTTAAAATGGTGTGTAATAAGGAGTATGTGCGTCAACGACAAGTGAAAAAAAGAACGCGTATACAAAACCAAATGGATGTTAGTGATACTGTTTATGCGCGTAAATGTGGCATATGCTCACAAACAGGACAAGACCATCATAAATGTCCTTCAGCTGGTTTGGGTAGTGGTGGTAATTCAGCTCCCGGTGGAAGTTCATTCAATATGCCCAATTATGAAGGATACACATAGTGTTTTGTTGCAATAATTTGTTGTAATAATTGTATGTATATGTTCAGCTAGCAAAATATATGAAATAAATTTATGTTTCCATTGGGATTAAATCTAACCGATATTTAGCATTAATACTTCAGTACAACAATTTAACATACACCCCAAGAAAAAATAATAATTGTCATTCGCCATTATCGTCGTTGTCTGGCACTATTTTATTGTCACTGTCTTCATCTTCTTCGTCAACATCGTATACGTACCCTTTGGGACTGAGAGCATCATAATCTAGACCCCAGTTGACATATATTTTTCGTATTTCATCGCTATCATCTATAAGACCGCTTGCTTTATTTTTACAACAATATGAGACTCCTACGTCCAACATCTGTGGTAGAAACTTAGGTAGTCCCTCCCACCCAGCAACTGTTGGGAAAACAGGATAATCATTGTCTCTATACAATTTCTCATTCTCTAATAAATCGCAGTACTGATCCTCCGTTCCTCTCAGGAAGTTAAGATCATCCATTGCATGATAAACAGCTAGTGCCTTTTCCATCTCTAAAATCTCTTTCATCAAATGCCGAATCACTTCTGGTTCATCTTTGTGTGTGTTTATTTGGAAGGTTGCAAACAATGCTTGTGGTACAACAAGCCCATGCCAGCGACATAGTACTTCATAATCACATCGTTTTGAGTAAAGGGGAACCCATTGTAGTTTTTAGCCCCAAATTCGCATACCTTCAGGCTTTGTGCAATGCACTTTGCCCTCAATAATGTGCCCTGCAACTTTGAGATCAGTGTGTATATTGATAGGCTTATTTTTCAAGGTTCGCAGAACTCCATACCACTTGTCATCAACCAAATTAGTATAGCAACCTACCATATCTTTTTCAAGGTAAGGATCGATAAAGTTAAGACGTGATCCATGGGAATCTGTTGAACTACCTTCCCCTTTTGCCTCTTTTTGAACCACTTATTTAATGTTAGTGGCATTTTTTAAATGGATGTTGTAATGTTTCTTCAAATGGTCTTTGAATACAGATGTCTTGGTTCAGTTTAAGAAGTTGTCTTATACCCGAAAGAATCATTATCACACGAAGCATAGCGTGCCACCAATATGCGTTATGTGTATTGTCTTGTCGACCTGCAAAAGCTACAGTTCTAGAAAAGTTGTCTTGTACCCTAAAGAATCATTATCACGCGAAACATAACGCGCCACCAATATACGTTATGTGTATTGTCTTGTCGACCTGAAAAAGTTATTGTTCTGATAAAGTTGCCTTGTACCCTAAAGAATCATTATCACGTGAAACATAGAGCGCCACCAATATGCGTTATGTGTTTTATCTTGCCTATAAATGCCTAGTGTATTTTAGTTATTATTTGTGCTTAACCAAACAAATAGAAAACGTTTCCATAAATTTTTCATTTTTCCTGCATTAAGAAATGTTTGGACGCAATGGCGCACCAAGGTGTTATTGTGGCAAACGTGGGATTTTGAAGCCATGTTGGTGAAATAGTAATGTGGGGCGCAGACGCTGGATCTGTCAACAACTTGTAACTTATTGTTTTGGAAAAACTATTTGTTAATATTTTTTATATAACATGTTAATTAATAGTATTGTGTTATAATCCTCATTGGTAGGACAAAAATCAATGTAGATTTGAAGAATGGTATGATGAACCCATTAACCAGGAATACTACAAATCATGTTTGCAGTATGTTTGGAATATGACCGGTGAATACGAATATATTTAAACTACAACAATAACTTGCGGCAATGAAGGAGAAACTAAAAGATGCAGAAGAAGAAAAAAATAGGTTGGAAGAGAAATTTAAGTGGTTGAAGCAGAGAATAATGGGCGATAGTGACTAAACAAACACATGTATGTGTTGAGTGTATTATTTTATTTTTATGTTTTACATGTCATGTATTATCATTAATTGTACTGAATTTAAATTATGTTAAGTTGTCGTTTTTGTTTTTGTGTTGTAGTATTAAACTAATAAATAACCCGAGAAACAAAAACACATGCGCAAATAATGTAAAACATAAATAATGTTGCTATTATATACTTATTGTCATATATACATATAATCATAAATGTCAATGTGTCCCACAGCCTGTATGCTTTAAAGCATTGGCTGGCCAGAGGCGCATCCCATCCCGCTCGGCTACCATACCTCGTGGGACACCCCTCCCTCTCTGGGCACGCCTGCCATGTCGACCACGTTCAGGCTCCACTACTGGCCCACGATGGTACTGCTCTGGAGGCACCTAATCAGCCTCGTATCCTAAGCGCTCATCATCTCGGGCTCACCTCAATGTCTGGGAAGTCGGATTTGTAACCTGTCGGCCATACTCGTGCAAAGCTGCCGCTCCCTCACCGGTATGCTGCTGCATCTGCAGTCCCAACTGGTGGAACAGATGTAAGCTAATAGCCTGCACAACATGTAAAATATTAATTATGGAACAATAGGTTAATGTCATAAGTAAGTATAACAAATAACATACTAGTGCCTCATGCCTCCCGGCGTACGGAATGTACCGACCACCAGCTTGATGAATGGGATTCCCGACGAAAAGTCGGGTAACACTGCGATACTAGCCCATATACTCATGCTCACCATCTGTACGCTCAGGTAGAGGGGGTGGCGGAATCAGGTCATACCGACGGTCCCAAATCTAAATCTGCGCCTCTAGCCAGGCCATGTATGCCTAGTCAGCCCTGGAATGATCATCCCGCTGGTAATGTGTCCTAAGCCAAGCGGGCGGAGTGGGTACAAGCTGCGGTCGACCAAACTGGCGAAGGACTCGCTTGGTGGAATGATGCTCGACAATATTGAGACACATCAATGGGATGGAAGAGCTCTATATAACTCGGCCACTCGAGCAATAATCGGGCAAACCAGCTATTAGCTTGTCATTGTATGGCCTCCATATGAACTATTAAGTAAAAATAGGAATCGTGAGTAAACGTAACACATATAAGGACAGGCCAAGTAAACTTAAGTATACATGTACCTGCGCGCCTTCAAGCAAATCCAACAAATCCCTGTAATAGGGGAGATGATGTCGAGCCTCGACCTCGCGTCCAACGCTTCACCTATCAACCCACCTCCTAGCTAAAGGGAGAAACGGTGGAGGTGGTGCATCCGGAGCGATGGGTGGTAGAGGTGGCTGGAACTGTAGGAACCGCTCCCAGGCCCAAACCTAATATACATTAAGGACGTAAAATTTATGATATTATTTTACTATGTATGTTATAATCATGAAAAGAATTGACTATGTTTTCACCTACAGCAGCAGCAAAAATCCGGCAATGTCTCTCTGGGTCCCCATGCTCGGCCGGCACATCTGCCTATAAAGGTAACCTAGAACAGCTGCACCCCAGCTATAACCAGGTAAATCATCTAGTCACTCAAGATGATGAAGAAATCTCGAACTGACTAGGTTTCCTGAAGTGTTCGGGAATAATACACCACCAAACATCAGCAGCATCACCAATCTCATGTACCGGTCGATAAGAAGATACGGTGTATCATCTGTAATGTCTGTATCTATCGCCTTCAGCTGCTGCCAGACGGGTGTCAACTGCAAACGACTGGCCCCACTCAATGTAGTCTCCTTCGCTGGCTGGAAACCGGTGAGCCGCTGCAACATCTGCAAGTAATCTAATCCCGTATATTCTCTAATAGCATGCGGTAAAGCTATAGGTAATCTATCAACCGGCAGCCCAAAAAGAACCTTCACGTCTTGAAGCGTGATGGTAGCCTCGCCGATGGGTAAATGAAATGTGTACGTCTCCAATCGCCACTGCTCTATCATAGCCATGATCAACCCCCAGTCGAACTGCAACCGGCCGATCTCTATGATCCTGTAGAAACCTGTATCCTAAAGGCGTCTAACTATATGAGGATGGAGTGTGTAATGATCTGGCTGGTTGTTTTGAGCTCAAACGTGTCGTTCAGCAGTTTGAGGCCATGAGCAACTTCACTTCAGGTATTATAACTGGTACATGTGGTCGGAATTGAAATTTCGGGTGTTCAGAGTTGATTTGAAAAGAAAATTCTCATTTCAGAAGATTTAAGTTGGAAGAATTGGCTAAGGTTGGATTTTTGAGTAAACGATCTCGGAATTCAGATTTGAAGGTTCCAACAGGTTCGTATGATGAATTCGGACTTGGGCTTATGTCCGGATCAGGTTTTGGATGACCCGGGAGCGTTTCGGCGCCTATTGTGGAAGTTGGCATTTTGGAAGAATTTCATAAATTTGGGTTGAAGTGCATTTCAATGTTATCAATGTCCGTTTGGGATTCAGAGTATGGGAATAGCTCCGTATGGTGATTATGGTATTGGGAGCGCATCCGGAAGTGGATTCGGAGGTCCGTAGGTCATTTTGGAGTCATTTGGCTAAAGCTAGAAATTTAAAGGTTTTTGAGAAGTTTGACCGGAAGTGGACTTCCGTAGGTCATATCGGGGTCAGAATCCGATTTCGGAAGTCGGAGTAGGTCCGTAATGTCAAATGTAACTTGTGTGCAAAATTTGAGGACAATCGGATGTGATTTGATAGGTTTCGGCATCAATTGTAGAAGTTGAAGTTTCAAAGTTTATTAAGTTTGAATTGGGGTGCGATTCATGATTTTGATGTTGTTTGATGTGATTTGAGGTCTCGAGAAAGTTTGTGTTATGTTATGGGACTGGTTGGTATGATTGGACGGGGTCCCGGGGGCCTCGAGTGTATTTCGGGGTGGTGTCGGACCATTTCGGGATGGTTTGGACTGCTGTTGCTGGTATCTGGTTTCCTTCATCGCGGACGCGAAGGAAGTCCCGCGTTCGCGATGAAGAAATTTTGGGGGTGCTCAATTTGGCCTTCACGAATGCAAAGCAGTGGACGCGAACGCAAGGCGGGAGTTGGTCAAGCCTTCGCGAACGTGGCCAAGGCGACGCGAACATGAAGAAGAAAGGAGGAGATGGGTCCGAGGTCGTTGGCCTTCGCAAACGTGAAGTGTGTAACGCAAACGCGAGGCAAGAACTGGTCAAGCTTTCGCGAACGCGACGCAGTGGTCGCGAACGCGAAGAAGGAAGGGAGCTGGGCCTGGAAGTGCTTAGCCTTCGCGAACGCGGGTGTGGTACCGCGAACGCGAAGAAGAATTTGAGGCAACTGGGTTTTTGGCCTTCGCGAACGCGAGACGGAGGTCGCAAACGCGAAGAAGGGTGGAGCTCTTCAAAGGGAGATTTTCGTCATCTATGTCAAGGTAAGTGATTTTCACCTATTGCAAGTTAAATACTTGGATTTTGTATGGATTTAGACATGAAAATTTGTAAAAATTTGGGATTTTAAGAGGAAAACCTAGAATTTGGTATATGTGGATTTTGACCACGAATTTGGGCATGGAATTGGAAATGAACTATATATTTGAGTTCGTGAGGTTATGAGTAAAGTTTATCTTCAAATATTTTCGAAATTCGGACACGTGGGCCCAAGGGTTGCTTTATTAATTTTTCAAGCGGAGTTAGAAATTGTTATAAATTGATTAATTATGAGTATTAGAGCATATTTTGATTGGGTTGCAACTTATTTGACTAGTTTTGGAGCGACGGGTGTCGGTTTGAAGTGTTAGAAAGGCTTTGGATCCGATTATGGAATTTCGGGGCGAGGTAAGTCTCCTTTCTAACCTTGTAAGAGGGAATTAACCCCATAGATAATTGTGTGCTTCTATTTGTGGGGGCTAGTATGCACGAGGTGACGAGAGTCCATACGTAGCTAGAAGCTATGCCTATGTCCGGGTAGTTTTAGGCTCACATCATACCTTGTTGATATTGTTATTGATTTATGTTTTGTTTATTGTCTGCCTTGAGAGGGAGCGAGATTGAGTTTGCTTATTAAATATTTTTGAAAGGAGTTGAAATTGAAGAACGTAAGATTTAAAAGGGTTCGTTTGAACTTCGTAATTTCGAAAAGGATTGAGTAATGCTATAATAGCTTAAGAAATCTATGTGTAACCGCGTCACATATATGTTTCGCGAGCGAGGTAATTTTCTTAAAAAACTACAAGCTAAATTTCCCTTATTTTTAAAAGAATCAAGAAAGAGATATGATTTTAATGTTAAATTTATATTTGACCGCATTGCACGTATGATTTGAGAGTGTGGTATTTCCTTCTACCACTCTTATGGGATCGGGTCGTTCGCCTCGGCAGAATTTATGTACAACACTCTCATGGGAGAGGGCCGTTCGCCTCGGCAGGTTAATAAATACATCTTTTGTTCGCGTCGTTCGACCCTCGGCAGTGCACGATTTACTTTAATGTTGGATCGGGCCGTACGCCTCGGCATTTCCTATATATATTATATCCTCATAGAATCGTGCGTAACATTTGGCAAGAAGAGAGTGTACCTGAGGGTTTTTCCCCTGATTTGAATTATGACAACCTCTTTGATGAAATCCACTATATCTATATATATGCTCCGGTTACGGAGGGAACTTGCTAGTTGAGAGCTTGAGTAAATTGTGAAGAGGAAAATTGTACTACATATTTTATACTTGTTTTTTTCATATATTTACTCTGTCTCATATGCATTCACTTCTTTACTGTACCTGATATTATTGGACCACTAGTAAGTGTCGAAATCGACCCCTCGTCACTACTTCTTCGGGGTTAGGCGGGATACTTATTGGGTACACATTGATTTACGTACTCATACTACATTTGCTGCACATTTTTGTGCAGGTGCATATATGACTAGCAGCCTGGCGGGCGCAGAGGTGTGGTTAAATGCGGAGACTTAGGTGAGCTGCATTCCCATCTACGATCCGCAGCCAGCAGAGTCCCCTTCAGAGTTACTTATGTATTTTTCTGTCTAATTTGTATTCTGGACAGGTGTTGTATTTTATTTTATCTTCCTAGTTAATGCTCATGCACTTGTGACACCAGGTTTTGGGGTGATTATAGGTTGTCTTATATTGAAATTGTTGAAAATATTATTATTTACTTTGTAAACTCCATATTTTGCTATTTAATTGAAGGAAAAATATGATTTCAAAAGTAACAAAATGAGAACCTAATTAAGTATTTATTGTTGGCTTGCCTGACAGTGGAGTCCGGCGCCATCACGACCTTTATGGATTTTGGGTCGTGACAGAGTGGGTGAGCCCTAATGAACTCCCACATATCGTCTATCCGTCTAGCGCGGAATGTCTGGGACAAACACTGCCCCTCCCATATGTATGACGACATATGCTCAGCCTGTAGCAACAGTAGCTCTAGCGATGCAGGTCCGGGAAGCACAGGCAGAACCTCCATGACGACTACTGTAAATTGAACAATATTAATTAAAGTATTTTTCTTTTTAATTGCTTAACATCTTTAAATATATTTCAATATGTTTAATATTAAAATTTATTCTATATTTTTACTATATTGTTAATTAGGTTGATACATTTTTTATATTATAATTTTATATTTTATATGTTGGTTTATCATTTTATATGTTAATTTATTATTTTATATGTTACTGTATTATTTTATATGTTAGTTTACTATTCTATAAACTAACTTACTCTAATTCCGAGGGCAGGTGTAGCTCATATTCTACTCGGCCCATTATTTGAATAATCCTATAAGGCCTAATATATTGTGGGCTATGGTTGCCTTTCTTGTGAAACCTCATCACGCCCTTCATAGGCGACACCTTTATGAATACCCAGTCGTCAAAGCTCGAACTCTAAGTCTCACCGCCGCACGTCATAATTTGACTTCTGACAACTCTGAGTTGTCAATAGTCGCTCATGGATAAGCTTTACTTTCTCTATGGCCTACTGAACCAAGTCTGGCCCATGTAACCCAGAGTTTCTTTATTATTTTATATGTTTGTTTCTTATTTTATATGTTTGTTTATTATTTTATATGTTTGTTTCTTATTTTATATGTTAGTTTATTATTTTATATGTTTGTTTGTTACTCACCTATTTTTAACTATAATAAAATTAAATAATTAATTTTTATAACTATACAAGATTTAATTATTAAATATTCATATAACAATAATTAGTTTGATAAATATTGTTATTTTCTAATGTTATTTTCTTACATTTGTTGACTAGAATTTGAGAGAGTTTGTGTTTGAACTATCAGCTTTTTTCAGATATTTTTGGGTTTAACAGATAATTAAATGATTAATTTCAATAACTACAAAGATACTACGCTAAAGGGCACTATATTTTACTACGCTAAAAGGGTACTACATTACAAATACGAGCACAACATTAAAATTACAGGCACAACATAACACTACAGGGAACTAAATAACATTAAAGTCACGTATTCATATATGTACAACAATAACATCTAAATAAGATTAATTATTCCTAAAATAACAATTTATCTATTTTACTAATATTTTAGCACATAAATAATCTAATTCGGATAAAAATAATAAATTAATTTAATCACAAAACAATCACAAAAATACATATACCACAATAAAAAATAACTAATTAACATTTTTTATAACAACTAATAAAAAAAATTCTATTTTACTAATTTTTTTTAGCACCCTAATAATATAATCCAGATAAAAACAAAAAATTATTTAAATCACAAAACAATCATGAAATAATATAGAACAAAATAAAAAATAACTAATAGGCATTTTTTTATACATGAGTTTTAACAAAAAATAAGTCGGAATACCTCAATTTTAATTTTTTGGAAAGTTGAAGATTTGGTGATTTGGAATCGAAACGAGCAACCCACTATGAGATAACGCCTTAGATACGATGTGGGATCGAGAATCTACACTTTTTGTGGGATCAGTGGGCTCCAACAAAGTTTTTTTCGTTAAAAATTAGGGGGGGGGGGGGGGGACTGGTTTTCTGTTTTTTTTTTAATGGGGGGAAGAAGGCTGACTGGTTTGGTGGGGAAGGAGAAGGGCCGTTTATTTTTCTAGATATAGCGCGCATATGTACCGCGATATACTATAGCGCGGTACATATGGGCGCTATACCTTCCCGCCCATTTAAGTTCAAATAAAGCGCGGTTATTGACCGCGCTATACCTTAACGGACAAACGTGCCGTTAAGGTATAGCGCGATGAATAACCGCGCTATACATATTATAGTGCCCAGTCATTTTTTTCACATATTCTGGTTGCTTGAGTCCAAAAGAATTACACTTTGGTTCCGGACTCCAGATACCAGTCACCGGGTGAAAAGCCAAAAAAAATAAAAAAAAATAAAGTAAACTATAGTGAAGGATTTTTTGTCATTTCTTAGTTAAAATACATGTATTACTAATCCTCGTGTTCTTGTTCCACATTCTATCTAATATAAAATAATACATATATTTCTTCGTAACTTATGAGACATTATATTACATATATTATTATGTATTTAAAATGCATACTCCCTCCGTTTTAATTTATGTGAACATATTTGACTAGGCACGGAGTTTAAGAAAAAATGAAGACTTTTGGAATTTGTGGTCCTAAACAAGTCAAAAAGAGCCCCAGAGTATTTGTGTGGTTATAAAAACTTCTCATTAAGGGTATAATTGTAAGTTTAAGCTAAATTATTATCAAATTTAGAAATGGGTCATTCTTTTTGGAACGGACCAAAAAGAAAATAGGTTCATATAAACTGGAACAGAAGGAGTATTTTATTATAAAAATATACTTAAATAATTAGAAATTGATAATTAATATCATAAAGAATACCAATTTCCAGATAAATAAAATTTAACTTGAATAATAAAAAAATTTCAACGAAAAAGGGTCAAAACTATCCTTATCATTAGAAAAATAATTTAAAATTATCCTTTATCCGCCTTTTGGTCCAAAAACACACACGTTGTTATTTTTATGGGATCTTTACACAGATAGCTGGTCATATCCATTGTTTACTTTTTCTAGCCATACACATTGATTATACAAAATTATACACATATAGCACATAAATTATGTATATATTATACCTCTACCGGTTCTTTAGTTTAAGTGGTTGGGTTAGACGGCTATTTAGGTTAATTTTTTTATTTTTTATTGCTAAAATACCCTTTGATTTAACGGCAGCAGATGCTGCATTTTATTGGGCAACGTGGCTTTTAATTTCTCTTCATACATATCTATATCTATATATTATTAAAAGGAGAGGAAAAAGCCCTCTCTTGAAGCCAAGTAGCAGTCCAGAAAAAAGCCACATGGCATAAATAGTTAATAATTAGTTATTGGTTATTATTTTTGAATTTAAATATTTATAAAATAATAAAATCAATTATTTTATAATAAAAAACGAAAATTAAAAAAAATATTCATTCAAATTGGAGAGTAGTTTCAAGTTGGAGTTTTTAAATCTATATCTTCTATATATTATTAAAAGGAGAGGTAAAAGCTCTCTCCTTAAGCCAAGTGGCACCCCAGAAAAAATCCACATGGCATAAGTAGTTAATAATTAGTTATTTAGTTAATAATTACTTATTAGTTATTGTTTGTGAATTTAAATATTTATAAAATAATAAATTAAAATATTTTATAATAAAAAAAGATAATTAAAAAAATGTCTATTCAAATTGGAGAGTAGTTTCAAGTTGGAGATTTTAAATTCTTTTAAAATAAAAAATTAAAATTACAAAAAATAAAAAATCTATATCTTCTATATACTATTAAAAGGAGAGGAAATGCCTCCACATTTAGCCAAGTGGCAACCTCACAATCTAGGACAAAGTTAGGTTAGGTAATAAGTAATTTTTTTAATTTAAATTTTAAATGATTTACATTATGCATTATGTATTGTTATAATTAGTTACTCTCTTTGAGTTAACAAATTTGGAGTTTTAAAATTATTCTAAAATAAAAAAATAAAATAAAAAAAATCGTCCATCCAAATTGGGGAGTAGTTTCTTCCTAATATGGTAGTTTATATCTATATAATACTTTCAATAATTTTTTTGTACAGAAAATAATTTGATTTCGAATTTAAAGAAAAAAATATTATTTCAAATTTATAGATAGAAATATTTGAGTAGAGATAAAATAAAAGTTCACTTGCTTATAGAAAATGATGTAAGAATAGCAATTATTAAAAATATCAGTAAATTTATGACAAAATAGTAAAATTACTTAACTATTTATATTTTTTTAAATTAAATCTATAACTATATATAATAAAAGGAGAGGCAAAGACACTATAGTAAGTCATGTGGCAACATAATAAAAAGTCACTTGGAAAGTTTGGAACAAAGGTAGTTAGGTTAAGTAATAAATACTTTTTTAAAAAATTTAAATTTAAAAAAATTTAAATTATGCATTATTTATTAATAATAATTAGTTGCTCTTTTTGAGTTTGAATTTAAACATAGAAGAAAAGTGTAATTAACAAAGAAATTAACTACTCAAACATGGGTGAGGATTGATTTCGGTTAGTTAATTTCATTGTTTCATTTTTAAAAAATTATTTTCTTTTTTCTTTTTTGAAATTAAAAGTGTATTTATCACTAAAATTCAGACAATATTATTGAGAACAATATAATAAAATTTAAAATAAAAAAATATTTCAAGTGTAATAAAATATATATCTTCTATTATATTACAAAAAAAAAGTAGTAGACAAAAATATTAAATAAGTAATATGCTAATAATTTCCACTAACAATGTAAAGGTTGGTTTAGGTTAGTTAATTTCTTTGTTTTATTTTTTTTTAAAAATCATTTTCGTTTTTCTTTTTTGAAATAAAAAGTATATTTATTCATTAAAATTCAGACAATATTATTGAGAACAACATAATAAAATTTAAAATAAAAAAATCTTTCAAGCGTAATAAAATATATATCTTCTATTATATTACAAAAAGAAAGTAGCACACAGAAATATCAAACAAGTAATATGCTAATAATTTCTATTTACAATATAATTATATTAAATATTGGATAATATTATAAAGAAAAATACTGAACCAAAAAGTTATTCGATGACTATATATGTCCGTTTAATTTAATAGATTAAAAGAAAGCGAACAGACAAAAATATTAAACAAAATAATATGCTAATAAAAAATTCTATTAACAATGTAAAAATACTAAACATTGGATAATATAATAAACAAAAATACAGAACTAAAAGATATTCAATGACTTTTTAAGTCCTTTAATTTAATAGAGATTTTATTATTGGGTATATCATATTGACAAATAAGATGACAATTGAAATTTATTAAAGCAATACGATATAATATGTTCAAACAAGCCCGGTGATAATTTAATTTAATTAATATTTTTTAATAATGATCGTGCATCGCACGGGTACGATTATTAGTGAGAATTAATATCCCGCGGTGTTATTTGACCCGCCCGATTTTGCCCCATTATCTCTTTTTGTTTTTGTTTTTGTTTTTTCTCTTCATACACGTGTTCTAGCTCTTTGCCTTTCTCCAGAGTATCCAGTGTGTTAGGAGCAGTTTTATAGCCGAGGTCTGTTACTATTACTTCTTCTCGATTTTGTTCTTTTTTATATCATCATCGTATGGATATTAGTTTACCACTTCAGTTTCGTCTCCTTTATCTTTCTTTCTTCAAATCGGTGATGCGGTAAGCTTTTCAGAGAATCTTGCTTCAAATTGAAAAGCTTATTGGCTTGGGTTTTACAAAAGAGCCGACACTTTTCACCTAATAATTCTTTTCATCTCCCAATAATTCTTTTGAGGTACTCTTTTATTTCATGTATAGAACTATTTCCTGACAATATTAGCTTTTCTTCTTTATACCATCTCCAACCCTTACCTTCACTTTCTCCTTCAAAATGAAGTAATCTCCAAAATGCAGGACTTCAACCATTACTTCATTTTTTACTCCAAAAAAAAAAATATTCCATTTTATATTCTTCTCTCTATTCAATATTATATTATTATCTTTATATAAATTTTATTTTCTTATTTCTATTAAAGAAAATCTATCTTTTTTCTTTTTTACATATTTATCACATATAATTTAATATAAAATTATTTTACACCATAAATTTTTAAATAATATAATTTGTAAGCAAACATTATACATTATATATATTAAAGGATAATTCAAATAAAAGTGAAATCATTGAGATACAAGATAATTCAATACATATTACATAATGGTAAAATTCATATTAAATATTATAACTTATAATAAAATTAGCTTATAATTTTACATAAAAATAATAAATGCACGAAAATTAATTTATCAAAATTATATGCCAAAGTTAAGATATAAAATTAATATTATAAAGATATTACATAAACATAATTAAGTATATATAAAGAGATAAATTAAAAGAGTTAAATAATAAAAATAATAATAAAATATGCATGAATAGTAATGGGGGAGATGAATAGTATCCCCATATTTGGAGGAACACTATTCATATCCCATTTTGGAGGCAAAAATAGGGGAGGGTTGGAGCTCCATTATGGCAAAAGTTGCCCCCATTATGGAGAAATGGGGGAGGGTTGGAGATGGTCTTAGTGAGATCTTTACTGGGATATGATGATAGTTTTTCTTGTCGTTTTTCTTCTCAAATTGTGTTTGATTTAGCTTTTTGCACCCACAGATAAATTAATTTTTGAATTATTAATTGTTTAATTGTAAAACGGTAGAGTTGAATTTATAGCGTGGTTTATAGACAAACGAATCGACTTGATCCCAAAATAATAAATAAATTAAATAAAATACAAGACTCAATATTGAAATTGAGATAAAATAACAGATAGCTTGGTTTCAGAAGCAGGGCTTCCAAAGACAGCAAATAAGAGTATCGTAAGACATATAATAAAGTATTTAACTTGGAATAATATGTAGCATAAGTTTGTCAAAAAATTCGTGTCTTACATGGCTGTTGAAGTGACTATTTATAGCTATACCTAGAGAACAAGGTCCTAAGATCTAGCCCCTCTTAAATGACAATAATGGGGACATTGATGAATATATAATAGCAGGCTATGAATGCCAAAATTCTTTGTAACGGATTATGTATTTAATACTGAGGAATATTTTTCATTGAATGTCATCTGGTGGCAAATATTCATTTGGCCTCGTTAACAATATTCCCTTCGGGGTCTGCCTAGTGCCAACCGAAGCTGTTGTCCTTGGTATTGGTTTCCACTCGCTTCGTCTTTCGTTTGTCTCCGGTTTCACATGTCATTCTATTATTCGAGTATTTAATGTGAACCGATTTTACCCTATACAGATAGTCCCCCTGCTTTTCGGTGGCACATTTTTGTGTCATCGGGAAGTTGGTGAAGATTTTTTTTTTGGCAAAATTTTTTCTAAACCCTTCTGAAAAGTTTCTGACGATTGATTAGACTCACGTATCTCCGTATTTAATACCCCGAACACGTGTTAGTTCACGATTTAGCAATATTTTGCCGATTTTTGAGGTAATCATGGACACAATTTTAGTCGTCTATTATACTTCACAGTTCTTCAAACTCTCTCAACTTCTTTGCATTCAACGCTTTCCTGCTTTCACTCTTCTTTAATCTTCTTCTTCAAAGAACTCTTATGACCTTCTGCTGATCATGGCTTCTACTTCCAAGAACTTAGGTTTTCTCTTCGGTGGGGGACAGAAGGAGAACAAAGACAAAGAAATCACCGTTGATGCTGACACCCCTACGGTGAGCACCACTATTCCCAAAAGACTCAACACAGCCAAGGACTTCGAAGAGACGTTTCCTTCTTCAAGTTCTCGCATTTGGGTTGTTGGCATATACCCTTCTTCCATCCGACCATCCAACATTTCTGTTCTGAAGGAGGATTGTGATTTTCATGATATGAACATTATTGCTCCCGAACTGGTAGAGCGAGTAACCTTCTCTAAGAAGGGTTTCATGTACGTTTACACGTACCCATTTACTTTGGATGCGTTTTCTTTGAGTGGGGGGGATTGACCCCGTGATTTTGGAGCCATGCCACAAATACCAGGTTTGCTTGGCTCGCATGATTCATCTCTACTTCCCCAAGATTTTCCGTGGGGGAGTAATAAATTTTAACAAACATGGCCACCATGATTTGCTCACCAACATGGATGACGACAACGACCGTGGGTGGGCAGTTTGTCGCTGTTGCCACTAGGGATATCATCCTGGCCATACAACTCCATCTTTCCCTGAGTCCTGGACTCCTACTTGTAAGTTTAAAGCCTGTCTTTTTTTCTGAAAAAAGTTATTTCATGTTGTTGTTGATCCTCTCTTTTTATTATTGTAGCAACTCGGGTCACCACCAATGGTTGAAGGCTTGGACCAGTGGGTTCAGAAGATTCTGGACATTACCACGCCTGAGACCCGCCGGTGGAAAAACCTGGCTCCCAAATACGGGTGGAAGGCCAAAAATCATGGTAAGTTGACTCGTGAAATTGATTTTGTCCTCATCTCATTTTTGTGCATAAGAAAATTGGTTAACCTCTTTTTTCGTTGAATTCAGGTCTCCCGCAGGGCTCTGTTACCATCCCTGAGGAGGATGTTTTGACTGATCCAGTGGAGGCTGCGAGGTTGCTGGAGGAGGCTTTCACCCGAACTGGCGCCATCGGATCTGCTTCCGGTGCAAGCGCTTCCTCTCGGAGTCCTCGGCCGGAGAACAAGCAACCAAAAAGGCGGTGTTCTTCTTCGGCCAAGGGCAAAAATAAGAAAGTGAAGAAAGCCGCACCCGAGCCTGCCGCAACCACTATGGTTATCAACGATGATGGGAAGCCAGTGATAAAGGGGTTTCCCTATAAAGGAGACAACGACCTTCATCAGCTCAACAAAATTCTCAATCTGAAGAGCTTATAACCTCAACCGAGGACGATGCCCAAGCGCTCTGGGAGAGTTTGACTTGGTGGAGAATGCTAATTCTCTCTTTCCAGTCCTAGTTGTTGCTCCCCGTACTATGAGGCTGAGTACCGGGCCTCTTCTGTCTTCGGTTGGTGAGCAACCAACAATCAGCAATGCCTTTGCCGCAGCTGCTTCCCAACCCACAATACCATCAGCTTCATCTCCTTCCATGTCAGCCATACCTTCGTCACCAGTAACTACTACATCACCCTAACCGGTCGCAGACACCCGGGAGGAGGATGTCCCTCATCCCCAGTCCCCAGACCATGGGAATTTGGGGCACAACTATGATAAACTTGCTATGATAGAGTTTCTAACTTAGGCTTTGATTCAGAGGCTAATTTCTTTTCTTCCGAAGGTCTTCAGAAGTTGATCCTCGATAAAGAAAAGCTTAAGTCCGAGCGGGATCAACTGTTGGCCGAGAGGGACCAAACCGCTGCTCGCCTCCCGATGTTGGGAGCACAAGCTGCTGAAGCCGGTGAGTTGGAGGCTCAGTTGCAACAGAGCGAACTGGAAGTGATGGCCCTCAGCCAAGAAGCCTCTCAGTTACATGTACAGTTTCAAGAAGCCAAAGCTAAATGGTCTGAGGTCCAAAATGTTGTGCTTGCTGCTGCCGAGCGCGAGGTTGCCTCCACTGAGAGATTGAATAACTTGGCAGCAGCCTTGAATTCTAAAGCTGAAGAGGTTGCTGCTGTTGAGGAGAAGCATGCCCAGATGAAGGATAAGTATAAGGGGACCATGGAACACAATAAGTTTCATATAGCCATTATCCGTGATTTTGATCTTCACCTTAGCGCCGCTAGATCCGAGTGGGATGGCCTTTCGAGCGAGGTTGATCGGCTTAAATCAGAACTCCAGCACCAAGCGGATTCCCTCATTATTGAAAAAATACATTCTATATATAGCATGGGGAGAAAAACCTTGAAAGAGGCCAAATCAGGTGTCATTGATGTTGATGCCAAAATCGCCAAGGCCCGAGAGCTGGAGTCAACTGCTAGAAGACACCTCCCGGCTCAACCCGATACAACTGACTTTTATGGTTTTGGTTCTGAGTTTTCAGGAATCGAGGAGGAAGTTGAGGAGGAGGAGGATGAAGGCCAAGATCACGAGTCGATGACAGATACACTTACTTCTCCTGGGGGTGCAGATCATAGGCGGATCCAGGATTTAAATTATATGGGTTCAACTTTTAAAATTTTTAGCATTGAACCAATTATATTTTTTAAGTTATGGCTTCATATCTACTATTTTTATAATTTTAGTGAATTTTTACATATAAAATTTTACTTTGCGTCAAAAGTTATGGGTTCAGCTGAACCCATTGATACTACACTACATCCGCTGCTGGCGCAGATGCTTCTTTTCCCCCGAGTTCTGGGGGCGATATAGCTTAGTGTTTTGCTTTCTTTTCATATTTTTGTACTTGTGCTGCTTGGCACGTTTGATAAATAAAAGTGCTTTTTGTTTAAGCATTGCGCAAATTTTACTTTTTTTGCGTCAAATTATTCAAGATTTCAGGTGCATTTTTCCCCGATAGAATTTGGGTTCTAGGCATAAACACTTCCAGAACCAACCCTTTACTGTGAGGGTTTCTTAAGAGAGGGCCCTTTTATCTTTCTGGTGCTCTTGAAGAGGATGTCTCCTGTTCATTCCGGCACTAGCATTTGAAGCACTTGATTAAGTTTCAAATGATAAAATCAATTCATCGTTTGGACAAGAAACAAGATAAAAATAAAAAGACTTTATTTTATTCCTTCTATCTTCAAAAGTACATAAGCATTCGTTTTGATATTCGAAAAAAAATTGCCATTACATGTGGCTAATTTGTGCAACTTGTTTCTATAGGGCTGGCTGCGCAGTCCCCAATCCCGATGAGACACTTTTGTTCCCGAATTTCGTAGTCCCCGTTTCTATGGAAATCAGGTTGCCATATTCTCATATCATCCCCCCCACTCCCAGTGTTCGAATGTGACGAATGCGAATTAGAACACTGGAAGTCTTTCTCCTTTTAGGATTCCACAAATGAATGGTTGGATAATCTTTGGTCCGGTAGCAACCTTCGTTTCTAGTTAGAAACTTTGCTACTGAGCCAAATATTATCTAACCATCCCCCAGTGGCTTGTAGGGAAGGAGCACTCGTGAACGATTGAATAGCCTTCGATCTGATAGCAGGTTTCGTTTCCCATTAGGAACTTTGCTATCGAGCCAAAGACTATCTAACCATCCCGCAGTGGCTTATCGTGTTTATGCCTTGTCATTTAAAGATCATATTTTTGCCAATGGAATTTCCTTCGTAGTATGTTTTTCATTGTTGCCTCATTACAAACCTTGCCAAAAAACCTAACTGGGACAAAAACTGGACGAAGGAAAAAAGAGTGTAGCACATACTTTCAGTGTAAGCGGTGCTCATCAATAATAATATCTTTTGCGGTGGGCCACATTCCAGTTGCTTGGAAATTTTACTTCATCTTGGGTTTCTAGTTCATATGATCCTTTCCTGGTGACAGCTGAAACCCGGCAGGGGCCTTCCCACGTCGGACCCAGCTTCCATGTGTTGAGCTCTCGGGTGTTTTGAGTTACTTTTCTTAAAACCAAGTATCCCACTTTGAAATAACGGAGATTGGCTCTTCGGTTATAGTATCTTTCCATTCTTTGTTTCTGGGCCACCATCCTTATATGTGTCAAGTCCCTGCGTTCGTCGAGCAGCTCTAATTTGACTAGCAATGCTTCCTCGTTAGATTCTTCATCCGCCCGGAAGTACCTCAAGGTAGGTTCTCCTACTTCCACCGGGATCAGAGTTCTAGCTCCGTATATGAGAAAGAAAGGTGTCTCTCTCGTGCTTGACTTGGTCATTGTCCGGTATGCCATAACACTCCCGGTAACTCTTAGGGCCACTTGCCTTTGGCTACTTCCAATCTCTTTTTGAGATTTTGAATAATCACCTTGTTCGTCGACTCCGCTTGGCCATTTGCGCTCGGATGGTATGGCGAAGATGTAATTCTTTTGATTTTCAAGTCCTCAAGGAATTTTGTGACCTTTGCGCCTATGAACTGTGGCCCGTTGTCACAGGCTATCTCCTTCGGTATTCCGAACCGGCAAATTATGTTCTCCCACAGGAAATCGACCTCTTCATGCTCGTCGATTTTCTGGTAAGGACCTGCTTCAACCCACATAGAGAAGTAATCAGTTAAAATCAAAAGAAATCTTATCTTACTGGGAGCCGGCAACAGCGGACCGACTATGTCCATCCCACATTTCATGAATGGCCATGGCGATAATACCGAGTACAATAACTTTGTCGGTTGGTGTACCAACGAAGCATGGCGTTGACACTTGTCGCATTTCTGAACGAACACCTTACCGTCTTGTTACAACCGGGGACAATAGTATCCCCCTAACTAATTTTAACACCAACGGGTTTGAACCTGAATGATATCCACAGATTCATTCGTGAACCTCCCTAGAAGTTGTAACGAGCTGCTTCGGTGTTGAGTTCCCGGGATGCCTTTGGGTACTCGGGCAGTTTGTCGTACTCAAGGTAGTCGATGATTTCATTTCTCCAGTCACAGACCAAGTTGGTCGCATTTGCTTCATAATAACCATCCACATCCAATACCTAGTGCATAAATTATACGACCGTATTGGAATATGATCCCTTCATTTCAACGGACGAGTGCAGATTGGGCAGTGCATCTGCTTCCGTATTTTTCTTCTCTTGGGATGTGGGTGATTGACCATTCCCTGAACCGTGAGAGCAGAGTTTGAACTTTCACCACATATTGTAGCATGCGTTCCTCTTTGGGTCGAAGATTCCATATACTTGATTTACCACTAGTTGGGAATCACATTTGATTTCAATGACCTCAGAGTCTAGTCCTTGGTCCAGTTCAAGTCCTGTAATCAAAGCATCATACTCGGCATCATTGTTAGTCAAGGGAACAATTTTTATGGCCTGCCTCAGGGTTTCTCCCGAGGGCGTAATTAAGACTACCCGAGCCCGGACCCTTTTACATTGGCAGCTCCATTTGTGAACAAGGTCCAAACTCCTGATGTCGTTTTTGATAATATCACTGCTTCCTTGGTAGCCAAAGGCAGTAATCCGACCACAAAGTCGACCACAAAGCCGGCCAAAACTTGTAATTTGATTGCAGTCTTGGATTTATATTTGATGTCAAATTCACTCATTTTGACTGCCCACTTGGCCAGTTGACCTAAAAATTCAGGATTGTGAAGGACATTCCGCAGGGGAAATGTTGTCACCACGGCTACCGGGTGGCATTGAAAGTAAGGCCTATGTTTTCGAGCGGCGACTACGAGAGCTAAGGCTAATTTTTTGAGGTGCGGATAGCGAGTTTCCACTTCCGTTAAAAGTTTGCTAACATAATAGATAGGAGATTGCGTACCTTCGTCTTCTCGGACGAGAACGACACTTACCTCTACCTCCGAGACCACTAAGTAAATTAGCAATTGTTCACCTTCTTCCGGCTTTGATAGTAACGGATGGCTTGATAAATACCATTTCAGATCTTTTAGGGCCTGTTGGTATTCCGGAGTCCATTTGAAGTTGTTATTCTTCTTCAGAAGTGAGAAATAGTGATGGCATTTTTTCGAGGACCGGGAAATGAACCTGATTTGAGCGACCAGTCTTCCGGTTAGCCTTTGGACTTCTTTCACGTTTGTCAGCTGGTCTAGAATGTCTTTGACGACTTTAATTTTTGTCGGGATTGACATCGATCCCCATTTGTGACACCAAGAAACCTAAAAACTTACCGGAGCTAACTCCGAACGCACACTTTTCGGGGTTAATCTTCATGTTGAACTTCCTTAGGATGTCAAAGGTTTATTGAAGGTATTTAAAATGGTCACTTGCGTTCAAAGACTTAACCAGCATATCATCTATGTAAACTTCCATTGTTTTTCCTATTTCCTTTTCAAACATTTTGTTCACGAGCCTGTAATAAGTGGCTCCGGCGTTCTTAAGCCCAAAGGGCATCCCATTGTAGCAATATGTGCCAAAGGTCGTTATGAACGAAGTTTTTCCTAATCATCTGGGTTCATTTTGATTTGGTTATTGTCACGACCTCAAATCCAACTAGTCGTGATGGAACCTAACCCAACCCGTTAGGTAAGCCAAATAACAATAAGTATAATTTATTAATAAAATTAATAGCCAAAAGTGAAATAACTGAAGCTTTATACAAGTCATGAGCCACTAAGACTTGGATTTTACAAAAGAAAAACTGAACTGAAATAATTACAACATCTGTTTGGATTGTACATGAATAGAATTAGAATCTAAAGCTACCAAGGACAAGTGATAGCCATAACTATAATGCAAGTACATCTTCAATGACATCTTCCACCTTACACAGCAACAACAGCTCCAAAATTTACAGGCAAAGTGCAGAAGTGTAGTATGAGTACAACTGACCCCATGTACTCAATAAATATCCTAACTAACCTCGGCGAGGTATAAGAAGAAAGAACTATAAATGATACTTACCAACACTTGTACAATTTATAATTTCAACAAGTATAGAACAAATATGTAATCAAATCATAAATTCAGGTAAAACCACTTTGATGCTCACAATTCTTTGTCTTAAAGTGTTCTGCTCAGTCAACAATCCAGCATATAAGGAAGATATGCAAGTAAATCAGGTAAGCAATCATGGAAATCCGTTGCGTCATGCAACTCGATCCAATAGCAATAACCAGCTCTCCTAGAGCTCACATCAACCAAAAACCCAACGGTTTCTCACAATTCGCATGTACACCATCAAGTGAGAAACATGAGAGGGTGACCCTAGGGGGACGGATCCGTATCCACATGCTGCATGAAAAACTCACGTGCTGCATGGACAACTCACGTGCTAATAATATCAACTGCACAGAAAACTCACATGCTATAATATCAATATCTGGATCCGCACGGATAACTCACGTGCTGCACGAACAACTCACGTGCTAATAATATCAATCCGCACAAATAACTCACGTGCTAATATCACAATCCGCCCGGCATGGTCACATGCACAATATCATAATTCGCCTGGCATGATCACAGACATAATAACACAATCCACCAGGTGTGGTCACAGGCATCCAGTCCAAATCATATCACACAGAAACAAGTATACAAGAACACAAATATCATATTTCATGCTCCTGGACTGGTATAATTACATGCAAAAGTGTAGGCATGTGCAATGTGTGCTATCATAGCTCAAATCGGTAATTTATCATAAAATTAGCAATTACAAAGTTTATTCAGGGACTTAGCCTCTTCGTAACTTCAAATATGGCTTAAATAGTTCACAATAATGATACAAATATGAGAAATATTATAGCTTAAAGCTTAACTGTCAACTCTAGGCATATCATACCCTAAGCACTACCCCGAGCATGGATAAATACCCTGGTGCACGCACATGGATCAAACCCCTACATATGCACACCCATAACACGTAGCTATCACAAATAATTCAGGCAACTGGTGCCTCAACCAAGTTTAGATAAGATACTTACCTCAGACAAGCCAAATCCAATACCGAGCAAGCCAACCAATACTCTATAAATGCCATCCCGTGCGTACCGACCTCCGAACGGCTCGAAACTATCCAAAAGCAACTCACGAACATCAAACAATGCCAAAAGGAAACAAATCAAATCGATAAAGGTTGAATCTTTAAACAAAAGCCCCAAAGTCAACAAAAAATTCAAACCCGGGCCCGCACCTCGAAACCCGATAACCCATTCAATTACGAGTCCAACCATACTGGTTTCACTCAAATCTAACTCCGAATCGATGTTCAAAACTCAAAAATTCACTTTATGAAATTTTAGGCAAACCCCCCAAATTCCTTTTTGAAATTCATAAGCCAAATGCCAAAACGAAGATAGATTCATGAAATATAATCAAAACGAAGTAGAGAACTCTTACCCCAATCCATGTGGTGAAAATCGCCTCCAAAATCGCCCAAATCCGAAGTCTCCAACTCAAAATATGACAAAAAGAACCAAACATCGATACATAATGAGTGTTCCCAGAACTTTCCCATTTGCGGACAAAATGCCGCACCTGCGGCCTCGCATTTGCGAGCTAAAACGTTGCATCTGTGACTTCAGCTTAAAGAACCATGATTGCACATGTGGAACACCTTATGTGCCTGCGACCCCACAGAAGCGTATGCACCACCACAGAAGCGGACACCCAGCCCACGTCCGCAGAAGCATTCCAGATCCCCCAGAAGCGTTTACGCATCTGCGCTTTTTCGTCCGCCAAAGCGAAACTCACCAAGACATATCTGATTCGCAGAAGCGAGAATTCCATCGCATAAGCACATCCGCACATGCGGTCAATTATGTGTAGGTGCGATGAACTAGCCCTAGAACTGTCAACATGACCAAAATAATCCGAAACTCATCCAAAACACTTCCGAGCCTCCTCGGGACCCCGTCCAAACATGCCAACGAGTGACATAACATAGCAGACCTACTCGAGTCCTCAAATCACAAATAACAACATTGACATGACGAATCGCACCTCAAACCAAACTTAATGAACTTTTGAACTTTCAACTTCCAAACCTCGTGTCAGAACCATATCACTCAAATTTTGCATACAAGTCCCAAATGACATAACGAAGCTATTCCAATTCGCAAAACCACAATCCAAACTCGATATCATCAAAGTCAACCCTCGATCAAACTTATGAACATTCTGAACCTCCAAATTTCTAACTTTCGCCAATTCTAGAAATATCCAAATGCAAATCCGGGCATACGCCCAAGTCCAAAATCACCATTGAACCTAACCGAATCATCAAAACTCCGATCCGAGGTCAAATACTCAAAAGTCAAATTTGGTCAACTCTTCGAACTTAAAACTTCAAAAATGAAATTCATTCTTCCAAACTAATTCCGAATCACCTGAAAACCAAAACCGACGATTCACACAGGTCATAATACATTATAAGAAGCTACTCAAGACTTTAAATAGCTGAGCAGAGTGCAAATTCTCAAAATGACCGGTCGGGTCGTTACTCCCTTATTTAAACATTTGTTCGTCCTCGAACGTGCCCAGAGTCGTTCCAAAGACATCAAATCGCCATGTAACCTTACCATGCACATACCCAGGGGTGATCCCATGTCACCCTAATCCATGTAAGACTGACAACACAACATAACTGAAGATTATTACTTCAACCTTAGTCTGTAAACCTTAGAACCCAATTTCCAACATCCCAAATTCCTTATAAGACCCGAATCTCGCATCTACACACTGTATAAGTCTGAACAAGCTGTACCAAGCCATATCCATAACTCAAGATGTAATCACATGATATACCACATAACTAGCATACTCATAGCAACAATTCCCGATCATAGTAGCTGCTCAAAATAAACCCAATACCGGTAATAACTGCGTATAAAATAAAACCCCATTCGAAACTTTCGTTCACTGCCGATGATGAAGGAAACATGCAGAAACTCATAACCACACATAAGATCAACAATTCATGGAGCTCTCTCTCTCTCTCTCTCTCTCTCGTCCGACAAGAACCAAAGCCAAATCCTAAGCTGACTTCCAATATTATTCTTCCAAACATACAACAAATCAAATCCAATAGTATCCATTCTAGGTCCAATGACCTTATCTCATCAAACACAACTACTCTATTGACACGTCACACCAATACAACCTAAGGCCACAAACCGTGCAATTCATGTAACAATAAGCAACAATTCAAACGTACTCAAATGAGAAAACCATCTCGCAAGCTCAACAAGTACCACCACAACGCAATGCTATGAACCCCATCACACATAGTAGAACCGAACACACAAATCTAGCTCAAAAGATCATATCTCAACATAACTCTGCTGCCACGCGTGACCCCATCCAAACAACGGTCATATGCAATACCTCAAGCCACAATACTCAAAATCAACAACCACACGCAATTCGACATCAAGAACACGAAGTGCATGACCATAACCATGAAGAAGAGAATAAATAATATACCATAACCCGAGAGGACCCTAACCAAGGCGCAATCAACCATTCAACACCCCAATAACTATTTTGCTCGAATTCCGCTACAAGGCCCAAATAGAACTGCATCAGGTGTACATATAACCAATAAATCACACTCGTAGCATAGAAGAGTAACACATAGAACATATCAGAACACGAACAAGCTCAACTCTAACCGAATGTCACACCTTTTAGCAATAACAGTGCTGAGTCAATATGTTCGACCCGGTGTAGAATATACATCCTCATTGGTCCTACCAATGGGCCCCCAAATCAACTCCGGTCATCCCTAAATGGATAATTGGCCCTCCAAAAGTCCACAATGACCTAATCATAGCACGTACTACCATCTAGATAACTTTGGCCACATCTTCACAGTCCACAACCACGAAATAATCCGCTCCTGAGAACTCTTAGTCTCCAAATCCATAAAACACATAAATTACCATAGCCGATCCCAACTCAACCACTCAAGTGACTGACACCTCCTTCATACACAATCATCCCTATGAGAAATATTTCTATAATTCTTTTATGCCATATAGCGAAATCTGAACATCAGCAGTCGATCAACCAGGCGAGTACCGCAACGCTAATGAAGCATCCGTAAGTCAAAACATAGTGCACCTTCTGAAGTGTGCATCCTTCTCAGGCAATACCAAGTAGTAATAGCATTTATCTAATCATTTGAAACCGTCCATGTTGTCTAAGAATTCATGACCTTCCCTTCAAAACTGAACCATGACCTTACACAAGCAAATCTAAATCCCACAGGACGCACCACATCTATCATGCTATCATATGAAAAGCACGAGAATCTCAATATCAACTCTGAGTCACAAGCAGAATACATACCCGCTCAGTCAGAAACCCTCCACTTGATCCTATCCAGGAGAAAATCATAATACGTCTCATACCCCTCATACCTGTAGATAAATCTATATCAAGTTATGGCTGAAATCGTTTAGAACACTTCGAAATCCATTTGCACATAACCAAGCTATTAGAATTGAATCCCTCTAACTCAACCAAGTCACGCAGGTCACCAAACCCAAAAGTATTGCTATAAAACACCTGTAGAGACTCACCACATCATAAGTATCCAAAGAATCAATCATATCCATTACTGTGTTGATCCAACCTACTACCAAGATGTCCTATTTCTACGAGTTCTTTCTGAATTACCCTCAATTTGACACTTCTCCTTGCCAGAACACCACGATCCTTACCCAAAGCTCACCACAAGGGATCCTAGCATAAAACCACACCACACTAAGTCCCATAAGCCGTTGTATTCCCTCTCAGCACCCTAAAAGTACCACAATCGAGTCCCCCACTCTGAAGAGACCTTATGTGAATCTAAAATTGTTCCCTTGACCTTCCTGATATTGAAATGTAGAATCCATAGTGAAACAGAAATACTACAAGCCCCGAGACCATCCGATGCAAATCTCAGATTCTAGCCATATACAAATCCGAAAAATTCTCAATTGCTACATATAAATCTTGAATCTAGTAGAACCTTCTCGAGAGTTATCCACACTACTCAAATCTCAATTGCACCGCCCAAACGGGCCGAACAACTTGTTCCCCATTAGCACGACAACACCCAAAGAAGTAACCTCGCCTTAATGCAACCGAGCAAATTCCTACTCCATGCGCACTACATCCTTCACGAATAACAACTTAATCAATCCATTATTCCCATATACCCATAAAGTGTAATACACCATGCATCAGAAATTTCCTTGCTTAAGTCATTCTAAAAATCAGCCTCTACAAGTCATAACCAATCCACAAGTATGCCTCAGATCAAAACCAATACAACACGTAACCATGCAATTAAATCATTGATAGCAGACTCCCCCACTTGGATCATAGCCATAGATCAAAACACTCGATAGCTCACAATGCCCATACTCTATTACTGCCATAATACCACTGTGATATTCAACTAAATCCTTCATAAGCCCATGTAACACAAACCATATAATACCTCAAATCATCTGCTAAGCTCTCATTCATCCTCGTGGCGGTCAGGTCAACTTTCTCAACCAATCCAAACTCAAATTGCAACAAGGACACCCACTGATAGAAAAGAAAGCATCCACACAACATCATAAGGATCACACATCTGTAGATTACCCCGCAGGTGATAACCACCTGCTTAGCCTCAAACTGACATCTCTCTATACCCTTTCATAGCCACAATTACTACGCAATCACTTAATCTTTCTGAGTCTAACCTCATCAACAAGACATGAAAATCTACTTCATTCCACAAATGAAATAACATAAAAGAATCTCTCAAAAACCTTTATAACTCAAGACTGTATGACACATCCACAGAAAACGAGCATCCAATAGTCCTTTTCACATCTCAAGCAAACTCTTCCCGTCACATTCAAACCATCTAAACACATCCCGCAGTTACATCCTACTCATCATATAGCCATCCAACCACTCACCGAGCCACCAGTCTCATTCATAGGGACACTACTGGACATAGGAGTCCAAAATCAATGCTCACACAACTAAAACTACCGAGCCTAAGCTGCGGTCCAAATTGGGCCTCGAGTCCTCCAGACTAGCCCATCACCAAAACACACAAAATACACCTCGCACCTCATCCATGTAATCCACAAGCCGTTGATGTACAGCTGATACCGAGCGCTCACATGTGTATACGAGTGAGTGGAAGGAATTCAAAGAGATACACTTCAAGCTGAATCAATGTTGCATGATAAGGAAAGAAAGATGGGAAGTTTATCCTAAATGACCTGTAGCCTCTCGAAGATAGGTATGGACGTCATCATACCGATTCGCAAGACTCTACTAGACACTTGCTCATGATTTGTAGAACCTATGAACCTAGAGCTCTGATACCAACTTGTCACGACCCAAAATCCAACTAGTTGTGATGACACCTAATTCAACCCGCTAGGTAAGCCAAATAATAGTAAGTACAATTTGTTAGTAAAATTAAGAGTCAAAAGTGAAATAACTAAATCTTTATATAACTCCCCAAGGACTGGTAGTACAAGTTATAAGCTACTAAGACTTAGATTTTACAAAAGAAAAACTGAACTGAAATAATTACAACATCTGTTTGGATTGTACATGAATAAGATTGGAATCAAATGCTACCACGCACAAGTGATAGCCATAACTGGAACGCATGTACATCTTCAACGCCAGCTTCCACCATGCACAGCAACAACAACTCCAAAATCTGCACGCAAGGTGCAGAAGTATAGTATAAGTACAACCGACCCCATATACTCAATAAGTATCCTAACTAAACTCGGCGAGGTACAAGAAGTAAGAACTATAAATGATACTCACCAACACCTGTACAGTTCATAATTTCAACAAGTATAAAACAGATATGTAATCAAATTAGGAAATTCAGGTAAAACCACTTTGATACTAATAATTCTTTGTCTTAAAGTGTTCTGCTCAGTCAACAATCCAGCATATAAAGAAGATATACAAGTAACTCAGGTAAGCAGTCGAGGAAGTTGCAAGTAAAGAAGAAATGCAATAACCAAATATCAGTCTGTTGCGGTGCGCAACCCGATCCAATAACAATAACCAGCTCTCCTAGAGCTCACATCAACCAGAAACCCACCGGTTTCTCACAATCCGCCTGTACACCATCAAGAGAGAAACATAAGATGGTGACCCTAGGGGGATAGATCTGTATCTACACGCTGCACGAAAAACTCACGTGCTAATAATATCAACTGCACGGATAACTCACGTGCTATAATATCAATATCTGGATTCGCACGAATAACTCACGTGCTAATATCACAATCGGCCCGGCATGGTCACAAGCACAATATCATAATTCGTCCGGCATGGTCACATGCATAACAACACAATCTGCCCGACGTGGTCACACGCATCCAGTACAAATCATATCACACAGAAGCAAGTATACAAGAACACATGTATATGATGGATAAATATCAGATTTCATGCTCCTAGACTGGTATAATTACATGCTAAAGTGTAGGCATGTTCAATGTGTGTTATCATAGCTCAAATTGACAATTTATCATAGAATTAGAAATTACCAAGTTTATTCAGGGAATTAGCCTCTTCGTAACTTCAAACATGGCTCAAATAATTCATAACAATGATACAAATATGAGAAATATTATTTCTTAAAGCATAACTGTCAACTCTAGGCATATCATAGCCTAAGCACTACCCCGAGCATGGATAAATACCTCAGTGCTCGTACATGGCTAAAACCCCTCACATATGGGCACCCATAACACATAGCTTTCACAAATAATTCAGGCAACTAGTGCTTCAACCAAATTTAGATAAGATACTTACCTCAAACAAGCCAAATCCAATATGGAACAAGCCAACCAAAACTCTACAAATGCCATCTCGCACGTACCGACCTTCGAACGGCTCAAAACTAGCCAAAAGAAACTCAAGAACATCAAATAATACCAAAGGAAACAAACCCAATCGATAAAGGTCGAATCTTTAATCAAAAGCCCCAAAGTCAATTAAAAATTCAAACCCAAGCCCGCACCTCGGAACCCGACAAAACTTATAAAATTCAATAACTCATTCAATTACGAGTCCAACCATGCTAGTTTCACTCAAATTTGACTCCGAATCGATGTTCAAAACTCATAATCCAAATGCCAAAAACGAAGATAGATTCATGAAATATAATTGAAACTGAGTAGAGAACACTTACCCCAATCCATATTGTGAAAATCGCCCAAATTCGAAGTCTCCAACTCAAAATATGACAAAAACAACCAAACTTTGATATGTAATGAGTCTGCCTATAACTTCAGCATTTGCGGACAAAATGTCGCACCTGCGGCCTCGCATTTGCGAGCTAAAATGTCGCATATGCGACTTTAGCTTAAAGAACCATGATTGCACCTGCGAAACACCTTTTGCGTCTGTGACTCCGCAGAAGCGGACACACAGCTCACGTCCATTCTCGCAAAAGCATTCCAGACCTCGCAGAAGCGCTTACCCATCTGCGTTTTTTTCTCCTCAGAAGCAGAACTCACCAAGACACCTCTGATTCACAGAAGAGAGAATTCCACCGCATAAGCGCGTCCGCACCTGCGGACAATTATGCACAGGTGCAATGAACCAGCACCAGAACTGCCAGCATGACCAAAATAATCTGAAACTCGTCCTAAACACACCCGAGCTCTCTCTGGACCCCATCCAAACATGCCACAAGTAACATAACACAACACATACCTAGTCAAGTCCTCAAATCACACATTACAACATCGAAATGGTGAATCGCACCTCAAACTAAACTTAATAAACTTTTGAACTTTCAACTTCCATACCTCGTGCCGAACCATATCAAATCAACTCGGAATGAGCTTAAATTTTGCATACAAGTCCTAAGTGACATAAAAAAGCTATTCCAGTTCTCAGAACCACAATCCAAACCCGATATCATCACAGTCAACCCCCGGCCAAACTTATGAACATTCTGAACCTCCATATTTCCAACTTTAGCCAATTAGTGTCAAAACCTTCTAGAAATATCCAAATACAAATCCAGGCATACGCCTAAGTCCAAAATCACTATCAAACCTAACGGAATCATCAAAACTTCGATCCGAGGTCAAATACTCAAAAGTCAAACTTGGTTAACTCTTCCAACTTAAAGCTTCAAAAATAAAATTCATCAGAGTCAACCCCCGGCCAAACTTATGAACATTCTGAACCTTCAAATTTCCAACTTTAGCCAATTAGTGTCAAAACCTTCTAGAAATATCCAAATACAAATCCAGGCATACGCCCAAGTCCAAAATCACTATCAAACCTAACGGAATCATCAAAACTTCGATCCGAGGTCAAATACTCAAAAGTCAAACTTGGTTAACTCTTCCAACTTAAAGCTTCAAAAATAAAATTCATTCTTCCAAACTAATTTCGAATCACCTGAAAATCAAAACTGACAATTCACACAGGTTATAATACATCATACGAAGCTACTCAAGACTTTAAATAGCTGAACGGAGTGCAAATACTCAAAATGATTGGTCGGGTCATTACAGTTGTACCCGAAATAGGCATCAAGGAAACTCATCAACTCGTGCCCAGTCGTTGCATCAATCATTGATCAATGTTTGGCAATGGGAGCGAGTCTTTTGGGCACGCCTTATTCAAATCCTTATAATCTACGCACGTGCAAAATTTATTATTCTTTTTATGAACTACTACTACTACTACTACTTTAGCTAGCTAGTCAGGATACTTTACCTCCCAGATTGAACCGATATCAAGCAATCGAATTACCTCTTCATTGACAAACCTGTTTCTGACCTCAGCGATTGGGCGCTTCTTTTGCCTTACCGGAGAAATGCTAGGGTCTAGGCTTAACTCGTGCACGGCCACCTCTAGAGGGATACCTATCATATCCGTGTGCGACCATGCAAAACAATCAACATTAGTTTTAAGAAATTCTATAAATCCTAACCTGAGCTTGGGGTTTAATCTTGCCCCCAAATGGAACTTCCTTTCTAGGAACTTTGCGAACAATGCCACCTGTTTGAGTTCTTCCGACGTGGATTTGGTTGTGTCTGTTTCTTCCGGTACCTGAAAGTACTTTGGTACCTTATAGGATTCTGACGGCTCCTCCCCTTTGTCATCTTCGTTTGATTCAGAAGCGGTCATCAGTTCCTGTAATTGTTATGCCGCGTGTTCCTTCCCTTTACTGTTTGGAAACCGAGATCGCGTTCATCTCCCTTGCCGCCGGTTAATCTCCTTTTATTTGTTTGACTCCCTCTGGAGATGGAAATTTTAGAAGTTGATGACATGTTGATGGCACAACCTTTATCTCGTGTAGCCATGGTCTGCCAAGAATAATGTTGTAGACCATGTCGCCATCTACTACTTCAAACAAGGTAGACTTCATGACCCCTTCGGCATTTGTGGGTAGCAGGATCTCCCCTCGGGTTGTCATACTTGCTAAGTTAAATCCGGCGAGGAGTTTTGTAGCAGTAATGATGCTTCCGGTTAGCTTGGCTTACTCTAGCACTCTCCATTGAATGATATTGGCTGAACTTCCTAGGTCCACCAAAACACGTTTAATTTTAAAATCTAGAACATTAAGAGGAATTACCACGGCATCGTTGTGTGGCGGTAGGAGTCCATCGGTATCTTCTTTTGTGAATGTTATATTGTCCTCGATGACTTCCTGAAGTCTCTTGCTATGAGTCACCGACACCTTTGTCTTTTTTGCTGTCGAGAAGGTCACACCGTTGAACTCGTTTCCCCCAAAAATCATATTGATGGTTTGTCGGGGAGGGTCTTCACCTATCTTCGAGGGCTCTAAGTTATCCTGGTTACGGCCGTAATTGTTGTTGGCCCGGTCGCTTAAGAACTCTCTCAGATGGCCATTTTTCAACAACGACACCGCCTCATCGCGCAGATGTCGGTATTCCCCAGTCCAGCGGCCGTTAGTTCCATGATACTCACACCATAAATTGGGATCCCTCTGGCTGGGATCAGATCTTATCGGCCTCAGGAATCGTGCTTCCTTAATGCTCCTCATCGCCGATACCAGCTCCACTATGATGACATTGAAATTGTACATGGACAATCTGGGATAGGTGGAATCCTGGGAGCCTGATACCTCTTTGTCTTGCAATGACCTGTTATTTGGCCTCGGTCAATGCTTCTATCGAGAGCGAACCTGTCCGCTGACCGAAAACCTCTACCGCATTTCATCCCTTTGGTAGGGCAGAAACCAACCCTTAGAAGATCGCCGATCTGCGTCAAAATCATCCTTCAACTTATCCTTGTTCTTTTCTTGATCCCGACCCTTGGTTGATGTGGGGAAATCGAGTTGGTCGTCTTCTATTCTTATCTTTGATTTGTAACGGTTGTGGACATCTGACCATGTAGTTGTCTAGAACTTGAGCAATCTTTCTTTCAGTTTCCAGGAGGCGTCGGAGCTCCTTGGGTTCAACCCTTTAGTGAATGCCTCAGCCACCCATTCATGCGGCATGGCCAGTAGCCGAATCCTTTCTTTCTGAAACTTGGTCACGATCTCCCGCAGCAATTCGGACTCTCCTTGGGAAATTCTGAATATGTCGGCCTTACGGGCTTGTAGCTTCCTGGCCCCGACATGGGCCTTGATGAAAGAATATGCAAGCATCTCGAAGGAATTTATTGAGAGCTCGGGTAAAAGTGAATACTATGTCAGGGCCCCCTTCGTGAGGGTTTCTCTGAACTTCTTCAGCAGGACCGACTCAATATCGTGCGAGTCTAAGTCGTTTCCTTTCACCGTCGTTGTATAAGAGGTGATGTGCTCCTGAGGATCCGAAGTTCCATTATATTTTGGTACGTATGGCATTTTTAACCTCTTCGGAATCAACTCTAATATTGCGCTCGGTTTGACCAGCAACTAGGTGTATTTCTTTGAGTCTGGGCCCTTCAGCACTGGTGGTGTACCCAGAATTTGGTCCATTCGAGCGTTTATTTCCCTCATAAACCGCATGAGCTCGATTTTAAAAGGATCATTACCGTTATTATTACTAGATCCGCTGTCGATCCCCCCAGCCTCGTCTAAGCCAACCTCACCCTTCGGGTGTTGTTATATACCCTTTGTGCTATTTGATTTGCGGGAGCACTGGGAAGAACTGGACGTCTTCCATTCATGTTGTTGGAAGCACCCGACGACGCTTGCTTCAATACAGTCATGGCATGGTCTTGCCGTGAGAGATGGGCCATGATAGCCTTTTGTTGTTCCCTTAGGATCCTCACCGTTTCCGCAACATGCTTGCCTTCAGCATCATCAGGAGTTGCTTCCCGTACATGTCAGGGATACCGCCCCCCATGAACTGGCATGACTACGCCCTCTTCATTACGGGTTTCACTGATTGATCCTCGTGTTGAGACGGATTTTCCTATGCCTCAACGTTATGTGCGATGTTGACGTCGTTATCTTCCATCTTTTACCATTTTTGCTAAGAAATAAATAATCAAACAGATTAGTAATAAATGCAAGAATCAACTCAATTATGCAACTGTCTAAGTCCCACGGTGGATGTCACACTGTTTACCCGTAAAATGGTACAGTTAAATTTATAGCGTGATTTATAGATAAGTGAATCGACTTGATCTCAAAATGATAAATAAATTAATAAAATGCAAGACTTAGCGTTGAAATTGAGATAAAATAGCAAATAACTTGGTTCCGGGAGCAGGGCTTCTGAAGGCAGCAAATAAGAGTATCGTAAGACAGAAAATAAAGTATTATAACTTGGAATAATGTGTAGCATAAGTTTGTCAGAAAATTCGTGTCTTACAATGGCTGTTGAAGTCACTATTTATAGCTATACCTAGGGAACAAGGTCCTAGGATCAAGTCACATATGCGATGGAGAAGAAGGGAGGCAGACCTTATCGAATAGAGAAGAGTATTGATTTTCTATCTTGTATTGATGAGTGTTGATTACAAGATGCAGGATTTTGTGGCCCAAGGTATACATGGAGTGATAATAGAGGATCACCTAAAACTATATGGGAGAGGCTCGACAGACTCTTGTTTAATATAGAATGGTTGGATGAATTTTCAGAAACTTCAGTGGAGCATTTAGCAAGAGTTTGCTCAGATCATGCACCTCTTCTAATCAATTTGAAAAAGGCTTCTACAATACGTCCTAAGTATTTTAAATTCCTGGACTTTTGGACTAAAGATGAATATTTCTTATATGTAGTGACTGAGGAGTGGCATGAGACAGTTCAGGGCAATGCTCTATAGACGCTGCATCAGAAGTTAAAAAGAGTGAGTAGAAGATTGAGTGTATGGTCGAGGCAAGCATTTGGGGACATATATGAGGAACCGAAAAGGCTTGAAAAGCAAATAAATGACCTGGAGACAATGCATATTATTGATACTACACCTACACATAGAGTAGAGCTAAATGAAGCGCGAAGTATGTGAGGTTTTAAAAAATACAAGAAGAGGTGCTAGTACAAAAAGAAAAGGCACAATGGCTGGAGGAGGGTGACAGGAATACTGCATACTTTCATAGTATTATAAAAGGACGAAGGAAAAGATTATCCATATTGAAAATACAAGATGATGATGGGCAGTAGAGAGAGAGAGAGAGAGGGAGTCAAATTGCAAAAGCAGCTATAGACTACTTTCAGAAGATTTTTAATCATGGAGTAGCCTCAGATGACTTCTCTGTACTAGAATGCATTAATCCAAAATTCTCTGAGGAGGATAATGAGATGCTAACTACTATTCCGACCTTGCAGGAAACCGAAGATAGTGTATTTTCCATTGATCCTACTAATGCTCCAGTACCAAATAGACTGAATGCTATATTCTTTCAGAAGTGTTGGCCAATTATTGCAGAAGATGTGCACAATGTTGTACTGGAGTTCTTTAATGGGGCAACTATGCCTAGATTCTTCACTCATACTTGCTTAGTCATGCTACCGAAGGTTGAATTTCCACAGAAGTTGTCAGACCTCAGACCAATCAGTTTATGTAATGTGACTAGAAATATAATATCCAAGATTTTGAATGCGAGACTTCTGCAAATACTTCCAAAGATAATTTCAGCAAATCAGCCGGACTTTATCAAAGTGAGACAGATATCTGAGAACATAATGTTGGCACAGGAAATCATAAGTGGCATCCAGAATCCTCAAAGATGCGATAACGTTGTCATGAAACTTGATATGGCCAAGGCATATGATAGAGTATCGTGGTAATATCTTTATCAAATGATGAGGAAACTGGTATTTTCAGAGCAATGGGTAGGTTTGATTCGAAGGCATATATCATGCAACTGGTATTCAATTATTGTTAATGGCCAGATACATGGTTTCTTCAAGTAGGAGAATGGCTTAAGGCAGGGGGACCCTATCTCACCCTCATTATTTGTTATCACTGCTGAGCTTTTGTCTATACTATTGAATAATTTACATAATAATAAAGACTTTACTGATTCTATATAAATAGAAGGGGACCGCAGGTGAACCACCTAGCATTTGCAGATATTATTTTATTCTCTAGTGGTAGAAAGAAAACAATCAAACTATTGATGAATACATTGGCTACCTATGAGGCTACATCTGGTCAATTAGTAAATAAGGCTAAAAGTTATTTCTTATTGGCTCCTGGTGTGATGGACAACATGGGTAGCGGAATAGTAAGATGGATTGGAATGCAACAACGAAGTTTTCCAATTAAATATTTGGGGTGTCCATTATTTGTCGTAAGAGAGAGGATTTCCAATTACTCTGAGATGATTAGCAAGATAACTATAAGGATAAGAGGTTGGCATACCAGGTTGTTATCTCCAGGAGGTAAAGCGGTTTTGATTAAATATATACTCCTTGCTCTCCATGTGCATTTGATTTCAACAGTACAACCTCCTAAGGGGGAAATAGTTCAAATTGAGAAACTCATCGCCAAATACTTTGGTGTTCAATGGATGGGTCAGATAGGCACCATTGGATTTCTTGGTCTAATCTTTGTTACTCACATGTAGAAGGCAGAGCTAACTTTAGGTCGTTACATGATACTTGCAAAGCATTTTCTGCCAAGATATGGTGGAAATTAAGGACCGATAATTCTTTGTGGAGGAAGTTTATGATGTCCAAATATTGTGAAAGATATCACCCTGTAATAAAGAAACCAGGTAAAAGGGCATCACACACCTGAAAACAGTTATGCAAGATTAAAGATAAAGTAGAGGAATAACTGGTATGGCTAGTGAGGGGTGGCAATGTCTCTTTTTGGTATGATAATTGGACATCAATTGGTCCGCACTGTAATTTTTTAGGGGAAGAAAATAGACCCAGAGATATCAAGTTGAGAGAGGTCTTCATCAATGGTGAATGGTATGAAGAAAATACTGGATTAATATGGCCAGATGCGGTCAAGATTGCACCATTGAATGTGAATTTAGAATTGTATCCTGGCAAGCCTGACATGCCAATATGGTCACCAGATAGCAGAGGTGAATTCACAATATCATCTGCATAGGGCATATTTAGACAAAGAAGGGGCATCTCAACTACGGATTCTAAGATATGGCATAGAGCTGTTCCTTTTAAAATGGCTTTACTCACTTGGAGAGCTATCCATGGTAGATTACCTATGGATGAGAGAGTCGCTAGGATAGGTTTTGCACTGGTAGCTAAGTGTTTATGCTGCAGGACACCATCTCCAAAAACTACTGAGCATTTATTTTGCTCGGTAACTTTTGCAAAATCTGTGTGGGCTGATTTTTGTGCTCCTTTTGGTATTGATTGCAGGAATACTCAGTTGTTACAACTGCTACTTTCATGGTGGAACATCAGAGTGTTAAACACAGTTGCTTCTTTTATTACCAAGGTGTTACCACAGATTATGATATGGGAATTGTGGAGGTCTAGATGTGCAAGCAAAACCTTTCATGTATAGTCAAACAGAAGTTTGGCCGTGTTCAAATGGAAATGACATGGGAAAAGCTTCAAAGTATTGTTGATCAACCGATTAATCATAGAATGTATAAAATGATGAGATGGTCAAAACCTCCTCCTATGTATTTCAAGATTTGATGGAAGTTGTGTAGAAGGGAATTATGGGGTTGGAGGAATAATTAGAGATTGCAATGGAGTTTTCATCATGGCATACTCCGTCTACCTCGAGCCAGGGACGAGCAATTGGGCGGAGGGACAAGCCATGTTTCTTGGATTACAGCAGTGTCTAGTGAGGGGATTTGACAAAATTGAAATTGAAGCTGACTCGAAAGTATTGGTATCTGCCGTCAATGAGGAATCAGGTACTCCATGGAGAATACTTCAAACTGTCGATAAAATCAAGAGAATCGTGCGTGAAAAAAGAGCAAAGGTTAAACATTGTTATAGAGAAGCTAATAAGGTCGCATATAAATTGGCATCCATCAGTCATATACATCGGCAACGTATAATATTTTCTGAATTTTCTGGTGTGCCAAGGCAAATTAGGGGACTTCTTCAACTGGACAAATGGGAACTGGCCTCATTTAGAATCAGGCAAATGAAAGCTTCGGAAATCCACTTTGATCCACCTTGAAGAGTAGCAGCAAGTAGTAGTAGAAGTAGAAATTTTAATTTTTTTTATGCAATTCTTAACACCCAGTCATAGAACCTATTGTTTAGGTTCTCAAGTACTATGAAAGGGTCAGGTACTATGTCCCCCTTTTACAAATGTATTCAGTTTTAAGTACCACACAGGAATAAGGTAGGGATAGTTGATTTAAAAAAAATTATACTATTAACTAAGATTCCTCAATATCAAATGCAGTGGGATAGTTGGAGCGTTAATAAAAACAAATCCCACCAGTCAACTATGATCAATTTAAGTGAATGAAAGCAATTCTTTTATGAAAGAAAAATCTCACTTCGTTGTTCTGTACATTATGGTTGTAATTTTCTATTTTTGGAAAATATTGAAGTTATAGTGTAAAGACTTTAAGTATATAATTTAACAAAATCGAATCCAAAAACTAAAAGAAAAGAAATAAGCCGGAAGTCCTAATCCTACGCAAAAACAAAGAAAGCCCTATAAGGGAAAGGAAGCCTATTGTCTTGTCTCTATAAATAGTCAAATATTATCGACAGGAATGGTAAAAATAACTCAAGCTTTATACATTACCATTTACCAGTATAGCCAACTGCTTTAATAAGGGACAATAAGCCTATTGTCTCTATATAAAAAATTTATGGCTATACAATAATTCATCCCTCTTTTCTACTCATGTTCATTGTATACGGTTAAAACCGATTCTCGGTCATGAAGATCGATCGAGGATGGCATTTCAATCAAGGGGTATCTTCATGGAGACCCCGAACGAATTCCGAGATGGGGGCGTCGAGCTCGGGCGTTCGAATCGACCGAGGTAACATCGACCGATACAGGTCCCGAACATCGATGCCCAAAAGTAATCACCTAGCTCGAAACCAAGGCCGAGGTTCCGATCCGATACCGAGCTCGAGTCGGCATCGAGTTCACAGACAAAAAACTGTTACAACCGCATCAAAGAAGAGAATCTTTGCGGGAATTAAGGAGGAGACACACCATCATGGGTCCTCCACTAGTAATATTTATTCCATCATGTTGCTATAGATAAAGTAGTGATCCTTGGCTATAAAAGGAAAGATAGTTTGTAATAGAAGGCACTTTTTGGCTGGGATTAAGAATTCATTGTGTTTATCCTTCTAAAGCTCACTAAATATCTTTGTTCATCATCTTCTATTTTTGCACCATAAATACGTGTATTGTTATTTTCAGATCAAAGGAATCTACTTGCCCTTAGAACCATACATAAATTCAACGTTATCCGATTCTTCGGGTAAACAGTTTGGCGCCCACCGTGGGGCTAAGGATAACAAGTGATTATTTGATACAAATATACAGTACACTCCAGCTTACAACTTCATACCAGCAATGGCTCCGCCAATCGACCTCGAAGCCGGCCTTCAGGATGAAACTAACAACTCGGTGCCCGTGGCCGAAAGGCTACCCAACAACCGCAACGAGGCTCGAATCGAGGAACCCAAAATTCGAGCCGAAGTACCAGTAGATATCAATTCACGAATAGCTCTAGAAGAGAATCAACGTTCCGAGCAGGAAAGAAGCATTTAGGGTGGCGCTCGACCCATAGCCCGAGACACCCACAGCGCGGGGGAAATCGAGGTTACTTCTCGAAGAAGTGGATTGGAGTTAGGATTACTTTGCATATGAGTTTGGCTCAGCAACTGAGCTATCGCTACTTGTTGGGCTTGTAGCATTTCGAAATCATACGCAAGCTGACTCAGGAACTGCTCCTGAAATTACTAAACTACTCGAGGAACTCACAAAACGAGTCGAAGCCAACGACAAAAAATTCGAAACATATGATGCTAGGATCGATCAGATCCCGGGGGCTCCGCCCATGATGAAAGGGCTGGATTCGAAGAAATTCATACAAAAGCCTTTTCCATCGAGCGCGGCCCCGAAACCGATCCCAAAAAAGTTCCGTATGCCCGTAATTTCCAAATATAACGGTACGACCGATCCTAACGAACATCTCACCTCCTATACATGTGCCATCAAAGGCAACGATTTGGAAGACGATGAGATCGAGTCCGTATTATTGAAAAAGTTTGGAGAGACCCTCGCAAAAGGAGCAATGATCTTGTATCACAACTTGCCACCGAATTCTATTGATTCTTTTGACATGTTAGCAGATTCGTTCGTAAAAGCACATACTGGTGCCATAAAGGTCGCAACGAGGAAATCGGATCTATTCAAAGTAAAACAAAGGGGTGACGAAATACTGAGGGAATTTGTATCCCGGTTTCAAATGGAACGCATGGATTTGCCACCAGTCACGGACGACTGGGCCGTACAAGCTTTCACCCAAGGGTTGAACGGACTAAGTTTGACAGCATCACGTCGGCTGAAACAAAGCTTGATCGAATACCCTGTAATAACTTGGGCGGATATACACAATCGGTATCAATCGAAAATCAGGGTCGAAGATGATCAATTGGGATTTCCGTATGAACCCACGCGTCGGAACCGCGCAACCACTAAAATTCTGAAGGAAACCAACAGAGAACAAAGGTCAAACAGAGACCGACATCAGCCGTACGTCACAGATCGGGTGAACCACGGTTCAGCACATGAGACAGTTAGGAATAACCGCAGGTATGATCGGGGGCAAAATTCTCGGGGACTTATGAGCAAGATAGGATTTGATAAATATGCCGATCCTATAGAAGTTCCTCGATTATCGGAATATAACTTCAACATCGATGCATCCGCCATCGTATCGGCTATCGGACGCATCAAAGATACCAGATGGCCTCGACCCATGCAGACCGATCCGGCCCAAAGGAATCCCAATCAGATATGCGAGTATCATGGCACCCATGGTCACAAAACGGAAGAATGCAGACAATTAAGAGAGGAAGTAGCCCGCCTATTTAACAAAGGGCACCTTAGGGAATTTTTGAGTGATAGGGCGAAGAACCATTTTAAAAACAAGGACTTCGGCAAGCAAAACAAAGAAGAAGAACCACAGCACATTATTCACATGATCATCAGCGGCGTCGATACCCCTCAGGGGCCTTTGCCCAAATGCGCTAAAACGTCGATTGTGAGGGAAAAGCGATCTCGAATTCAAGATTATGCTCCCACAGGGACTTTATCGTTCAATGATGAAGATGCAGAGGGAATCATCCAACCCCATAACTATGCACTGGTAATATCCGTACTCATGAATAAAATTAAAATTAAGCGTGTGTTAATTGATCCAGGTAGCTCGGCCAATATCATCAGATCGAAGGTCGTAAAATAGCTCGGCTTACAAAACCGAGTCATATCCGCAACTTTGGTTTTAAACGAATTCAATATGGCATGCGAAACCACCAAAGGCAAGATAACCCTACCGATAAACGTCGCCGGAACAATTCAGGAAACAAAGTTTCACGTGATCGAAGGCGATATGAGATATAACGCCCTTTTCGGAAGGCCATGGATCCACAGCATGAGAGCTGTACCTTCGACCCTACACCAGGTCCTCAAATTCCCAACACCGACAGGTGTCAAAATAGTATACGGAGAACAACCAGCCGCAAAGGAAATGTTCTCCGTCGAGGAATCAAAACCAACATCCTCGTCTTCTCCAGTGAATGGATCGGGTTCAAAAAGAGGGACAGTCGAAGACCGGAACGCCAAATAGCAATCAAAGACATCGGCCCCGACCCAGCTAGATAAGCAGAGCATCGAAGAAGATAATGATCAGTGGATCCCTCGATCCTTCGTGACCCCCGATGACTCCGATGCCACCAAATCAACTATTGAGGAATTGAAGCAAATCATTTTGATCGATCACTGGCCCGAACGAAAGGTATACCTGGGAAGGGGTCTGAGACCCGAACTCAGGAAGAAAATCATTCAATTTCTTATCGATAACATCGATTGCTTTGCTTGGTCCCACTTAGATATAACAGGAATCCTGCCGGACATAACGACACATCGACTAAGTGTGTCCCCTAAATTCAGACCGGTGAAGCAAAAAAGAAGACCCCAATCGGAGGTGAAGCACGCATTCATAAAAGATGAGGTAACCAAACTGCTCAAAATAGGATCCATTAGAGAGGTAAAATACCCCGAATGGTTATCCAATGTGGTCGTAGTGCCTAAAAAGAGAAACAAACTTAGAATGTGTATAGACTGCAAAGACTTGAACAAAGCATGCCCCAAAGATTCTTATCCACTGCCCAACATCGATCACTTGATCGATGCCACGGCCGGCCATGAGATCCTTACCTTTCTCGATGCCTATTCCGGGTATAATCAAATCCAGATGAACCCGGAAGACCAGGAAAAGACTTCATTTGTGACCAGATATGGAACATATTGTTATAACGTAATGCCCTTCGAGCTAAAAAATGCAGGAGCTACTTATCAATGCCTAGTAAATAGAATGTTCGAAGAACAAATAGGTAAATCAATGGAAGTCTATATTGATGACATGCTAATCAAGTCCCTGCGCGCAGAGGACCATTTGTCCCATTTGCAAGAAACATTCGATATCCTGAGGAAATACAACATGAGGCTCAACCCCGAAAAATGTACTTTTGGAGTCGGCTCGGGTAAGTTCCTCGGCTTCATGGTGTCAAATCGGGTAATCGAGATTAACCCAGACAAAATCAAGGCCATTGAAGACATCACCATCGTGAACAGCGTGAACGCTGTACAAAGGTTAACAGGAAGAATAGCAGCCTTAGGCCGATTCATTTCGAGATCATCAGATCGAAGCCACAAATTTTTCTCTCTACTCAAAAAGAAGAACGACTTCGCTTGGACACCGGAATGCCAACTAGCGTTGCAAGAACTGAAACGATATCTATCGAACCCACCACTGCTGCACACTCCAAAAACCGATGAAAAACTTTACATGTACTTGGCAGTATCAGAAGTCGCCATAAGCAGTGTCCTGGTTCGAGAAGAGGAAGCTACGCAATTTCCTGTTTACTACGTAAGTCGGACCTTAGGAGAAGCGGAAACTAGATATCCGCACTTGGAAAAACTGGCGCTTGCACTGGTTAGCGCCTCTAGGAAGTTACGACCGTACTTCCAATGCCACCCCATAAGCGTATTAACCAACTGCCCACTTCGTAATATTTTACATAGGCCTGAACTATCGGGCCGATTGGCCAAATGGGCCATCGAACTCAGCGGGTATGATATCGAATATCGACCTCGAACGGCCATCAAGTCTCAAATTTTAGCAGACTTCGTAGCCGATTTCACGCCGACCCTCGTACCCGAAGTCGAAAAAGAACTACTGTTAAAATCAAATTTATCGACGAAGGCATGGATCCTCTTTACGGACGGAGCTTCGAACGTAAAGGGGTCCGGGCTAGGCATAGTTTTAAAATCTCCCACGGGTAACATTATTAGGCAAGCTATTAAAACTATCAGGTTAACTAACAACGAGGCCGAGTATGAAGCCATAATTGCAGGTCTCGAGCTAGCTAGAAATTTGGGAGCAGAGGTCGTTGAGGCCAACTGCGACTCTTTGCTAGTGGTAAGTCAAGTAAACAAAACCTTCGAAGTCCGAGAAGGCAAAATGCAAAGGTATTTGGACAAACTGCTTATCACTTTGAACCATTTCAAACAGTGGAGTCTACGACATGTTCCACGAGAACAGAATAACGAGGCCAATGCGCTTGCTAATTTGGGATCATCGGTCGAGGAGAATGGTTTGAACTCGGAAACTGTCGTTCAACTTTCAAGGTCTGTAATCGAAGAAGGGCACGCCGAAATAAATTCTACTAGCTTAACCTGGGATTGGAGAAACAAGTATATTGAATACTTAAAAATGGAAAGCTCCCTTCAGACCACAAAGAGTCCAGGACCCTTCGAACTAAAGCTGATCGATTTACTTTGGCTGCGGACGGAACGTTATATCGAAGAACATTCGACGGACCGATGGCGGTGTGCATAGGTCCGGGGGATACCAATTACATCCTTCGGGAAGTACACGAGGGCACTTGTGGCAATCACTCCGGTGCCGACATGTTAGTTCGAAAAGTGATCAGAGCAGGGTATTATTGGATCGATATGGGTAAAGACGCAAAAGAATTTGTTCGTAAATGCGATAAATGTCAAAGGTTTGCTCCAATGATCCATCAGCCCGGAGAACAGCTTCACTCGGTCCTATCGCCATGGCCATTCATGAAATGGGGAATGGACATCGTCGGCCCCCTACCATCGACCCCAGGTAAAGCCAAATTTATTTTGTTTATGACTGACTATTTTTCTAAATGGGTTGAAGCGCAGGCGTTCGAGAAAGTAAGAGAAAAAGAGGTTATCAATTTTTTGTGGGATCATATCGTATGCCGATTCGGGATACCATCCGAAATAGTATATGATAATGAGAAGCAATTCATTGGCAGCAAAATCACAAAATTCTTCGAAGACCACAAAATAAGAAGGATACTAGCAACCCCATACCATCCCAGCGAAAATGGACAAGCCGAATCAACAAACAAAACTATTCTTCAAAACCTGAAGAAAAGATTGAACGACGCTAAGGGAAAATGGAGAGAAATCCTGCCCAAAGTCCTTTGGGCATACCGAACAACATCGAAATCCAGTACAGGGGCGACCCCATTCTCCTTAGTATATGGCTCCGAAGCATTGATACCAGTCGAAGCCGGAGAGCCTAGTCCTAGATTTTGATTCAAGACGGAAGAAGCAAATAACGAGGCTATGAACACCAGCCTTGAATTATCAGACGAAGGACGAGAAGCTACCCTCGTCCGGTTGGCCGCACAAAAGCAACGAATCGAAAGGTATTACAATCGAAGAACTAAACTTCGCCACTTCAAGCCAGGGGACTTGGTGTTACGGAAAGTCACCATCAACACTCGGAATCCAAATGAAGGAAAATTAGGACCAAATTGGGAAGGGCCGCACCAGGTGCTCGAGAACTTTGGGAAAGGATCGTACAGGCTCGGCATCATAAACGGAAAATAGCTATCAAGCAGTTGGAATGTATCACATCTAAAACGGTACTACTGCTAAGATCCGACCTTTTCCATATTTATTCAACTGTCCCGTACAGAAGTTCGAACGAAGAACAGAAGTATTCTTTTACTCAAAAGCACGTGTTGCACTCTTTTTTCCTTAGACCGGTTTTTCCCAAAAGGGTTTTTTGCGGCAAGGTTTTTAATGAGGCAACCATCGATCGTGCTGCGCTTTCAAAATAGTATCCGAGGCTTTCAACCCTTAGCCCGAACGGCCTCGAATACCGGGGGGCACCAGGGCCTCAAATACATCGAGTTCAGACGCAACAAAGTCTTCTCACAAAAATAGAGGAAAACTTGTGAGAGCCAAAATGGTCAAAATGAACCGTGCTCATATTAGATTGCCCCAAAACATATGTACAATGACTTGAGATTTATTATGCAACCAGAATTAATGATCACTCGAATATTAAGCCTACAGGCTACCACATTATCTCGAGTTCAAAATGATCACTCAAATATTAAGCCTACGGGCTACCACATTATCTCGAGTTTGAAATAAACACTCAAATATTAAGCCTACGAGCTACTTCTATATCAAGTTCAAAATACTCAGTCGACCGTTAAGCCTACGGGTTATTTCAACATCGAGTTCGAAATAATCACTCGAATATTAAGCCTACGGGCTTCCACATTATCTCGAGTTCGAAATAATCACTCGAATATTAAGTCCACGGGCCACTTCTGCATCGAGTTCGAAATAAACACTCAAATATTAAAGCCTACGGGCTACCGAGTTCGAACAAGGACCCAATCGAATTTGAAACATTGAAAAAGCTACGTTTACTCAGAGTTTACGTTAACCACCACATTATCATCAACTCAACAAGCAAAACGTCACTCCAAATCTGATCGATTAAAATCGACCTTGGTATATATATACAAAATTGCCTACGTAATTAATTTACAGATAATGAGAATTAGACTCTAAGCTTCTGGGTCGGGGTCTTCCCCACCCTCGGACCCGCTTTTGCTACCATTACCATTATCATCATCAGAAGCCAAGGCTTCAGCTTCCGCTTCAAGCTCTTTTGCCTTTCTTACCTCTTCGGTAAGATCGAAACCTCGAGCATGAATCTCCTCGAGGGTCTCCCTCCGAGATCTACACTTAACAAGTTCGGCAACCCAATGAGCTCGAGCATCGGCAATCTTCGCCGCTTCCCGGGCCTCCACCTGAGCGGCCTCAGCATCAGCTCGATATACAGCAATAGACTTATCCGCCAAAAATTTCGATGACTCAACCTCCGCCTTAGCCTCAGCAAGTCGTATCTCAAGCTCATCGATTTTCTTAGCCTGAACCGACACCTTTTGCTTGATGTTTCGAAGCTGAACGTCGGCTGATAATAACTTTGTTAAGATGGTTTCTTTCTCCGCTGCCAGGCGGTCAATAGTCTCCTTCTACTGGTTGCATTCGGTCCGGATTTGATCGACCTCCTCCCGAAGTAGCCCGATCTTCTCGATATTTTGCTGCAACTGAGACAACGGAGGGTTAACTTCCACAGTCGAGTCGAATCCATACTTTAACAGAACGAGGCTCACCTGCTGATCGAGCTCGACCCTTTCTTCACGAACCTTAGCCAAATCCGCTTGAAGATCCTTTATAGCCTCCTCTTTTTTGCTACAAAGAAGCCGAAGGTCATCTCTTTCACCTAGGACCTTCCGGAGTTCGGCCTCACACTGGATAAGATCAACTCGGAACCTACCGATGGCCTGCATAGTTATAAACTGTCATCAACACCAATAAAGCAAAAAGGGATCACCGATATCGGAACCGCCAAGTATGGAAAAGAACAAAGAAGCCAAGTATGGAAGAATCATTACCCGAGTAATAAAACGTTGAGCTTCCTCTAACAAAAGAGAAGCATCACCGATATCGGAACTGTCATCAACACCAGTAAAACAATCCTTAAAAGGATCTGCTGCACCTGAGCCAGCACCAATGTCGGGAGTCTTCAGTTCTCGAGCCTCCTTCAACGCCTCCTCAGAAAAAGTCAGAAGGGAAGGTGAATGACCCATTGCCATTGCCCCGAGCAAATCACTCGGAGTACTCCGATCGAGACTTAGGTCTTCGGAACCAACCCCGATAGGCACGGCCGCCATCGGCTCAGCAACTCTAGCAACCTCGACTGCCTCCGTAGGTCGGACTATCAAAGCCGAAGAGCCATATTCTTCTTCTTCTTCTTCTTCCTCCCTCAGTCGATGGACCGAGTCGATCGAAAGTGCAATGATTTTTCTTCTCACCTTTCGAGTTTTGGGCTTAGGGTCCTCCGGCCGAGAGAAAGCCCTTCGTTTCTTTTCTTTCCCCTGTTCCAGGATCGGGGCCCTAGTTACACCTATATACAAGGGAAAAACCGATAATGAAATGAACGCAGAATATACCTCGAGGGAAACAGGAACCAAACCTCACCATGATTCTTGGCCTCCCATCTACATTTAGCCAAATCACGCCAAGCGCGTTCGGCATAGGATGAAGTCGAGGCTAACTTTCGAACCCAATCCTCGAGATCAGGCACAGCTTGTGGCATCCAAGTTGCAGCTGGACATCGGAAAATAATATTAACAAATACGGAAAAAGACACGAAAAGCAAACATGGATCACTTACGGTCGAAGTTCCATTTTTCAGGAAACGGCATCTTTTCCTCCGGGATAAGATCACGAGTCCTCACTCGAATATATCGACCCATCCAGCCTCGATCCTTATCTCCATCGATGCTCGACATCAAAGCCTTCGATGCCCGACGATATAGCCTAATGAGTCCACGATAAATCTGAGGCCGATACAGTCGTATAAGGTGGCTTAGAGAAAAATCCAACCCTCCGACTTTGATAGAGAAAAAACGTAATAAAATGACTATACGCCATAAGGAAGGATGAATTTGGCCGAGGGTGACTTGAAATCTCCTGGAGAAATCAAAAACCACGGGATCAACAGCTCCCAACGTAAAGGGATAGGTGTAAACACTTAAAAATCCCTCCACATAGGTAGTGACGCTCTCATCGGGGGAGGGGATTTGTAACACAACCTCAGAACCCCAGCCGCAGTCTTTTCTGACGGCCTCGAGGTGAACCTCCGCTATAGAGCATGTATATATCGATACGTGCTCACACCGACCCGGAACTGACGAAGGGTTCTCCACCTTAAAATCAATTTTTAAAATACACGGGCCGGGAATATAATCTTGAACGGACGGCTCGGGCGGCGCCTTATCGTCACACAGCTGCGAGAAAGAAGCTTTCTCCTTGTGAGGTACGATTTTTGAAGTTTTCGCCATTAATATGAGAAGAAAAAATCGCAAAGAAAGGTGAAAGAGGGGACAGCACCGTAACTCCGGTATAAGCGGCACTAAAGCAACGAAATAAGAGAAACTAATTAAAGGGAATTTGGGAAAAGAGGAAGCACAAAAGTGAAAAACATTATATGTGAAAACTATTTATAAGGCATAGCGATTCGTTTCTAGCGGTAGCCGACCACCGACTGACACACATTAAATGCCTCGATAAAACCAAATCGATGGGACAGCTATCACGCACGTCATAGTCAAAGCCGATAGAAACGTCATTATCGATTCGGTCGAACCTTAGGGAAATCACATCGTTTTTTGTCATCTCCTTTCCAAGAAACGAGGGGGCTATCTGTATACGGTTAAAACCGATCCTCGGTCATGAAGATCGATCGAGGATGGCATTTCAATCAAGGGGTATCTTCATGGAGACCCCGAACGAATTCCGAGATGGGGGCGTCGAGCTCGGGCGTTCGAATCGACCGAGGTAACATCGACTGATACAGGTCCCGAACATCGATACCCAAAAGTGATCACCTAGCTCGAAACCAAGGCCGAGGTTCCGATCTGATACCGAGCTCGAGTCGGTATCGAGTTCACAGACAAAAAGCTGTTACAACCGCACCAAAGGAGAGAATCTCTGCGGGAATTAAGGAGGAGACACACCATCATGGGTCCTCCACTAGTAATATTTATTCCATCATGTTGCTATAGATAAAGTAGTGATCCTTGGCTATAAAAGGAAAGATATTTTGTAATAGAAGGCACTTTTTGGCTGGGATTAAGAATTTATTGTGTGTATCCTTCTAAAGCTCACTAAATATCTTTGTTCATCATCTTCTATTTTTGTACCATAAATACGTGTATTGTTATTTTCAGATCAAAGGAATCTACTTGCCCTTAGAACCATACATAAATTCAACGTTATCCGATTCTTCGGGTAAACATTCATAATACTAGTATTACTTTTCCCTAATTCCACAAGTACCAGAAAATTACTCTTATCACAAGGACCAAATATGATTAGCACAGCGTCAGCACCCACATTATTATTATTAACTCCTTTTAATGAACAACATGGGCATCCTCCTACAAAAACTCCAGATCATAGTCGTAAGGATTATTCGTGCTCTTCAAAATTCAAATGGTGTGTTTAGCTATTCTGTTTGTATGTCTTGTGTGTTCATGTGATTAATTATGAGACTAATTAATCACATGGAAGGAATTGGAGTATCGCTTTCTGATTATATATGGGTCTTGTTGTTCGGAACGAGATTATATTGTCTGGCACCAAATTGTTTGGATAATTAAAGAAAGCTTTATATTTTTGAAATTCTTCTCAGCAGTGAAGTTCCTCCCTTTTTATTTTAAATTCTTCGTCAAAGCAATGGAAACATTTTTTTTTTTTTGGGTTTTGAAGTATAATGTTATACCATATAAAAAAATAGCTTATATATGGCTGCGAGGCGGAATTATATTATTGATATTATAATATATAATATTATAATACAATTATGACTAGGAGCCAAATAGTTTTGGATATGATGACCGTATACATCTCAACTTTTGTATAGATGGATTCAGCCTTAATCTTAGTATATCAAGGTATTTACCTCTCATCGAATCTTGACTAATACTCGGGGTTTGGATTTTTGATGAATCTGTTTGTGATGAATAGGGATTTAATTTGTATTTATTGACTTGGTGTAAATATTATTTTTCGAAAAAGATCAGACCGTTCTGATGAATTTTGAAAATAAACCTTCGTGAAGAGACGTAATTAACAACAACAACTGAACAAGCAATATTGAATAGCCTTCTTTGATCAAAATTCTCACTTCTTCGCAGAGATTTCCATTTCCTGCTTAGGGGGGCTAGAATCCCTGGCAAAGTTTATAAGGTGGCCGAAATCTAAAATTGAAAATGAATTGAATACAATTCAACATTCTAAGAAATGATTAAAATTGAAAGTTCATTTTTATAATTTGATTTTGCAAAAGTTATAGTTTCAACCTAAATTAGACTTTTAATAAATTGTTGTAGTTGTCATCTGCAGCTTCCATTTCTTCACTTGTGATTGCGGATAGTGTTTGGAGAAGGCGTAGTCTCTGCAGTATTTTCTACTCTCTCACCATCTTCGGCAGATATTCTAAATATAATAATTAAACATGTAAATCAACACTGATGAAAAACTTTAGTCTAAAAGGGTCAATAAATCAACCATATAAATTAAACAGAAGATTAGTTAAGAATGTTAGAAAACCATAAATAAATAAATAAAAAATCAAGAAAAAGTCGTTTTCAGTTTAAGTACAACCTACCTAAAATTCTAAAATACGTTCTTGAGGAAAATATTTTAGTATTATATAACACAAATTACTTATATCAAACATAAATAACTCTTGCCTCTATACATTACTATACATTATACTATACATTACATATTTCATCTACTTTTATGGCAAACTGGAAAATTAATGATCTAGAGAACTGAAATAGTTTTGTAAAATGTTTTTTTTACAAAATTAATACATTTCATATGGGAAAAGATTTTATAGTATTACCAAATATACTTACATTTTTACAATCTTGAAGGTGGAAGAAGTCGCAACATCCTTTTTTCCGTAGTCTTTTTGATTGTCTCTCAATTTTCTCTTACAACCAGCATTCTTTTTGTTGGTTTTGACACTTGAATCTTCTTTGGTCGAGAAAATACTCGTATTTGGATTTTCTCCAATCGGGAGACTCCAGTTATATTCATCTTCAACTGATGAGAGCCTATTAGTACACTGTAGAATACAAGGAAACTTGATGAGATAAATAATTAGTTTAACAATTTATTTATTTTGTGAAATTTCTTAGCTAAGAGAAAAGCAAATATATTCTAATATATATCGTGTACAAAGCTCCAAAAAAAGACTTAAGATATGAATCACCTTGTAAAGGTTAGTCATGGAACGGAATTTTATACTCCTCGGAATTCCTTGCTTGATATAGTATTTTTTATCTTTTTCATCTCTTGTCAAAAGTTTCGAGCCACTATTGACATTATAGTCAAGATTATCGGGGAGTCTATCTTCATCAGTGACACTGTTAACTTCAAACTCACCTGAAAATGTGGAATTAGATAAGAGAGAATGATACACAAATACTCCACCCTGTGCTTAGGTCCAGGGTTTCAAAAAATTACTCATACAAGTCAATTGTGAAATGTTAAAAAATTTTAAGTACCATTAATGTCTTTTTGTTGTTCTTCAAGTAGTTCCTCCTCGAAAGAATCCCGTTGGCCCTTTCTTGTTTTGCTTGCGTTGTGTTCTTCAGCTCTCTCGTTTTGTATCGCCTATAAATCCTCTTCTTCGTTTTTAATAAATGATTGAAGATAGAAAGTATAATGTGGAATTTAAAGAGCATGCTCAACGAAAAATTCACGTTAGCAAAAACTAGTAAAATCTTCCTCAATATTAATAAGTTCAAACATGGCAGAAATTAGTAAAATCTTCCATCAATATTAATAAGTTCAAATCTGAAAAAAATATATTATAATGTAACATAAATAGACATAAGTCATGATCAATTACCTCACAGAGGTTAATAAGGGAATCGAACATTGTACTCTTTGATATTCTCTGATTTATTTGGTAGTTTTGATCTATTTTGTCTTTGGTTGAAAGGTTGGACCTATTATCATCGTTATTGTCCATTATGGTAGGATTAGAATTATCCGCTAGGCTATCTTCACCAAAGACTTCGTCGCTCTCAAAATCACCTGAAAATTATACATAACGAAAATCAGAGGAAACGATAAATATCATGAAATGAAAAATATAAGTTTGAAAATGTGGATTAGAACTACATTCTAGTGCCTGCCTGATTTCAAATATCACTCAAAAGGTCTTTCTCCCTTGTCAACAAGTAGATCCACTCAAGGTGAGTAAAAGTTTATGTATTGTATTCGACTCGTCGTTGATTTAAAACCTAGGATTCACCAAACCATACTAATAGAAATCAATTGTAAGATGTAGAATTAATTAATTACCATTAATGGCTTTTTGTTTTTGATTGCCAGATAGTGTCTCCTCGGAAGAGTCAGCTTGGTCCTTTCCTGTTTTGTCTTTGTTGTGTACTTCAACTTTCTGGTTCTTTGAAATATTTAGACGATTCCAATTGTATTCCTCTTCGGGTGATGAGAGCCTATTCGAACACTAAAAATGCAAGGATACTTGATGAGCTAATTAAAGAAAGTTTAACAATCTTTTATGAGGGAAAAAAACGTAATTACTTTCAATAATCGTGTACAATGCACCAAATTTCACAAAGAAATACTAAAAGGAAAGAAGGAACAAACAATTGTTAAACAATATTAGAAACTTGTTGAAAATACTTCGGCTACTCCTTAGCAAAATTAGCCGACATTAAATATTTTCTCTACCTTAATTTATATAAGATCGATGGAGTGAAACCATTTTTCAATGTAGTCTGTCTAGGTCAAACTTGCAAACGCATATGGAAATAATTAAGTCCAACATTTTATATCTCATACTAGTGATCAAAAATTCAAACGATCTTAGTTTATGGTTCGTTATAGCAAAAGTGGATATAAACTATTTGCTCAAACTAAAAATAATGAGATAAGAAAATAGACAGAAGGGATGGTTTAAGTCACCTTGTATATGTCAATAATTGAACGAAATTTTATACTTCTTGGTATTCCTTGTTTCAAACGATAGTGGTCTTGATCTTTTTCATCTCTTATTGGAAGTTTCGAGCCACCATGAATGTTTTTATCTTTTAAAGTGCGATCAGAATTATTTGGGAGACTATCTTCACTTGTGATGATGTTGAGATCAAATTCACCTGCAAATCATGTATAACCAAATGAGAGGGTCTGATACATCCAAATATTTAGAAAATTTAATAGTATAAGTCAATAGTGAGATGTAAGATTCGTTAATACCGTTGATGTCTTCCTGTTGTTGTTGTTTTTCAGGTAGTTCAGCCTCGAAAAAGCCCTCAGGCTCCTTTTCATTTTTGCTTCCATTCTGTTCTGGAGGTCTTTCATTTTGAATCACCTCCTTATAGATTTCCTCTTTATTTTCGTTAGGTGACTAGAGATAGGAAAATATATTATGTTATATAAAGAACACGATTAATGAATTATGGAAATCAAACATTCATGTTCGCAGAAAGTAAAATCTCCCTCCATATTAAAAGGTTCATAGTTGAAAAAACAAAGTAAAATATTCCCTCGGTACGTATTAATAGGTTCAAGTTGAAAAACAAAAGTACTATAATAATGAAAAAAGTCCAATTAGTTATGTTAAGCTCTGTATTAGAAAGTAAATAAGTTATGGATAATATCATACATCGCCACAAAACCAATTCTAAAATTATTGAAAAAGATACGTGTGCTTATTGTTTTCTTGAGAAAAAATGCGACAGGAGAAGAATTTATTTATTTACCTTTAGTATGGATTAATGGATCAAAAAAATTAATTTAAAGTATATAAGTGAATTAAAAAATTAAATTCTACTATGGTGTTGACATAAGTAAATAAACATAAGACATGAATTACCTTGTTGAGGTCAGTAATATTATTGGAACTTAACATTGTACTCTCTCGTATTCTTTGTTGTACCTCGCAATCTGCGTCTTTCCCGTTTTTCATCAGAAGTTTCAAATTACAATCAACGTTATTGTCTCTAAAGGCACGATTAGAATTATCTGTGAAATTATTTTCGCCTAGAACTATATTGCTCTCAAAATCATCACCTGAAAATCATGCATAACCAATTTAATGAGAAGGAATAATACAAATGGAATGATATACATACATACATACATGCATACATATATATATAAGCAACTGTAATTCTCTTAAATTACTTTTAAAAAAGTTGATATATATATATATATATATATATATAAAAGCAACTGTAATTCTTTATAAAAGCAACTGTAATTCTTTAAAAAAAGTTGTATTATGTATAAATTACCCTTTTGTTTTTGTTTTTTAGGTAATGTCTCCTTGGAAGAGCCAGCTTGGTCCTTTCCCATTTTGCCTTCATCTTGCACTTCAGATCTTTGGTTCTGAATCATCTTCTTGCTCGTATCCTTTTTGTTTTTCTTTTGTGATTGTTGGGATTTTAAGCTTGTGTAGCTTAAAGAGGGTGAATGAGAAATGGAGGAAAAATAAAATATTTGAGTTTCCCTTGGGAAAGGGACATTGTCTCATATCGGAGAAAGAAAAGGCTTTTGATAGGTATATATATAATTGCTCTTCTTCTAGCTCTTAAAGAGTTAAGAAAAAGGCAAGCCTCGCGCCGTCGTCGTCGCTCGCTCGGCTCGGCTTCGGCTTCGGCTTCGAAAATTCATAGATGTTATCCTCGTTACTGGCGAATAATTTAACATCTACTTTAAATTAATAGATGTTATCCTCGTTACTGGCGAGTAAGCGCATGTTGGCTAGCAAATTCGATATGAAAGACTTAGGAGTTGCTGATGTGATCTTAGGAATCAGAATTCACAAGACTCCACAAGGTCTAGCATTATCACAGTCTCACTACATTGAAAAGGTACTTGACAAGTTCAAATATTTGGATTTCAAAATTGCCAAGACTCCAATTGACGTGAGTTATGCACTTCAAAAGAATGAAGGTGAAAGTGACTCACAATTGGATTATGCAAGAGTATTGGGAAGTTTGATGTATATCATGAATTGTACACGACCAGATATAGCATGTGCTATTAGTAAACTGAGTCGGTTTACAAGTAATCCCAATCACATACATTGGATGGCAATGAAACGAGTTTTGGGGTATCTCAAACATACCCAAAATTACGCTATACATTATAACAAATATCCCTCCGTGATCGAGGGATATAGTGATGCAAATTGGATCACTAGATCATCTGAAGTTAAATTCACGAGTGGATATATTTTCACAATTGGGGGTGGAGCAGTGTCTTGGAAATCATCCAAACAAACGTGCATCGCCCGTTCCACAATGGAATCTGAATTCATAGCTTTAGATAAGGCCAGTGAAGAAGTTGAATGGCTCCGGAATTTTTTGGAAGATATTCCATTTTGGCCCAAACCTTTGGCACCTATTTGTATACATTGTGATAGTCAAGCGGCAATAGGCCGGGCAGGGAGCGTTATGTATAACAGAAAATCTCGTCATATACGACGGAGACACAATACCGTTAGACAACTACTCTCTAGTGGTGTTATCACAATTGACTACAAAAAGTCAAGAGATAACGTGTCGGATCCACTTACAAAAGGCCTATCTAGATATGCAGTTGAAAGATCATCAAAGGGAATGGGGTTAAGGTCTAGGATAAGTCATCATGACGGTAACTCTACCTAGCAGACTTGAGATCCCACGAGCTAGGTTCAAAGAGATCAAACAAAGTTATGAATGACGGTTCAACATTGTCAAATAACTCAACCCATTCTCGTGATGAAGACAATATTCAGAAATCGAGGTAAAGCATTAAGACTTTTTGATGAGTCAACAAAGCTTAAAGTTTTTTAATGATTTGCTAAGTCTGGCAGGATATGACCAGATAGTGTGTCTATAGGATTACACGTTTAGAAATCACCTATGTGAGTGTGAAGTGTAAGCCGCTTCAAGGGGAATGAAAGTAAAGGCCCATTCTCTAAGCACTCATGAAACCAGGCGGTGTTCATGGCTGAAACGAACACAACCGTGAGAACCATAGATGGTTAAGGATTGATTGTGTGACTTATGTTGTCTAGGTATACAACAAAGCTCGACGGTTCAAAGATATCAAATTTACCGATTGACCGAGTATATCCGATATAAGTTCACTACGGAAAGTTCAAAGGGAAACCTACTTATCCAGATGCAATTAATTCTTGCATGTAAAATACACACGCGTCCGTGCATTCCTTTGTTTTATAGCCATTCCCCATTCATGTGGGAGATTGTTGGGATTTTAAGCTTGTATAGCTTAAAGAGGGTGAATGAGAAATGGAGGAAAAATAAAATATTTGAGTTTCCCTTGGAAAAGGGACATTGTCCCATATCGGAGAAAGAAAAGGCTTTTGATGGGTATATATATAATTGCTCTTCTTCTAGCTCTTAAAGAGTTAAGAAAAAGGCAAGCCTCGCGCCGTCGTCGTCGTCGCTCGCTCGGCTTGGATTTGGATTTGGATTTGGTCAAAGATTGATTGATTAATCTTTTTGGACAAAATTCCTTTCAATTATTTAATTAATTAATTAAATAATTAACGAAAAATTCAATCTGGAATAACCCATGACCCGCGATCCGGTTCGGTCAGGCCCGTTTTCTTTTCCGGATTATTTTAAATATATTTTTTCCCGCAATATTTCCAAACACCCATTTTCCAACAGCCATGGCTGTTTCTGAAAGGTTGCAAACCTTTTCAGAAACAATGCCAGCAACTCTATAAATAGAGTTTGAATCCCAGAATCTTTCCTTACGAAATTTTCTGAGCTTCTTCTTCTTCTTCTTCTGCACAATATTTTTCAGTGTGTTTTACGACTATTGAGTGGTTCGCAGTTCATCAGAGTTTTGGTACCAATACACTGGTGAGTTAAATCGTTCTATCATGGGAGGATATATTCCAGCACCTCGGGTACTTGAGGGAAATAATTTTCTTAAGGACACACTGTGTATTCAGTGGGCTCGATTTATTCCTATACTGTTTTTTATTTTCCAGAATCTATTTCGTTAAACAAGTATTACTAACTTTCTGTTTTATTTTTTTAAAAAGTTTAATTGTTTATTACAGCAATACAGAATAATAACAGTGATGGGTGCAGATTGAACATATACTGTAGAATATAAAAGGTAATTATATCAACGAGCTATTTAAATTTAATAATTCATGCTCGCACAAAGTAAAATCTTAATCCCCTCAATATTAATGGGTTCATAGCTGGAAAACAAATTAAAGTATTGAAATGAACAAAGAGTTTAACAAATTAATTAACTACTTAGTGAAGCTCTCTACTCGTAAGTAAAGCAGATTTGGAGCTTATCATAAATACATATCATGAATGAAATTATTTTTGACCAATTATTTAAATGTGAAAAAAAATACATCGGGGTTTTGTTTTTGTGAAAAAAATAAAAATAAAAATTATTTCCCTGGTATTGTTTATGGATTAAAAAAAATGAGAAAAATCATTTTTGCAATCATCTTTCTGCTTTGCGTATCAAACTTAGATCGAGCATAAATTTTGCGAACTCAATAAGACACTGAAACATTGATGCATGTTGCTTTCAAATCAAATTCTAGAAATGAACATTAAAAAAGAAATGAGGCAAAAAGTGGGACCAAACATTTGCTAAACCAAGATGAACCAGATACATGTTATGTTCTAATGCAATTAACAGATAAAAGAAACCAAAAAAAAAAAATAAAGAGAGAGAGAGAAGAAAAATGGTTTCAAAATCATGTCTGAAGAAGGAAAAAAAACAAGCATATGTTAATCTTGTTAGGCATCTTCCAAAATTTATTAGAGATGGTCCATTAATTCAGAACCAAGAAAAAGGTGGAAAGAAACCACAAAAAGAATGGCTGACCTGAGCTAGTATATCTAGCCATAAAGCACAATAACATTTGCTAAATTGAACCATCATTTATAGGTGCTAAACTCAAGGGGCACAAAGGGAAAAATAAAATGACAAAATGAGATTTGAGAATAATCAAACTCACCAGCACATAATCATTGTCTTTCATTGTGAAAAAATGAGAAGCAAAAATGGATTGAATTAAGTGAAAAAACAAAGGTGGCATCTTTATCGTGCTTATGTGACTCTTCTTGACCGCAAAGCTATTCCCTTGAAATTGGAATTAAATGAAAAGGCAAAATAGTATCGTTCTTGAATACTTGAATTTAACGAAGAACTAAATTAGTCAGTGTCGCATGTTTATGTATATATATACTCTTGGTTGCTGAGTTGTTTCCTCGGAAACCGTATTTGTTCAATCTTGGCAAATTAAATTTACTCCTTATTGAATAAAAGCGAGAAATGCTTTTGAAGTGCAACTGTATGAATTGAATAGACGTGAGTTTAAACCGATTATTGTCTAGAATTTTTTTTATGCATTGCGAAAATAGTAATATTTAATACTAATGGAGAAATTTATTAGTAATATTTAATACTAATGGAGAAAGTTATTAAAATCTATCATTTATTTATTACACATTTGGCACTTAATGATGTCTTATTTTAAAATCTTATAGTGTTTCATGTGTTTTAACTTTGAACAATATATTCTTCTCAATTTTTGTAGTATTTTACTTTGGAGATTTCTTTTTGGGTTAAAGGGAAATATTATTAATAGTACTATTAATAATATTTCACTTTGAAGATTAAGATTCTAAAATTCAAATATAGTATTTTATTTCTTAATAGATTTATTCTTTAGGAAAAGAATTAATGATGTGGCAGTATCCTTATGCTAATTCAACTAGTACCTAAAAAAAGTATATACAATTCTTAGATTATGTCAAGATGAATTCAAATATTTTCAAAAAATTAATCAGTTTTGCTAAGAATCACTGCCTAATTAATAAGTGTCTACAGTTGTATAATATGACAAAAATGAATTCAAATATTTTTCAAAAAGTTAATCAGATTTACAATCCAATTTAAACAATCAGATTCACTACCCAATTTAATAAGTGTCTAGAATTCTTAGACTTTGACCAAATAAATTTAAATAGTTCTCAAAAAGTTAATCAGATTTAATATCCAATTTACAATCAGATTCACTATAAAATTTAAGTAGACTATTAAATTGTGATAGAGATATTATTTATGGAGAAGTTTTCTTACAAGAAAAAAATAATTGTAGTTAGTTTGCTTTAAAAGTTTTTAATGTTCTACTTTGGGGGCGGATGTAGAAAACAAAGTCCCTCTCTACAAACTTGTTTAGATGTAGAAGTTAACAAATGCTTAACACATGAAAATATATATGTAAATCAATCTTAAGCTGAATTGAGAAATATGCACTATTTTGTTTTTTTGCAATACAATGGTCGAAGAACTTATGAATAAAAATAAAATGAATTAAATGAAGAAATCAGTTAATCAGTACTGTCTTTGTCGTGTTTATATGCCTTCTCTTGACTGTTGATTGTTGATTGCTTATCGATCGAATCAAGATCACAAGGGCTTTTTAAATGCAACGATATGAAAAAAGATAGTTCTGTACTAATTATCACCAAAAAGAAATTCGTTTTATGTGTTGTGGTAACCGTAGTATTTAACACTAAATGAGAAAGCTACTAAAGTCAGCCATTTATTTTTTTACGCATTTGGCACTTGTATCTTTTTAGAACAATTTTATAGTGGCTTATGCGTACTTTTAAATTTGAGAGAAACATGCGACAACTTCTTCTTTTTTATGGTGATTAAGGTATTTTTTGTTAATAGATTTTTTCTAGCCACCCCTTCAAATTCACACTAGTTGACTACTCTTTTCAGAGTTCCCAATTCGAATCGAATTTGTTTTGGGGATTAAGATTAAGGTACCTATATTAAATATATTTTTTCATTGGGAAAAGAATTTAATCATTCGGTAGTATTCTAATATAGTCCAATTACAATTCTCAGACTTTGACAAAATGTAGTCAAAAAGTTCTCATAAAGTTAAACAAATTTCCTTAGTTTGATGATAATCAGATTTACCAAAAATTTTGAAATTTCGGGGAGGTGGAGGATGCCAATTCCCCTCTCTACGAACTTTTTTAGATACAGAAATTAGCAAATGTGTTATATGTAATAATTAATTTAAAACTTTTGAAAATATTAAAACAAATTTAGAAAGAAATTCAATCTTAACTTATATTGAGAAACATGTCCTATTTTGCAATTTAATGCTCGGAGAACTTATGGAAATAAATGTGGATTTAATTAAAGTGAAGAAGCCAATTAATCAGTGTTTTTATCGTGTTTATAGGTATCCTCTTGGCCGCTGAAATATACGTGGAAAGCCGCATTCATTCAATTTCGACAATTCATATTTATTGATGTTTTGTGGAAATATATTTAACATCAATTGAAAAAGTTATTATTCCCTCCGGTTACTTTTACTTGTTCACTATACTAAAAATATATTTTTATTTTTTGAATACTTGTCAATTTTAGCAAATCAAGAGAAGACCATATTTTATTCCTTTTTTTACCCTTATTATTAATTATTCATTTCATGTATGATGGAGCTAAGACTCGGGTTAGGACAGTGGGAGACAACTCGGAGCATTTTTCGGTTGTTATGGGGTTGCACCAAGGATCTGCGCTCAACCCATTTTTATTTGCCCTAGTGATAGACACACTGACATATCATATTCAAAGGGAGGTACCATGGTGTATGTTATTCGTTGATGACATAGTTCTGATTGATGAGACGCGAGGCGGCGTTAACGAGAGGCCGAAGGTTTGGAGACAGGCCCTTGAGTTTAAGGCTTTCAAGTTGAGCGAGGACTAAGACAGAATATCTGGAGTGCAAGTTCAACGCCGAGTGGAGGGAAGCGGGCGTGGACGTGAGGCTTGAATCACAGGTCATCCCCAAGAGAAGTAGTTTCAAGTATCTTGGGTCGGTTATCCAGGGGGATGGGGAGATCGACGAGGATGTCGCGCACCGTATAGGGATGGTGTGGATAAAGTGGAGATTAGCGTCTGGAGTCCTATATGACAAGAAAATGCCACTGATACTTGATATGAAGGTGTGGAGATCGAGCATTAGGGTTGTAGGTTAGGAGTTAGTGGAGCTCTTTTCTACTTCGCACCGGGTGAGAGACTAGTCTGATAGGGTTGTATCACGACCCGAAATTTCTACCTTTGGACCGTGATGGCGCCTAACATTTCACTTACTAGGCAAGCCAATGTTAGAATAATATTAACCAATTTTTAAACAATCTTTAAATTATTAATAATCAAAAAAATAAATGCGGAAGCAAAGTTTGAAATATAGTGAAATAACCCATAAAAATAACGGTATCTAAATACCATCCCAAAATTGGTGTCACAAGTGCACGATCTTCTAGAATAAATACAAATAAAGGTCTGAATAAAATAAAGCTGTCTGGAAATAAATACACAGCTAAAGTAAAATAGACAGGGACTTCAGAACTGCGGACGCCATGCAGTTATACCTCAAGTCTTCTCTGGTAGCTGAAATCCGAGCAAGTCTATGGTACGCCGTTGGGACCAACTCTGAAATCTGCACAAGAAGTGCAGAGTGTAGTATCAGTACAACCAACCCCATGTACTGGTAAGTGCTGATCCTAACCTCGACGAAGTAGTAACGAGGCTAAGGCGGGTCACTTACATTTCCTGTACGCAATATTAGTAACAACAACAATAATAAAAATAATCGGGTAACTCGTTTATAATAATTGAAGCCAACTCAGCAGTCATAACCAATTATTATTTTCATCAATTCTGTTGCAGCGTGCAAACCGCTCTCACAATATATTCACATTCAATTATGTTGCAGCGTGCAACCCGCTCTCACAATATATTCATTTTAATCAAGTCTATTGCGGCGTGCAACCCGATCCCCAATATATATATATGTATGTCGACTTTTAAATAAGTCTGTTGCGGCATGCAACCCGATCCTCCAATATGGACTTTTAATAAGTCGGTTGCGACGTGCAACCCGATCCTCCAATATGGACTTTTAATAAGTCTGTTGCCGATCCTCCAATATGGACTTTTGATAAGTTTGTTGCGGCGTGCAACCCGATCCTCCAATATGAACTTTTAATAAGTCTGTTGCGGCGTGCAACCCGATCCTCCAATATATTCATTATAATTAATTCTGTTGCGGCGTGCAACCCGATCCTCCAATATATTCATTATAATCAATCCTGTTGCGGCGTGCAACCCGCTCCTCCAACATATTCATTTATCAATTCTTATAGAAGAATTTCCCTAATAAATACAACGATTAATATAAAATTATAAGACAACAAGCATACAATAATTATTATTTAATTACGAAGCAAACAAAGGCAAATAGCAAATTATTATAGAAATCAGAGAGAAAATATGCAGTTTAATATTTAATATGCTAAATGTCAAATAACACTTAAGGCACATAATTCAAATAGCATGTAACAATTAATGCAGAAATTCAAGAATTAATATTTAACAAAGAATAGGAGAGAAATAATTATTATAATAATTAATTCATGATTTAAAATAATTTATGATTTTTCAAGTAAGCAGGCAAACAATTAATTTGACGACGTATAGACACTCGTCACCTCACCTATACATTGTTCACATGTAATTCACATAATAATTAATTTAAGGGTTCTATTCCCTCAAGTCAAGGTTAACCACGACACTTACTTCGCTTTGCAAATTTCAATCAATTATTCAACCGCAGCTTTTCCTATTAAATTTGTCTCCGAAAGTTTCAAATCTATTCACAAACAATTCGATATATTCAATACTAATCATAGTAATTAATTCCATATGAATTTACTAATTTTTCGGATCAAAATCCGAAATTGTTTTAAATATTCGATAGTGGGACCCACGTCTCAAATCCCTGAAAAACTCGTGAAATCCGAACACCCATTCCGCTACAAGTTCAACCATACAAAAATTGTCCAATTCCGATATCAAATGGACCTTCAAATCTAAATTTTTGTTTTTTGGAAAGTTTTACAAAATTTCAATTTCTTCCATCTAAATCCGAAATAAATGATGAATATAGACACGAATTTGTGAAATATAATCATTTTTGGTTAAAAAAACACTTACCCAATTTAAAGTCATAAAAATCCCCCTTGAAATCACCCAAATTCGAGAGTTGAAATTCAAAAATAAGTAAAAATGGCGACTTCCGTCATTTTTGCATTTGCGGATAAAAGTTCTGCATTTGCAGATAAATGTTCCGCATTTGCGAGACAAAGCTCGCATTTGTGATGCCAGGCTGCCAGGTGAAGTTCCGCATCTGCGGACACTCCTTTCGCACCTGCGACATCCGCTTCTGCGCAAAATGACCGCACCTGCGAAGACCCCAGGCTAGCCCAGTCCCGCATCTGTGTGATTTGGTGCGCATCTGCGGACACGCTTCTGTGAGAAGCTGTCCGCTTCTGTGATCGAAGCCTTGACATGCCTGGCGCATCTGCGATGGAAGGCTCGCATCTGCGAGCTCGCACCTGCGGGCAAAAATCGGCAGGTGCGATTACAACAGAAGGAAAAAAAATCAGATTTTGCTTAAGTCCAATTCTTGATCTGATTTCAATTCGTATTACTCTCGGGATACTCGTGACCCCGTACGATATATACCAACAAGTCCAATAACATAATATGGACTTACTCGGGGTCTCGTATCCCGTCAAACAACGCTGAAATTACAATTCACACCCTGATTCAAACTTTGAGTTTTAAACTTTTCAATTTGCAAAACTCGTGCCAAAACATATTAAATGAATCCGGAATGACTTCAAATTCGGCACACAAGTCATAAATGACATAACGGAGCTGTTCAAATTTCCAGAATCGGATTCCGGCTCCGATATCAAAAAGTCAACCCCGTGGTCAAACTTGAAAATCGTTAGCCTTTAAATTGCTAGTTCCGTTAAATGGTCATAACTTGAGCTAGGAACCTCCAAATTAAATTTCGGACATACGCCCAAGTCACGATACATAGCTATCGGAACTTTCAAAATACTGATCCAGGTCCGTTTGCTAAAAATGTTGAGCAAAGTCAACTCAGTTGAGTTTTAAAGCTCTATTTCACATTTTAATCCATTTTTAACATGAAAACTTTACGGAAAATTTTGCGGACTACGCGCGCAAGTCGAGGAATGATAAATGGTGTTTTTCAAGGTCTTAAAACATAGAATTACTTATTAAATTTAAAGATGATATTTTGGGTCATTACATTCTCCACTTCTAAAACAAACATTCGTCCTCGAACGGAGTTAGAAAAAAAAGTACCTGAGCTAGAGAAAGGGTGTGGATATTTACTCCGCATGTTCGACTCGAACTCCCAGGTAGATGCCTCTACCGGCTGACCTCTCCATTGCACCCGAACTGAAGGATAACTCTTAGACCTCAACTGTCGGACCTGTCGGGCTAGAATAGCCACCGGCTCCTCCTCGTAAGTCAAATCTTTGTCCAATTGGACTGAGCTGAAATCTAACACATGGGACGGATCACCCTGATATTTCCGGAGCATAGACACATGGAACACTGTATGAACCGCTTATAAACTAGGTGGTAATGCAAGCCTGTAGGCTACTTCACCCACCCTTTCAAGAATTTCAAAGGGTCCGATATACCTAGGGCTTAACTTGCCCTTCTTTCTGAACCTCATTACACCTTTCATAGGTGAAACCCGGAGCAATATTCTTTCTCCAACCATGAATGCAATATCACGAACTTTACGGCCGCCATAACTCTTTTGCCTAGACTGAGTTGTGCGAAGTCGATCCTGAATAATCTTGACCTTATCCAAGGCATCCTGTACCAGATCGGTACCCAATAACCACGCCTCTCCCGGTTCAAACCAACCAAATGGCGATCGGCATCGCCTTTCGTGTAATGACTCATATGGAGCCATCTGAATGCTCGACTGGTAGCTATTATTATAAGCAAACTTCGCAAGTGGCAAGAAATGATCCCAGGAACCTCCAAAATCTATAACACAAGCGCGGAGCATATCTTTCAATATCTGAATAGTGCTCTCTGACTGTCCGCCTGTCTGTGGATGAAATGTTGTACTCAACTCCACCCACGTGCCTAACTCACGATGTACAGCCCTCCAGAAATATGAGGTAAACTGCATACCTCGATCTGAAATAATAGACACAGGCACACCGTGAAGGCGGACAATCTCACGAATGTAAATTTCAGATAACCTCTCTGAAGAATAGGTAACTGGCACTAGAATGAAATGTGTTGACTTGGTCAACCTGTCCACAATGACCCAAACTGCGTCAAATTTTCTTTGAGTCCATGGGACCCCAACAACAAAATCCATAGTGATACGCTCCTACTTCCACTCAGGAATTTCTAACTTCTGAGACAAACTACCAGGTCTCTAATGCTCGTACTTAACTTGCTGACAATTCAGACACCAAGCTACATATGCAATTATATCCTTTTTCATTCTCCTCCACCAATAATGTTGTCGTAAATCTTGATACATTTTGGCGGTACCTGGATGAATAGAATACCTGGAACTGTGTGCTTCTTCAAGAATTAATTCACGAAGCCCCTCCACATTAGGCACACAAATACGACCCTGCATTCGCAGAACCCCATCTTCCCCCACAGCAACCTGTTTGGCATCACCGTGCTGCATCGTGTCCTTAAGGACAAGTACATGAGGATCATCATACTGTCTCTCTCTGATGCGCTCATATAAAGAAGATCGAGCGACTGTGCAAGCTAGAACTCGACTGGGTTCTGAAACATCTAACCTCATGAACTGATTAGCCAAAGTCTGAACATCTGAAGCTAATGGCCTCTCACCAACCGGAATATATGCAAGACTGCCCATACTCACAGCCTTTCTACTCAAAGCACCGGCCACCACATTGGCCTTTCCGGGGTGATACAAAATGGTGATATCATAGTCTTTCAACAACTCCAACCATATTCTCTGCCTCAAATTAAGATCTTTTTGTTTGAACAGGTACTGAAGGCTACGATGATCAGTAAATCCCTCACACAAGACACCGTAGAGGTAATGCCTCCAAATCTTCAGTGCATGAACAATGAATGTCAGTTCTAAGTCATGAACAGGATAATTCTTCTCGTGATCTTTCAACTGCCGTGACGCATATGCAATCATCCTGCCATCTTGAATTAATACTGTACCAAGCCCAGTGTGAGATACATCACAATACACCGTATAAAATCATGAACCTGTGGGTAATACCAACACTAGTGTTGTAGTCAAAGCGGTCTTGAGCTTCTGAAAGCTCAACTCACCCTCGTCTGACAATCTAAATGGGGCACCCTTCTAGGTCAATCTAATCTTAACACTGTTGAGCTGACCCATTTCTTAACATACTCTTCGAATCTTCTTTGGGGTAAACTTTACCCCTATTTATATACAATGATCACAAAAGTAGAGCTCCATACAGACAATTCTTAGTCCAGAATCTCGTCAACCACTGTACTTCCTCCGAAGCACCCCAAAATCTGCAACCGTGACGTCCACGCTGAGTAGACCTTCTGTAAATTTAATGTTGTTTCTCTAACTCCTTTGGTACTGAAGTATAAGATTATTACGGAGGCAGACATACCGCAAGTCCCAACCTTATCCTCTACAAAATCTCAGGCCTTAAACATATGTAAATTTTGGGAGAACCTTTCGGTACAACATATATACATTTCAGGCTAAAACTGATATAACACATGACTCGTAATCCATTCATTGATATTGGACTCCCCCACTCGGCGCGAAGTCATAGTTCACCACGTTCGATGATCCACAATATTAACCTTCACAACTCGTATAAATCAACCAGATGCCAAGGTACGTTGCACCCTCCCCCTCATATTATTCATTGGGTGATCTCTTTATACGTCCGCATCTTCAATCGGAATCACACGTTGAGGTAATGCTTGAGCATCTCTGGCTCCCTCATAATCCATATGCGGCATCACGAACCGTCGACACACAACTGATACCGAGTGCGCAATATCATACACGAGTGGATATAAAGGAATATGAGATATATGTTTCAAGATAAATCAATGTCGCACGATAAGGAACGAAAGAAATGAAATTGTTCCTAAACTCCATAGCCTCTTAGAGATAAGTACAGACGTCTCCGTAATGATCCTTCAGACTCTACTAAGCTTGCTCATGACTCGTGAGACCTATGTAACCTAGGGCTCTGATACCAACTATCACGACCCGAAATTCCCACCTTCGGACCGTAGTGGCGCCTAACATTTCACTTGATAGGCAAGCCAACGTTAGAATAATATTAACTAATTTTTAAACAATCTTTAAATTATTAAAAATCAAAGAAACAAATGAGGAAGAAAAGTTTGAAATATAGTGAAATAACCCATAAAAATAACGGTATCTAAATACCATCCCAGAATTGGTGTCACAAGTGCACGAGCTTCTAGAATAAATACAAATAAAGGTTTGAATAAAATAAAGTTGTCTGAAAATAAACACACAGCTAAAGTAAAATAGACGGGGATTTCAAAACTGCGGACGCCATGCAGTTATACCTCAAGTCTCCTCTGGTAGCTGAAATCCGAGCAAGTCTATGGTACGCCGCTGGGACCAACTCTGAAATCTGCGCAAGAGGTGCAGAGTGTAGTATCAGTACAACCGACCCCATGTAATGGTAGGTGTTGAGTCTAACCTCGACGAAGTAGTGACGAGGCTAATGCGGGTCACTTACATTTCCTGTACGCAATATTAGTAACAACAACAATAATAGAAATAATCGGGTAACTCGTTTATAATAATTGAAGCCAACTCAGCAGTCATAACCAATTATCATTTCCATCAATTCTGGTGCAGCGTGCAACCCGCTCTCACAATATATTCACATTCAATTCTGTTTGCAGCGTGCAACCCGCTCTCACAATATATTCATTTTAATCAAGTCTGTTGCGGCGTGCAACCCGATCCTCCAATATATATATATATATATATATATATATATATATATATATATATATATATGTATGTCGACTTTTAAATAAGTTTGTTGCGGCATGCAACCCGATCCTCCAATATGGACTTTTAATAAGTCGGTTGCGGCGTGCAACCCGATCCTCCAATATGGAGTTTTAATAAGTCTGTTGCGGCGTGCAACCCGATCCTCCAATATAGACTTTTAATAAGTCTGTTGCGGCATGCAACGCGATCCTTCAATATATTCATTATAATTAATTATGTTACGGCGTAACCCGATCCTCCAATATATTTATTATAATCAATCCTGTTGCGGCGTGCAACCCACTCCTCCAACATATTCATTTATCAATTCTTATAGAAGAATTTTCATAATAAATGTAATAATTAATATAAAATTATAAGGCAACAAGCATACAATAATTATGATTTAATTACGAAGCTAACAAAGGCAAATAGCAAATTATTATAGAAATCAGAGAGAAAATATGCAGTTTTATATTTAATATGCTAAATGTCAAATAATAATTAAGGTACATAATTCAAATAGCATGTAATAATTAATGGAGGAATTCAAGAATTAATATTTGACAAAGAATAGGAGAGAAATAATTATTATAATAATTAATTCATGATTTAAAATAATTTATGATTTTTCAAGTAAGTAGGCAAACAATTAATTTGACGACGTATAGACACTCATCACCTCACCTATACGTCGTTCACATGCAATTCACAAAATAATTAATTTAAGGGTTCTATTCCCTCAAGTCAAGGTTAACCACGACACTTACCTCGCTTTGCAAATTCCAATCAATTATTCAACCACAGCTTTTCCTTTTAAATTTATCTCCGAAAGCTTCAAATCTATTCACAAACAATTCGATATATTCAATACTAATCATAGTAATTAATTCCATATGAATTTACTAATTTTCCAGATAAATATTCAAAATTCATTTAAATATTCGACAGTGGGACCCACGTCTCAAATCCCGAAAAAACTCACGAAATTCGAACACTCGTTCCGCTACGAGTTCAACCATATAAAAATTATCCAATTCCGATGTCAAATGGACCTTCAAATCTAAATTTTCGTTTTTTGGAAAGTTTTACAAAAATTCCAATTTCTTCCATCTAAATCCGAAATAAATGATGAATATAGACACAGATTTGTGAAATATAATCACTTTTGGTTAAAGAACACTTGTCCAATTCAAAGTCGTAAAAATCTCCCTTAAAATCACCCAAATCTGAGACTTGAAACTCAAAAATAAGTAAAAATGGCGACTTCCGAATTTATGGGCTCTGCCCGTCATTTTCGCATCTGCGGATAAAAGTTCCGCATTTACGGACTCGCATTTGCGAGACAAAGCTCGCATTTGCGATGCCAGGCTGCCAAGTAAAGTTCTGCATCTGCGGACACTCCTTTCGCACCTGCGACATCTGCTTCTGCGCAAAATGGCCGCACCTGCGAAGACCCCAGGCCAGCCCAGTCCCGCATTTGTGTGATTTGGTGCGCATCTGCGGACACGCTTCTACGAGAAGATGTCCGCTTCTGCGATCGAAGCCTTGACAAGCCTGGGCGCATCTGCGATGGAATGCTCGCATCTGTAAGCTCGCACCTGCGGGTAAAAATCCGCAGGTGCGATTACAATAGAAGGAAAAAAAATTCAGATTTTGCTTAAGTCCAATTCTTGATCCGATTTCAATTCGTATCACTCTCGGGGTACTCGGGACCCCGTACAAATATACCAACAAGTCCAATAACATAATACGAACTTATTCGGGGTCTCGTATCACGTCAAACAATGCTGAAATTATAATTCACACCTCGATTCAAACTTTGAGTTTTAAACATTTCAATTTCCAAGTCTCGTGCTAAAACATATTAAATGAATCCGGAATGACTTCAAATTCGGCACACAAGTCATAAATAACATAACGGAACTGTTCAAATTTCCATAATTAGATTCCGGCTCCGATATCAAAAAGTCAACCCCGTGGTCAAACTTGAAAATCGTTAGCCTTTAAATTGCTAGTTCCGTTAAATGGTCATAACTTGAGCTAGGAACCTCCAAATTAAATTACGGGCATACGCCCAAGTCCCAAGTCACGATACGGAGCTACCAGAAATGTCAAAACACTGATCCGAGTCCGTTTGCTAAAAATATTGAGCAAAGTCAACTCAGTTGAGTTTTAAAGCTCTATTTTACATTTTAATCCATTTTTCACATGAAAACTTTTCGAAAAATTTTACGAACTGCGCACGCAAGTCGAGGAATAATAAATCGTATTTTTTGAGATTTTAGAATACAGAATTACTTATTAAATTTAAAGATGACATTTTGGGTCATCACAGGTTGTGTCCTATACTGCTAGTGGTTATCGTTGTGTGCACACTTTTCTTTCACTTTTCATAGTACCGAGCCTTCTTACGTGTTACTATTATTGCTTAATTTTCATCTATTTTCTGGTACTTATGATGCTGTTATTATTTCTATGGCTTCTGTTAATGGTACTGATATATTATCTTTTTCGTCTCCTTGAGCCGAGGGTTTATTGAAAACAGCCTCTCTACCCCCTTGGGGTAGGAGTAAGGTCTGCGTACACTCTACCCTCCCCATACCCTTTTTTTTTATATTAATTAATGATTTCAATAATCATTTTCAAAAACTTCTCAAAATACTATCATCATTATGGCTACTATGGTAAAATATGCATTTCATCTATTATTTCTTAAGAAGTGTGTAAAATCCATTATAGACAAATAAAAGTTAACAGAGTGAGTAAAATCTAACATTTATTTCTTGTACATTTGGCACTGTCTTTTTAAAAATATTATAGTGGTTAATATATTTTAATTTTGATTAATGTATTTTAATTTTGATTAAAACACGCAACGATCTCTATTATGGTCTTTTAAAGGAGACCGATTTTGTGAAGAATGTTTGCTTCATTTTCTTTTCTAGAAACTTATAGGAAATCACACTACTAGACTCATTACTAGAAATTCGGCTAAAACCGATCATGGCAAACCGACCGAAAAACCGACCGTAGTCGGTCGGTATTTTAAAATATTTTAATTTTTAATTTTTTTTACAAAACCGACCAACTTCGATCGATTTTTCTTTTTGGCACAAAAATACGGAAAACTATTTTGGCGTCCCGCGAAATTTATTTTTTAAGAAATCGACCAACTTTGGTCAGTTTTTCATATAAAATAAATTAAAATTAATATTCAAAAAAACCGACCGAAATCGGTCATTTATTTCAGTCAGTTATTTTAAAAAATAGACCGATTTCGGTCGATAATTTTATATTTTTAATAAAATCGATCGAAATCGGTCGGTTATCTTCGCGCGAAAATACAATTAAAGAGTACAAATAAAATAAAAGATAGTCTTAAACCAAAATGTACCAATAGTCTAGTGGTAGAATAGTATCCTCCCACAGTACATGCCCCGGTTCGATTCCCAGATGGCGCATTTGTTAATTGCATAAATTTTTTCGGAAGATTTTTTTCTTTTTTGGTCGCTTGTGAAGTTTTATTGACCGATCGAAATCGATTAGAAATTGCGATCGACTTCGATCACTATTTATTACCGACTAGCCTAATTTTGACGAATTAAAATCGGTCAAAAATCGATCAGATTTTTCAGTTTTCCGACCAATTTCGATCGATATTTCTGGACGGTTTTAGGCAGTTTTCTAGTAGTGACTCCTCTCTTCAAAGTTTACTATCTAATTTCAATTTGTGATTAAGATTGTAAAATCTAACCGCATTTTTCTTATTTGTTAATCGATTTATTATTTGAATTTTTTTTAATGATTTGGTTGTATTTCTTATGCTAATTCAATAAGTGTCTACAAGTGCCAGACTTTGACATAATGAAGTCAAATAGTTGTAGAAAAGTTAATCAGATTTCCTACCCAATTTAGATTTATTCCCAAATTAAGTAGGCCACTTAAATTGTGATAGATGTAGAATTTTGTTTTCTTTGAAAGAATTACATTTGTACTTATTTGCTTTAAAATGCTTGATTTTCAATTTCGTGGAGATGGAAAATTTTCAGTCCCCTAATTCCTACAAACTTCTTTAGATATAAAAATCAATATATGTATGGTACACCTTTTTTAAAAGAAAATTATTACATAGGAGTACGGGATGGGAAAATGGGGAGGAAATTACAAAGTGAGGAAATCTAACCATCACCAAGGTGAAAATTCATATAATCAACCAATTAAACTACTAAGATTTTCGATGTATGATGCACTCAAAATGTTTAAAATAGTTCTTTTATTTTTATTTTATTTATTTATTTATTTATTTATTTATTTATTTATTTATCTATTTGCAATACAACGCCGCAGAGAACTTATGAGAATGGGATGCCTCTTCACCACTTACTCAAGGAGAATATATGTAGAACTGATATCTAGAAAGGAAAGCAGGTTTACCTCAATTTATAGCGAGCGTCTACTCATCACATGTTAACCCGCACTATCGATTGTGTACCGTCTGTGCATTATACACCTAACAAAGTTATTACTCTCCTAATCGGATAACAATTAAATTTGTAAGTGATTTTAATGATACGCGGATTAAGTTGATACAAAACGATAGATTAAGTTACTATTGAATAAACAAAGATAAAATAAATTCAAACCACACGAGTTGGATAGTTTCGGCCTTAGTGAAGTAGTCACTCGAGCCGGGCTAACCGCGGCCGATACAGATGAAGAAGAACAATAGCTAAAGACAGAAAAAATAATAATATATTGCTTTTGAGTGCGTGTTACAATGTCCTTCATGAATTATCAGACCCCCTTTATATAGTAGGGGAGTCCTACTTTAGGTACAACTCTATAAGAAATAAAAAATCTTCTGATTCACTCATTGCCAGTTCCTTATCGATATGTGCCGAGATCCCCGCCGTGATATTCGGCCGATCACGGATATTTCGGCTTTCTGTTGGCTATGCTGGATTGTCTGACAATGTTCTTCGAAATCGTTCGAGGCTAGGATCGATTCCGGGACCATGGCCTCTATATTCTCGAGGCCGGGCGTTATGCCCTTGGGTTCTGGTCCGATGGGACTTTGACTCGATTGCGGTCCCTTGCCGCCATGTCTCGAGTCTGGCTTATTTTGTCAGAGGCCGGGATGTACCGTGAGCTCGATTTCACCCGTATATAGATAGTCTCCTCGTTTTTCGGAGAGTAAATAACAAGAAACGACATGAGCTTCTGATTCTTACTTTGACACATCGTGACAGAAACGACAAAACATCTAAAACGTCTCGTCAGTCAAGTCATAATGGCATTAAATGCATGTCAGCCACCGGTCGGCCGTCCCGGGATGTGAAACGCCGATGAACTACTATAAATACTCCCTCATTTGTTCATTTTTACTTTACATCAAACCTTCTACCCTCGTACCTTCGGGATTTCAACACTCTTTAGCACTTTTAGCCCGGTTATTTGAGGTCCTTCGCAAGAATTTTTACCCATCTTCTTCTCAAGCCAACAAGTCTAATCCTTTAATTTCCTTTCTTTCTTCACCTTTCTCAGATTTTCCTCCATCTTTATTTTCTAAAAGAATGGCAAAGACTTCCAAAACCGTTCCCTAGAAAGAAGTTCCTTCCACTTCGCGGCCGGATACTGAGACAGAAGAGACCGCTCTGCGCGCGGCCGTCAATGAACCAGTACCCGAACCCCCTTTAAAAATATTCATCCCCGGGGGATGCTCGGTCAACGTCGATTTCAAGGTTGAAAAGCCTTCTTCCGTACATGGTCAGTGTGAGGAGGTCTCGAGATGCATCTGCTCGATTACCGAAAAGGTCCTCCCTACAGTCCGAAAAGACTGCAATCGGGCCGATAAAGACATAGTAGTCCCCGACCCCGAAGAGTCCATTACCACCTATGTAGAGGGATATTTAAGTTTTTACACTTATCCCTTTACATTGGGCTTGGTAGACCCGGTCATTTTGGATTTCTGCAAGAGGTACAACGTGTGCTTAGGCCAGATTCATCCATCACTCTGGGGGATCGTGATCCTCCTCTGATTTTTTGCTAACAAAATCGATGGGTTCTCGTTCACCATTGATCATCTACTCCGATTATACAGTCCCCGAATCTTCCGGGGGGGACTGATAAAGCTTGTGCGTCGGGCCAGTAAAGCCCCGTTCTCAAGTATTGATGAGGACCGGGATCGAGGCTGGCAAGGTCGTTTTGTCCGAGTGAGGACTTCGTACTTGATCTCGGCTAAGTGTAGGCCATTTCCCGAAAAGTGGAATACGTCACGTTAGTAGAACTTACTTTCCAATAATGATTTTATACTTACTTCTCCTTTCCTTATCAATGCTTTATAGTGGTGCAGTCGTCGCTCGTGTCACAAATGTTGTCCCTCGACTCAAGGAGTGGGTCGAGGGTATCGTTTCACAGATGCCCTACTCCGAGCGCTCGTGGCGCAAACTCTCAAAGGGTCGTTGGGAGGTCCTTTCCCATGGTGAGACTTCTTTCCCGAGTAGGTTTTATTAGGATTCTCCTTTTAACATTAAGCCTTTACTCCCTTTACTTCTTTTTGCAGGCTTATCTAAGGATGTCGAGCTTAGGCCTCCAGTCAGTGGTGAGGACTTACCTGCCGAGTCCCCTGCTCCGAGGTAGGCCGACGAGAGGAAAAGGAAGAGGGTTCTGAGTTCCCCGAGCTCGGAGAAAAAGAAAATAAGGAGAAGGCTGGTGCGCAAGTCAAAAGAAAACACCAGCTCCCGAGCACCAGCTTCGGATTTGCTCTACCGGCTGAGGGACGAATACGAGGGAGTAGAACCTTTTGTTCTAGTGGCACGCGAGCCGTCGCAGCTCGAAGAGCAGGGGGCCTTGAACCAGAGATTTGTGAGGCCGATCTGCATCAAGCCATGGAGGACGATGAGGAGACCGGGGCCGAGGTTTCCCGGGATGAGGGCAGTGCCTCGAAGAAGGAACTCAGCATAATAGACATCACCGAGTCACCCTCATTTACCGAGTCCATGTACAATGAGGCCCAAGTAGTGAAAGAGTGCCCTAATGAAGGGGACCACGGAGCGGACGACCCCCTCCGCTGCTTTTTTGATTGCGTGGATTCCACCGCCATGGAGAACGTCACCAGATTAGGTGACTTATAGGTACCGAGGAAAAGTCCGTCCTCGGGGGCAGGTTGGCCTAACTCGAGCCCGAAACTGATCAACCAGTTCCCTGCCCCGAGTGTGGATCCTGATCGGAAGTGGTCCATTATCATCACCATTCTGGAGAATGCCCGAGTTCTTTCCGCCCCCGTAGGGGTAGCCAGTTTCCTCCGGTGCTTGATGACCGAAGAAGACCATGCCAAAATGAACGAGGTAGATGCACCCTGCCTGTTCAACGAAGCACAACAGGCGCTGAACTGGGTAACTCTAGACAACTCCTCATGATTTCAATTTCTCCTTTGATACTTGAACTAATTCATTGATAATCTTAACATTTTTTTTCGTATTTGTAGGCCTCAGTACTCCACCACGAAACTTTCCTCCGGTATCGGGATGAGTTGAACCAACTCGAAGCCGAAGTCAAAGAGCTTGCTAAGAAGAGAGAGATACGTACAAACTTCTCAGCGAGCAATGTGAAGGAGAGGCTAAGAGCCTTCGAGCTGAGTTGGAAGCGGCTCGAAAAGAACACGTCGACCTGGTTGAACAGGTAAAAATCTTTGAACTTAGTGACGATGAGCTATACATGGTGACTAATGGTCGAAGCCCGCAGGTCCAACAGATGATTGATCGGATCGACCAACTCCGAGCCGAGATGGATGCAATCAAGGTCGAGGCCGAAGAGTGGAGAGGTAGGATGGACCGCCTGGCCTCGGAAAAGGAGACTGCCCTGGCACAGTAGACCTCGGCGGAGGCCTAACTTCAAGCGACGAGGGAGAAGGCTGAGGCACGGTCCCAAAATATTGAGGAGCTCTAGTCTCAGCTAAGCTCGGTTGTTGCCGATCGAGAGTCCCTTGCCAAGGAGCTTAAAGAGGCCAAGTCGGTAGTTGAACTAACCAAAGCTGATGCCGATGAGATGGTGTCCAGTATAAAGCCGATGCCAAGGCATCCCAGGACCACCTGAAAGATATTGTCAAATACGTGAAGTGGCAGTCCCGAAGGGAGGCCCTCGAGGAAGTTCATGCTCGGGGTTTTGATTTGTCGGCCGAGGTCGAAAGTGCTAAGAGGTTCGAGGCCGAGGCCAAGAAGTTGGCGTACCCCGAAGAAGACTCCGAGGATTCAGGCGGATCCGGGAACGGAGAAGACTCTGATGGTCCCGGTGATGAGACGGGCTCCGGTGGAGACCAAGTCGTTTAAGTGCCTTGTAGATTTTTCCTTGTTTTTGTACCTTTGTACTTTTTTGTTGAGTCTGTTTGGCCTTTGTAAAGATATATATACATATATATATATATATATATATATATATATATAAGGCTCTTTTTCCCTTTGACAGTTTTTAAGCTTGTTTCATTTCGCTCTTTTCTTTATAATTGTAACGATATCGAATGCCTTAGCACGTAATAATTAGGTCTTGTTCGGAGGTTAGAACAGTCCTTGCTCTCGATATTATTTTTCTTAAGACTCGTTGGGGGCTTTGTATGACCGAAAGCTTTTCCCAAAGTACTTAGAATATTTTAGATTATAATTTGCCGAGGGTAACCTTTTGAACCAGTTTAGAAATTTTGAAGGCCTTGTGTTTTGGTTACGGGTCTCGGACGTCTCCAAGCCGTTCTAGGGCGGCCGTAACCTTTCTAGTTAGGGTGTTTCCCAGTGGGCTTGTTACCCCGAGTCGCCCAGTCTTAACCGAGACAACCGTCCCCAAATGGGGATAGTCTTAACCGAGTGAGGTGGCCCTTGGGCTCGATGTCTTTAGGGGATCAAATGTAAGAAAGAAAAATCTTCAAGGGACAAAATATTTATCCGCAAGGTAGAAACTTCCTTTCATTTTTGTGCGTAATATACAAAGTAACACATGTTCAAGCTTTGTGTCCGGGCTCGGGCGGTCTATGTGGGCACGGTTCATTTGACCGTTTGGACCTTACAGTAAATCCTATCGATCGAGCCTAGACTATTCGAGCACAAAGTTGCTTTCCTTGCCAAAATTATTATCCGAGGGTGATGCCCCCCAATGTTCGAGGCCGATCATAGAGAAGACTTGGATACTGTTGACGTGATCCTTGACATTGGTTCAAAACCGGTCTTTGATTCTAAGTTAGAATGATCCCATTTTGCCTCGTTACAAACCTTGCCGGAAAACCTATTTGGGACAAAACCGGTTCAAGGTAAAAAGAGTGCAACACGTGCTTTCAGGCCTAAAAATTGTATCGTTCTTTGACGGTGTGTTAGTCCAAAATGTAAATAAATAAAAGAAGTAAACGAGGTCGTACCTTAGCAGTAATATTGTGTCAAGTGAGTTATGTTCTAGTAGTTCGGCATTCGCTCACGTTCATTGCTCCGAGTTTGTACGACCCTTTTTCGGTGATCTCGATAGTTTGGTACGGACCTTCCCAGTTCGGCCCCAGCTTCCCTTCGTTCGGGTTCTGGGTGTTTAATGTGACCTTCCTTAACACTAAGTCCCAGATATTGAAGTGTCGAAGGTTGGCTCTTCGATTGTAATACCTCTCGATCCATTATTTTTTGGCGGCCAGCCAGACGAGGGCGGCTTCGCGCCTTTCATATAACAGATCCAAGCTCGTATTCATAGTCTCGTTGTTTGATTCTTCGGTTGCATATCAGAACCTGAGACTCAGTTTCCGACTTCGATTGGTATTAGAGCTTCGGAGCCGTAAACCAATGAGAGCGGGGTGGCCCCGGTACTGGACTTCGAGGTCGTACGGTATGCCCATAAAAATTTAGGCAAGATTTCTTTCCATTTTCCTTTGGCGTCAGTCAATTTCTTTCTTAGATTTTTGGAGTATGGTTTTGTTTGTGAACTCCGCTTGCCCATTCCCACTAGGGTGATAGGGTATTGACAGGATTCTTTTAATCTTATGATCTTTGAGAAACTTGCTTACTTTGCTGCCGATGAACTGCTTCCCATTGTCACACACGATCTCGGCTAGCATTCTGAACCGACATATTATGTGGTCCCGGATGAAATCAATGACTTCCTTCTCCCTGACTTTCTCAAACGCCTGGGCATCCACCCATTTAGAAAAATAGTCAGTCATAAACAATATAAATTGAGCATTACCGGGTGCCCATGGAAGGGGGTCGACGATATCCATCCCCATTTCATGAACATCCAGGGTGACAAGACCGAATGTAGCAGCTCCCCGAACTGATGAATCATCGGAGCATCCCTTTGACATCCGTCGCACTTTCGTACGAACTCCTTCGTGTCTTTTTCCATGTCCATCCAATAGTAGCCGGCTCTCATTATTTTCTAAACTAATGATTTGGCTCTCGAATGATTTCCGCAGGTACCTTCGTGGATTTCCCTCAGAACATACTTGGTGTCTCCTAGTCCTAGACATATTGCGAGTGGGACATCGAACGTTCTCCAGAATAGTGTACCGTCTTCAGACAGGCGAACCGGGCCACCTTCGTACGTAGAGTCCTCGATTCCTTAGGGTTCCGAGGGCAATTTTTTGGTCTTCAGATATTCTATATACTTGTTTCTCCAGTCCCAAGTTAGGCTTGTTGAGTTTATATCGGCGTGACCTTCTTCCACTATCGATCTCATGAGTTGTACGACCGCCCCGAGTTGAACTCGTCGTCATCGACCGACGATCCCAAGTTAGCAAGGGCATCAGCCTCGCTGTTTTGATCCCGAGGCACATGTTGTAGAGTCCAATTCTTGAACCGATGTAACGTTACCTGCAGTTTATCCAGGTATCTTTGCATACGTTCCTCTCTAACTTTGAACGTCCCATTAACTTGGTTCACCACAAGGAGGGAGTCGCACTTAGCTTCGATCATCTCTGCCCCCAAGTCTTTGGCCAATTCGAGACCTACAATCATGGCCTCATACTCGGCCTTATTGTTAGTAAATTTTACAATGCTAATAGATTGGCTAACTACATTACATGTGGGTGGCTTCAATAAAATTCCAAGTACCGAACCCTTTGCGTTCGAGGCGTCTTCCGTAAAGAGGGTCCAAATTCCCGAAGAAGTCCCCAAATTTAACAACAACTCTCTTTCGCCCTCGGGTATTAGGGCCAGCGTAAAGTCGGCTACAAAGTCTGCCAAAATTTGAGATTTAATGGCGGTCCGAGGCCGATATTCGATATCGTACCCGCTGATCTCTACGGCCAATTTGGCCAATCGTCCCGAGAGCTCAGGTTTATGCATTACATTCCTTAATGGGTAAGTGGTTACGATACATATGGGGTGACATTGAAAGTACGGTTTCAGATTCCTAGAGGCGCTTAGCAGAACGAGAGCCAATTTTTCTAGGTGAGGGTATCTAGTTTCGGCCTCATCCAAAGTCCTGCTAACGTAGTAAATTAGAAATTGCGTACCTTTCTCTTCCCGGACTAGGACTGCACTTACCGCTATCTCCGATACTGCCAAGTACAGGAATAGATATTCGTCTGTCTTCGGTATGTGAAGCAGTGGTGGGCTCAATAGATATCGCTTGAGCTCCTCCAAGGCTCGTTGGCAATCCGGGGTCCATGAGAAGTTACTCTTTTTCTTCAATAGTGAGAAGAACCGGTAGCTCTCGTCGGATGACCTTGAAATAAATTGTCCCAAGGCGGTTATGCGTCTGGTTAACCTTTGTACGGCTTTTATGTTGTCCACAACGATGATATCTTCTCTGGCCTTGATCTTATCGGGGTTGATCTCAATTCCCCAATTGGATACCATGAATCCGAGGAATTTATCGGACCCGACTCCGAATGCACATTTTTTCGGGTTCAGCTTCATATTGTATTTCTTCAATATGCCGAAGGTTTCCTGCAAATGTTTCAAATGGTCCTCTTCTCGCAAGGACTTAACCAACATATCGTCAATATAAACCTCCATTGATTTTCCTATTTGTTCTTTGAACATCTGATTTACTAGGCATTGGTAAGTGACGTTGGCGTTTTTTAGTCCGAATGGCATCACGTTATAGCAGTAGGTGTCGTATTTGGTGATGAATGAAGTTTTTTCCTGATCACCCGGGTCCATCCGAATTTGGTTGTACCCGGAATAAGTGTCGAGAAAACTGAGGATCTCGTGGGCGGTCGTTCCATCGATCATGCGATCGATGTTAGGCAAAGGAAAAGAGTCCTTGGGACACGCTTTATTCAAGTCTTTATAGTCCACATACATTCTTAATTTGTTCCCTTTTTTAGGGACTACCATTACGTTTGCTAACCAGTCCGGGTATTTAACCTCACGGATGGACCCTATTTTAAAGAGTTTAGATACCTTGTCCTTGATGAAAGCATGTTTGACCTCAGACTGGGGTCTCCTCTTCTGCTTGACCGGGTGGAACTTTGGATCCAGGCTTAGCCTGTGAGTGGTTATTTCCGGCGGGATTCCTGTCATATCAAGGTGGGATCAAGTGAAACAATCTTCGTTAGCTATAAGAAATTGAATGAGTTTTTTCCTAAGCTCGGGATTCAACCCCGTGCCCAGGTATACCTTTCGATCGGGCAAGTGTTCGATCAGTACGACTTCCTCCAGTTCCTCGACTGTTGATTTGGTAGCATCAGAATCGTCGGGAGCTATGAAAGACCCGGGAACCCCGTAGTCATCGTCCTCACACATCTCCTATTTCTCCGGTTGGGACGGACTCGGGGTCAGTAGTTGCTATTTGGTTTCTCCCTCGGTGACCGGACCCAGCTCCTCCGGAGTCGAAAAAGTGGATATCGGGACCACCTCGTCGACCGCGAATATCTCTTTTGCGGCCGATTGTTCTCCGTAAACTATTTTTATTCCTCCCGGCGCTGGGAACTTCAACACCTGGTGCAGAGTCAAGGGTACCACCCTCATGTTGTAAATCCACGGTTTTCCGAACAAAGCATTGTACCTCATGACCCCTTCGATCACATAGAACTTTGTTTTCTGAACGGTCCCGGCGGTGTTCACCAGTAATGTTATCTCTCTTTTAGTGATCTCACATGCCATGTTGAACCCGTTTAGGACTCGAACCGCATGCACGATCTGATCTTGTAGGCCGAGCTGTTCCACGACCCTCGATCTAATGATGTTGGCCAAGCTACCTGGATCAATTAACACAAGCTTAACTCGAGATTTATTCATAAGTAATAATATTACCAGTGCATCATTGTGGGGCTGCACGATCCCCTCAGCATCTTTGTCGTTTGAGGACAAGGTTCCTTCCGGCATGTAATCCCGGGTCCATTTTTCCCTTGTGATGGATAATTTGGTGCGCTTCAGCATCGGCCCCTAGGGAACGTCGACCCCACCGATGATCATGTTAATGACGTGCTGAAGTTCCTCCTGCTCGATCTGTTTACTAGAATCTCTGTTCCTGAAGTGGTTCTTGGCTCGATCGCTCAGGAACTCTCGGAGATGTCCGTTGTTGAATAGTCGGGCTACTTCCTCTCTTAATTGTCGGCAATCTTCTATTCTGTGGCCGTGAGTGCCATAATATTTGCACATTAGGTTAGGATACCTTTGGGCTGGATTGGACTACAGAGGTCGAGGCCATTTGGTACCTTTGATGCGTCCAATGGCGGATACGATGGCAGCGACGTTGATGTTAAAGTTGTACTCCGATAGCCTTGGTGCCTCCTTATGCCCGATGGGCCTGTCGAAACTATTTTTGCTCAAGAGTCCCCGATTTCTTTGACCGATCACTCCTTCTTTCACTTTTCATGGGGTTTCGTCCAGATCCGCTACCTCTTCGGTCTCCATTGTATGGCAGATATCGATCCTTGTTCGACGGCTCTGACGGGGTAAACCGACCGGGAAGGGCCCCCGAGTTGATCATCTTCGACCTTGATTTTTGATTGATACCGATTATGCATGTTGGCCTAAGTGACAGCTGGGTACTCCACCAAATTTTGTTTCAACTTCTATGAAGCCAACGAGCTTCGAGCATTGAGTCCCTGGGTGAAGGCTTGAACGACCCAATCGTCCGCGACCGGAGGAAAAGTCCATCCGTTCCATTTGAAACCAGGACACGAATTCCCTGAGCATCTCATTATCCCTCTGCTTCACTTTGAAAAGGTCTGACTTCCTGGTCTCGACCTTGATAGCCCCGGCGTGTGCTTTTACGAAGGAATCTGCAAGCATAGCAAATGAGTCAATAGAATTAGGAGGTAGGTTGTGATACCATACCATAGCTCCCTTGGACAGAGTTTTCCCGAACTACGACAGACTCGATCTCATCATCTTCCAAGTAGTTCCCTACGATGGCGCATGTGTAGGAAGTTACATGCTCATTTGGGTTGGTCGTTCCGTTTTACTTAGGAATATCGGGCATGCGGAACTTCTTTGGGATCGGCGTTGGGGCTGTGCTCGGAGGAAAATGTTTTTGAACAAACTTCTTGGAATCCAGGACCTTCAATATCGGTGCTCCTGGGATTTGGTCGATCCTGGAATTGTAGGTTTTCACCTTTTTGTCATTGGCTTCAATTTTCTTCTCCCCCGATTCTATCCCTTTTGTCAATTCCTCAAGCAATTTTATGATCTCAGGGTTGGTCCCCGATTCATTTTCCTTCGGCCTCTCCGTGATTGGTTCGTTTCTGCGGGTGACTTCCCGGGATGGCTCGGGCTCAACCCTGCTCAGCGCTTGACTTTGGTTCTGCAACTGCGCTATCGCTGCATGTTGAGACTGTAACATTTGGAAGATCACCCGCAAATTGATCCCATCGTTTTCACCGCTGTGTGTATTCTGGGCAATCGATCGGACTTCCCTGCGCATGTTGTTCTCAGGATCGGTAGGCAAATTTGTATTGATGGCCACATGCGAACTGGCGTCAATAGGGTCCGCGATTGGACTTCCGCCGAGATCGACATGGGGCACCTCGTTACCGGGTGCTACATTGTTGTTCTCGCCATGGTGGCTGGACTCTGCATCTATGTTTAGAGGGGCAGACTGGGGGTTTGACATTTCGACTTTGACCTGGAATCAAAGATACTTAAAGAACAAGTGTAAAATAAAGTGTGTTACGGGAATTTGTATCAAATTGCCGCTATTATCCTTAGCCCCACAGTGGACGCCAAACTGTTTACCCTCAGAATCGGATAACAATTAAATTTGTAAGTGATTTTAAGGATACGCGGATTAACTTGATACAAAGTGATAGATTAAGTTACTATTTAATAAAAAAGATAAAATAAATTCAAAACCACCCCCCCCCCCCGGATAGTTTCGGCCTTAGTGAAGTAGCCACTCTCGAGCCGGGCTCACTGCGACCGGTACAGATGAAAAAGAACAAGAGCTAAAGACAGAGAAAACAATAATATATTGCTTTTGAGTGTGTGTTACAATGTCCTTCATGAATTATCAGACCCCCTTTATATAGTAGGGGAGTCCTACTTTAGGTACAACTCTATAAAAGGTAAAAAATCTTCTGATTCAATCATTGCCGATTCCTTATCGATACGTGCCGAGATCCCCGCCGTGATATTCGGTCGGTCACGGATATTCCGGCTTTCTGTTGGCTATGCTGGATTGTCTGACAATGTTCTTCGAAGTCGTTCGAGGCTAGGATCGATTCCGAGACCATGGCCTCGATATTCTCGAGGGCGGGCGTCATGCCCCCGGGTTCTGGTCCAGTAGGACTTTGGCTGATTTCGGTCTCTTGCTTCCATGTCTCGAGCCTGTCTTATTTTGTCGGAGGCCCGTGATGTACCATGAACTCGATTTCACCCGTATACACAAAGAAGACTTCAACTTTTAGAGTAATGAATTAAAATATGTGATACCCTCCAACGTATATTAAGTATTAGAGCGATCGAGTTGCAAATTCATCCCACACCTTCGATATAGAAATCTATCTCTTCGAGACTTCTCCTCTTTCGTTTTCCCTTTTTGTATTCAATAGTCTACTTAATTATCTCAAGAAAAAAATTTAGAAAAATAGAAAGAAGACAAAAGGCATAATAGAAACTAAGTAGCATTAGAGCGACTCGTCCGACTAGGAAAAAATCTTCCTTACGTAAGGTTAATTCGGATGATATAAAATGTCGGCAACGTAGAATAGGTGTGCATGCACTCCAAATCGTTATTTAAAGTGTTACATATACTGCAACTACATGTACTTCGTTTTGAGTATCATCTTTCTACTTCAAACAACATTCGATGTTGGTGTTACCAATGATCTTTAATTTGCTTTCTCAATCAAAAGTGGAAACTATCGTACTGAACGATTTGATCATTCAATTGTTTGTCATTTCTTAAGGAAAATCTAAAATTTAAAATTTAAGCATGGAGTTATCATTCCGTCATTCAATATGCTTCTGTTAAGTAATTTCATACCCTCTCTTTTTCTTCTCCGCGAAGAGTGCGAACCACAACTCACATATTAAGTTATAGTAATGAGAGCTTTTACTTCTCAGATCGGCAAGTACTCTTCTCAAACAGTGATAAGGAAGCATAAAATGCACAAGTTAAAAGTCTATCATGGAAGCGAAAAAACAAAATTATTGTTCCGCATAAGGGATTCCTACCATCTCCTTCCCGCTGCGTTAAATAACCTGGCCCACGATTTATGCCCGAAATTTAGCAATCAAAAGGCGAATACTTTTTTGTAACGACAAGATGCATGTCCTGGCCAACTTATTCCATCAGATAAGTACTACCTCACAGTAACATAAGTACCTCATAGCTCTACTCGAAAGGTGAATAAATATAGGATGAGAACATAATGCCTTATTTTCTCTACATCGAGATAATTGGAGTAGTACTATTCAAAAAACTTAACAAACTAAAATATTTTAGGGTGTCACAGTTTACACTTCAGGTATTGAGAATGTAATATGCATGTGTTTGGCTAGCTAGGTAGTGAATGAAAACCAAGAATGATCGAGTCGCAAAACCAATTGAATCATATTTAAACGATCGTAATACCTACAGATGTAAGCCTTAGCTTTTCAAAGTTCTAGAATGTGCGTTGCGGACAGACATGAATTGAGAAAAAAGTGAGCTATAAAACGGATCATTATATTGTTGATCAAACTCAAATTCCAGCAACAGATTAAAAGAAAGAACTTATATACAGATAAAACGACCAAAGCAGAATAAAAGAATAAACTAACTTGATACAATTGTTGTCTGATCAATTTCTTGAACCAACTTTACGTCGTCCAAATTTGCATATGCCTTCTAGATTGGCTTTTAATTCATGTAGCATACTATAACATGTCATCACTAAACTAATTTTTAAATCAATAACACTTGCAATTCAAATTAACTTCAAATATTTTGATTTTATTTGCCAGAACGTTTATTCAAACTGCAAGCTTAAGAATATACTAGAACACACGAGAATTTCCCCCATTGACTCCCCCCAGCCCACACCACCCCTCCCCCCAAACCCCGATCTACCCAAAGAAACAAAAGCACAGATGAACTTTCAGTTAGTTAAAGCCTAAAGGATAATAACCCTATATACTACACCAAAAATATCTACAATAAAAGTACTTGTCAACATTTATTAATATTGTTAGATATACACAAAATATTTTACATCTCTTTTTCCGAACTTTTTTTTTTAGGGGAGGGGGCAAATATACGTATTTAGATACTGAATTTAAACTTACGATGCTTATTCTTAAGGATCAAAGGTTTTGTAACCTGATAAAGAGCGGAGATGGATCGAAACTTCCTTTTCTTAGGGGGAAAACCTTTATCAGCTTCGTCGAAAGTCTCTTCCATATTGACGGCTGTTGATGATACCTCCGCCGTGTCACCAACGCTTTCTTCTTCGACGTGCTCCTTTTCTGCGATCACTACTCTCCAACTGTCGCCGGCGGTATGATCAATGTCACGGGCGCTGCTATCGGAATCGCCGCTGAGCTGAATAAGCTGCAAGGCCGCGTTCATCTCCGGCTCCGTCAGCTTCTCCGGTTCGGTTTGGATTCCTCTATTTTTCACCGTTGATATTGCTGATTTCTTCATTTATTTATGGAGATGGAGATATTGTTATAGTCGGTGTTTGGTTTGCGGGAAAGGGGAAAGAATTTTGTTTTGGGGGTATTTGTATTCCTCAGGTGGGTAATCTAGATGGAATGACGAAAATATCTTTGAATCTCTCTTTTTAATTTTAATAAAATTCTTGTTTAACTGAACCTTTTTTTTTTTTTTTTGGTTTAAAGTTTAACTGATTAAGTAATCGCTAGTTTCAGAGATTTTTTTAGGGACAAGGTTGTAATTTACGCAATTCCTTTGGTCATCTCGTCATACCTTTTGCTCTACGTAAACCCATTTAAGTTTTATACCATAAGCTATTTGAACTAAACGTCACAACTCTATATTCACGCAACTCATGAGTCTAAATCAAGTATAAGGCCGGGTCAATGGATCTGGTGGCTTAGTACGAAATCATATTGAGAGGTCCTTAAATTTATCTTATAAAATATTTATACTAATAATAAAATTTATTTTTTAAACAATAAATTAATTATTTAAAATAAAAATAAGCGAATTTCAAAAACAAAAAAAAAGGAAGAAGAGCACAAAAATAAAGTGGTGGACTATCGGATGCTTAGGTCCATAAATTTTGATTTGGCTATCATCACAAACAAGAAAAAAAAATAAACGTACATAACGTAATAACTTAAGTTTTGAGTATTAACGGTGTCAAAAATATTTACCCCTTATGATCAATTTAAACGATAACTGTAGTTTATTCTATTAAGTAGCACTTATTGGTGAATATCTAAAATAAATTATAAATAACCGAATATAATATGTCGAATTATACTAAAAGAAAATCGGATCATGAATACTTTTGTATTCATGCAGTTTGAGAGAATATTGTAAAAGAAATTCATTATGTTGCCGATATATATATAATTTAATTCCTATATAAAAAGAATAAAATTAAAATTGAAGACCGAAGCAAATATACTAATTAATTAGTAAAGAAAATTATCAAAATTTATGAATTTATTGATATAAAATAACTTCAATCAAATAACAAAAAAGAATATACTGTAACACTTTTCTTTATACTGATTATTTATATAATTTATATAATATATAGTAATAATAATAAGAATTAAAAATAAATTTGGGGCCTTCAAATTTTGGGGGTCTAAGGCGATGGCTTACTGCCTGATAATCGGCTTAATGTATGCATATTTTGATATATACCGCCTCACATTTTGCTCATGTCTCGACGATTTGAGATGTTTAATATGATTATTTGTGCTAAATTTAGGTATTTCTATGTGTAGGGATTATTCGGACACAATTTGGGGTGAAATGGCGCGAATTGGAGTGAAATCGGGACAAAAAGGCAAAAAGTGAAATTTGAGGGCCACAACCAGCGTGGGCACTGGCTGTGGCGCAATTTACAGCAGCCAAAATATTTGAGCGCCAGGGTCAGCGCCCCACGCTGACCTGGACGCTCAAGACGGAAAAAGTGTCCTTTTTCGACTAGAACTCGGTTATTTCGACCCCTAGACGCCCCCAACTCATATAAAAGCCAACCTAAACCTATTTTAAAAGTAAGAGGATGTTTTGAGAGAAAAAACACAAGCACAAAGCCGCCGTGGAGGCCGAAATTCATCAAGTTCCATCTTTCTCTCACCAAACTTAGTAATTTTTATATTTCTTTGTATGATTTGTTGTTTGGCTACCATGTCTATGTGGAGCTAAACTTCAAGTTCTAGGGTTGTGGTTCTTTCATGACTATTGTTATTCGGATATTGATTTTGCCTTCTTGATTTATCATATTGATTTATTTATTCAATCTTGCGCTTAATTATTTAATTGCTTGATCACCAATTGAATACTATCTACGAATCTAGAGTTGAACTCGAAAGTGGGAATTCTAGATTGCATATAGGATTGAGTAGAGCAAGTTCTTGAACTCGGGCATCAGGGAACGGATTCGTGGTTAGGATAGACATATACCTAATTGCCTTGCTTGGTTGATTTACAGCAATTATAAATGCGTTCTTGTTGATTCTAACTCCATAGACATATAGGCGTTAGGTTAGCTTGAATAGGCGAGTAAGAACTCGACATATTCTTATGAGCAATATTAACCTTGTGAACCAATAAGCTAGATAAATTAGTCGGTCAATTCAATTGAAGAATACAATAGGATTGTTAGATAGCCCATAACCCTAGATCCTTTTCATTACGTTGATATCATAAAAATCTGCTCTTTCTCTGTTCAAAGTTCATTATTTATATTTTTTTATTTAATTAGTTTAGAATCAAATATTTTTAGGTTTAATTCTTGTTTAGATAATTAGGATAGTCTAATTTAGTTAATAGTTAATCACAAGTCCTCGTGGGTTCGACATCCGACTTTTAGTCACTTTATTACTTGACGACCGCGTATACTTGCGTGTGCGTTTGGCTGCAACACTGCCCAAGCCTTTAGAGCTGCCCCAGTCCAGATCACCTAGGATGACTATATGTTAACTTGCCCGCAGGCCGCAACTCGACTAACTATTCCAATGATGTCTGCTACCTTTTATCTGTACAGAAATCAAGTAAATTCATCCGTCGAGAAGGAATCACATATTGAATATATATCCTCTTATATGTGGTCTCTTATTAGATTCATTTATTTCATTGATCATTAAGTCACATTCTTCAACGGAGATATTAGTTTTTTACTTGAATAACTTGATAACTTTAGAAGCCTCAGAATCTAAGTTAGGCTTCTGCCGATTAAAAACGGAAACGGTATGTTTTTTTTCCTTTTCGTTATGAGCAGGCAGTGGCTGGTCCATAAATAGCTAGAAGGGGAAATGGGAGAATTTTATGTGGAAGTGAAACTTCGAACTTAAGTGATTTATGATGATAATTTAAACATCAAACTGTTCCCAACACAAGGGTATTCTTATTTTTATTTTTTTGGTAATAACTGTGAATATAGTACCATAAACCCACAAAATTAATACACCTAAAGAGCCCTTGAAATATTTAACCACCTTGCAGGAAGGGTGTTAATATATTCCAATCCTCTGATAGAACATTAAAAAAAAAAAAAAAGGCAGTCCGGTGCACTAAGCTCCCGCTACGCGCGGAGTCTGGGGAAGAGACGGACCACAAGGGTCTATCGTACGCAGCCTTACCCTGTATTTCTGCAAGAGGTTGTTTTCGGCTCGAACCCGTGATCTCCTCCTGGTCACATGACAGAAACTTTAAACATACTAATCACAAAAACTTTTGAATAAAAAAACTACTTTTGTGGGCTCTCTTTGAACATTTCATGTGGCGTATCCTCTCTTTTATTTCCTGTTTAATCTGTGTTACCACAATCTCTCTATGTACAATTGCATCCTTGAATTGTGTCAGATTCCTTGCTCTCCAAGTGTGGTAAATCATAGCTCCCCAAATGGCAGTTATAACTTCCTTCTTCTTTTAAACTATAACAGGCTTTGATTGATCCATGTCTTGTGAGAATAGATGGAGTACTTGAGTTTCTTCCTTTGCCTCATCACATAGACAACATAGATTGGTATCTGGAATCTTGCTAATCTTTCCTTTATCAGTAGTTTATCTGTTGGCCAGCCATATTATAATTCTGTGCCTTGGTAGCATTATGGAGTTCCAAATCAAATCTGCTACCTCAAGCTTCTGCAGTCCTCCCAGCATTGCATTGTAGCTACTGGTAACAGAATATCTTCCATTAGGTTCAAGCAATAAGTTCCATAGTTATACCAAGCTAACATATCTATATTGATTGAATTCAGAGGTAAAAGGAAAGTGGCACTAACCTCCTGGGAAAAGCTGTGTACACCTAAGAAATATGGTGGTTTAAATATGAAAAGTTGTAGAAAATGGAATGTTGCTTCAGTTGGTAAGTTGATCAGGCAGATCGGAAAAAAAGGGAGGACATACTATGGATCAGATGGGTTGGTGGTCTTTACATGAGAGGTGAAGAAAGCATTTGGAATCACAATCCACCGCTTGATTGCAGCTGGTACCGGAGGAAACTGAATTCCCCCCTGTTTATGTTCAACGGTTGTACCTTTGTGTCTTCTTCAACTCCTGCCACAAACATGTTGAATTTATCTTAATTAGCTACCTGTCCAGTGACCTCACTAAAATGATCGGCAAAAATTAGGCGTGTCAGTTTGGTAGCTTTACAAATAGGATGAAATTTGAAATCTGGTAGCTCACTCTTCTTTTTCAGATAAGTACTCCATCACTTAACACAAATAATAAAGGGGACATTGGATCCTCCCTGTCATAGTCGTCTTTTCCCTGCAAAGTACCCATGCCCTTCTCCATTCACCTTGACTGTAAATTTGGTGGATATAATGCTTGTCATCACCAGTTGAATAAAGTACAAACCCAAATACTTTTAATGCCTCCTCAATGAACTCCCATCTCACTCCATCACTAACACAAGCGTATCCTTACTACTTCAAAAGAATAATCGTTCAATCGCATCAACCTCCAATTAAGACTCATTTGATAATTACTACTATGTTTTTCCTGATGCTCGATACTTTCTTCACAAGGATAAAATATTGAGTAACAAGTTCCATCATTGGTTTTCCCCTGCCTGCTGGTCGTAGTTTTTGTGGGTAGCTAGTGGTAATAAAAGTTACTAAGAGCAACGCTGGCTGAAAATAATACTATCACAGCAAATGCCACTATAGCGACTGACTTCAACATACATCAAAGACAATGATGCATTCTGAGACTCGTGCATTGCGTCTCAGATGTACATATATAGCGACTGACTTCAATATACAGCGGTAACAAGATCCACAAATTGTACAGTAAACTTGTCATCACATCAGTGTACACTTGAAGGCAGATCAACTTTTTTTAATCTTAGCCTGTAGTGCATACGCATTATGCTCCCTTGAATCTCGATAGTGAATTAACCCTTTGCAAAGGAATTCACATTGCTTCAGGGATGAGCATAGCACAACTTCCTCTGCAACCCAGTCAATTCGTGTGTACCACCTGAACGGCTTGAATGTAGTTTGTCTTTGTTAGGCATTAATGAGATGTCTGTCCCTTGAACCTTGATGTCTATTAACCAATGGAATCCCATGGCTTCAGGGCTGAGGATAGTACACTTTCTTCCACCACCAAATCTTCCTTCCTCGACCCAACCTTCGTGTCTCCACCTGAAGGGTTTGAATATCGTGTCTGTTAGGCATTGATACAAGTACCGTATTGTATCGACATTAAAGGAGACCTAGAACACGAAGGCACATATCTTCAAAAGAAGAAAACGATAAAATAAATACAGTGAATAGTAAGGCATAAGAAACATCCATAAGACCAAAGAACAAAGAATTTTTTTTAAAAAAGGGGCCAAAGAACAAAAGAAATTCTCAATGTATTAATATATCCAAAAACCCACTGTAATTTCACAACCACACAAACTTTTGTATGGCAACTAATTAAGTCCATCAGCACCAGAAGACACTGCATTCAATAAGTGGGTAACATTATAGTAAGATTCAATTAAAACAGTAAACAGCACTAAAGGTTGTATGAGACTAATTCAATTTGTTTTTGTAAACTTCATGGAAACATTATTGATTGAGAATGATAAACGATCAGCAACATTAGCACTTGGGATAACCAGAAAGTTTTAATGTTATACCAGTTGGAACTAATTGTGTGAGATGTAGACAAATATCTTTTTATCAGGATTTTTTTTTTTTTTTTGCCTATATCTCACACTATTAATTTACTGGTCGAACATAAAAATTGTAGGCAAATATCCCGACTTAGATCTTCTAAAAGGACTAGTTCCAGTAGTAATTTCATATTTTTCGCCGGCAAGAACATTTGAATTGTGTTTTCACATGTAAAGAAAGTTCCTATCAAATATTTGTGGGGAAAAAAACAAAAAGTGGCTCTAGAAAGGTACTTACATAGCCGCAGCTTGTGAAGAAAGTATTCTGAAAACGGGTCAAATTTTGAAGATCTTGTATAAACCCAGTAAAGGGAACCTGAAAGAAACAGATATTGAATAAGAATTAAGTCAAGATGGCAAGTACTGCAGAACCCTGAGGTTCTCCAAATAAATGGAGGAAATATAGAATGATGCCAGCATGAAATGCAGGCAGCAACAACATTGAGATTCAGAAAAAAAAGGCCAACTATATTTGAATGCAAAATTGTCAACTGCAAACATTGTAGTAACGAAGCAAGCGAACTCTAATACCCAAAATACAGATAGGAAGAAAATTGGCAAGGTTGAGTAATACAGACACAAATATGCCGATAGTACATATTCCAGAAGGAGGATAACGACAAGAGTCCAACAGTGATATGAAGACATCAACTATTTCTATAAACAACAGAAAAGCAAAGAAAATGAAAATAATCACAGTTGACAAAGTTAGTGTATCCGTGTGCTCTAGATTTACATGCTTGAATTGAATACAGGATATCTGAGAGGTGGTAACTCACAAAAAGCTGAAAACTAAACATAAAATTTTTTGTTGATAAAGGTAATTTGTTAGCTGAAAAATAAACATAGTTTTTTAGAACTTTAATAAAGGTGTTAAGCTGAAAAATAAACATAAATTGAAGCCATTTTTTAGTTGATACATCACCAAACAAGATAGACATATATCAAAGAGAAGGTGGACTTATATTCCCTCTATCAACCTTAGATAATGGCTCCCCTATTGCTGTTGGTACTTTAGTCAAAAAAAGAGGAGATGGGCCTTTAAAATGTACTGGGAGCGACATATGAAAAGAGCATGTGAAAGGTGGGATAATAGATTCTACCAGTCATAAGCCTAAGGTTCCTATAATCTTACAATTCTACAGTTACTCAATATATTATTGGATCAGATCAATATAATCTGCTTGAGCTTTAACCCGGAGATGAAAGAGAGACTTCATTATCAATTTCTCGTGTTAAAGTGTAAAAGTTTGGTAACAAAATAAGTTCTATGCCCAACTGAAGTCATATGTAAGTACGCCCAAAATTAGCATCTCATTTCAATGATAAAATGGTAAATGATGAATAAAGAACTTAAGTACATTTGAACTCGATAAAGCTGGTAAATTTGAACTTAAACTACGAGTGATTTTAGAGAGCTGTTTTACAGATTTTGAAAGACCAGCTGAATGCTTACAGGATTGGAGTAAATCAAGATGATGATATAGTTGTAGTACTTCCAATTATTAATGAATTTTTGTCAGCAACGTCAATTGGTTCACCAGGTTATGAAGTACTCAAAAATTCGGCAGAAGCTTAAGCTTACCTAGCATCAAGGATGCCGACCAGAATAACCAAAGATGCCAACATGGGTTCAATGTGCAGGGAAACTCCTAGCAGCTGTTACCAAAAAGAGTGCACACAGTCAAACTGAGAAATAAAAGGACAAATTCAATACTCTCCAACTCATACTCTAGTTGAACCTCCCTAAAGAACTTGAAGATGCACAAAAAGACATGCTTTCTCAGCAGCTTTAAGAGACTACCAAACGAAGCCCTTTAATTTGAAAAAAGTGAGATAAAAATATTTAGACATATACTGGTCCTCACATCCTTTCACATCACTGATAATATTATAACAATAATGCATAAAGCTTGACAAAGACAAAAAGTAGTACAAACATTGCTCAGAATACTTAAAATAAATAAAGCATTGTTTTAAATGAAAAATACTTTTTCCTAGACGTCTTAGCAGCTAGCGCAAAGCTTACTCTTCCCACAATTCCCCAATTCAATTTCTTCTAAGTTCTAACTCGACAAACTCTACAATATTTCCCTCCAATTATCATACTATTCCACGGCACTGTAGCTGATTTCCGTAGGCAGTTTCCCATTATTTGAAAAAAAGAGGTACGAGTTTCATGTACAATCCTAAAGTTTCTGATAGTTACAGATATATCTCCAAAACTCCCGTCCTAGTGATGGAACCCTATCAGACTTTTTTATCACATAGCGGCAGTCATCACATGCTGACACTTGTCACAAGATTGACCAAGTAAACTTATGAGACGAAAGGTACGCAGGAGGCGCCTTCTTTTATTATTTTTCTTTTATTTATTTCTTTGGTCTGTTTTCTTTTCTCAAACGGAGGGAGCTTGGAGGATCATATAACCAGAAAAAATGTTAGAGGGAAATGTGATGCTTCTCACGCTAATTATGAATTCAGATTAGAAATGGTGAATAGGAAGCTTATGCAACGAACAATTTTTTTACATTAAAGGCTTAAGGAACTACAACTTTTAGAAATGCAGGTCTTATAAGTTTGTAAGCTAAAGGGTTCCTTCCTATTATTTTCCATAAACGACACACCTGAACTTACTACAAAGAAAAAATCTACCAGAGAAAAACAAAATGGAGGAGCTTCTCACCTTAAAGAAAGAATAATGATCATGTTGCTTGAGTTCTTGATAGAAACTGCTGAAGCAATCTTCCTTGAGTACTGAAGCACTTCAAAGGAACAAAGACCCGCATGTTCCTTCAGCAATGCTTAAGGAACCAAATAAATTTTTTAATTAAACAGCCACTGGGATATCCAATCTTGTCCTGAATGGTACAGATTGCTTTGAAGATAATAAATCCGATTTCAAGTCCTTTGGTGAAGTGAGCCTTACTTTATAAGCTTCCTTTGCCATGCCAGCTTTTAAAAGGCATGAAGTCAAACAAGTTACTGTGATTTCATCGGGCACACAACCCAATGACATCATCTTATCATAAATTGCCATAGCTTCAAGCATTCTTCCTTTCATGCAATGCCCGAGAATGAGAATGGTAAAGGTGAATTTATCATGGCAACACCCTTTGCTCTCCATTTCTGCTGCAATCACATTTGCTTCGTTCAAATTACCAGCCTTGCAAAACCCATCAAGCACAGGGTTGTATACAAATGGTTGGGGGACAATATCATCCCTCAATATCAATTGCCTCAATAATACCCGAGCTTCATTTAGCCTATTCTCCTTGCTCATAGCACCGATAAGAACAGAGAAAGTATATAAGTTCGGCCACAAATTTCTGGCGTTCATTTCATCCCAGAGCCTTAAACCCTGGTCTAAGTCCCCCGTCCGACAATGGCCGTCAATGAGAGAAGTTAAGGTAACAACATCAGGAGGGCAACCAAAAGCACACATTCTCTCATACATTTTTTGAGCTGAAAACATGTCTCCTATCTTCCCAAAACCATTAATGAGAATGTTAAAAGTAACCATATTCGGACTAATACCATAAGTAATCATTTCATCCATCAGATTTATAGCGTCATCCATCCTGCCCAACTTGCAGTAACCAGAGATAACAGACGTATATGTCACAACATCAGGTGAATATCCATCTTGTAACTCAAGACTTCTTAACAAACCTCGCGCCCTGTCCACTTGACCAACACCACATAACCCATTTATAAGAGTGTTATACGTAACAAGATCAGGGAAACAATCAAAACTTCCCATGTCATTGAAAAACTCAAATGCCTTATCAACTCCTCCAACTCGACAAAGCCCACGAATCACAATGTTAAAAGTGCAGGTGTCTGGAAACAATCGCTCCGACCTCAAAATGTGATCTTTAAAAAAATCAACAGCCCCATCTACCTGATTTCGCTTCATTAACAAACTCAAAAGACTATTATGTACAAAGGGCCGAACAACAACACTACCTTCCTCACTACCTAACTCAGCTTGCGAAATCAAAATTTCTTTGGCAATGCCAAACTTGCCCGCATTTGCAAGTGCTAATACTACAATTTCCAAAATCGAACTATCTAGTAAAACCCCATCAGCTTTCATATACTTGAACACTAACATAGCTGAATCGTGAAACCCCATTTGACAAAGTGACCTTAAAAGCAAATTAAAAGTGCCAATACAATGAATAAGATTCAAATTGACCCTAGTGTGTTTAAAAAAATTAAATGCCAATCTGGGGTTACGCAAATTGGTATTAATATGGTGAATAACGTTGAAAGCAATATGGGGGTCCAAATTCTGACGAAAAAAATCAGAAGTGAATACATCAAGAGATTGAGAATGGTGAAAACAGAGGAGACATACAACTTTAGTGAACCAAATCGCTTCGGGACCGTATGAAGGGAGAGATTTTGAAGTATGAAAACGAGCAATGAGGGAAATATTGGACGCCCGTTGAACCCACAAGGGCATTATCTCCGGTCACCGATCGTAGTGTTCGAATCGATCTTAGGATTAAAAGCCGGTTTTTAGTCATACCATTTCACTATTTCAGTATATGGAAAAGAAGAGCTAGTGAAGGTAAAAAAATTAATCAGAGTTTAGGGTTTTGAAGATGAGTGATGGATTGGCTGTCAGTGAAGTTGTTCTAGGGTTGAAGGCATAGAGGAGGCGCCTGGAAAGATGGTCACCTCTCAGCTTGTTTTGGTGGCGTCAATACTGCAGGCTAAGGTTAAATTAAAACACAGGTATACAACAATCCCTCGTGTTATTTTTCTTATTTTTATTTTTCATTTACTTGGAAATTTTGTTTTGTTACTCTTTCCATCCAATTTGGGCGAGTCTATCAGTCTAATGACCATTAAATATTATGGTGGAATAATAAGTATCGGATGTGTAATGGATGACACTGATATTTCATTTCCCTAACCAGAGGTATCACATTTGAGTATATAGAAAAATCCTTGGTATGAGCTATTCCCCAAACGAGACCCTATGCGGCGCGAATCTAATTATAGTCGGGACGTGTACCGAACACCGGATGGAAAACCTAAAAAAATATATCCCTTCATTCTTATCTTTGGTAAGGTTTTTAAGTTCAAATTTTAAGAATAAAGTTATTTTTAATAGGAAGTAATTTATCATCAAAGTAAAAAATTTTAACAGAAATATGAATTAGTCGAGTGCTCGAGCAGACAGTAAGAAATTCGAACTTAGTTAAGTGAGATTGAACAGAGCTTAACTAAGCTCACTATAGTTTTGAGTCAATGTTAACCGAAGCTAAAGTTCAACTAAAATACTACATTACTGATTTGAGCTCGAGTTGAATCCAATTGAGTTTCTCTAACGTTTATTCGAGCTTGAGTAGAATAGAAATTAGGTCAATTCTTTGACATTTGCTTTTGTAAGGTGTTATTCCCCTTTACAATAATTTTTGTTTATAACTTATAAAAATTACTATAATCTTTGAAATTACGTATTTATTTTCTTTAGATTTTTCAAGAAGACTTTTTCAAAAGGCTGTCTCAATTACTCCCTCCCTTTTAATTTATGTTCACTTATATGACTGAGCACAGAGTTTAAGAAAAAAAAATACTTTTGAACTTGTGATCCAAAATTTTATACGGATATAAATCATTAAAGGTAAATTATTTTCAATCATTTGGCACAGTCTGTATAAGTTTCCAGAAATTAAAATGGAGGAATTATTATCGGGCCAATTTGGAATTTAAATTACCTATGAAAATAGCAAACTATATAAAGCTCCACCTTTCCCCTTAAACCCTGCATACTCTACTGGTTTGTCTTCCCTAAACCCATAGGAAGAGCAATTACCTTTCTCATTCACAAATGGCGGTGGACAAGAACAAGCTGGATGAAGAAGCTTGCAGTCTCCGCTTCTACAAAATCATTCTAAGCTGGGATTACCTTCGTCTCCTCAAAGAATCCGACGTAATTTCACAATCTTTTACAGTATCTTTTAATTCCCCTACTTCTACCCCTCTTTCTATAAGTGGGTGTTAATATCTTTCATTATGTATTTCAATTAATATAGAGAAAGAATCACAAAAAGGATAAAGGAGATGATGACACTGCTCCTGGTCTGAAAAAAGCCAAGAATTCGTACAAAGATGTTGAAGATTATATTGCAACATTCGAGCCTCTTCTTTTTGAAGAAGTCAAAGCTCAAATCGTCCAAGGGAAAAAGGATGATGAAGAAGGTAGCATTGCTCTTACTATTTATCCATCTTCCCCACATTGTTAATATATTTGAGATTTTTTCTTTGAGAAAGGTAATATAGGATGATTGAGATTTTATCAATAGAAAAAAAAGTATCGAGCATATAGTAAGTGATAATGGCATTAAGGTTTTCTTCTTTGAATTCCCCCGTCTTATTCAGGTAAAAATTCTATCTTTATTTGTGTTGTGAGCTATGTTTTGGTTAGCTATTAGTCATATTAACACTAAGTTGCTGTGTCAGCACCATAAAATAAAACCTCAATCTCAAACTAATTTGGGATGGACAAGAACTATATCTCGGAAATTTTGAACATTCTGAGTAATTTTGCCATGTTCAAGTTATTGAGCATTGTAATGAAAGGGTCCAAATTTCATATAGGTGACCCCAACTAACCAAGGATTGAGGCACACTTGTAGATTTTCTACTTGTTCTTCATTCTTTGGGCAGCCTTGTACAGGTGTTACTAGATGAAAGAAAGGAAGACCCTCTGCACTTGTTGATCCAAGATCTTATGCAGATGTTATTGGATTTTTATTTTTGCAATTCCTACAGTGACAGGGACTCAAGAGACAACTAGTACTATTAGTCTTTTGTCTTTAAAACTTGAGGGCAGACTAGAATTTTGACAATATATCACCTAAAGTGCATTTTCTTATACATAATTCAGATTGCACATTTATGCATGTATACATGTTTTATGAGTCTTCGAAGCTTACATTGGTATGTCTTCAAGTTCCGTTTTTATCATTTTATTTGGTTGACTCTGTTTTCATGTACTTAGCATATTTGTTCTTGGGTATTGTAGAGACGCAATGGATGAAAGCAGTAACTGTCGGGTGTAGTGAGATTGATGGATTTCACTTTCCAATGATTTCATCCAGTGATGCTGAATCAATATCACAAAATGATCTGTTGTTACTTTCAAATAAAGAGGTACCCGGTTTCTGTTAACTTTGTGTATGCTTTTCACTTGTTACTTTGTTAGGAGTCTGAACATACGTGTTAATAAATTTGTGTTCCTCGATGCTATCCACTTAAATTGTGAATACAAGCATCATAATGCGGTCTCCATATGTCATTGTTTTCTTTCTGAAGTTTCTTGATAGTCCGAAGTTAAAAAATTTCTTAGAAATTTGGGCGCTTGTGGTGAAATATTTGCAGTTTGGGGAGGGTAAGAGACTTCCAACTGCGTATGCATTTGCATTGGTTGAGGATCGTCGACCAGACAAAATAAGACTTAGGATGTACCTGAGCGGAGAGGTCAAACAATTGAGTACAGAGGAGACAGAAGCTTGCCCAAGGCTTTTGAATATGCGTCCTCTTGTTACAGAAAATGCGAAGCTTTTGCATGTTCTTAAGGTATCCCGGCCTAACTTCTAAATTCTTATCGAACTTTAGGTGTTCCAATATATTTGATTTCTTTGTGATTCTAAATTACGTGTTCATACATGTGGAAAATATGTAACATGTGGGCTCAGTTTATTATACTTTCTGGATAAAGCTCCATTATGAAGTAACGAGTTGTTCAGTCTGTATATGAGAGATCAAACTTGTAAATTGAGCTAAACCAAACTCAAAAGTTCACTGGTGGAAATTTATGCATGATTTTGGTTATTTATGTACGAAAACCTCGTTAAGTTGCAGTAGATATACTCTATGTTTCTTAAGGTGATTCAGCAAACTGATAATTATTTATGTTAGCGAGACCTTGGTAAGTTAGTTATGGTAGAGATATACCAATTCTCCTGCAATTTCCAGGCAATCAGCAGAATTCAGATGATTTGCAGCGAAGTTTTTTGAGGGTCTATTTTATTGGTCTGCTTCAATGTTAATATAGCTGAGTGTAAAAAAATACCAGTTGCAACTCACATTAATATTGTTCTAGTTATTTGAATTTAAAGATGAAATTAAAGTATCATATACTCTTGTGAAACTGTTTTCCTTTTCACTATATGTGCTTCAATTTGCAGATATGCAGTTTATCAACTATAGCCCGCGAATATGTTGCTCTGCGGTCAGTTATCTCCCTCCCATTCAAGGATTTGATACTATCAGCAGCTGAAAGCAATCATACTACAGAGGATCATGCCTGGAAAATATCCAGACCCTTGAAGGAATTTCTTGAAAGCAATCACAACAAGTCTCAGCTTGATGCTATTAATGTGAGTTTTTAAAACAACTTTATAATAATTCTTATCTCATCTTAAGTATATGCAGTAAGCACCTTTCTAAAATTTTGATTTTGCAATAGCGCACACACTTTTATATATATATATATATATATATATATATATATATATATATATATATATGTATGTATGTATATATGCCATCTATACCAACTCGGTGCTTCCCCCCGCCGCGACTTATGATTTTGCAGTAGCACACACTCACACACACTTATATATATATATATATATATATGTATGTATGTATATATATATATATATGTCTATATCAATGTTTATATGCCATCTATACCAACTCGGTGCTTCCCCCCCCCCCCCCTGCCGCGACCTATGAGTAGTTTTTATGTCATGTAAAACTTAGCATATCCTTTTCTCATTCAAAATTTCTCTTTTGCTGCAGGCAGGGCTTTCACGGAAAACTTTTGTGTTAATACAGGTTTGACTTATCCATTTATTCTCCAGGTTGTGTAAATTAAACATGCCATCTCTTATGCTCTTTCAAGTGTACTAGCTTTGGGATTTATGAATGAATGTATCCTGGAATGCCATGACAAGTGGAGCTGATCAGTGTTCAGTTGTGTATCTTAATTTATTCCATGAAAAATACAGTCTGATACCTTTAATGTATCGAAATTCCCACAGAAGAGACTAGTGTATAAATATTAGTAAGACAATGCTTCAGATTCAAGTTAATCTTGTATCATTGATGCTTCTAACCATGAAGCTGGAACTTTAATAGAGTTATGTATTTAACAAAGTTCATTACTCTAGGGTCCACCAGGGACTGGAAAAACACAAACTATCCTTGGGCTTCTCAGTGCCATTTTGCATGCAACTCCTGCCAGAGTACACTCCAACAGGTATCCTGCTTAATTTTCTTAGTTACTTTAGGTGAATTCATATTAGAAAAAATTTCTGGTGGTTGCTATGGCATATTGCATTCAACAGAAAGCATTCCTTTATTCTGTTATCTGTATATAATGCAAAAGTTTTTTCCTAATCAAAAGGGTAACACGTTCTCTTTTATATACTGAATTTATGCAGGGGGGAGTTGAGTGTTGTAAAACGTGGACCAGAATTATCCATGGCAGACAAGTATGTCTACAAATCATGTGAAATCCTGTTAATATTTATGAATGTGGGTATGATGTACTTATTAAAAAAAAAAGGAGCATGCATTGATGTATCTACGTATTCTTTTACCAGATATACATACATGTATATGCTGCCTTTTAAGCTGACTACATGATGAAAGGTTCGAGTTGAAAATCTGAAGATAAAATCTCATTAACTTTATAAACCTTAAGGATCATAAAATGAGAGTGTAGAAACTATGTGTACATATTTTGTTTTCCATGCTGTGCCACCATATTTAGGAAGCAAGATCTTTGACAGTGGAGATGAAGTTAAATATATATATGCACTTGTTAACTGATTATTGCGAAGATCCAGCATCTCCTTTCTTTCTGAATGGATGGAGAAGCGGGTGGAAGGTGGTGTATTCTTTTTGGATTTTATTTGCAGAGTGATCTATACAATTATATGTGTATGGTTTTTGGCTGTTGACCACCTTATCTCCCCTATTTTGCCAATGCTTCTTCTAGATACATGCATAATCTTTATAAATTCGACGTTTAGAATTGTGTGAAAAATTCTTTTTTTTTAAATCTCTTTTAGACCTTGTTTCTTTTGAATATCTCATGGGGTAAAATGTTTGAACTTTGCAGATACAATCACTGGGGAAAAGCATCTCCATGGTTAGCTGGGATTAATCCTCTAGATCAAGAAATGCCTATAGATGGGGATGATGGATTTTTCCCTACATCTGGCAATGAGTTGGTATGTTTTGATGTTGTCCATGGTAATGCTAAGTTCTGAGCAACTTTAATTTTATGCCCTCTTACACTAATCTGTCTTTCTAGAAACCGGAAGTAGTTAATTCCAGTCGAAAGTATCGTGTTCGTGTTCTTGTTTGTGCTCCGTCAAATTCTGCTCTCGACGAGATTGTTTTGCGCATTCTAAACACAGGTATGCTCTTTGTTATGTCTAGATTTCTTCTTTGCCACAAGTTGTGGTGTTGTTTGCTATGTTGTGTATGAATACATTTCTGAATATAAAAAAATATAGGACACTTTTCTGCTCCTTTTGAACTTTTACAATGTGAAATTACACTGTTCTGAAAATTACACGAAGAAGGTAAGCAGTTCTTTGATGTTATATCAGTTACTTTTAAGCTTTTGGTATCTGTTTCACTTGTGAAATGAAATAGATATTACATACAACACTGTGATAATAAATTCGGCGAGTTCTATGGGAAATATTGGTATTCTTAAATTTGCTTAACCAGCCGTAGATTACCCTAGGGAATGCAGTCATCAGTAAACTTGTAGGAACTCTCTACCTTGAGCTGTATCACCCAAACACATTGTTGTTCAAGGTAATGAATTTAGATGTTAAATGTACCTTTTGCTCATCTTCTCATAAGTAAATTATAACTCAGAGCAAAATGTGGCGACTTTCTACCTGTGCTGGCGATATCACCAGCAATAACTTTTAAGGTAATGAATAGATGTCAAATTTATCTTCTGGTTTCTCTTCATAAATTATGATGTGTAATGAGTAATAGAACTGTTATCCTACCAGCATGCGAGTATAGGCGGCCGAAGCATAGGATTTTAAACAGAAGTTTTGAGCCAAGTGCAGGGCAGACTTCCCATAGGATTTTAAACAGAAGTTTTGAGCCAGTAGTTTGTGTTCTTGGAGGTTGTTTCAAAACCATCAGTATATAGGTAGAAGAAGCTTGCACTTTAAGGTAATAGGCGTAAACGTGGGAAAACCTGAAAGGGAATCTACTTCTTTTCTCAGGCTCAGAGTTGCAATAAGGTGAAGAAATTGCAGCCTGTCGAAGTAAACCCTTGAGCATTAGAGAATCTTCGCAGGGGCTGGGAAGAGATCAGCGACACAAACAAAACCCTCTGTAGTATCAATTATATTCGAACAAGCATAGCCTATGATCTTGTAGGATTCGAAGACTCACAAAAAGTAATTCTATACGTATGATGATTTTTATTCCAACTTAAAAAGTGACTTCAAACAGATAACATGAGGTTATAGTGATGAGATATGCTGTGAGGTTTTTTGAAAAAAATGACATGCTCTGCCTCTTCTCAATAGATTTTACTTCTGTATGTATTTATCACCCCAAAAAAAAAGATTTCTACTTATGATGTATATGTTTCTTTAACCTATGTAATCAGCGCTAAAGCTCTATGGCCACATTTTATGGTCTTACGAAAGGAAATCATGGACAACCTTGTACTTGGAGATATGGAATTTCTTTTGCTGCAAAAATTGCATTTGTGTTTATCACTTTCAGGTCCTTGTAAAATTTATTATCAATTTCAGGTATCCGGGATGAAAACGACCGTGCATACAGTCCTAAAATAGTACGAATTGGTCTTAAAGCGCATCATTCTGTGCAGGCGGTCTCCATGGATTACCTCGTCTGTACCTTGCACTCGTTTCTCATTATTCTAGAGATCTCAGTGCCAAATATGGATGTTTACCTGGTAGGTTTATGTGTATGTAGGTGGAACAAAGACTGTCCGGCATGGACTCACAAACTGGTGATAGGCAGAAGCAAGGAGGGCCGCTGAAAGATAAAGACAGCATTCGTGGTTCTATTCTGGATGAGGCTGTAATTGTATGCCAGTTGGACCCTCTTTCTATAGCTAATAAAAATCCACTCAATGTCAGTTGGACCCTCTTCTATAACTACCTCAAGCCAGTCAATGACTAACCTATGATGTGCAGGTGTTCTCTACTCTTAGCTTCAGTGCTTCCCCTGTTTTCAGTAAATTGAATCGTGGTTTTGATGTTGTTATAATAGATGAAGCTGCTCAAGCTGTAAGTTACTATGTCCTCTATGACCTTGAATAGAATTTAATGCTACCTGTCATTGTCATTTGTTGTTCTTCTTCATTTGGTATAGTTAGCTAGTAATGCTTTGAATATTCTTTTACTTTACCTTTTTGCATTTGTTACTTTGTTCGTCACACCCGTGTTATCTTCCAAGCCTACTCCTCCCTCCCTGAAAAAGTTTCAGTTTGGAAATATACTTTCTCTTTTTATAACCTTAATGGAAATGATGAAATTGACTTTTTGCAGCTTTGGGTTGGGTTGGGTTGGGTGGGTGATAGAATTATCATGCTGCCAAATTCAAATGCCAGTAGTAATACTCAATTTGCAACTTCACGTGATATTTAACATAATTTTAACGATGTTCTCTTTCTAACCGATTATGCTGTTAGATGAGGTGGCCAATTGTTATACAATTTGATATAGTACCAAATCAGGTAGAGGCCCTTGAATCTCACTGCCAATCCTTCATGAGAAAATTCATGTAATTGTTCCATGAAAAATAATCAGAACTGCACATGAAAAGGGATGGTCATGTCCAGGTTCACCCTTCGAAATAACAAACCCAAAATCCCCATTTCAACCCATTCCATGCAGTGCTTTTTTGGCCAGTCCGTAAAAGTCCAATCTTAAATTTTTTTCCTTGTAAAACAATCCGACAAAATAGTTAGTAGGCATCTGTGATATGAAAAAACTACAAAATAAAGTTGCACATATCTTTTAACACATCAGATATGACCCTTTTTGGAATTAAAAGCTTTAAAAACAAAATAAAACCCATTAGAAGTATTATAGTCTTCACAAGCAAAGTACTAGTACCACAAGCAAATCATGAATGCTTCCTTGATTGCAAATGAATGTGTGGATTCCAGACTTAAAGGGCAGGTTCCCGGAATTCTCTGTAAGCTTGATATTGAGAAGGCCTATGATCATGTTAATTGGAACTTTTTACTCAGTTCTTCGGGATATGGGTTTTGGTAGGAAGTGGATCAACTGGATATCTTTCTGCATCAGAACAGTCAGATTTTCCATTTTGGTGAATGGTTCTCCAGAGGGATTTTTTCCTTCTGAGAGAGGTTTGAGACAAGGGGATCCCTTATCACCTTTTCTTTTCCTCTTTGCTATGGAAGGATTGAACCAAATGTTAAGAAATGCAAACAACAATGGTTGGCTGAAAGGTTTTAAAGCTTCAAACAGGGAGGGAGATAGTGTGGAGATCACCCATCTTCTATATGCTCATGACTCTTTAGTTTTTTGTGAGGCAAAGGCAGATCAACTAAAATATCTAAGAGTCATTCTTGTTATATTTGAAGCAGTCTCAGGGCTCCATGTAAATTGGAGGAAGAGCGTGTTGTTCCCAGTTAAAGAAGTGGATGATATCCAGGCCCTAGCAGCTATACTGGGATGTGAGGTGGGTTCTTTACCAACTATATATTTGGGTTTATCTCTAGGCTCCAAGAACAAAGCTCAAGAAATATGGAATGGGGTTCTTGAAAGATGTGAAAAAAGGCTGTCAACCTGGAAGAGCCAATATTTATCCTTGGGTGGAAGGGTAGTATTGGTTAATAGTGTCTTGGATGCACTTCCTACATATGTATATCTTTGTTTCCCTTACCAAGCAAGGTGAGGAAAAGAATTGATGCACTAAGAAGGAGCTTTATATGGCAAGGAAACAGAGAGAAGGAAGCTATTCATTTGGTTAACTGGAATTCCCTTATCACAAGCAAAGACAAAGGGGGTTTGGGCATTAGGAACCTTAAAGCCCACAATCAGAGTTTACTCTTGAAGTGGCTTTGGAGGTACAATCTGGAGGCTAATGCTTTGTGGAGAAAGGTCATCTGTGACAAGTATGGACAAAATGGACTATGGTGCTCTAACTCTGTTAATAGTTCACATGGGGTTGGGGTATGGAAGTCAATCAGACTTCACTAGAATACTCTGGCTGATAATACAACCATAAAGGTTGGTAATGGAAGGAAAACACTTTTCTGGAGTGATAACTGGTTAGGACATGGTCCTTTCAAATAACTTTTTCCTGATTTTTTCAGCATTGCAACATCACCTACATCCACTTTAGACACTGCCTGGGGTCAGCAAGGATGGAATGTTACTTTTAGAAGGGCCTTGAATGATTGGGAATTAGAAAGGGTTGTAAATTTCTTTAATATCTTGGAACAATTCCAAGGTCTTGGAGAAACTGAAGATAAACTATGCTGGAATCTTAGCAAGAGTGGGAATTTTACGGTCAGATCCGCGTATACTCTACTAGCTGCTTCAAACCAACAGTTAGAACAATGGCCCTGGAGGAATATTTGGAAAGTAAAGGTACCTTTCAAGGTGGTATGCTTTTCATGGTTAGTTACAAGAAAGACTTGTCTAACCCAAGAGAACTTGAGAAGAAGAGGTTTTCAGCTATGTTCTAAATGTCTATTATGTGGTACAGCTATAGAAACTAATAGCCATTTGTTTCTTCACTGTCCTTTTACTGACCAACTGTGGCAACTATTTCTTAATATTGTGGGCCTCAAATGGAGCATGCCAACTAACACTTGTGATCTGTTGAAGTGTTGGAATTAAAATGGGGGTATAGTGAGACAGAAGAAATGGTGGCGATTGGTTCCTGCGTGCATATGGTGGATAGTCTGGAAGGAGAGAAATTTAAGAACTTTTGAAGGCAGAAGCAATTCTTTACAGAACGTCAAGATGAAGTGTTTACTTTTGTTTTATTTCTGGTGTAAAGAAAACTGGGTAGAGGAGGCAGAATCTTTAGTAGACCTGATAGGTGCACTGTAATCTTAGGCTGTCATAGCTGGTTTCTGTTTCCTTGTAAATATGGCTTGGCACTGCTCTAGTGCTGTTTTATTTATTAATATATCTGTTACCATTATAAAAAAAAAAACTAGTACCAAATTGTAAATTATTGAAAAATAATCCAACAGTGCATTGTATGCATTTGGTCCTAATCTTATGGAGGAGTTCATTAGATCATACTTAACTCCAAACAACTATGCTTAAATGGTCTAATCTTATGAAATGAAAAAAGTGCAGTTCACGTTAAATGGGGATTTTGCTTTTCTGGTCCTAATCTTATGGAGAAATGCATTAACAGTTTTTACCTTAGGAATCTAAGTTGAATTTAGCATCAACAGTTTTTACCTTAGGAATCTAAGTTGAATTTAACGGAAGTTGCTCAAGTGGTCCATACCTTATAGAGTGGAATATTGCACTTGTTAAGAGAAAAATAGGAATTTACAGTCCTACTTTAGGGGGAAAATGTGGTATGAAGCATTGTTACTTGCTTTGACTCTGAGGCACTTTTAGAGGGAGGTACTGCGGTCAGTAGAATGCCAGTTTAGGTGATGTAGGAAGGTGGTACACTTATTATCATACTACACTGAGGTAAGTTGCGAAGTGCCTCAATATGGGGTTAAATGACTTATTTTTCAGTTAGGAATAATGCCAATCAAATAGAGAACTTCAACAAAACTCCCTTTCTGGAATGTACCCAAATGGAGACAGACGAGTAATTATTGATAATCCGTATACCACTAATAAGTTTCAAGAGTGCAAATTCAGTAAGTCAATTTTAAACTATCAGTGTGTTTTTTCCTTAATGTAAAAGACTTTACACAGAACTTAAATAATTAATGTGTAGTAAGATACCACTTATCAAAAAATATATTCTAGTATTCCGCCTACTGAAAAAATATCTCCTAATATACTACTAGTATATAAGTCAAACCAACTCTTCAAACTCCTTGACAATCATGTTCCTGACATGAAGTGTGATTTATGAATTATCTTTAGTAATACTATTTGTTGAGTCGCCTTGTACTGTTGTATGTGAAATAACTGGATTCCCTCACCAAATTTACCGAGCTTCTAGAATTTTCTTGTAATATCTAGCCGCTAACCCTTAACGTCATTGTTAAACAGGTGGAACCATCAACACTTGTCCCGTTGTCCAATGGGTGCAAACAAGTATTCCTGGTATGGATATTGATGCAAATATGTAATTTTTTTCCTCAATTTTCTTATAATATAATTCCTTGAGCTGGAAGATTTGGGCATACTTCCCAGGGTGATGTCTGTTCTTTTCTTCTGGTATTAAATCAACTCCATTGATTTGACATGAATGATATTAGTCTCTCAACCTTTTTATCCACTTCTCTCTTGTGGGTTGTCCCAACATATTATGTACTTTCTGTGTCATGATAGCTAAGAATTCATATTTCCTATATCGTCCTTCATTTATATTAAGAGTGAACCTTGTCTCTCCATACAACTGAAAAGTATCTCAACAGTACTTGAACCAGTTCATGTGTTGGGAAGTAAAACTATGGTATAAGCCCCCAAAAAATGTCGGTCTATAGGACATAAAATATTTTAACTGTTGCCATAGACATAAGAGAACTACTTATTATGAGTATTAGAACTGTTAAATTCTTCTATTATACATTAGTAACCATTTTTCTTTTAAAAAAACATGAACTATTTGCGGGCCAAAGTTTCCTTGCTACATATGAACAATTCTGAAGTCTGATTTTGTAGGTAAGCTCTTTAAATGCAATGTCGATACAATGATATATCTGTGTTTGATGTGCTCTGTGCTGAAGAAAATTTTGAAACCAGCATTCTTTCATTTCCCTTTGATATGAAATTTAATCTTGTTGGGAAACATTTAAAACTTTTTTTCTTCCTTCCCATTTTAACAGGTCGGTGATCCAGTTCAACTGCCAGCCACTGTGATCTCACCTATTGCTGGAAATTTTGGGTAAAGCAATTGCGTCTACATTCTATAAATAAAAAAGCATGAAACAGAAGTATTTATATTTCCAACACTTTTGAGAAACAAGTAAACAAGTTCTTATAACTTTCTGCTGCCATCATGTCGAAACTAGAGCTGTTTTCGAGGACCAAGAAGAATTCATTCAGCCACTATGAAAATCATCCCTCGACTCTCCAGGCTTTTACCTCCGGGCCTTCACCAGGGATCCCTACGTATCCTCTGACCTGCCAATCTCCTCCAGTCCACATCCTACCCTCCTCTAACTCTGCTTTAGATTTTCCTGCTTGGTTTCCTATTTCTAACTGCCTTCTCTTTTTTCATTACAAACTTTCTTGAAAAAGATAAATTTATTCTTTACTATGGAACTTGTTTGTGTTTTTTGGGTCTACAGTCTCTGTATGAAAAATATAATAGCTAAAGTGTGCAAATTTCAGCCTTATAGAAATGAAAATCGAGACATCCTTTTTTTTCCCTTTTTCGAGAAAAGATCTGACTTTTCCAAGTTACCAAAAAAGTCCTTGGAAACCCTAATTCTTGTTTCTCTAATTTCATCTTTCCTCCTTGGGCGTGGTATTGATAGATATTGCGTCAGTTTATTTGAGAGACTTCAAAGGGGTGGATATCCAGTGCAGATGCTGAAGACTCAATATCGCATGCATCCAGAGGTTTGCTACCATTCTCTTATATGGCATTATAAACTGTCACATTTTTATGCAACTGTTGAGACATCAATCTCATATGTTCAATGTGCAGACATGTCTCTGGACGCTCTAGACACTTTTAGGTCTTTGTTCCTATTACTAACAGCAAAATAATATACTATTGTCACTGACCTAAGCCCATTTGACTAGAAAATAAATTTTAGAGACTTGGTCTCTTAAGTGACATTCAGCAGAGATAGTGATTTTGTTTACTGCTGCATTGCATCATATTTGAAAAGCATGAGAAATGCTGAACTTCGACTGATAACTCAAAGAAAGATCAAATGCTAAAGCATCAAAAGAAAAGGTTAAAAAGGAAGAATTTGGCTGATAAAGAGAACCAAAGAACAAAAGATAGTAAGGAGAAAAGAAATCAAAATCAGAAGTAGGCTTCTAGCAACTAGGGATTGAATGTGTAGGTGGTAAATAGATCTGAGAGGAATAACTTGAAGTTTGTCTTTCAATCTAAATTTGGTCATTTGGTGATCAGCGATGTCTGCATTTAATTTCTTCTGTGTTTAACCTATGAATCATGCGTCCTCATTGCTTATCTTTAGATAATAAGATTTGAAAATGACAGAAAGTGAGGCTTGAGAATTCATAGATAGATGGTAGATGCGAGTCTCACACAATGTGGAACAGATCGCCAAAAAAAGAAAATATTACTGTAACTTCAAATGTGATATTGGGTTTAATAGGTTCACGGCAGGAAGTTCAAAATGATCTCTATTTTGCAAATATATTAATATAGTAGTATCGAATTACAAATTGCAGATAAGGAACTTCCCTTCCAGAGAATTTTACAAGGAGGCTCTAGAAGATGGACCTGATGTTGAAGAGCAGACAAAGCGCTCTTGGCACGAATATCGTTGCTTTGGACCTTTTTGCTTTTTTGACATACACGAGGGAAAGGAGTCTCAGCCATCTGGAAGTGGTTCTTGGCAAAATGTTGATGAGGTTGAGTTTGTGCTTGCAATGTATCACAAACTAGTCTCCAGATATCCAGAGCTTAAATCAAGTTCCCGGTTAGCTATTATATCACCATATAGGCATCAAGTTAAACTTTTGCGTCAAAAATTCCGAGAAACATTTGGTGTGGAGTCTGACAAAGTAGTTGATATCAACACTGTTGATGGTTTCCAGGTAATCCTTTGACTTTTCTGACAGATTTCCTGCATCATTTGGCACTTGATTAGTGCTAAATAAGATTCAGGCACCCTCTCTTCTCCTCTGTATTTGGTAGAGAGAAAATAATTTCACTATACTACAGGGACGTGAAAAGGATGTTGCGATATTTTCATGTGTTCGAGCGAGCAAAGATAAAGGCATTGGTTTTGTTGCTGATTATCGGCGAATGAATGTTGGCATAACCAGAGCACGGTCTTCTGTCCTGGTATTCATTTAGCAAGCGAAAGTTTTCTAATACCCAATCCTACTTTTCATAAGTCAGTTAATGTTCTGTAAACACTGTTCTACATTTTGTGTTTAGGTTGTTGGTTCTGCATCCACATTAAGAAGAGGAGACAAACATTGGCAAAATTTAGTTGACAGCGCGGAGCAGAGAAATGCACTCTACAAGGTATAAACTCTTGACCTAATTACCTTAGCACTCCATGTTGAGAAATATTCAGATATGGTACCAAAAAATGAGGTAGGGGAAGGACACCCAGTTCCTAAGGAGCGAAAACAGGAAATATAAGGAGTCTGGTAAGCTTGTTAGCCATGTTGTGTAAACTAAGAAAATAATTGTCTTATCCTTATGCTGTCTAATTTTCTTTCGCTTCCTCGTTTTCACTCCAAACATTGTCTGCTTAATGGTGCACATTTTAAGCAGTTATGTGCACATTTCACTCCAAACATTGTCTTCCTCGTTTTCGCTTCCTTGGTCTCGAACTTGCACACAGTTATAAATTGTCCCAGTTTTCTAGTGTTCTTTTGTGCCACTTCAGCTACATCCTTGATTTCTACAGTTCAATCAACACATATATGCTTATTTGGCTTCTGTTTAAGGTCTCCAAGCCCTACGATGAATTCTTCAGTCAGGAAAATCTCAAATTAATGGAAGTGGAAGCTATGCATGATAAACCTGAAGCTCCACCAGAAGATATGGACGTTGAAGTGCCCGTTGATGGTACTGCTGTTGAAGCTGATCCAGTGCAACCGGAAGAAAATGACTGGGGTGATGCTGGAGAAGAAGGGGGCTATGATGAGGACTAGGGTATTGTTTCTTTCATCATTCTTTGATCAATATGAATTCCACAAAATTGTTCCCAAGTATTTATATTAAACATATTTTTATGTATCATAATGATCATGTCCAAATCATTATAGTGTAGAGACTCAATTTCAATTGATTATTAGGAGCTTGGAACAACTTGACATAGATTGTAAGTTTTACTTTTATTTTTGAGAAGGTAAGAAATTGTAAGGCTAATCTTATATAAATGATTACTTGTAAAGGGTTGCCATAATGGTAAAATTAAATCATCAGCATTTCTCTTATGTTTAATTTTTTTTTCTTTTCTTTTTCGTCTCCTGGACTGTACAGAGCAGTTTCAATACCTTCATATAAACAGTGGAGGATTTGTAGACACAGAATTAAAAATTTATATTAATATTTCTTGTCTAAAAGTAATATTTCAAGATCTTCTATATATAATTGTCTCGTGTTGTTAATATCTTTTTCAGCTCTTTTTAATATCAATCAGATCAGATGTGAGATATCCATTCCACTCCCTTTGCTAACTTCCAGACAAAGTATCAGTTACTTGTACATCACTCATAGATTGCAGAAGTAAAGACCCAACTCGAATTGTTTAGACTAAAGTCGCTATAACTATTCATTGACGATCTGCCTAAAGTTTTTTTTTAAATCTTTTTGCCGCGTAATTTTTTACGTTTTGTAGCAACTTTAGTCGACACTAAAAGTCTAAAGCAAATAAGATGACTTGAACTAAAACAAGATAAGGTAATTTGTGTACAACAGAATAGTATTTATGGTAACTAAAGTTGACATAAAGTTAATGCTACTATGGCCAAAAGAGTTACTTATTAAAGGATAAATTGTTTGTGGCAACCAAGATCGCCACTAAAAGTCAAAAAGTCGCCACTAAAAGTCGGTACCTCGCCCCTGCTATAGGTGACATATTATGCCGATTTTTAATGGCGATTTTGATCGCCACAATAAATTAATCATTTTATAAGTAACTCTTTTGGCCATATGACGTTAAGTCGGTATATGTTATTTGACTCTTACAAGTATCGTTGTCTGACAACCAATGTCTCACATATATTTTAATGGACATGACACATGGTGCCCTTTAAGTACAAGACCCGACCCACAACTTAAAAAACCCATACCCACTTAAAACCCACGACCAAAGTACTACATTAAAAAATTGTTTGATCCGAAAAAAAAAGAATTTGGTCATTTTCCGTATAAAGAAAGTTCCAAACACATGAATGTCATTGATGTTAAAGGAAAACAATTACTGCATCCGTTTCAAATTAGATGAGGTACTTTCCTTTTTCGTTTGTTCTAAAATAAATGATACATTTCTAAATTTAAAAATAATTCAACTTTTAAACTCTTCATTTTACTCATTTTACCCTTAATGAGAAGTTTTTATAACCACACAAATATCATGGCCCCACAATGCTTTTACCTCTTAAACTTTTAAGACCACAAGTTTTAAAAGTCTTCTTATTTTTTTTTAAACTTCGTGCCGAATTAAATTACCTCATCTAAATTGAAACGGATGGAGTATATGAATTTGAACCTTGATATACTACCATTCAAGTGATGGAAATTTGGAGGTCCGTAGGTTGATTGGGTACTTTTTGACGAAAGTTGAAAATGTTTAAGGTTTGGAAGGATAGGTTTGACCAAGAGTTAATTGTGTTGATATCGGGTTTAAATTTTTTCTTTTTGGAGGACATATGTAGCTATTTTGAAATTGAGGGAGCAAACTGTAACTTTTTTTTTTTTTCAAATAAAACAAAACGGAGATGACGACAAAAATGGATAAATACTAAAATAGTGAAAAGAGCAGAAGAAAGCTAAAAACAAAAGATGTTACATTGCATGGAACTCAGATAGAAGAAGCCAAGTTTGAGACGTAAAGTCCGAATCCCCACTGTCGTCACTTACTCATTAGATAACTAGTCTATGTCCCTATCCCTATCTTGGCAGGCGTTTGGACATAAGAATTGTAAAATTCGAAAAAAATATGAAAATAATTTTCTAAGTGAAAATATTATTTGAAATCTAGAGTTGTATTTGGACATAAATTTCAGTTTGGGTTGTTTGAAGTTTTGTGAGTGATTTGAGTAAAATTTTTGAAAAATAACTTTTTAGAGTTTTTCGAATTTTCAAAAAATTTCAAAATATATTTTCAAGTGAAAATTAAAAATTTTATGAACAAACGCTGATTTCGAAAAAAAAAAAAAATTTTTTGGAAAAAACTTCCATCAAATTTTATGTCCAAATGGGTTAGTAAGTAATTTTGTGTAAGAAAATTATATATATATATATATATATATATATATATATTTAAATTATAAAATAAAGTATAAGTTTCTGAAATTAATTAAATATTAATCCTATATAGCTAACTCAATAAAGAAAAAAAAATTGTTCATAGAAGTCATCAACATTATTCAATATATTCACCTTAAATTTTGTTCTAGATTTTTAGTTTTATCAGTTCAATTTTATCAGTTATTGTGCTTTCTTTTTAGTTTCAGTAAAAACACAACCTTGAAGATTTAAAACTTTTTCTGAAAATATTATTCAAAAGCTATTCTCAAGTTCATGCCAGAAGACACAAACATGTTTAATTAGCACTTTTATTCGTCCATGTTTAATATTATTCAAAAGCTACTCTCAAGGTGTTCATGCTTTTAATATAATATAGATTTATAGTCTGTTTAGCCAAGTTACAAAAATCAGCTTATTTTGAGAAGTGTTTTTCTTAAAAGTACGTTTCTCAAAAGTACTTTTGGTGAGAAACAATTTGTATTTGGATAATTAATTTGAAAAACACTTCTGGCCAGCAATTAGTGTTTAGCCAACCTTTTTAAAATTGCTTCTAAGTATATTTTTCTCGGAAGTGCTTTTGGAGAGAAGCTACTTTTTTTACTTCTACTTCTACTTAAAAGCACTTTTTTCTTCTAAAAGTTTGGTCAAACACTTCAACTTCGAGAAAAAAAAATACCTTTTTGAAAAGGAAAAAAAATACTTTTGGGTTTGGAGAAGCTTGGCCAAACAGGGTTACTCTCTCTCTCTCTCACTATTTTTATCAAATAAATAATTAGTTCCTCTATTCTATTTTAAATTATATTTGTTCTAAAATAGTAATACTTATATGTTTATAAAACCTTAAGCCATATCCTTAATGTCATGTTAGATCTCTTGAACCTATGAAACTCGTGAAAGTGGGTGAACCCCTTGCCCCTTCCCTGGTTCTCCTGCTGCAAAATTAAATACGATCTATTTTCATACTTCACAAGCAGCAGCTAGTTCCAGGCTTCATTTGCAAGCCTCGGCTTTGGGAGCCTGCATTTGTGGGAGTTGAGGCCACATTCACTATCATCACAGTCTGGATCCAACTAGGAGATCCTTGTTTGTTCATAAGGATAATAGTTCTTCTTAGGTCAGGGGCGGCCAGATCGGGGGTTACCCGCGATTGGTAATGGCACAACCAGAAGAGGAGTAGGGGAGACAAGGTTAGTCGTTAGGTAGCGCAGCGCGAGGAAAGGAAAGAAGGTGATAAGCAAGAAGAGTATGACTGTCATATCCTATTCAAAATTAAATTAAAAATAATTAAATATCATCATAAAATAAAACAAATGAATTTGTAAGGATATACAAATTTTTACATTTAAACTTTTACTAACTTGACCAGGGCCTATGACTATCATTCTTGGGATAATATATAATTAACTTATTGGGGTTGTCGCACTTTACCAAATGCACACTTCATTTTACGGGGGTCCTATGACATCCTTTAACAATTTTGAACTGGTATTATTATCCTCTTTCGAACCCACATGGAATGGAGAGTGTATATCACTTGCTTAAAGAGAGTGAGGGGATCAAAAAAGAAAATTAAAAATTTATTTTTTACAAATTTTTTTATTAAATATTTCTTTTTTACTTTTCTCTCTTTTTGTTTAACTTTACCTCATCGTTTTCCTTTTCTTTTACTTTTCTTCTTATCTTCTTCCTTCTTCTTTAATCTTTATTAACAGATCCCTCATCCACCACTTTACTGCCTCCATTTTTACCAAATCCACCAAAATTTTTCTTCATTAAAAAAAAAAGGAAGAAGTTACACTCCACATATTCAACAATTAAATCACACCCCACTACTTTGATTGATACAATCTCCACCACATTGATTTCAAAAGAAAAAGCTTAGGAAGCTTCAACCATAAAAAAAAATACAGACCTAATTGAAATCCCACAATTTTATTTTCCAAAGACTGTTCAGGAAGAACAAAGTCGTTGGTGCTTCGATTCGAAATGTTTGTGTTATTCGATTACATATTTTGGGAGATGAAATGAATATTGGTCAAATCGAATTTATATTTATTGGAATTTTTTTCTCTGATGAAACAAATTAGTAGTGAAATTAGTCATGGAATTCCTTGCCCCTACATAAATTGATTTAATTTTATAAATTAGATGAAGGGTGGCCTTTTGTTATGCTAGTGGTGATGTGAGCTAGATTGAAAGGCGTATTAACGGCATGCAGGAGTAGTACATACTGTTGAGGGAGTGGTACTTAACATAGGAATATAAGTTAGTTATTACTTTACTAGTTTACAGTTAAGTCTAGTTACTTTTTAAGTATAAGAAGTGTTATATACACATTCACTATTCTATGTTTTCCTATTTGGACACTTTGCGTCCTAGTCCCTAGTTAGGCATATCAGTATTTGTACAGAGTTGAGCTCTCATTTGCTTTTTTTATGAAATTAACCCTAACTATTTTCTGCTGCTTCTTAGTTGTTCTACTTTCAATTACTGCAATTTTCTTAGTTTTTAGAATTAATTACAACAATGGTATCAGAGCAGGGTCCTCGCAACGTAGGATTCAACCATGTCTTCGGAATTTAAAGATGTTTTGAATAGGTTGGATAGAATGGCTATTGATGTAGCTAACTTTTTGGTTTGTCAAAGTCAACTAGAGAATGTTCATGAGCAGGCTTTTCGTGAACTCAAAGAGTCTTTAGAGGTTGGCCGGAGTTCCGGCAGAGATAAACAACTAGCCCAGATGAAAAACGGACGAGAAGAGATCTATTCTCGTACAGAAGGACCCTTGAGACTCCCAGGTACAGAGAATCGACCCTCTACTAGTCGTTCTACTTTACAATCTGCACAAGCTTCATCCACATCTGTAACCCTCACACCACCAGTGAACTTAGCTCCAAATAGCCAATATTGATCCGTCCCCAAACCAATTTCCACCCAAATTCCACAAAACCAGACCCATTTTCAGCCGATTCCAGCAAAAATGCAAACCCCACACTTTCAGCATGCTTTACCCTCACCTCCAAAAAAAATTTCATCACAGATACCTCCAACCATATACCCTTTAAACGCCCAAAACCCTTACCGTATGAACCCTCAGCACTATTACTCTTCACACCCTCAAAACTTTCATCCTTCGTATCCCCAAAATTACTATACCCCAAATTCAATTTACCCCTTGTCACCAACACAAAATCCTCAGTCACTTACACGCTTGACAAAAATTAATTTCCCTAGATTCTGTGGGAAGAGTTTTTGTGACTGGTGGTATATGGCTGATTTCCTTGATTTACCTAGATTCTGGTGGTATTTCGATGAGATTCAACCTCACCAGAAGGTTACAATTACCTCTATTCACTTTGACGATATTGCGATTCAATGGCACCAAGCTTACATGAGAAGTAGGCAATATCTAGCCCCTCCTAGTTGGGAGGAGTATTTGCCTGCTCTAGCTGACAGGTTTGGGCATGAATATGAAGATCCAATGGGGGAGCTGGTTAAGTTGCGACAACCTGGAGTGTATTGGCTTTTCATGAGGTTTTTGATCGGGCCATGACTAAGCCGCACCTTGATCCTAACCATGCGATTAGTATCTTCCTAAATGGGCTAAAACCTAAGTTGAGCGATGCTGTTAGGATCCATAGACCATATTCTCTTCCACAAGCCTACTACTTAGCAAGATTGCAGGAATCTATTTTTCTTTCCCAGTCCAAGGCTATAAGAAGTTTTCCCTTAAATTATCCACATGCGTTGCCTCGACCTTCAGGCAATGTTGTTGTACCTAACAACTCCAGGCCCTATGATAGGGCAGCACAGGTGCACAAGCCTAATTATGTGGTGGAGGATAGAAATAAGAGGAGAAGGTTAACTACTACTGAAATGAATGACAAACGGGCTAGAGGACTTTGTTTCTTTTGTGATGAGAAGTTCGAACCAGGGCATGTGTGTAAAGATAGAAAGCATTTATTCTTATTGGAGTTAGAGAAAGTAGTACATGACACTAATGAGGAGAGAAATAGTGCAGAGGAACCAATTGCAAATTGTGAAATCTATTTACAGGCTCTAAATAGAACCAGAGGTTACACAACCATTCGAGTGATTGGCTATAATTAGAAGAGAGCTATTAACATTTTAATAGATGGAGGTTCTACTCATAACTTTGTTGATTCTGATTTTACTATCAAGATGGGATGGTATATAGAAACCTGTAGACCACAGAATGTGAGTGTAGCAGATGGCAGTATTGTGCAAGTATCACAGATATGTAGGGGAATTGAATGGTTGATGCAGAGAGCAGTTTACACCTCAGACTTCTTGTTGTTTCCAATAGGGTCCAGTGATATGGTATTAGGAGTCCAGTGGTTGTTTGAGCTTGGAGATATCAAGTTCAATTATAGAAAACTCTCTTTGGAGTTTGAGTATTAGGGGAAGATGCTTAAAGTACAAGGCATTAACCCCACTTTGAAGGAAGTGGATTCCAATTCCTTTCATAACATGGAGTGCACCAGTGCTCACTTATTCATGATTAGAGTCACTCCTACTGTTACAGGTGTTCTGGTAAAGGATAAGGAAGAGAAAATCAATTAACCTCCCATTATCCAACAAGTGTTGGAGGAGTACAATGAGGTGTTTAATGCCCCCAAGGATATTCCACACTTTAGGGAACCATTTAATCATCAGATTCCCCTAATAGAAGGATCTAAGGTTGTCAACTCAAGGCCCTACGGGTATTCCCCTATGCAAAAGACATTATTGAGAATATGGTACAAGAACTCCTTACTCAGGGTCTTATACAACATAGTTACAACCCTTTTGCCTCACCTGTGGTGCTAGTGGGGAAGAAAGATGGGAGTTGGAGAATGTGTGTTGACTATAGGGCATTAAGCCAAATTACCATTAAGGATAAATATCCTATCCCAGTAATTGAGGAGCTTTTGGATGAATTAGGTGGCTCCATGATCTATTCCAAATTGACCTTCGAGCACGCTACCATCAAATCAGAATGGCACCATCTGATGTCCACAAAACTGCCTTCAAGACCCACTATGGTCATTATGAGTACTTAGTCATGCCCTTTGGCCTGACTAATGCTCTTTTTAGATTTCAAGGCTTAATGAACCATGTGTTCCAAGCACACCTCAGGAAGTTCATCTTGGTATTTTTTTATGATATCTTGGTATTCAGTAAGAGTCTTGAGGAGCATGTTGAACACTTGAGAATAACTTTCCAGTTGCTACTAAAACGTCAGTTGTTTGCTAAGAGGTCTAAGTGCCAATTTGCTGCTGAAAAAGTGGAATACCTTGGGTATTACATATCAGCTCAAGGATTATCTACTGACCCTAAAAAAATTCAAATTGTGCAACACTGGCCACTTCCAACTAACATCAAACAGTTAAGAGGGTTTTTGGGGCTGGCAGGGTACTACAGAAGATTTTTTAAGGGTGATGGGCAGATCAGTAGACCTTTGTCTGACTTGCTGAAGAAGGATGGGTTCAAGTGGACAGAGAAGGTCAGTGAGGCCTTTGGGACATTGAAGTAGGCTCTTACTACAGCTCCTTTATTGGCACTACCAGATTTCTCTATACTCTTTGTGGTGGAAACATGCATGTGACTTAGGCATTGGGGCTGTTTTAATGCAACAAGGCAGACCTATAGCTTACCTGAGCAAGGGGTTATTAGGCCAACACCAAGCTCTATCTTCCTATGACAAGGAGTTGTTAGCACTAGTCATGGTTGTGACTAAGTGGGGACAAAACTTAGTGGGCAGGCACTTCACAGTCAAAACTGACCAGAAGGCTCTTAATTTCCTGTTGGAATAGAAATTGCATATAGTGTCTCAATTAAAGTGGATCACCAAGTTGATACAATACGACTTTGACATAGAGTACAAGAAAGGCAAAGAAAACAAAGTTGCAGATGCCTTGTCCAGGCTACCAGTAGTGGAACTGGAAGCTTTCACTCTATCTACTATGAGAACTGATTTGCTACAAGCTATCATGGCTAGTTGGCAGAAAGATGCTCGTTTGGTGAAACTAATCCAGAAATTGGTATCTAAGCAGGGTGACAATATAGGGTATACTTATATTAATAATCAATTTAGGAAGAAGGGTAGATTGGTGGTAGGGCCTGATTTAACTTTGAGAAGTGAAATTCTCAAGTTGTGGCATGATACCCCCAACAGGAGGGCATTCAGGAATTGATCACACATATAGGAGGATTGCAGCCTTATTTTATTAGAAAGAATTGAAGGAAGTGGTGGCAGATTATGTCAAAAAATGTGCCATCTGTCAGAAAAATAAGTATGACTCTGCTGCCTACCCGGGGTTGCTTAAACCTCTCAACACTCATGTTGCTGCTTGGAGTAGCATTAGCATGGACTTTATTGAGGGCCTTCCAAAGTCTAAAAGGGATACTGTTATATGGGTCGTAGTTGACCGGCTAACCAAATATGCTCACTTCCTAGCTATCTCCCATCCTTATTCAGTAGCTGATATAGCTAAGATGTTCATGAAGCAAATTTTCAAATTGCATGGTATGCCGGAGGATATTGTTAGTGGAAGAGATCCTGTGTTTACAAATAGACTTTGGCAGGAGTTATTTGCTATTCAAGGGGTTACATTGAATATTTTCACTGCCTATCATCCCCAATCCGATGGGCAAGATGAAGTTATCAATAGATATCTTGAAACTTATCTCAGGTGCTAGTGTTCTGATTCACCTTCTGATTGGGCCCAATTCCTTTCGTATGTCCTCACGACCTGGTGGTCGGCTTTTCACACTTTCACTCAAAACCACTCCATATGAAGCCCTTTATGGTCAGCCACATCCTTTACACTTTCCATATGTTCCTGGGGATTCCGAGCTACCTGAAGTAGATAGGGGCATGGTGACTAGAGAATTCAAGTTACAATTGCTTAAATACCATCTAGACAGATCACAGCAGAGAATGGAGATGCAATCCAATAAGAGAAGAACCGATAGGCAATTTAGTGTGGGGGATTGGGTGTATCTGAAAATTCAGCCTCATAGACAGGTGACTATGGCTGCTCATCATTTCAGCAAGCTATCTTCTAAGTACTATAGTCCCTACATGGTCATCCAGAAAGTGGGACTTGTTGCCTACAAGTTATCCTTACCAGCTGACTTGCTCCTTCACCCTACTTTTCATGTTTCACTGCTCAAACCACGCTTTGCAGTTCTAGCTCAAATCTTGCATCCACCAGTGCTGAACATTTCGAGTCCATATTGTCCAAAACCAGTCAAGATTTTAGACAGGAGAATGGTTCAAAAGGGTAACAAAGTTGTGGTTCAACTGCTCATCCAATGGGAACACCTTGATGAAGCTCAGGCTACCTGGGAAGATGCTAATACTCTGAGAGATTGATTTTCTTCATTCCTTCCTTGGGGACAAGGAAGTTCTTAACGGCGGGGTACTGATGTGAGCTAGATTGAAATGAGTATTAACGGGCATGCGGGAGTAATACATACAGTTGAGGGAGTGGTACTTAACATAAGGAATATAAGTTAGTTATTACTTTACTAGTTTACAGTTAAGTCCATTTACTTTTTAAGTGTAAGAAGTGTTATATACACATTCACTCTTCTATATTTTTTTATTTGGACACTTTGCGTCATAGTCCCTAGTTAGGCATGTCAGTATTTGTACAGAGTTGAGCTCTCATCTGCTTTTTCATGAAATAAACCCTAACTATTTTCTGCTTCTTCTTAGTTGTTCTCCTTTCAATTACTGCAATTTTCTTAGTTTTTAGAATTAATTACAACAGGTGGTTGACGATGGCAAGAGAGAAAGTGAGGGAGAGGTTACGGGCTGGGGTTTGCAGGGAAGGGACTGGAAAGTATTTTGGGGGTGTAGGTAAAATATACTTAGTTTTTTAGTATTTGACACGTGTCAGGCAAATACCGGTGCATGCCCTCACTCCCTATGTTGAAAGTGGAGTTGGCCTAAAACGCGTGTAATAATACCATTTCAAAATTGTACAAGGGGATCATAGGAGTCCCGCAAAGTAAAAAGGTACATCTAATAAAGTGCAACAACCCCAATAGGGTAATTATGTATTTTCCCATCATTTTTCCTAAGAACTAAATTAACTATTTTGTCGGAAACGTCAAATGCAAATAAGTTTCCTTCCCCTTACCGTGCATGCTTCCAAATTTTGAGTCAGTTTTAAAAATTATCACTAAACAACTTATTTGTAGTGATAATGAAAACGAACTTAATATAAATATACAACTTTGGACTTAATCAAGTAATCTCGTGTTTCCAATATATAAAATCCATATTATTCGTCAACGCACAATTATTCTTATTATATATTGCTTATTTAGTTTAATCAGACAAATTATTTAACTAAGCATAACTTGAACCGATTAATAACCTCATTAAATATAAATTCAATTATTTTATTCTAAAATTATTTTTGAGTTAAACACACACAAAAAAAAAATTAATTGTCGGATACGAAGAAGAATGTTGCTTTCGGAAAAGGCACGAACGAATCTCTTAAAACAGTAGAAAGTGGTTCCGAGGAATAGTGTAATTTTTTCTTTTCTTTTTCTCTTCCTTTTTCCTTTTTCCTTTTTTTTTTCCTCGGTATTTTTAGTCTGCTAATTTCTTCTTCTTTTTTTATAATTATTTTTTAAAGTTTGATACATTGTCTGCAATTTTTTAACGACTATGACAGCCGCCTACCTTCCTGCCGGCAGTAAATTTCTTCAAGTACTTATTATCAACAAGACAACCAGCTTGTATACGGTTAGGCTAATGAGCGCCCCGATTTTTTCGGTGGGGCAAACAGAGCAAGGACGTAATTATAAAGAATCAGAATCGAAGCCAGCAACCTTTCATATCAAGGTCCGAACAAAATACCTGTCCTCGGAGCCATTGAGACCACGCCTTCCAGATCCGGTTCGAGTTTCAAGTCCTCGAAAAGCATTACCAAATGACCGAGTACGATTAACAAAGGGCTGTGATATCTGTGCCCAATCGGATATCACGGGGTGAATTGCGCCCCGTATCAGCAGCAGATCAGTGATTAGCGAAAAGAAATTTTTTTACCTTTTTTAGAATTGTACTTAGGGTAAAACTCTCACACTATATAAAGGGTAAGCTTACTATTCAATAGACATATTGTAACACGAATATCAAGGCAATATACATTTATTTTCTTTGCTCCTAAAAGTGATTCAAAGTCCTTAATTTTGCTCATAGTTCATCATAAGTGTTTGACTCCGAACCGAAGGCAGGCTAATTGTTAAGCTCATAACCGAGCCCGAACTCAATACTACTACTAGTTTGGTTGTTTATTCTATCTTTAATTTGCTCATCTAACGTTATTAATCACTTGTATTGAATTAGTCCACATATCCTTAAAATCGCGTATAAATTCAATTGTTATCCATTTTTAAGTGTAAACAGTTTGGCGCCCACCGTGGGGCTAAGGATAAAAGTGGTAATTTGATACAAATTTCCATAACACGCTCTATTTTACGCTTGTTCTTTGAGATTTTAGTTTCAAGTCAACCTAAAAATGTCAAACTCTCAGTCTGGTCACTTGAACGTTGACGTTGAATCTGTCCATCATGGCGAAAACAATAATATAGTGCCTAGCAACGAGATACCCCATGTTGATCCAACGGAGCCCAGTTGCAGACCCAGTTGATGCCAACTCGCTTGTGGTCATCGATGCCAACCTGCCGACCGACCCTGAGAACAGCGTTCGTGGAGGAGCCCGACCTACGACTCGAGGTACGCCGGAAGGTGAAGGCGACGGGATCAATTTGCGGGTGACCTTCGAAATATTATAGGCCCAACAGGCGGCGATAGCATAGCTGCAGAATCAAAGTCGCGCCGCCAGCAGAGTTGAGCCCGAATCATCTCGGAAAAACACCCGAATAAATGAGCAAGCCACAGAAAGGTTAATAAAATTGCTTGAGAAACTAACAAAGCAGGTGGAATCGGGGGAGAAGAAAATTGAGGCTAATGAGAAAAAAGTGGAGACCTATAACTCGAGAGTCGATCAAATCCCAGGAGCGCCCCCGATATTGAAAGGCCTGGATTCCAAGAAATTTGTCCAAAAGCATTTCCCTCCGAGTGCGGCAGCGAAGCCAATCCCGAAGAAGTTTCGCATGCCCAAAATTCCGAACTATAGTGGAACCACATATCCAAATGAGCACGTGACCTCCTACACGTGTGCCATCAAGGGAAACGACTTTGAAGATAACAAAATCGAATTGGTTTTGCTAAAAAAAGTTCGGGGAAACCCTATCCAAAGGAGCAATGATATGGTATCACAACTTACACCCAAATTCTATTGATTCATTTGTTATGCTTGTAGATGCCTTTGTGAAAGCGCATAGGTCAAGACAAGAAATCGGACCTTTTCAAGGTAAAACAAAGAGATAACGAAATGCACAAGGAATTCGTATCGAGGTTTCAAATGGAATAGAGGGACCTGCCCCCGGTTGCGGATGATTGGGTCGTTCAGGCATTCACTCAAGGACTCAACCCCCGAATCTCCTTGGCTTCACAACTATTGAAACAGAATTTGATAGAGTACACGGCGGTAACTTGGGCCGACATCCATAACATGTACCAGTCAAATATCAGAGTTGAGGACGATCAACTCGGGGGGCCCTCCGGGTCTGTTTATCTCATCTGAACTAATGACAGGCCTAAGAGAGTCGCCGATCATGAACCAAGACAGAACAGAGACTGATATCAACCGTATAGCAGCGATCGTAAGGGTAAAGGATCTGGGCGTAACCCCGTAAGAAATGAAAAGAGGAATGATCGAAGCCATAGTAGCCGGGGACTCATGAGCAAAAACGGTTTCGATAGGACATTCGGGGGCAGGGAGGCACCAAGGTTATCGGAATATAACTTCAATGTCGATGCTGCTAGGATCGTATCTTCCATCGGGTGCATCAAAGATACCAAGTGGCCTCGACCATTGCAGTCTGACCTTACCCAGAGAGACCCTAACTTAATGTGTAAGTATCACGGCACTCATGGCCATAGAACCGAGGACTACTGACAGTTAAGAGAGGAAGTGGCTCGGTTATTCAATAACGGGCATCTCCGGGAATTTCTGAGTGATCGAGCCAAAAATCACTTCAGGAATAGGGACTCCAACAAACAGACCAAAGAAGAAGAACCTCAGCACGTCATCAACATGATCATTGGTGGAGTCGAAGTCCCTCAGGGACCAATGCTAAAGCGCACTAAGGTGTCCATCACAAGGGAAAAATAAACCCAAAATTATATCCCGGAGGGAATCATTTCGTTCAACGATGAGGACGTCGAAGGCATCGAACAACCGCATAATGATGCACTGGTAATATCTGTACTGATAAATAATTCTCAAGTTAAGCGTGTGTTGATTGATCTAGGTAGCTCGGCCAATATCATCAGATCGAGGGTCGTAGAGCAGTTGGGTCTACAAGACCAAATAGTGCCGGCAATCCGGGTTTTAAACGGATTCAACATGGCATGCGAAACTACTAAAGGGGAGATAACCCTACTGGTGAACACCGCCGGGACCATTCAGGAAATAAAATTCTATGTGATTGAACCCCTCGACACTACACCAGGCACTGAAGATCCCCACACTAGGAGGAATTAAGACGATTTATGGAGAGCAGCCAGCCGTAAAAGAATGTACGTAGATTACAAAGACTTGAACAAGGCGTGCCCTCAAGGACACTTTTTCTTTGCCTAACATCGATCGCATGATCGATGCGACGGCCGGGTACGAGATACTCGTCTTTCTCGATGCCTATTACGGATACAACCAAATTCAGATGGACCAGGGCGATCAAGAAAAAACTTCCCTTATCACTAAATTTGGCACCTACTGTTATAACGTAATGTCGTTCGGACTAAAGAATGTTGGTACCACTTATCAAAGCCTAGTAAATCGGATGTTCAAAGAACAAATAGGAAAATCAATAGAAGTTTATATTGACGGCATATTAGTTAAGTCCCTACGAGCATAAGACCATTTGAAACATTTGCAGGAAACCTTTGATATACTTAAGAGATACAATATGAAGCCGAACTCGGAAAAATGTGCATTCGGGGTCGGATCCAAAAAATTCATTGGATTCATGGTGTCCAACCGAGGGATTAAGATAAATCCCGATAAAATCAAAGTTATAGAAGACAACACCGTGGTGGACAGTGTTAAGGTCGTTTAAAGGCTAACCGGGAGCATAGCTGCCCTGAGCCAGTTCATATCGAGATCCTCAGACAAGAGCCATCGGTTCTTCTCATTATTGAAGAAGAAGAATAACTTTTCTTGGACTCTGGAATGCCAACAAGCTTTGGAAGAGCAGTTGTACCTTTACTGCTCCATACTCCAAAGGCGGACGAGCAGTTGTACCTTTATTTGGCGGTATCCGAGGTAGCGGTAAGTGGAGTCCTAGTTCGGGAAGAGGAAGGTACGCAATTTCTTATTTACTGTGTTAGTAGAACTCTAGGCGAGGCCGAAACAAGGTATCCTCACCTAGAAATATTGGCGCTCGCTTTGTTAAGCACCTCCAGAAAGTTAAAGCAGTATTTTCAATGCCACCCCATATGTGTCGTAACTTCTTACCCACTAAGGAATATTATGCACAAACCCCAGCTCTCAGGCCGGTTGGCCAAATAGGCCGTAGAAATTAGCAGGTACGATATCGAATATCGACCCCGAACCGCCATCAAATCACAAATTTTGGCAGACTTCGTGGCCGACTTTATGCCGACCTTAATACTCGAAGTCAAAAAGGAATTGTTGTTAACCTCAGTGACTTTCTTGAAAATCTGGACCCTCTTTACGGACGGTGCCTCGAACGCAAAGGGGTCCGGACTCGGCATCGTGTTGAAGCCGCCTATGGGTAATTTAGTTAGGCAGTCTATTAGAACTATGAAATTGACTAACAATGAGGCCGAGTATGAGGCCATGATTATAGGTCTCAAATTGGCTAAAAGGCTTGGGGCCGAGGTGGTCGAAGCTAAGTATGATTCTCTCCTAGTAGTAAATCAAGTCAATGGGACGTTCGAAGTAAAGAAGGAACGAATGCGAAGGTATTTAGACAAATTGCAGGTAATGCTAAATCAATCCAAGGAATGAACCCTACATCACATGTCCCGAGATCAAAATAGTGAGGCCGATGCTCTGGCTAACTTGGGGCCATCAGTTGATGACGATGAATTCAGCCTAGGAACAGTCGTACAGCTCATGAAATCGGTAGTGGAAGAAGGCCATGCCGAAATAAACTTGTGATTGGAAAAATAAATACATAGATTATTTGAAGACTGGAAATTACCCTCTGATCCTAAAGAATTTAGAGCTCTACGCATGAAGGCAGCCAGGTTCAGCCTGTTCGAAGGGACTGTGTTCAGAAGAACATTCGACGACCCGCTCGCCATATGCTTGGGGTCGGGCGATACCGAATATGTCTTGAGAAAAGTTCACGAAGGCACCTTCGGAAACCATTCGGGGGGCGGGATCTTTGGTTCAGAATATAATCAGGGCCGGCTACTACTGGATAGACATGGAGAAAGATACAAAGGAATTTGTACGAAGATGCGACGGCTGTCAAAGACACACACCGGTGATCCATCAACCCAGAGAGCTACTCCAATCGATCTTGTCCCTACCGCGGGCACCTGGTAAGGCTCAATTCATACTGTTTATGACCGATTATTTTTCTAAATGGGTCGAAGCTCATTTGGGACCACATAATATGTCGGTTCGGGATACCGACCGAGATCGTGTGTGATAATGGGAAGCATTTCCTCGGCAGCAAGGTAAACAAGTTTTTCGAAGACCACAAGATTAAAAAGATACTCTCCACACCCTATCACCCTAGTGGGAACGGACAAGCGGAATCTACAAACAAGACTATATTCCCAAACTTGAAAAAGAGGTTGATCGATGCCAAAGGGAAGTGGAAGGAAATTCTGCCCGAATTCTTGTGGGCGTACCGTACAACTTCGAAATCTAGTACCGAGTCCACCACGTTTTTATTGGTCTATAGTGCCGAAGCATTAATACCGATCGAAGATGGAGAAACGAGCCTCTGGTTCCGATATTGTGAGCACCTAATTTTTTACTATATTTGAATTTTTATCACCTTCTACTATGTAAATATTTTTAAAAATTTAATATATATTTTTAGCTTTGTTATATTTTTTTTATATAGGGTAAAAATTAAAAATAATTTAAAAGGTCAATTATTACTATTAGTATTTTTTTTATTTTTTTTATTTTTATTTTAAAATAAAATAAATTAAAAACCCCCAAAAAATTAAATATTTTTTAAAATTTCGGATGGGAATAAAATAATAGGAAAATTAAAAGTATGGAATTAAAAATAAAAAGTTAAAGTAGGTGGAAATTGTTTAATAAAAAAGTAAAAGAAAATGGAAAATTAAAAAAATAAAAGTAAAAGAATGTAGAAATTTAAAAAAATGAAAAGAAAAAGAAAGTTGGAATTAAAAAATAAAAGTAAAGGTAGGTGAAATTACTTTTTAAAAAGTAAAATAAATTGGAAATTAAAAAAAGAAAAGTAAAATAAGTGAAAAATAAAAATAAAAAAAAGAAAAGTAAAAACGTGAAAAATTAAAAAAAAATAAAAGAAAAGGAAAGTGGGGAATTAATTTTTTTTAAAAATAAAAATAGGAAGTGGGAATTCTTTTTAATTAAAAAATAAAAAAATAAAATCTGAAAAAAAATTTGAATTGTTTTTTCTATAAATAGAAGAGAAATGTGAGGAGAAAAGGAAAAGGAAAAAATAGAGGAGAGAACTAAGAAAAAAAAATTTCTTCTGTGCTAAGAAAATTTCTACTTGTTTCATTCTTTCTTCCTCTTTCTTTCGAAAAATCCAGCAATTCATCACCCTGTTTAAGACCCAAAAATACCTCAAATTCAAGCCTAAAAACACCTTGTGAAGCTTCATTTATTGTCACCTCTCTCACGCCAAAAACCAGCAGTCTCACGAGGTACAGTCGAGTTTTGGTCCGGGCTCGAATTTTAGAAGGTTTGTCGCTAGATTTTCTTCTCATTTGCCGATTTCCCCTTGGTTTGGTGTACTTGCTCGACTCAGAATTATTTTTGCATTAATCAAGTTCTGGAGGAAATTTTGCTTAAAGGTTCATTACTTATCCTCAATTTGTTAATTATTTTATTGTTTTATGTGATGTTCTTATAGAGGTTCATGTGATAATTTTTTTGTGTTGTTTTATTTATACACATTGTCATGTTGTAGTTTCTTTTTACATGTTTCAAGCTATTTGTCGACAAATTATTCGAATAGGATTTCATCTTAATGAGATTTGCTATTTAGAATTAAGAATGAAGATCTTGTCATATCAATGGGCCATGCGTTAGAGTTCAAGTAAGTGAACCAGAAATGAGTTACGACATTTAATAGGAAAGAAAGAATTAGACATGGGTTAGATTGAGTATAAATCTACCAGGCCCAATAATTTTGTCACTAGACTAATAATTAGCTCATTCTTCCATAATGGATAAATATCTCATAATTTCAAAGATAGAGTAGTAAGTTATAAATATCTCTAAGTGTGGATAACTTGTCAATATTTTAAATAACTAATATATTTTCCGACTTTCAAATAATTTCCTATCGATAAACTCTTGGTCTTACAATAATTTCAAATTAGTTTAGAAAAATAATATAAGTGTGTGTTCACGTGACTTGACCAATCAACTTCGAATAATAATAAATGTGTTATAGATTGTGTACACGTACACATGATATGATTCTTGATGCCAAACAAAAATGAGTACATGTATGCGTGACTTATTTTAAGATAATTTTCATAAATCTAATCAAGCAATAAAAACGGACATAGGTAAAACATGAGAACCAATAAAACACAGGTTATTCAAAAATAATATAAACCAAATGTAGTCAATAAAGCGACCGTTCTAGAACTACGGGACTCGGTAAATGCCTTACACCTTCTTCCCAGTCAACAGAATTCCTTACCCGGACTTTATTTTTGCATACCAATAAAAATATAGGCAACCCTTCCTTTGACTAGGGATTCAAATAAAAGGTAACTTGGAACACCCAAAAAATAAATTCCAAGTGGCGACTCTGTAAATAAAATAATCCCTACACAAATTTGTCACTTTAATTGAAAAAACTCTTTAACCCATAATAATCCATAATACATATCTTTTGGGGCAAAAATAGGTGTGACAGCTCTGGCGACTCTGCTGGGGATAAAAAACTCAAAACTTCTGGTTTAGGGTTCAGAATTCGAGCTTGTAATGTGATCTATACTTGGCTTTCTTGATTGTTGATATTACTGTGTTTATGAGCTTAATGTTCTAATTGCCGTTCATTTACTCTTTGATATTATTTAAACTGTATAAACTGCCTTCTTACGCCTCCCTCCTGAGTCTTCTGAATTTATGGTACACACGTGCGTGTGACCCACTTTTCTGTTAGAGGTCATACCAAATAGAACGAGGTTGGATCAGTAACTAGGCCGGGTAGACTTTCGTGCTCCCGGTACGTTGCCCCCACCTCGGCTCGAGCTGTTCGCTTGGGTAAGCCTGGTCTAAAACACTCCGCCAGGATTTTAAACCTAGAATAATATAAACTCATGCCGGTTTCCTAGTAGGAACGTTTGTTTGCATCACGTGCATTTAGCTTTAGGGACTCATCATAGGGGTTGGGTCTGACTAGGACAGGTGTACCCGAAAATTACAAGACCATCCTGATGCATCTTATGTGCTACATGTACATTATGTTTGATTCGGTTTGTGCATGTTGACCGACTTCTAAAAAATAAAAATAAGAACCGAGAGAAAACAAGAAGGAAAAAAATAGGAGAGAGAAAATTTACCCGATTTTTAAAAAATCTTGGTATTTGAAAATCCAAAAACCCTGTCAAATGTTTACCCAAAACGACTATTAAAAAATAATATTGAATTTTTCCCAAAAACAAAGTGTCATCCCATTCCTGAAATATGACCGAACTACGCGAGTCTGATTATCACCGGATGTGAGATATATTGGCAAACCTCATCGGTTCCGACCCCAATTTTAAAAAAAAAATCAAAAATATTTTCATTTAATTCCTTCTTTAGAAGTCTTTCCTTAGAAAATCCCAAATAAAAAAAATAATGACCAAAAATATTTTCTTTCTTTTTGGAAGTCTTTCATTCGAAAAAGAAAATCAAATCAAAATCCAAAAATATGTTTTTATTCCTTCTTTAGAAGTCTTTCTTCGGAAAAAAATAAAATCAAAATCAAAATTCAAAAAAAAATCTTTCTTTTAAAAAATTCTCAAAAAAATCAAAATTCAAAAAAAAAAAATTATTTTCTTTCCAAAATTACCAAAAATAAAACGTAAAAAATATATTTAAAAAAATCAAAATCCAAAAAAAAAAAAAAATTCTTTATTCTTAAAGAAGGTTTCCTTTCAAAAATTTCCCAAAAAAAAATTAAAATTCAAAATTTAAAAATATTTTTCTTGTTAGAAGCTTTCGTGGTCTGTTTTGTATATGAGTAAAAAGAAAATAGTTAGTTTATTTACTTTTTCTGATCTTCCCCTGAACTACGTAATGATCTGATTCATGCAGCGTCATGATACGTAGACAATCTCCATCGGATTCGATCATAACCATAAACAAATTGAGTGAAAAAAAAAACCAAAAAAAAAAAAAACAATTTAGTGAAAAAGAAAGAAAAGAGCGACAAAAAAAATAATGGAGAAAAACAAAGAGCGAAAAACAACAAAAAGAGAAAGAAAAAGAAATCGAGATATGAAAAAAAAATTCAAAAAAAAAAAGAAAAAAAAAAGAGTCTCCCTAGATGGAATGAGTTCACCCATGTTAGTGAATCATACTCGAACTTGTTCCAAAAGCTAGTCACGACACGTCTACTGCAGCTGGCAGCCCTGAACCAGCCAAACTGTGAGTCCCCTCCGCACCAGGCTAATACTAGATGTGAATACCACTCTGAAGCAGTGGGACATGATACGAAAGACTGTTGGGCTCTTAAGAAAGCAGTGGAAGACCTCATCGGGTTCAAGGCAATAGTGCTTAGGGATGAAGAGGCCCCTAATATGATAAACAATCCTCTGCCTACTCACACCAATGGGCCAGTAGTCGGAATGATCTGTGAAGATGGAGAATTTGATCTGGCACTAAAGGCCATTACAGCCATTGCCGAGACAGAAGAAAAGCCAAAAATAAATGGTCGCCAAGCCTGAAAATCCCTCATCAAACGGGAGTCTTGGTAGCTAGTCTTGATATCCTTTCTGTGTTCGGATTATCTCATGGTGTGATCCAGATGTTTTACTTTATTGTCTTACTTTTCAATGTAAACCCTTCTATCTTTAACATTCAAAAGAAAAAAAAATCAAAAAAATAAAATAAAAATCAAATGAAATTAATATTTCGTTGTCCAGGAATGTCTCTTTTCTTAATCTTGTCACTTTTCTTATTCTCTTTTCAGTTATGTTAATGCAGATTTTAATGACATGACATGCTTGCGGACTTCATGCCCAGATCCTAAAATGCTGTGAGACTTTGAAAGAATGATTCAAGAGTCAGAATGCAATGAAGATAAGTTTAAGGAAATAAAACAAAGAATCGGAACAACTAAGGGAAATTGGCTCCAGATTGGAAAGGTCCACCATACATTGCAACAAGAGTATAGCCAAAAGAGAGCGTTGTACCTGGGAAACATTGAAGGAAATGTCCCTGAAATAACTGTCAACACAAGTGCAGTCAAAAGGTACTATGCTTAGTCCTCTATATAGCATTAATGTTCTCCGGTTGGGATGAAGAAGACTTTCTTTCTCACTATTCAAATATTCAACCTTTTGCAAACCCTTTGAGCCAGATCTTTTTTTTTATTACCCTCTTTGGAATTTGGAAGTTATTATTGAAAAAAAAATTGAATGAAAAATGAAAAAGAAAAAAAATAAAAAAAAAAACAAAAAAAAGTGATGAAGAAAAGACAAAAGAAAATGAAATGAAAAAAAAGAGGAAAAAGGAAAGGAAAACGAAAGAGAAAAGAAAACAAAACAGAAGAAAAAGAAAAAGAAAAAGAAAAATATAAAAAACAAAGTTCATTGAACTACGTTCGACTTGATTCCGAAAGAATACGTAGGCAACCTCTCTCTGGGGTTCAGCCACACCAAAACAAAAATTCACATTCCCCTAAACGTTGAAACTAGGGCAGATGTTACACTTGGTTCGGCGATGGTTTCGCATGAAAGGTTTCAAAGTTGTAATCCAATCCAAATCCTTTTCAAGTCTTTCCGATCAATCAACGAGAATGTTCAAGAATTGGAGGATACGGTTACTTGGATCTGATATAACAAAATGAGAGAAATAAAATAAGAGAGTCTTATTGGTGAAAACCCTCATGGGCTCCGTAAGGCAATGGTGAGTAAAGAAACTAAAATGAGAGAGTCTTTTTAGTGAAAACTCGCAAGGAGCACTATAAGGAGATGGTGAGAAGAGAGAGGTCAATTGGTGAAAACCCACAAAGGACGCCACTGATCGAAAAGAGGATCCTCAAAGCCATTGGCATTGACACAGTCCTGGGCAAAGTTTCTCGATTTCGAGGCAAAAGTTGTGATAAATTTCTTAGAGTCAGACGGTTTACACAGATCAGGCATCCAGTCCAAAAGGCATGTCATGTTCATTGAAGTCCGCATGTACTCCAGATAAGTCCTTCTTTCCTTTCCCCAAAAGGGATACCTCTTGTCTAAATTCATTGTCCATTCCATTGTATGTTGTTCTTTGAATCCCTTTTGGTCTAACTTTGTTCCAAAACTAAGGCGAAGAAAGGATGGCAAGACTGATTTACAAGGCTTTTGTTTGATACAAGCTAATATTCAAGAGGCACCCAGCCTCAGCAGGGGCATCAAGTCAACCCTGACTGGCCATAGTGGTTGATGCTTTGAAATCAAAAACTCTCAATAGGAGGAAATCAAATTCAAAGTGCCTACAAAGGCAAAATGAAGTTGAAAAGGTTAAGTCCCAAGTGGCTAACTATTTTGGCAAAGTTTGAAAAGCCAAAGATTCCCTAATGCTCTGAAATTAAGAGTTTTTGAAGAAATAAGTTGGAAGTGAATTGCCACAAAAGGCAAAATAAAGTTGAAAAGGTTAAATCCCAAACGACCAACCGTCATGTAAAAGTTTGAAAAGTCAAAGGCTCTCTAGGGCCAGAAATGCAAGTGGTATTCACGAACCATTTAGTGACAGGTTGAAATCATCATCAAAAGAAGATATACACAAAGTCAAGCTGCCAAAGACATCACGGCCACAAACAGACCACCACTTTTAAAACTCACAATTCTTCTTTGTTTACAGCAGGAACAAAGCACTGCAGAATGTCGATTCCTAAAGGACGAATGTCACCAAAGGTAAGTTTTCTTAAAATCTCCATTTTTCTTTATTTTCAGCATGCATCACTACTGTTCATACCTCTCATTTTCGTAGCTTAACCCAGGTAGAACCTTTTCGCCTAGGGGGATCCAGCTCATAATTCCAGGTAGAAGTACTCTTCGCTCAGGTTGTTTTACGTAGCTTAACCCAGGTAGAACCTTTTCGCATAGGGAGATCCAGCTCATAGTTCCGGGTAGAAGTACTCTTCGCTCATGTTGTTTTTCGTAGCTTAACCCATGTAGAACATTTTCGCCTAGGGGGATCCAACTCATAGTTCCGGGTAGAAGTACTCTTCGTCCAGGCTGTTTTTCGTAGCTTAACCCAGGTAGAACCTTTTCGCCTAGGGGGATACGGCTCATAGTTCTGGGTAGAAGTACTCTTCGCTCAGATTGTTTTACGTAGCTTAACCCAGGTAGAACCTTTTCGCCTAGGGGGATCCAGCTCATAGTTTTCGGGTAAAAGTACTCTTCGCTCAGGATGTTTTACATAGCTTAACCCAAGTAGAACCTTTTCACCTAAGGGGGTCCAGCTCATAGTTCCGAGTAGAAGTACTCTTCACTCAGGATGTTTTACGTAGCTTAACCCAGGTAGAACATTTTTGCCTAGGGGGATCCAGCTCATAATTCCGGGTAGAAGTACTCTTCGCCCAGGCTATTTTTCGTAGCTTAACCCAAGTAGAACCTTTTTGCCTAGGGGGATCCAGCTCATAGTTTCCGGGTAGAAGTACTCTTCGCTCAGGTTGTTTTACGTAGCTTAACCCAAGTAGAACCTTTTCGCCTAAGGTGATCCAGCTCATAGTTCCGGGTAGAAGTACTCTTCGCTCAGGTTGTTTTATGTAGCTTAACCCAGGTAGAATCTTTTCGCCTAGGGGGATCCAGCTCATATTTCCGGGTAGAAGTACTCTTCGGCCATGCTTGTTTTTCGTAGCTTAACCCATGTAGAACCTTTTCGCCTAGGGGGATCTGGCTCATATTTTCGGGTAGAAGTACTCTCCGCCCAAGCTTGTTTTCCGTAGCTTAACCCAGGTAGATCCTTTTCGCCTAGGGGAATCCAGCTCATAGTTCCGGGTAGAAGTACTCTTCGCTTAGGTTGTTTTACGTAGCTTAACCCAGGTAGAATCTTTTCGCCTAGGGGGATCCAGCTCATAGTTCCGAGTAGAAGTTCTCTTCGCTGAGGTTGTTTTACGTAGCTTAACCCAGGTAAAACCTTTTTGCCTAAAGGGATCTAGCTCATAGTTCCGGGTAGAAGTACTCTTCGCTCAGGTTATTTTATGTAGCTTAACCCAGGTAGAAACTTTTCGCCTAGGGGGATCCAGCTCATATTCCGGGTAGAAGCACTCTTCGCCCAGGCTCGCTTTTCGCAGTGTAACCCAGGTAGAACCTTTTCGCCCAGGGGATTCATTTTCATTTCAGTAATACAGGGCACCAACCCCTGGTTACATTTCTTTTCCGTAATACAGGGTGTCATCCCCTGGTTATATTTTCTTTCAGTAATACAGGACGCCATCCCATGACTTCATTCTTTTCAGTGATACAGGGTACCAACCCCTGATTACATTCTTTTTTCGTAATACAGGGTATCAACCCCTGGTTACATTTTCTTACCAATATCATGGTACACCAATCCCAAGTCGTTTTTCCAATATAGGGCCTCCACTCCCTAGTTTCTTTCATTTTAGACATAGGCTCTCCATTCCCTAGTCTCTATTTTTTTTCGGAGTACACCATTCCCGACCTTTTATTGCTTTTAATAAAGAAGTAGTTTAGAATTTTGTTACAATAAGTCACGAAATTTTTCTAGTGCAAATTGGGGCAAAAATATTTCGTTCATTTATTTATTTTGGTGTCTGAGTAGGTTTTACCTCGAGGCACAGGGTTCGAGATGGCCAAAAGAAGAAGTCTCAATTCATAAGAAAAGAAAAGAAAAAAATAGGTGAATCCAAAATGCAAAAGTAGTTGAAAAGATGTGGAATGCTCAAGACATGACTGAAGCCACTATCATTGGAGTCCCGTTTTGATTAGAAGAAGCTATAGAATGATGAACTAGCACCTACAATTAGCAAGCATCAAGGTTCAGATAAAAGTCTGCGTGAAGAACCAGTCAAGATTCAAGATCAAGTATTAGAAGACTTATAAATAGGAATCTTGTAACTCATAGCTGATAGGCTTGTTTAGTTTCTTTTGATTTTGAAATAATAACATGACCGCAGACCGGAGCCTCGACGGAACCTCACTCGACTCCTCAACTCATCATTCCACCATTCTCCTTGAACTACATGTGACCTAATTCCCCTATAACCCGGGATATGTAGGTTGTCCAAAACCAGGACTCGGTTGCACCCTATCTTTTATTTCTTTTTCTTTTGAATAACGGTTGTGTCAAAAATTAATCACATGGCTCACCTAATCTTTGCCTAAAAACTCTTCATGTTTCCAAGCAAAGAGGGGCAGCTGTGAGCACCTAATTATTTACTATATTTGAATTTTTATCACCTTCCACTATGTAAATATTTTTAGAAATTTAATATATATTTTTTAGCATTGTTACATTTATTTTATATAGGGTAAAAATTAAAAATAATTTAAAAGGTAAATTATTACTGTTAGTATTATTTTTACTTTTTTTTATCTTTATTTTAAAATAAAATAAATTAAAAAGTCAAAAAAATTAAATATTTTTTAAAATTTCGGATGGGAATAAAATAATAAGAAAATTAAAAGTATGGAATTAAAAAGTAAAAGTAAAAGTACGCGGAAATTGTTTAATAAAAAAGTAAAAGAAAGTAGAAAATTAAAAAAAATAAAAGTAAAAGAATGTAGAAATTTAAAAAAAATGTAAAGAAAAAGAAAGTTTAAAGTTGGAATTAAAAAAATAAAAGTAAATGTAGGTGAAATTTTTTTAAACAAAGTAAAAGAAAGTGGAAATTAAAAAAAAAAAGTAAAATAAGTAGAAATTTAAAAAAGAAAAAGTAAAATAAGTAAAACAAAGTGGGAAATTAATAAATAAAAGTAAAGGAAAGTGGAAAATTATGTTTTAAAAAAAATAAAAATGGGAAGTGGGAATTCTGTTTAATTGAAAAATAATAAAATAAAAAATAAAAACAAAATCTGAAAAAATTCTGAAATTGTTTTCCTATAAATATAAGAGAAACGTGAGGAGAAAAGGGAGAAAGGAAAGGAAAAAATAGAGGAGAGAATTGAGAGAAAAAAATTCTTCTTCTGTGCTAATTTCTACTCGTTTCATTCTTTCTTTCGAAAAATTCAGCAATTCATCACCCTGTTTAAGACCCAAAAATGCCTCAAATTCAAGCCTAAAAACACCTTGTGAAGCTTCATTGATAGTCACCTTTCTCACGCCAAAAATCAGTAGCCTCACGAGGTACAGTCGAGTTTCGGTATGGGCGCGAATTTTAGAAGGTTCGTCGCTAGATTTTCTGCTCATTTGCCGATTTTCCCTTGGTTTGGTGTACTTCCTCGGCTCAGAATTGTTTTTGCATTAATCAAGTTTTGAAGAAATTTTTTGCTTAAAGGTTCATTACTTATCCTTCCTTTGTTAATTATTTTATTGTTTTGTGTGATGTTCTTATAGAGGTTCATATGATAATTTTTTTGTGTTGTTTTATTTATACACATTGTCATGTTGTAGTTTCTTTTTACATATTTTAAACTATTTGTCAATAGATTATTTGAATAGAATTTCATCTTAATAAGATTTGCTATTTAGAATTAAGAATGAAAATCTTGCCATATTAATGAGCTATACGTTGGAGTTCAAGTGAGTGAACCAAAAATGAGTTACGACATTTAATAGGAAAGAGAGAATTAGACATGGGTTGGATTGACTATAAATCTGCAAGGCCCACTAATTTGTCACTAGACTAATAATTAGCTCATTCTTCCATAATGGATAAATGTCTCATAATTTCAAAGATAGAGTAGTTAGTTGTAAATATCTTCAAGTGTAGATAACTTGTCAATACTTTAAATAACTTAATATATTTTCCGACTTTCAAATAATTTCCTATCGATAAACTCTTGGTCTTACAATAAATTCAAATTAGTTTAGGAAAATAATACAAGTGCGCGTTCACGTGACTTGACCAATCAACTTCGAATAATAATAAATGTGTTATTGATTGTGTACATGTACGCGTGATATGATTTTTGACGCCAAACAAATATGAGTACACGTACGTATGACTTATTTCAAGATAATTTTCATAAATCTAATCAAGCAATAAAAGCGGACATAGGTAAAACATGAGAACCAATAAAACACAGGTTATCCAAAAATAATATAAGCCAAATGTAGTTAATAAAGCGACCGTTCTAGAACCACGGGACTCGAGAAATACCTTACACCTTCTCCCCCCGTCAACAGAATTCTTTGCCCGGACTTTTTTTTACAGACTAATAATAATAGAGTCAAACCTTCCTTTGACTAGGGATTCAAATAAAAGGTGAGTTGGAACACCCAAAAAATCAATTCTAAGTGGCGACTCTGTAAATAAAATAATCCCTACTCAAATTTGTCACTTTAATTGGAAAAACTCTTTAACCCATAATAATCCATAATACATATCTTTTGGTGCAAAAAGAGGTGAGACAGCTCTGGCGACCGAAGAATCGAACGGTGAGGCCATGAGTCCGAGCATGGAACTATTGGATGAAAGACGAGAGGCCGCCCTAGTCCGGTTGGCCGCCCAGAAATAGCGGATAGAAAGATATTACAACCGAATAGCCAACCTCCGACACTTTAAGATCGGGGACTTGGTGTTAATAAAAGTAACATTGCATACCCGAACGGGAGAAAGTTGGGATTGAATTGGGAAGGACCATATTAAGTCGTCGGAATTACCGGCAAGGGCTTGTACAAACTCGAAGCGGGAAATGGTGCACCGCTACCGAACAACTGGAACGTGACACACTTAAAGCGGTACTACTGCTAAGGTACGATCTCATTTACTTTTTTATAATAATATGAATCGAGCTAACACTTGCAGGCAACAACCAAAGGAGGATGTGACTATTAGGTCTGAAGGCACGTGGTGCACTCTTTTTTCTTGAACCGGTTTTGTCCCAAATAGGTTTTCCGACAAGGTTTTTAATGAGGAAACAGTAAATAGAGCTAACTTAAATCGGAGTCAATGTGCGCATCAACAGTATCTGAGACCTCTCAAGTTCGACCTCGAATACTGAGGTCCATCACCTTCGGATTAAGGTTCTTAGCAAGGAAATAAGGAAACTTTGTACTTGAACAGCTTAGGCTCGGTAGTTAGGATTTATTGTAAGGGTCAAACGGTCAAATATATTGTGCCCGCGTAGACCACCTTAGCCATAATACAAGATTTTACACAAATTTCGATCATGTACTTTACACACAGAAATGAAAGAAAGTTTCCACCTTGCAATTACGTATTTTTTTATCTTCAAACAATGAGCCTAAGAGCTACCCCTATTCAGGGACTATCGAGACTAAGGGCTACCCCTATTTGGGGACTATTGAGCGTAAGAGCTATCCCTATTCGGGGACTATCGAGCCTAAGGGCTACCCTATTCAGGGACTATCGAGCCTAAGGGCTATCCCTATTCAGGGACTATCGAGCCCAAGGGCTACCCCTACTCGGGGACTGTTATTTGGGAAACTCGAGCTACCAAATCCTAGAGGCACAAAACCTATTAGGTAGTGCCTAAACATGAAAGGCCATGGCAAACCCTAAAAATGGCTCGGGGACGTCCGAAGCACGTAATCAGAACATAAGGCCTTTATACAAATTCAAAACCTGCTAAAAGGTTACCCTCGGCAAAAGCATCGTCTAAAATCACTTAAGCATCTTGGGAAAACTATCGATCAAACCGATTTTTCAAGCCCTCAAGAAAATAAAGTTGCATCGAAGTCAAGCTTTGTTCGGACATATGAAAAATGAACGACTTATTACTACATTTGATTCTATGCTAAGGCATCAAAAATATTTGCAAGAATAGAGATTATGAAAAGATACAAAAAAAGTAAAGACTTGAAATTGCGAGAAAGAGAAATTTTATATATTCCGAAACGTATTTACAAAGGCCCAACAAAAACGGCCTCAAAATAAACAAAGAATATACACAAATCAACAACTAAAAAAGTTATAATGCATTTATGCCTAATCTTCACAGGGGCCCGACTTGTCGCCTGAACTGCCAAAGCCTTCGGACCCCCTACAACCCTCGGAGCCTTCGGCACCTTCAGGATCGGAAAGTTTATTCACCTCAGCCTCAAGCTTTATTGCTTCCTCGATCTCTGCTGATAGGTCGAAGCCTCGGGAGTGGATTTCTTTGAGGGTATCTCTACGAGACAGCCGCCTCACATATTCGGCATTGGTCTTCAGGTGGGCCTCGACTGCTTCGACATCAGCCTTGTATTGGGCCACCATCTCCTCAGCATCGGCAGAGGTTGTCTCTAGCTTGGACTTTATTGCCTCGTGCTCTCTATTGAGGGCGTCCCGTTCTGCGACAGCCGAGCTCAGATGTGCTCAGAGATCTTCATTTAGCTGAGCCCGCTTGTCAGCTTTCTCCTTCACCACCCGAAGTTTAATCTCTATTGATGTCAGCTTTGCCGGGGCAGTTTCCTTTTCCAAAGCCAGCATATCCATCTTGCTCTTCCACCCATCGACCATGGCTTGGATCTCGTTCATATCCTTTGGGAGTTGGTTGACCTAGTCGATCTTCTATTGGACATGCGAGCTTTTGTCGTTAGCCACTATGACTAGTTCCTCGTTTCTAACTTCAAAGACATTTACCTTTTCGACCAAGTTGACATGTTCCCACCTCATGGGCCGATGCTTCCGTCTAATCTCTATCCAACTCGGCCTGAAGGTCCTTGATGACCCCGTCTTGTTGCTCGCTGAGGAGCTTATACGTATCCCTTTTTTACGCCTGCTCCTTGAGCTCAAGCTCGAGCTGATTGACCCCGACACGGTATCGGAGGAAGCTTTCATGATTAAGTACCGAGGCCTACAAAACAATAAAATTCGTGAGAGATATCAAAACCTAAGTAAAATTCAAAAAGATGTAATGATGCCTTACCCGGTTCAGTGCCTGCTGCGCCTCATTGAAAAGACACGGCATGTCCACCTCGTTCATTTTTTCCTGATCCCCTCGGTCACCAGGCATCAGAGGTAGCTATTCCCGTGGGAGCAGATAGAACCCGGGCATCATCGGGACAGTAAGAATAACCGATATATTGCGATCGGGGTCCGCACTCAGAGCGGGAAATTAATTAATCATTTTTGGGCTCGAACTCGGCCCACCAGATTCCGAAGATGTATTCTTCTTCGGGACTTCCAAGTCGCCCAGCCTGGAAACATCTTCTAAAGTAGACGAGTCCACACCATCATAGAACGAATGAAGGGGATCGTCCGCTCCATGAACCCCTTTATTGTACTTCTTTTTTCCTTCGTGGGCCTCCTCAAGCATGGACTTGGTGTAGGAGGGTGTCCCTATAATTTTTATTACACCGGGCGCTTCCTTCGGAGCTGAGCCGACATCCAGGGAGGTCCCACCCCCGTCTCCATATCGGCCTCTCGAGGCTGAAGGAGGTCGGCCTCACGAGTCTGCCCCTCAACTGCCACCTGCTCCTTGGGAGGGGTCGATACATGGGCGATAAAAATGTCATCTTCTTTCGACTCATCCCTGAGCCGGAGAAGCGAATCAGAGTCCGGCATCCGGGAGCTATTCTCTTCTTGGGCTTGTGAGCTATCCTCTTCTTTAGTTTCACCTCGAGATCGGGGAGCCTGAAGGTTTTCTTTTTCTCTTCTTCTTTTCCCCTGCGGCAGCCCCAGGCTATCCCGTAACGGAGGGATCAATGGACAAGGATACGTCCTCGTTCCTTTCCAAAGGCTTAAGCTCAGTGGTCTTAGGCAAACCTATAAAATAAAGAAGAAAGCTTAGTATGATGTGAGTTAAGTACACGATAATAACTATTCGAAGGAGAACCTTACCATGAGAACGGGTCTCCCATCGACCCTTCAAAAGCTTGCGCCATGAGCGCTTAAAGTATGACATCTGTTTGCAGATGCCTTCGATCCACTCCTTAAGCCTAGGGATCGCATTTGGAACCCAGGCAACAACTGCACAACCACAAACATGAATGATGAGAAAGAAAATGAGGAAAAATTGACATTTAAGGAAGGGCTGTACTTACGAGATGCATTCCACTTCTCAGGGAATGGTATAAACTTGGGAGGGATCAGATCTTCGGTCCTCACCCGATCGAAGCGCCCATGCCAGCCTCGATCTCGATCTTCGTCAATACTTGAGAAGGGGGCCTTGCTGGCCCGGCGAGTGAGTTTGATTAGTCCCTCTCAAAAAATTCGGGGACTGTATAGACGGAGAAGATGGTCGATGGTGAACCAACAAGACTCGGTGTTATGCACGAAATAACGGAGGAGGATCACGATCCTCCATAGAGACGGATGGATTTGCCCAAGGCACACCTCGTATCTCTTTCAAAAATCCAAAATAACTGGGTCTACCGGACCCAGTGTGAAGGGGTAAGTGTAAGCACTTAAATACCCCTCCACGTGAGTAGTAATAGCATCCTTGGGCCCGGGGACCACTACGTCTTTGCCTTCTCACTTACAGTCATCTCAAACCGCCGGAAGGACGTCTTCGGTAACGGAGCATATATACCTCGATGCTCTTTCACCCCCGGCCTGTTTGGATGAGGTTTTCTCGACCTTAAAGTCATCAGCAATTAAATAGGCCACGAGAATAAACATTTTCAAGGGGGCTCGGGAGTCGGTTCGGCGGCAGTTGGCTCGGTGGAAGCCACTTGAGCAGTTGTCTCGAGAATAACTATTTCGGGAGTGACCGCCTTAGTACCGGTGACCGATTGGGAAGATGAAGAGGCAGCCTACTGAGGTACTGACTTGGAAATTTTTACCATTACTATCTGAGAAAGTTTGAAGATTTAAAGAAAAAGTATAGAGGTTTGAAGGAACAAGTTTGAACGTTGAAGAACAGAGTAAGAAGATTCGAAGAAAATCTGGGTAAAAACCTAAGAACAACTACGAGAATTTGAAGATCAAGGATAAAGATATGAAGGTTTGAAGGAAGTTGGTGATAGCCATAGAATTCGAATGTAGAAGCTTGGTCGGAAAGTAGAAAAAGAACAGAGGATAGAAGCTTTTATAGGGAAGTACGCGGCGCTTCACATTCGGAGGCAACAAGCAGATGATTGACACGTGTTCGGAGTCAGAATGACGCGACTGATGGGACGTTTCAACTTTTTCATCGTTTTGGTTGTAACGTATGGAGGAAGGAACCGGAGAACATCTATCGTTTCTCATAGTTTCGGAGAACCCACTCTCTGAGAAACGAGGGGACTATCTATATACGGTTAAAATCGAGGCTAATGAGCACCCCAATTTCTCGGTGGGGCAAACAGAGCAAGAACGTAACTACAAGGAATTGGAATCGAAGCCAGAAGCCTCTCGTATCAAGGCCCGAACAAAACACCTGCCCTCGGAGCCATTGAGATCACGCCCCCGGATCCGGTTCGAGTTCCAAGACCTCGAAAAGCATTACCAAACAACCGCACACGATTAATAAAGGGCTATGATATCCGTGCCCAACCGGATATCACGGCGTGAATCTCGGTTGTATCGGCAACAGATCAATGATTAGTGAAAAGAAAGATTTTTACCTTTCTTAGAATTGTACTTAGGGTAAAACTCCTCTACTATATAAAGGGAAAGCTTACTATTCAATAGACACACTGTAACACGCATATCAAAGTAATATACATTTGTTTTCTTTGCTCCTAGAAGTGATTCAAAGTCCTTAATTTTGCTCATAGTTCATCATACGTGTTTGGCTCCGAACCGAAGGTAGGCTAATTGATAAGCTCATAATCGAGCCCGGACTCAATACTACTACTCGTTTGGCTGTTTATTCTATCTTTAATTTGCTCATCTAACGTTATTAATCACTTGTATTGAATTAGTCTACATATCCTTAAAACCGCGTATAAATTCAATTGTTATCCATTTTTAAGGGTAAACACAATTATAATAAGTTTGTAAAATAATTTATATATACAGAAAACAATAAAAATAATTTATAATTTTACTCACAAATTTTTAAATCTTTTCTAAAGTAAAATTGACGTAAAAACACAAGTCGACTTTTATACACTACTTTTTAACTTCAACTTCATATATAATCTATTTTCCGATTTCTATCAAATATTGCCCAAACGTCTGCATTTTAAAAAAAGGTTTTCATGTTTACTTTTCTTCTCCATACAATTGAAGTTTTCGAGTAATCCAACAAGGCATTAAAATGCTTCTTCATCAAGAAGTTCTTCGTTTTAAATGTGAAATTACTTTAATATATTTGGAGGGCAAAATCTCTCACTAAAATAGATGCTAGTTCAATTTTCACTTTCTTTTATTTTTTTTACCCCGATGTAATAGATCTTTTCTTTTGAAAAAAAAAAAGAAGAGAAACATCAAAATATAGAGAAGAAAAGTCTATATTTAATATCCAAAGAAACTCGTAAAACTTTTGCGCAATACGTATCCTATCAGAAGTAAATCAATAAAATACTGTAATATAAATATGAAATGACAGTAATAAATGGCTAGAGTACATACATATACGTAAAATCACACCAAACTAAGAACTTACAATCTAGTGGTATTGGTTTGTGTCTAGTCGTATTGGTGTGAGTATCCTATGATCATTTAGAATTTGAATTCTGTGTTCAATCTTTAACGTTTTTACTATTGAATCTATTAGAATATTTTTAAAATTAGGTTTAGGCATTATTTATTATAATTAACAAATAATTATATCAAAAATATTGGATTTAAATGAATGCAGGCTGCATCTACATATGATATCTCTATGTTTTGCATCTACCTATGATATCTAGGTTTAGGAGATATATGAAACTTTAAATATTATACTTATTATTTCAAAAAAGTATAATTTGTAAATTTATCCCAAAAATGAAACATTTGACACTGGTATTCAAGATATATATTTTTTAAACAATGAATATACATATAAAGAAAGATTGGCTTATGTAAGTTACTATCTTGATCTGGGAGGGCACAGTTAAAGAACAAAAGGTAAATACTCGAGTTAGAGGTAAAAGAAGTACGTTGTCGGATTCTCGAATTAAGTTTTTTCTTTTGTTCTATAAATGGGGAACTGCGATAAATAGCTTGGAGGAAAATGTAGATAAAGCACTTGTTGGTTGGAGGGTCTCTCCACTATAGTCCAAAAGTTTACAAAACCAGTTTTACTTTTACTACTCTGCTCTTCTCTTGGGCTTACAGCACTTACAGCGACAATATAGAGTTTCAAACTACAAGTCTCTTTCTCTCTATAACACACATAAAAGAAGAAGAAGATCATACGAAGAAAGGTCCAAAATTTCCTTCAATCGTCGTCACTTGAACTAAATCTCCAAAAATTAGTTATTGGATATTTATTTTCCTGTAAAAAACAAGAGTTCAGGAAGAAGAAAAATTCCTCTGCCAAAAAAAAAAAAAAAAAAATTAAGGAAGGGAAAAGAAACGAGATCCCTAGAAAGCCGGCAAGTATGGCGTCAAAGGTGATGCCGTCAGCGTCAACAACGCCCAATTCGGATCATTCTCGTTCTCGTTCTCGCCTTCCCCAAAACCCAACTCCTTCTTCTTCCTCTTCTTCTCTACTTCATTCTGATCCTTCTAGAAACTTCGGCTCTATGAACATGGACGAACTTCTCAACAACATTTACTCCGATTCCCCCGACCCTTTTTGCTCCGCCTCTGAAACCACCGCGCCTACCCCCGCCGCCGCCGGTGATGGCCGTGATGTGGGACCCAGTAAGACTGTGGATGAGGTGTGGAGGGAAATTGTATCAGGGGGTGGGGGTGGAGGTGGGGGAGGGAGTAGTAGGGAGCCAGAGATGACTTTAGAGGATTTTCTGACCAAAGCTGGAGCGGTTACGGAGGAGGACGTTAGAGTCCCGGTGATCGCTCCGCCGCCAGCCACGGCGGGGCCAGCTGCAGGAGGGTTTGTGGTGGATAACTTGGGGAATTGTCAGTTTCCGATGGCCATGCAGAATGGACCCCACATGGGATTTGGAAATGGGGTTGTGGCTATTGCAGTGAGTGGGAGTGGGAGAGGGAAGAGGAGGTCAACTGTTGAAGAGTTGCCGCTGGATAAAGCTACACAGCAGAAGCAGAGACGCATGATCAAGAACAGAGAGTCTGCTGCTAGGTCTAGAGAGCGAAAGCAGGTCCCTTTTTTGCTTTTATTTCCCTATTATTTGTTTTTTGGCCGCTTTGGGGCAAGAATTGAGACATGCATGTATGTTTTTACTGAAATTGCAGGCTTATACTGTGGAATTGGAGTCTTTGGTTACTCAATTGGAGGAGGAAAATGCAAGACTTTTGAAAGAAGAGGTTAGTTTATTAAGGTCTTCTAGAATGGGATAATTATCTTGTTTTTAACATACACTAGATAACCGAAAGTTTGATTCTTTTCATTTGAACTCTGTCATTAGAAGTGATGTTGGCTGGTCGTATAATTTAGAATGGAATTAGCTTTTTTAGGATTTACCCGAAAATTACTTCTTTTGAACTTTGCTTATCGTCAGTCACCAGTACCAAAAATCATCTTGTTAGGCCAGCTCTCTGTTCACATCATTTTTTGCTAAAGCTTTTAGCTTATGAGTTCCAGATTCACTGCTCTGTAGCCTAACTCATTTTCAGCATGCTCAATAAATGCTGTTCTGATCTCTGTGTACTTGGAGCATGTAAAATTAAGTTTGTGTAGGATGATATGTTCTAAAAAATCTCTAAATAAACCCATTCTTTGGCTGAATGCAGGTGGAGAAGAATAAAGAGAGACTTAAGCAGGTATGACTTTCACTCTTTTGCTCTTTAATATACCACTTTGGTAATGAAACTTTAGCATGCATTAGGAGTGAAATTCTTGATGTATCTCGGTCAATTTCGAATTCGTTTGTGTGTTCTCTTATCCAATAAATGCAGGCATGCTTCTAATCTTACTGTTTGTTGTTGCTTTCAGTACCCTTGGTACTGCTTTCTATTTTCTCTGGATTAGCTGAGCTCTGTATTTCTCTGCCTCTTTTGTAACATTGAGTCTGTTCATGTCTTGTGCGGACTATTTCTTGTGGCATTATTGCTTGTTGCTAGTCATTCTCTTCTGCTCACATCGAGGAATTTTAACAGATTACCTGAGCAAATTGAACTAATTATCTATACCTCACCATTTTAAGGGTGAGGATTTGGGTAACAGTCAAGCAGTTCATGAATGACTAGCTCTTCATGTGGGAGTCCTTTATGCAACATTGACAAATGATTCACATTCTTCCTTGTAGAGCTTCAGTTCTTCGACTGTAGAATTATCCATCAGGAATATGGATTTGTGAAACAGAAAATCATGCACATCGTGATTGGACACATATGTTGGTATATATTTCTGCAATGATCTGCATTTTAGTCATGATCAACTTCATCTATAAGGTCCTGGCACTTTGTTTTGCCGTGTACTCAATTTCATAACCTTTCTGCGTCTTTTTTCCTAGGAAACTTTTGAATTTAAGTTGCATTTGGATTTTGGAGCCAAATGCAATAACTAGTAGCAATTCAACGAAGTTCTTTTCTAGTGATTGATTAGAGACTTAGAGTGAAACTATTCCAGTCTGAGAGTACATAAATTTACGGCCAGATACATGTAATCAATTCGTGAATAATTGTCTTTAGTTCTTTTCTCCACCACGTATGGAACTCCTCCAAATTTGGTATCCTAAACTTTTTGTTAATCTTTCTTCCTTTTTCAATAATGTTATGCAGTCATACCTATATATGTAAATGAATGTATTGTTCTTGATACATGCTTAGGCATCCTCGATATAAGGTGTCCGCACACACAGAGTTAAAGCTTGGAGATGGCTCCATGAAGTTTTGCAGATATCTTGCTGACACTTTGTTTATATGAAAGAGAAGTTCTGCCTCTTTAAACCACCAGTTTTATGCTATGTTAATGTCAAATGTAAGGGTTAGGGAGGTTGAAAAAAGAGATTCACGACAGCTTTGCCATTTAGGGGTTGCGATGCAACTTGCCCATGAGATGAAAGATATCAACCTCACTGTTCGATAATTTTTCAGTCAGAAGGTTATTTTCTTCAGATCGTGGCACTTAAACAAGATCAAGGCTCTTGTTTTTTTTTCCTCTCTTCTCCTTTTTAAAGCAATCCTTGTAACTTCTCAAACTAAGATCAAGGCTCTTTTCTTTTTTCTTCTTCTCCTCTTTGAAGCAGTCCTTGTAATTCCTTAAACTAATATAAAGGCTCTTTTCTTTTTTCTTCTTCTCCTTTTTGAAGCAGTCCTTTGTAATGTCTTAAACTAAGATCGAGGCTCTTTTCTTTCTTTTTCTTTTTCTTTTTCTTCATCTTCATCCCTTTTTAAAGAATCCTTGTGTTCTGAATGGGGAGATGGAATATGGTCTATAGGACTAACAAAAGAGAAGCTGCTGTACTTTGACAATCTATCCGGTGCTCTGGTGATCCCACATGCAATCTGAATCTGTTTTTATCTAATTCTTCCTGCATGAGAGCCTGAATCTGATACTGATAGTCCTAGTGTTGATCACTAGTGTTGCTTACTTAAAAAAAAAAATAAAGATAAGAAAAGATAGTCCTAGTGTTCATCACTGGCGTTGCATTGTCCTTTTGTTATTTTAGCCGAGCTTGTTACCGGAGACATCTAAGCTGTTAAACTTTGAAGTAGATATATTTTTAATCAGAAAAGGTATGTAATGAGAGAAAAGGGAGAGATATTAAGAAGAAACGAAAATAGGATTTAGGGGGGAAACTGGAAGAGCTGGAGGGTTGACCCGGTAGAAGATAAATCATTTCAATTTAGATACGACCTATCTTAATCTTTTCTTTTATTTTTGTGGAGGCAGTTACGGGATTTTATGGGGAGAAGAAAGCACGGGGTCTTAAAGAATTACACCAAATTGTACCCTGCTGCCCATTATCTTGTATGGATGTATATATCAAATTCTAGAGATTCATATTTTCTTTTTTGAGCCTAGCTTTAAAATGAAATTTGTACATGAACTTTATATCTGTAGTCTGAATAAGATGAGTTAGGAGGTGCTTTCAGTTGATGGATTGTATCCTTGCCATCTCTTGGTAACATATTCTTTCTGAACGTGGGTTCACCTTTGATCACTTTTCATGTTATTTCGTTGCAGATTATGGAGAACCTCATACCAGTCGTAGAGAAACGAAGACCACCAAGAGTTCTGCGGAAAGTTCGATCTATGAGCTGGTAGGTCATCTTAAATGATCCTGTCCCAATTGATGTCAGAATCAATGATTGTACTGCTACCGGAGCTGCAGGAAAGTTGGAGGAAGAGGTTTTTCTGATTACCAAAAGAGTTTAGGCCGTACATAGTCTGCAGTTAACTTTTTAGATGACGGAACTGCTAAGAGCCCATATCCAAACTGAAGATGACGAAAGCTGCAAAGTTCTTTCATGAATGTCGTATGCATGAATGAGATTTATGTAGCATTAGGCTTGTGCTTGGCTAGCTTTTTATAGTTTGTTGACGTAATAGAAGAATATACTGTACTTCAGCTTCCGCGGGCATATCATGCTGGTTGCAGGGAAAGATTGATGAACTTGGACTTTGTTTATACTAACTGATGTGGCAGTAGCGTCTGTTTTTGGAATAAGAATTGGTCTTATGAGTATTATGTGCTAAGTTTTTAAGTTCTGTCGTACTTTCACTGGATTGGCGACGATGGATTTAGGCATTGAATCAAAAGCCCTCTTTCTGTGTGTCTTACAGTTGATGAAATGGTGGTGATTAACTGATTATATAGATTGAGAATTTGTTGGTGGAAAGAAGTGCGTATGCCCTCTTTTCTCACCCCAACTGAGAGGGGTTTAAAATTAACAGAGGGGTAATCAGTAATCACAAATGAGGGAAATGATTTTTACCTCTCTTCTTCTACTTTCACTCCTCCAACATGCACTTTTCCAGTCCAACAAACCCCACCTTGTTAGTAGGCTTCTGGAGAAAAGGCAGTGATACAGTGAGAGGCTTCTGGGCTTAGCAAATACCGACGGGAAAATGACATTGTATAGCCGCTTTCAAAATAATAGTTGAAAAAATATATATTTTTTGTACATATATACATTCTGTATGTTATATACGAAAATTATACATTTTTTCGGCTATCGAATATAAATAGTTTCTGGTGCGGGCTAAAAGTAAAAAAAAGTCCAATATGGACACTCCCTTCTCCAAATTCAATCCAAATAATTGAAAAAAAGTGACTTATGATAGAACAGCTTGGAAGTACTGCATTTTTAGCAGTTTACGGTTCTTTTCGTGGATTGTCATATTTGTAGTGGATTTTGAAACGTTAAACTATCAAACTCAACTCTTATTATTGAATCGTGTGATCATCTTATTTAAAAAATAAGATTGAGCGGTTAGAATATGATAGCTAATCGAATTGCGCTCTCTACTTAATTGTTGAACATAGTTGCACGACTTTTTTCCAATTTATTAGCCTTCTTTCTACTGCCGGTTGCGGATAGAAGAGTAAGACTGCTTATGTATCATTTGCTGTCGAAAAGGAAAAATCGTCTGTCTTTTTTTTTTTTTCCAAAGCAAGGTCACACCAACTACAGTAGTGCCATTCGCTACAATTTGATTCAATCTCCATTCTCTCTTGAATAAATGAACTTCACATTGCATATAACCAGCTCTCATGGTTTGAAACACTTTTTTCAATTAATACTTTTTGTTAATGAATTCAATTATATAACCACTTTCCAAAGATTCAAATTGCTAGGAATACGATAGGATACACTTAACTCGTCTTAGATATAGAAGTTTTATCGCCAGTGTATTAGTTCTTTTTCTTATGCCAAACATGTTATAAAAAATTGTTGAAGAGTAATGTGAAATGTCTCAAAGCCATTATTTGCCTTCATATCATGTTAAAGTATAGCTTCTGGAAACTTACTTTGTCATAGAGGGAAAATTATGTACTATTTGCTAAATTAGGTCAGCTATATTATCAATGTCACACACTGGCAAAATATGGTGGGATCCAGAATTACCAATCTTCAACAACAGTTGTAAGACGAAACAAATTGCATCACATCCGACAAAAGTCACATCCCAATTCGGAAAATTTCAACAATCAAAGATTCAAAAGCGAACTAAACAACTGTTAAACTTTACAAGAATTTAATTTCTCTCTTATCCTTCTGCTCTGATTCTTAAAACTTTCCACCAATAATTTTGAATGTAAAACGTGCAAGCCGAAACTCATTTTGGTAGTCATGAGTTCAGTGTACTTCTCAAATGTAAAAATAGACGGAGAACTCCCAAGTTTTATTAACTATTTCCGAAGATATTACTTAACTATATAAACCATAAATTAAAATTCATTCTAGTCATGCTCCAATTTGCCAAATGCTCCAGGCTGTTCTCACATGGAATTCTAACCCCCTCTAGATAGCAAGGTTAGGAGGGACCAACAATTACTGCTCAAGTTTAATGTGCAACCCATCTTATTGACATATGGGATGACTTCATGCTGCAAACATGTGAGTGTGGCAGAAGATAATTAATTAAAAATGAACATAAAATTGAACGAAAATTATATTTAAAAATGAAGACTATAAAACAAGGGTGTCAACTTCAGCATTAAATTGAGATAAGGTATATCTATTATTAAGTAACATGAAATATTCAGGAGTTGCTTTCTTGAGTATTATGTTGCCCAGTGCAGAGGCAACAATCCAACATCCATTGACAGTAAATGTCCCAGATAAGAGGTAACTCAACCTGCAGATATTGTAACATGACAAGAATTCCAAGTTGCAGAGACCAGTTGCCTTATTTCTTACAGCCAAAATATAGAATGGGAATTGCAATGCATAAATCCAGTAAACCAAGTAACTGTATCAAAGGACACTGGAGGCTAAAACAAATACAAGTATCACTGCCTGCTGCAAAGGTAACAAAGGAATAAATTCAATTCAGAACCTTTTACCAAGTGACTACTATGGGATTCACTATAATCAAATTGGCAAAGAAAAAACACCACTGTCACACTGAATGCTGCATGCTTAAGGTATGTCCAACAACAACAATACCCGGTGGGTTCCACAAGTGGGGTCTGGGGAGGGTGGGGTGTACCGTGTACGTAGACCTTACCCCTATCTTGTGAGAGGTAGAGGCTAAGGTATGCTTCGGTGCACGGGTATATATCACTTGATTACTGCTGGAAAGAAATAGCCAAGAAAACTCAGATACAATCACACAAACAAGAAGGTGGTAAAATAAGCTAAAATCTTGCATTCCTTCCTGCAGTTCAAAGAAAGTTCTATATACATAACTTCCAGTCTTTCCATTTGTGGATTCTAGTTGAGAGTGCACCATGTAAAGATTGAAACTGCAGGGCCAAAATTACTGTCAGATGAATTTCTGTATATGGCACAAAATAAATGAGGATTTGGTAGAACATACTACCTGAAAAAGTATGACTTGCTCTAAAAAAAAATATCACAGGAAAAGAGAATAAGGGCGATCGAAAAAGGCATTATGAACTTGAAACTGTTAATTCTTATCTCAAGCTCAAATTTCTATCATTGACAAATACAAGGATTGCTGCCTTATTCATCAGATAATATGCATGTCACCAAAGAGATGCAACAAATAAATAGCATCATTTAATAAAAGTATAAACTGTATAATCATGACAAAACACCATCTCCACCCCCTCCCAGAGAAAGGATAAAAAATGAAAAAATTAAACCATCACCATCCAGAAAATGAAAAATAGAAACTGGTTTTACATATGGTATACTTCTCGTACATACAAACAGTTACATGCTTAAACCATAGTTGCTAGATATTTTTTTCCTTTTTTACTTCCTTAATACCAGCATAGCCAAAATAGGGATGTATATGAAATTTCATTTTGTTAGAAGTTGTAGGCCATCATAAACGCTAAGGCTGATTTGCACTTCCGAGGAGTTCAAGACCCTCGGCCCGGCAACTCATAATTTTTCTAAATACTTCCTTCAAATGGCGTTCTAGTGGATCAAGACCAGTCTTTAGAACTTCACAGACTGCTGATAAATCTTGACCACCCACTTTAACTTCTTCCATCTGATCGTCTGTCAACGGTAACTGAGCAGAGTCTATCAAGTCAGTCAATTGATGGACACATTTCTCAGGCTGATAAATTTCCTTCAACAATCCATTTGAATTGCGGCGTTCTGGCTTCTTAGCTTCATCCATTATCCTACCATGAAGCAACCAAAGGGGATTGCTCCATGAAAATTGCCTTGGTATAGCAAAATGAATTTGGAGGCTCCGATCCTGACAAGGGACTGCAGCAACAAGAACCCACAGTACAAACAGAAGAATAAAGTTCATTGTAAATATAAGGCTCGCTATCCCATTCGTTGCAGCTATTTCATTTCCACGGGGAGCAACCAAGTGGCTTGCAATTGACTGGAGCTGTTTAGATGCTGACCAAGATTGAGACACGCTCCAAGATAGAGATCTTGAGTGCCCAGAAGGACGACGCTGGTGATCCTTGGTCTTATTATGGCGTCCAAAAGAACGGTTCCTCTGAGAAAAAACAGATCCAGTTTCTTTCTCTTCTAGCATCACAAGAGCCAAATCCATCAGACTCTTTCTAGTCCGACGGAGCTGACCTTCGCCAATCATCTTTTGTCGAGAATCCAATGCGGAAACCACAATCTCCAAATGCTTATGCCAGAGTCGAATCTTCCCAATCCCATCACGGGCTGCATTGCAAATATCAAGTGCTTTTATAGTTCTATCAAAGTAGTCAGACAAAAGCTTATCTTGAGGCGATTTCAAGAGGAGTCCCTTATTGTTGCACAAGATGATTCTGAACTCTTCCTGACAACTGGTAAACGCATCTAGCAACTTGCGAATCCATGCAATGGAAAGGAATTCATCAGCAGAAGCAACTGAGAGTTCCTGAAATCGAGTGGACACTAGTTTCTGAAATGCTTCCTGCTCAATCTCCTGGACATTAGAATCATGGTTCAATTCCAGCGAATGAACCTGTTGTTCACTTCTAATACTCAAAATTGAACGACGGAATGAGGCAAACGGCATCGAAGAACCATGACTATCTGAAGAAGGCATTGTAATCCAATACACAAAACCTCCTCAGAATCTTAAAATCAGCTCAACTCAGAATTAAAATACCTTCAACCACTGCAATTTACATAATACCAAACAGGAAAAAGAACAATCAGTTGACAAAACAAAAAAAAAAGGATAAAAACAGCATTTCCAGGTCCCCATATTGCAATCCCAAAATTTCAAAAAGAACACAGAAACAGAAACAAGATTACACACCATAATTCAGCAAAAAGCTAAGTAATATTAATAGGGACCTTTATAGGCGTTTGAACGGTTACAATTCCGAACCAAAACCAAAACCCACCTCAAATTCAGACAGTGAAATACAGAAACTACAAGAACATCAAATTTCATGCATAAAATCAGCAAACCCAGATCAAATTCAATTCCAAGAATTAGATCCTAGGCAACAAACTCCAAAATTCTCCAAAAAGATTGTAACTTTGAGCAAATGGAATGAAATTTTTTAAAAAGAAACGAAACGTAAGGGAGGAGAAAAAGAATATAATACCTATGAAGAGCTAGCTGGACATGTTGAAGCAGAAAGAGAAAAAAGAAGAAAGGGAACATATATTGAACCCTAGAGCCTTATGGACATGAAGGCCCCCTTGCCTTTGCTGTTGACACAAAATTTTGGGTTGCAAATCGAGACGTATTTAAGAAGCAAATGAGAAAAAGCAAAACCAAAAATATGGTTAACAAAGAGAGTTTTATTTATTATTAGAGGTAAAACATGATATCTTGATTTACGAACAAGAATGTTTTTGGGTTTGTTTGCTTTATGGTGTTTGTAGTTTGGTTCTTAATGTATTTGAGCCCTTAGACTTTTCTATTTGTTGTTTTTGTCTTCATTTCCTTTTTCTTTTTTTCTTTTCTTGTGCTATTTAAAGTTTTTAGCCTTTATTCTCTTTTTTATATTCTCTTCGTTTATTCTTCTATTTTAAGATTCTTACAGTTATATCACCATTCAATCACCATTCATCTCGGTTACAATTGTTTGCTTCTTTCTTACTCCATTTGGCATCTTTGTACTTACTACATGTAAAAGGGCGTCTCTAATGCAGTATATAACTTTGTGACGGAAGCATGATTTTTATCGAGAGAATACAAAAAATTTAAAAACTAAACAAGCGAATAAGTTAAAGGGATAACATCTAATATATATATATATATATATAAAAAAAAATAACTTATACACTATATATGTGCGTGTGTGTTTAAAAAAAAATATACACGGTGTAATTTTCGGCGAAGGGGATTCGACTGAAACCCTTCCGTCCACCTAGCTCCGCTCTTGTGCATATATACCGATTACACTTGACTCGAAAATAATATATACATACACTTGAAATTTTTTAAATATTAATTTTCAGTTTCATATGACACCCAATATTATTTAGAGAGTTCAATAATTTTTTGAGTTCTTAAAGTGAAAGAGACAACACACTTAACTAGTTGGGAGTGCGACATGCTAGTAAATACGTGATGAGTATGCATTAATTCCTACTATATTATTTGGATGCGATAATACTATTTGGTGTTTCTGCAATTATAACTCTCGCATCCACCTACAATTATTTATCTGTATATTCATTTATGACCATTTTTATTTCTATGAAATTTTTCTTATGAGCATGGTTTATCAATTCCTGATCAGCACCAAGTAGCATATATTTCGAAAGAGGAAAAGAAAAAGGTTGGAAAAAAAAAAACTTAACTTAAGAAAGACCAAGTGATGTAGAGATCGCTTGCTTAGTTGGTGAAGCGTCTTCAAACTAGTATAACGAATGTTCCACCTTTTTGGCTTAATTATTTCGTGTTTGGAATTCGTTGGTCCAACTAATTTAAATTCATATATATTATAAAAAGTTAATTATGAAAATTTTAGTACTCCCTATAAAGGAAAACTCAATTTTAAGAGTTTAACTTCGAAATTTCATATTAAAGATGAGGAAACCTTATTATTCTGTTGCGCTCCTTAGTGGTGAATGTTCGAGTTGCAAGAGAGACCCAAAAGGATATACCCTTTGTGCCAAAAATAGCTATCTTGCTGATGAATGAGTCAATAGGACATGACTTTAGTCTTAGCATACTAAATTCCTAACCAAGCTAAAAGTTTTGTTTATGTTTGATAACTTTGACAAGCTAATCACCAATTCTTTAATAATAATACCCACACGTTATATGCAAGGTGTCTCTGTCATGACCTGATTAAGATAGTTAAATAATGAACAAATTCATTATAGTGTTGCAATAAGTTTATTAGAGTAATTGAAGTCATTTGCTTTGGATTTTATACGTACAACTTCTAAAATACTTCCACCTTAATTTGACTTGAAGTAAGATATCGATCGTGGACTAGTCAAAGTGGTTGAGAAAGATCAGTTTGCTACGGAAGACTCAGATATCCGTTTCAATAATTTAAGTTAATCATAAATGAATTCAAATTCAGTTATGTCAATTGAAAATTAAATTGTTAAAACTTGTGCGGTAGCTCTTGAACTGTTTCCATCTCACGGATGGTAATGGAGATTCAATTGGGAAAAATAATCTCAGCATAACATAAAATAATTAATGTTTGATTAGAGGAACTGCAAAAACTAATCCACCCATATCTAATGTAACGTTTGGTTAGTCGTATAAGACAAGATAGTTCCGCTTAACTAATGAAACATTTAGTTGACAAAATTAAATAACTTGTACATTAAATTATGCGAAAATCTAAGCATTAATAAGATGCAGAATACATGTATTAGCAATATAAAAATAAAAATATTTAAAGACAATAAGATATCCTTAAAATAAGTAATTCCTGCATAATATTTCATATAAACGTAACATCGTTAATACTACCTACATAAACCCGTCCAATACCAAAAAGTTTATTTTGATATAAACTTTTACCCTAAGTAAATCATTACCTCAACCAAATAGGAAAAGGGTTTATAGGTGATGCTATATAAAGGGTGATGGAGAAAAAAATTCTAGATGATTAAGCTTTGAGAAGAAAAATCACTCTGTGAAAGTAGAATACAACACAAAGTCAAGAGAGAAAATACAATTACAAGAAAAGTGTTTCTTATTCTTCTATCTTCGAGTTGAGATTTTTGAGAAAAATTTCAGCACAATATTTCATTCAATTTGTTCACGGGTTTCATTGATCAAAGAGTTGATAGCAAGGATCGGTCTCGGTGTGGATACGCATAGAGTCTTCGCAGTATCGAAGAAAATTCTGAAACGAGACTCTCTTCACCAGGTACGTCTTAGATCCGATCTTTGACATGTAAATAAATTTTAAACACGAAAAGGTATGTCTAGGATTGTTATTGTCTTCCGCTGCATGTTATGAACATCTATATGCAATCCTTCAATGGTATCAGAGCCATGTTTTCTCGTGTCTAAAATTTATTTACGAAATATTTTAAGATTATATTTGAAGAGTTCAAATCATAATGCATGTTTCTTATGCAATAGTTAAATTGTTAGAATGCATAAGGATTGATATTATTTTATTGTGAATAAAATATGTATACATATAAGTTAAACTATTGAGATAGTTTGTAACTTAAATTTAAAATTTTGTATTAGATATGATAGTAATCTATAATAGGTTATTAGATTCTATTGTAATTTTTAATTGTTATTAGTTCATGAGATGTTAATTAATAATAATGTTCTAGCATGAATTATTTTTATTTGATATATGTGATATATAAGATAAACATGTTAAAAGAATGTTGAATTTCGTTTTTGTGTCACGTGCTTGTTCGTTACATAATTTTGAATTATTTATTACATGTGATATAAATTAATTTAGGACTAAGCATGTAGACAACTTGAACTAAACTTATCTGCTATAAAAGATTTGATCGTCATGTTGTTAAAAGTTGTATTAATAATAATTTCCTCCTACTAAAATTTGAGTTCTTAAATAATAAAATATCAGATATTTTATCGTAAAGTTATCCATCAAAATAAATAATTTTATTTATTTCTTGTTTATAAGGAGTGACCTGACAACCAGGAGACTTATAGTTCGAGAATATGTTAAAAATTATTTATTGCATTAGATACATGGATTGAAAGAATTATTTAATTTTACACTAGACGCCTGAACTACTCTGGGAGTATAAAATTTAACAAGTTCTTTGCTATCATGACGGTTGAACTCAACTATACCAATAGGATCGACCTGACTACCAGGGGACTATTTGACATAGAGCTATTTCAGAAAATTGTATGTGGATGCAACTGGTAAGAGTACCTACCTTTAAAATATATGTGAGAAACGACTTGACTTCCAAGGGGCTCATATATATTGTTAAAGGATTCTTTTACTCCACTAACAGAAATAAAGATTTCTTAAACTATAATGAGGGTAAATAATTTAAAATAATTAATGAAAATATCATTTAGATAAAAGTCCATGTCTTTATGATATTATATGTTCTTATATTATTGCATTTTACTTTTCTATATTTTAGATTTCTCAATATCTTTGTTATATAACTGCGTGTAATACTTGAGATCAACAAGTTGGCAGAACCAAACTTTGATGACTGGTATAGAAATTTGAGAATTGGTCTCATGCATGAAAAGTTTATTGATGTGATAGATAAGCCTTTAAAGATAGTCCTAACAGAGAATGATATTGAAAGCACCAAGGTTTATCAGGAATACTTGGAATAATGCCTTGCTATTAAAGGCATCATTCTCGCTTCTATGAGTTCTGAACTCCAGAAGAAATATCAGAATATGGATCTAACTACTATCGTTGAATATCTTAAGAAGATTGTTGATGCACAGTTGGACATTGAAAACTCTTCAGTTGGACCCCATATCAATCATGTTATTGATCTTACCGAAGAAATTGAGATGTTGGGGTACAAGCTTGGTAAAGAGCTTTTTGAAGATTTGATCTTGCAGTCAGTATATGATGCTGAATGTTTTCATTTTAAGAAGAAAGAGCATTAGAAGAGAAACTGCAAAGAGTATCTTGCAACTCTAAAGGACAAGAAACAAGATAGACATTAATGAAAAATATTTTCAAGGTTTCTTTAGCTACTACTAATTCTTCACTATGGGTATTAGATACTGACAGTGGTTATAACATTTGCAATATGGTACAATAATTCAAGATAAGTAAGAGACTAAAGAAAGAAAAAATTAATCTACAAGTTGGAAATGGTGCAAAAGTTGCAGCCATAGCAGCAGGATCAATTTCTTTGATAATGCCTTCGGGCAAAGTACTTATGCTAAATATTTTTTATTATGTTCCTAAATTTATTTCGAACATAATTTCATCTTCCATGTTGGACAAGCGTGGGTTTCACATTAACACATGCAATGGTATCTGCTCTATTCATTATGGTAATGATTTATATGTGAATGGATATCTCCAACATGATGTTTATGTCTTACCTAATATGAATGCGAATTCGATTATGCATGTTTCTAGTCTTAAGATAAAAAGAGATGATCAAGTAAATCATACATACATTTGGCATTGTAGGCTTAGTCATATTGGAGAGAAAAGAATTAACAAGTTGTACAAGGAATGGTACCTAGAAAAGTATGATTTTGAATCATATCCAACTTGTGAATCTTGTCTCAAAGGAAAAATGACCAAATCTCCATTTACTAGAAGTGGAGAAAGAGCTTCTGAATTATTGAGACTAATTCATACAGATGTTTGTAGGCCTATGAAAATTCAAGATAGAGGTGGATATTCTTACGTCATCACCTTTATTGATGATATGTCAAGATATAGATTTGTGTATCTTATGAAATATAAATCTAAATCTTTTAAAATGTTCAAAAGGTTCCGTAGTGAGGTTGAGAAATAGACTGACAAAAGTATTTAAGTACTAAGGTCTGATAGAGGTGGAGAATATCTTAGTGAAAATTTTACTAGGTATCTCAAAGAGAATGGGATTCTCTCACAGTGGACACCTCTAGGAACACCACAACATAATGGGTGTATGAAAAGAAAAATCGAACCTTATTAGATATGGTGAGATTTGTGATGGGGTTCACTGATCTTCCAATAAATTTATAGAGATATGCTTTGGAAACAACAACTACTTACTTAATAAAGTTCTCACTAAGTCAGTCTCTACAACACCATATGAGATATGGAAAGGACGTAAGCCTAACCTTAATCATATTAAAGTTTAGGGTGGTCCAGCTTATGTTAAGAGACTGCAGTCTGATAAGCTTGACTCAAGATCTAATAAGTGTAAGTTTATTGGGTATCCCAAAGAAACAATAGGATATTATTTCTATCACCTTTCTGGCCATAAAGTGTTTGTGACTAGTGGAGCAACCTTTTTGGAAAGGAAATTTCTTTTGGAAGGAAATTATAGTGGAGAAATAGAACTTTATGAAGTTCAAGAAACTAATGAATCAACACAAAAATCAAGATCATGAGACACAAGTTGAAGAACCTTTATTGGATATTTTGAAGTTGACAAGGAAGTTGTTATCTTCAACGATTGAAGTTCAAGAACTAAGTGTAGTTCAAGAACAAGTTAATGAACTAGTTCCAAACCAAATTGAACAATAACCAAATCCAACACAAGATGAGAAAGTTGTACAAGAACCTCTTAGAAAGTCTACACGAGAACGTCATGTACCAACTAGAATAAATCTAATGGTACAAGATGATGTATCAAATGAGGTTGATCATAATGATGATGACCCTATGACCTATGAAGAGGCGACACAAGGTTCTGACAATGAAAAATGGCAAATGGATGTGAAAATAACTTTCTTTAATGGTGAGCTAGAAGAGGGTATGTACATGACACAACCTGAAGGTTTCACATCTCCGCTTGATCATAATAAGATTTGCAAGCTACAAAGATCCATTTATGGACTAAAGCAAGCTTCTTAAAATTGGAATATTCGCTTTAACAAAATAATTGAAAAGTTCAATTTTTTTAGATGCAAAGAAGAACCTTGTGTGTACAAAAAGGTTAGTGGGGGCATAATTAAATTCTTAGTATTGTATGTTGATGATATATTACTCATAGGGAATGATATACAAGCATAGCAAAGTATCAAAATTTGTCTATTTGAATAGTTCTCCATGAAAGACTTGGGAGAAGCAACTTATATATTGGGAATAAATATCTGTAGAGATAGATCGAGGAAGATGCTTGGGCTTTCCTAGTATTTGTACATTAATACCATTTGAAAAGGTATAACATGGATAATTCCAAAAGAGGCTATCTACCGATAGGCACTGGAATTACTCTCAGTGGGGAGAATTGTACTAAAACTCCTGAAGAGAGAAATGCATGAGTAGGATCCCATACGCTAGTGTAGTGGGAGATATCATGTATACCATGACATGTACACGGTCTTATGTGGCTTATGCACTAGGAGTGACTAGCCGATATCAGACAAATCCTGGTAAGGAATATTGGAAGGTGATGAAGACCATTCTTAAGTACTTAAGAAGGACTAAAGACCAATTCCTCACTTATGGAGATTCTGAGTTGAAACTTGAAGGTTATATTGATGCAAGTTTCTCTTCAGATAATGATGATAGCAAATTTATTTCTGGTTATGTATTCACCTTAAATAGTGGTGCAGTGAGTTGAAAAAGTTCCAAACAAGCTACAGTAGCTGATTCAGTGATTGAAGCAAAATATATAGCAGCTAGTAAAGCTGCTAAGGAAGTTGTTTGGATGAAAAAGGTTCTTAACTGAACTTGGTGTGGTTCCTTCAATAGAAGGTACAGTTACATTATTGTGTGACAATACTGGAGCCATTGCTCAAGCAAAAGAACCAAGATCACACCAAAAATCTAAACACATTTTGCGAAGGTATCACTTGATAAGAGAAATCATTGAACGTGGAGACATCTAGATTCAAAAAGTTGATGGAAAGGAAAATGCTCCAAAACCATTCACTAAAGCTCTTGGTGCAAAAGAGTTTGACAAGCACAAGTGGAAATTGGGAATGAAGTACAAGAGCGATTGACTCTAGTGCAAGTGGGAGATTGTTAGGGATATAGTAAATATGTCCTAGATCCAATATCATATTTGATGATTTGAACATATTTTTGCAAACGTTATTTGATATAAAAATATATGGCATTTAATATTCTTTTATCATAGTTATTATTAGTTGTTTGATTAACTTGATAAAGTCCTTGATTAAATTTTGAGACTTGTCATCGTGACGGAGATCATGATAATGAGAGTGAAGTTTCTTATAATTTAATCTAAGTTTATTCTTGATCGTAGGATTATTAATTTGGACATTAGTAATCCGGTTAGATCAATATTTATGTGATTGTCTTTATGGGATAAAGATTAGTTGTTCTCATTTACTAAATCACATAGATAGACGATGCATATAGAGATATGATCATTGAACCGACTCATTGGATAATTCCTAATGGTTAGAATTGCCATAAATTGTCAATAGGATATTCTCTTGAACAATGTGATGTAACAATTTCCTTTGACCTGAGATCGTCATAGTAATTGACAAGTTATTTATTGTGCTTTGATACTAGACACATATGGCCCTAGGGCGATAGTTGAAAGGATATTGGGTATGATTAAATGCTTGTAGAATTAGTGATTGATCAAGATGGAATCTGTCAACTCCTAATAATGAGTTTAAGCTCCATGTTGTCATGAATTATAAACGACCAAATTAAGACATTGGCCAGGAAAATTGAATGAAAGAAGAAAAGAGTTTCTTAGGTCATTCAATAGTCGATTATATTTGACATGAACACATAGTTGGTCACCTATTAGTATTCCTTCTGTCGTTATAGCTATGAGTCACCGTAGGATATGGCCATATGTGTCTAGTATCAAAGCACAATAAATAACTTGTCAATTACTATGACGATCTCAGGGATATTGGGTATGATTAAATGCTTGTAGAATTAGTGATTGATCAAGATGGAATCTGTCAACTCCTAATAATGAGTTTAAGCTCCATGTTGTCATGAATTATAAACGACCAAATTAAGACCTTGGCCAGGAAAATTGAATGAAAGAAGAAAAGAGTTTCTTAGGTCATTCAATAGTCGATTATATTTGACATGAACACATAGTCGGTCGCCTATTAGGATTTGACAGTTAAACTATATCCTACGGTGACTCATAGCTATAACGACAGAAGGAATACTACATTGTTCTTCTACTGGTTCTTGAGAGTAAATTGTATACTTCATTCAATTCGGTCGTTAAGGAGTGTTGATAGGCGTCACCCTTGATTAGTATATTGATGTGATCAATTTACTAACGGCTTAGTATTGAATCTATGGGGTCGCACACTAACGAGTGTTCTGATCTTTGCTAAAAGATTAGTTATTTTATTATTTGATAATTAAATTAAAGAATTTAATTAGTCAAATAGATTTAGTTATTAGTCCAAATAAAATATTATTGTATTCTTTGCTAGCACAAAAAATATAATTAATATTGGGAACAAATTAAAATTTTCTATTTGGAATAGAAAATTAAAATTATCTCTTGGTTATTATATATATATATATATATATATATATATATATATATATATATATAAAATTAATATTTATTTATTTAAGGTATGTATATAAATATTAATGAAGGCTTCTAAGTAAATCCAATTTTGAATTGGATTGACGTGAAGTCCTCAAAGGACGTGCAGCTACTTCAGACCCATCAAAAATGGGATTAGAATTTTTTAAGATAAAATACTAATTGGTACTTAAAATCCAATTTGGAATTGGATCTTATGGAAAGTCTATAAGGACTTGGCAGTCACGATGCCAATTTGAATGGGAATTCAAATTTTCATTGAAAATTTCCATAACGTTTTTTTTGGTATAAACTTTTGCCATAAGTAAATCATTACCTCAAAAAAGGGTTATAGGTGATGCTATATAAAGGGTGATGGAGAAAAAATTTCTGAATGATTAAGTCTTAAGAAAAATCACTTTGTGAAAGTAGAATACAATACAAAGTCAAGAGAGAAAATACAATTACAAGAAAAGTGTTTCTTGTTCTTCTATTTTCGAGTTGAGATTTTTGAGAATTTCAACACAATATTTCATTCAATTTGTTCACGGGTTTCATTGATCAAAGAGTTGATTGCAAGGATCAGTCTCGGTGTGAATACACGTAGAGTCTTCACACTATCGAAGAAAATTCTGAAACGACTCTCTTCACCATGTACGTCTCAAATCCGATCTTTTGACATGTAAATAAATTTTAGACACGAAAAGGTCTACCTAAGATTGTTATTGTCTTCCGTTGCGTGTTACGAACATCTATATGCAATCATTCAAGAACTTGTGCGGTAGCTCTTAGCTGTTTCCATCTCACGGATGATAATGGAAATTCAATTAGGAAAACAAATCTCAGCATAACATAAAATAATTAATGTTTGATTAGAGGAACTAGAAAAACTATTCCACCCATATCTAATGTAACGTTTGGTTAGTCGTATAAGACAAAATAGTTCCGCTTAACTAATGAAACATTTAGTTGACAAAATTAAATAACTTGAACATTAAATTATGCGATTTGTCATGCCATACGAGCCATGGCATAGTCTTTAAATGGCAAGAATAATACGATTTGTTATACAAATCTGGCACCCTTCCCACAGGAACAGAACCATTATTATCATCAGGTTTTACAACATGACGAAATTTAGGGACAATCTTCATTTCTAATGGTGAAAAGAAGTAGAATAAATCCAGAATAGAAGCAAGCATTACAGTTAATAATTTTAGCACCCTAATGTAGTAATGGTTTGCACTATTCACAAGCCAATTTTGTGTCAAAGCTGCTCAAGCAGATAGCAAAAGCCTGAAATGCAGAGAGGGGATACCGGTAGTCCATGGTAAACATATCTTTACCTACTTTCCCGAACTGCAAGATGATTTTGTCATGATCTGATTGGCTTGTCGGCTGAGAGGTTGTCGGTCCAGCAACTGGTTGTTGAGTGGCAGCAATCAATTGAAAGTTCTTGACAGATGCAACTGTCACCCGTCCTCGAAAATTTAGGCACCAGCACTGCAGTTGTTCATGCCATCGTGGCGCCTTGTTCTTTAGGACCAGTGGTTTCCCCTTGCCATCATCTTCTTCATTAGTTGATCCTCCACCAATATCAGAAAATCGCGAGCTACTGAACTCGGTGGAATGATCAAGTGACTTTGAGAAAGAGATGCTGCGAAACGAATCCTCAAGGGGCCTTGAGAGAAGCTCTGGTTGGCCAGGCACAGAGCCACCAGCATCAAGTGCTGAGGCAGGAATTGAGTGCATGACACAGTGCATTCTCCGTGGACCCCGTGTTCCAAGCACATTTAGCTCGTATGTGACCTGGGATATGCTATAGCTTCCAGTTGGGACTTTGGGAGAGACTTTCTTGGAGTTGAATCTACGGCTTGTGCGCCCTGGAGCAGGGACATGTGCACAGGTGTAAGGAGGCTGAGTGTCGTATATAATGAATTTTGTACCTAGAAAATTTGATCTGCAAAATAAACAGTGATATTTTATCATCAATAGCATACACATTTTCACATAGTGAAAGGAGAATCAACTAGACAACTTCATTAAAAGATGAATATCAGCTTCTCGAGTATATATGTAATATAAACATAAGCACTATGAAGCTGCATTATGAATTGCGCTACACCCATCCGTTAGACTAGTTCGGCAAAGAGAGCTGTGTTATCAAACTATGGCAGAAGGATGCACAAGTGCGATATCAACAAGCCAGTGCATACCAAATGTACTAAATTTTAAGTAACTTATCCATTCTAGACATCCTCAAGAAGCTCCTTGGTGCCTTATTTCTTTAAGTTCCTCGCTGCTCTCTCTTCTTTTCCCCTTTTCTTTTTCACTTGTCTTTTACCCAAAGGTACTTTAACAATCAGTACATTTCTGCCTTGTAAACATAAGCATCAAAGTCATTCTCAAAAATCAAAACCTCACTTTTTCCTAGTAAGGAGTTGGTGGGGAAGTCCCTTAATTGGGTTTTGATAGCCTAGACAATATAATGGGATAATGCCTATGTTGCTCGGACTCTGCAAAAATTGTGCCGGGTGCATGCTGGATCCTCCAAAAGTAGTGCATTTTTGAGGATCTAACACGGGTGTCGAAATATTTTTAGAGAGTCCGTGCAACATAGGATAATGCCACAGAACTTCAGTTCAGCTTTCATCTACGACAACTATTGTTGACTCGAACTTTTATTTTCCTGATGAATCTATCCATGCATGATAGACTATTTCTACTTATTTTTCATTGAAAACCATAGTTAATTACTGACTAGTCTCAAGTTTCCGGGATTGCTCATGCCTTAGTATTGATATTAGCGAACAAGGTAGAAGCCATCTCTGCTGAATGGGAAGGGGAAAAGGAATATATCAAACGCATGCTATTCTTCATTAAATTCAGTTTCCCTGAAACATCTCAGTAATACCAGGTGAAGACAAGAAAGATATTGGAAAACAAAATGAATAGCCTCCATAATAACCTTAGTTTTCCAATATATGTATTGCTTGATCTAGAGATGTTTTCTGCATCCATTGAGATAACATATTCCGTGCAAGTTGTCCGTCTGGTTCTTTTTGCAGAGAGAAGGAACTTTCCATTTTCAACTAACAATGCTACAGAGAAAGTTGAAAATACCCCATTAACCTCTGAACAATTGCCACTCGCATATAAATTATGAAGGCAATGAAGCAAGAGTAACTAACGCATCTCAACCAAACGTGTCTAGACACAAATTACAACTGGAAATATAAGTATTAATGATATCATTAACTCAATTTGCATACAGAGAAGACTTTAACAACATAGATTTGTTTCCCTTTTTGCCTTTGGGTTTGAGGGGAAGGGGAAGGGGAGAGGAACAGAATGGTGGTTTTATATGACAGGAGATTGGAAAGACAGCAAAGATAATGTTCACCTCATGTTCTGAATTTTGCAAGTACCTTCTATGACTCAGATGCAAGGATGGCATCAACGAATTTTCTCAAAGAAAAAGATGAGGAATAGATGCAAAAATCATCTAAGCATCAAGCAAATATCAGCCAACAATGTAATACTTACCAGGACTAAGACACAAGAAAAGATGGTAAGTCAAATTAGATTTATCCCGCTTGATGAAGCATTGAATAGTTCCATCACGAGGCCCAGGCTGAAAAGAGAAAGTAAAAGGACTCATCAATTATCCTCCAAAAGATTAGTCAATAGACTTAATTCTCTAGTACGTCAGTTCCACTACAACCATCTGATTCTATAACAATTAATAGAAGGGTTGCTCCCACAGACCACACGGCAACCACAAAGCCATATTTCTGTACTCGAAATATTCCTCTAAGGAAGTTAAAGAAATACCTGCTTTAGGGAAACAGGAAAAGTTAGCTTTCCACAAAATTCAGGATTTCTAACAATGTCCTTGCACATACTCCGCCATGACCTACAAACTGCAGCAAATGCTACAACATGCTTACGACCAGGCCATGTGCTTTCACTCTCCTCTAACCTTCTAATTACATCAAAAAGTAACTCCGGAGGAAGATTGGCCCAACAACTGTCCTGGATAACAGGAGGCTGGTCGCTTAAGTCATAAAATGAACCATGTGATTTATCCCTGTGATGACCAGACAGCCTTAAATCAAAGCTTCGCCTTGATAAACTACCAATGCTATCTCTTACATCCCGCACTATACTGCGGAACGACATCTGAACTCAAAACTGCTAGGTCGAAGTCCAAACACCACAAATAAATGTTACTGACGTATCTACTCTTTTCTTATCAGGTAAGCATTTTCCAGTAATCTTAAGAGCTTCACAAATAGATACAGCTGCAAAAGATCGAAAAACCAAATTGTGTTTCAGTAACAGGAATAAATTTCTGAAGAAAAGTGAAGAGGAAAAAGCAAGAAAGGCATTTAAAGAAAAAAGTAAGAAAAGGGAAAAGAAAAAAAGAAAGAAAAGGGTATAAAGAGACATCTTCACATGGGGCGCCTAGGTAAAGTAAATCACATGACTTTTATCAGATACAACTTCTTTAGAATCTTAAGGTGATGCCTCATGCCAGTTGTCCTAGCTTAGTTGCAAGATAACAAGTATAAAAGATGATCTCTTTCAAATGTCATCAATCTTTCAGCAAATCCATCATTAATAGCGAAAAAAGCTACTCAAGATAAAGATAAACCCGCTACTGTTAACACTGCAAAATTGGCACCAAGCAGTTCAAACTAGATTCCAGTTCAAGAAAGGAAAGTTCAACTCGTTGTTGGATGATCACTGAATGTCTAGATTTAAGTTAGAAAGTTACCAAATTTGTTTCTGCTTAGAATCTAATATTGTTCCTCAAGCTTTATACTAAACATAATGCAAATTACATAAGCAGCTTACTAACAACCAGAACCTATAGAAAATGAGCATAGTTTTTCAAGTACCATTTTCATTCTTTATCTACTTATAACCAAAAAGAATAGGTCTTTCCGGTATATTTCTCTAAGTACAAACCATAGATATTTCATTCTCATCAAAACCTACAACTTAAACGACATATCCAGGTTGATACCAATCTATCAAGCCGCGTATAGGAAGAGTTCAGATGGTGACAAACCTGCAAAGTACTGTAGGATAATCAAAGCTCCATAACTTCCAATCCTGCAAAACCAACACAAGAAAAAAAGTTCTGTAAAATGAAAATTGAAGCTCCAAATTCCCAAAAGACATAAACTTTGTATCAGTTAGTATCAATGAAATCTAAGGAAGAAACCATCCCTCTCCACCCAAATGAAAAAAAGAAAAAACAGAAAGAAAGAATAAGACTTCAATCTGCAGATGACAAGCATAAAAGACAAGATTTTTACCAAAGGGGTAACTTTTCCTCAAATTTAGCCAAAAAACTAATAGCCAAAAACTAGACAACAACAACAACCCAGTGAAAATCCCAAGAATATCTCCACATTTTGAGAACACTAACATACATAGGACATAAATCAACAGTAAAAAAAACAGGAAACAAACATACAGACAGCATATAACATAAGATCTGAAGATGAACAAACAAAAAGATCAGAGATCTGTACCTTAAAATAAGAAGAACAACAACAAAAATATAGCATCAGAAGTCAGCAAGGACACAAGAATTTTTCAGGAAAAGTGGGTCAGAGCGAAGAAACATTTTTAGATATAACAGCTTCCCTGTATTTACTGCAAGTCTGTTTCTTTTGTCACTGCGGACTCAAACCCAACATTAAATCTAGTTCAACAAACCAGAAAGAGAGAGAGAAACTGAGGAAGAAGAACAGGTAAGAGAAGAAGAGTAAAACAGGGAAAAACAAAACAAAAAAGGGATGTGCATACTTTATTATATTAGCACTAAGGAGTAGAACTGTTTAATGGGGTCACACACTAATACTATATTGGCCTCTACGTGAGCAGTATCCAACACTGGCTCTACGAAGCTACCACCATATGAGACATGGGAACATAAAAAAAATTCAAACTTTTTCTTTCGATGAATTTTCAATTAGTTTACGTGTATTTTAACTATTTTATCGAATATTTGTTATTTTTTCTGCTTACATCTACCATATCACTCTGTCCTGCCTTTCAACACTTAGGTAAACATAAAGAAATTACTTAGAATTGTTTACTTTTTTTACTTTAGATTTTAGAAGTAAAAAAGCTTTCTTATTTAAGCAACATATGTTTTTGTGAACAAGCATACACGTTTTTCCCCTTTTGTTTAAGTTGTTTAATTTTTCTTTTGCATGTAGTTTAAATGTTTCTTTTTATACTAGTGTAATTTCCAAATTTGTCACCAAATCCTTTATTACCATTCCATTTATAGTAGCATGGATAAATTTACTGACGCGTTATTCATGTACTGTACTAACAACACGCATAGCATTAAACGGTAATTAAGTATAAACATTTCTCAATGCTTTAGATATTTTTTTGGTAACGGTAGTGTTCCGCTAGTTCGGGCACACCTCGATTATTTTATTTGTTATCTGTTATATTCTATCCGCATAAATATAAAGTAAATTTAATTATCAAAACTTGGTTAAATTTCACAAAAGATCATATAACTATAATTTTTTTCACCAAAATTATATATAACTTTATTTTTTCACATAAAAATCATATAACTATTACTTTTTTTTTTCATCAAAGTCATATAACTATATTTTCTCACATAAAAATCATAAAACTTTTACTAACTCACACAAAAATCATAATGATCGAAAAATATAATTTTTCAGTAGTATTTTCTTATTTTGTGATTTTTTATTTTTTATTTTTAGTCTAATAAATAATAATTCAATTAAAATAGAGATGACCCAAACTGACCTGGGCTACCCAACCCAATACTCATATATATAAATTAAAATACTAAAGGTGAATAGTAATCCTTCAAAACATAATACTTCTATCTTTTATTTTTCTTTTCAAGATTTTTATTCAAATTGATAGCATTTTTATTTCAAGTGCCCTCTAATTATACTTTTTATTTCTTTATTTTTTTGTCAGAATCTCGTGCATTTTGAATTAAGTTTTTTATGGGGGAAGAATTCACTTTTAGTATTGGGTTAGGTTGGGTTGGGTCATTCCTATTTTAAGAAAAAAATATAAAATTAACTGGTCGGTCGAAACTAATTGCATTTGCTCGCCATATATATATATATATATATATATATATATATATAAAATATTTTATCGGCTATTATTTTTTGTAGCGGCTAAAAATATACTCATATTTCTCCTATCTTAATTGGATAATTATTTATTAGATTGAAAATAAAAAATAAAAAAATAAAAAATAAGAAATATTATCGGAAAATTTATTTTCCGACCTCTATGGTTTTTTTTATGAGAGTTAGTGAAAGTTTTATGATTTTTGTACGAGTTAGTGAAAGTTTTATGATTTTTGCCTGAGAAAATAAAGTTATATGACTTTGGTGAACAAAGGTCACAGTTATATGATTTTTGTGTGAGAAAACAACGTTATATGACTTTGGTGAAAAAAATCACAGTTATATGACAATTTATGAAATTTATTCGTCAAAACTTAGAGAGATCGGAAGAAATGACCTTGTATTTTTAAATGATTTGGATATACTTAGAAGTAGGGGTGTTCATGGTTCGGTTTGGATCGGTTTTCCCCTAAAAAGAAACCAAATCAAGTAAGTCGATTTTTCAAATATTGGAACCAAACCAAATCAATTAAGTAGGTTTTTTTCGATTCGATTTTTGTCGATTTTTCGGATTTTTCGGTTATTTATCGTTTTTTTCTCAAATATGAGACATACATTACCAAACGCATATTCCGGCGACTACATTTTCAACGTAATACTATCAAACTAATTGTTCTTTGAGAAATCTATTATTTATCAAGATATATTGATGATAATTACTCAAATAGTGATGAATAATTTAAGTACTCAATTAAAAATTGATTATTTTTAACATGAAATAAATTCTTGTACTTAGCAGAAGAAAACTATCAATCAAACTAGAAGATAAAGAATTAGATTATTATAATAGCAAAGAATTAGACCAAAAATACAAATGACTAATATGTACCATAAAATTTCAGAAACTTTATATAAAAATATACATATATATATGTGTAATAATAAATTTATATAGCTACTTCTATAGTCGGTTTGGTTCGGTTTTTTCGGTTATTTTTTTATTAAAACCAAAACCAAACCAATTTTGATCGGTTCTTAAAATTTAAAACCAAAACCAAACCAAACCTAAAAGTATCGGATTTTTTAATCAGTTTGGTTCGATTTTTCGGTTTTTATGAACACCCCTACTTAGAGGCCTTAAAAATACATTGTTATAAAATTAGCATTGGAAAGGTGGCGCACTTTTAAGTTTTAACAGGATTATTAGGACAAATATTTAATCGTTTAAATGAAAAACTGAAAACTATAAACAAATTTTTGAAGTGTTTCATCTTTCATGCTAAAAGTAATTGTTTTGAATTGGATACTCAAGAGCTTAAAAAGATAATATAGATTGAAAAAAAGGAAAATAAGTACCTGCGCGTTGCCTTGACAGACTAAATTGCGAGCGATTTATTTTTGTACCATGCGTTTTTTTTCTTCTTCTTGAGAATCATATATTTCAACATTGTAATCAGCTCACCCTGAAATAATGGTTTTCCCAATTTTTTCATTTAATCTTATCAAAATTGCCTATAATTTGAAGAGTTGTCATTTTTCCATTTATTTGACTGTCGCCACAGTAAAGGTGTCAAGGGGTCGGGCCGGTCGGGTAGAGGTAAAGGGAACCAGCCGGTTTCGGTAACAGGCCAGTTTTCGATTATTTTTTACCGGGTTTACCGATTTCGGGCTTTTCCGGTGCTAAATTTAACTAGAATGGTTCCGGGTCTAATGGGTCAGGCCGTGCCGGTTTTATTTTTTTATTTTATTTTATTTTATATAACAATCGTAATTTATATTAAGATAAAGTAAAAATGTAAAACACTAAAAAGTAACGTATAAAAAGAATGTTTGAATAAATTTCAAAGGAAGCCTTATATTTGAAAAATTCATTACGAATTTAAGATAATACAATGAACATGAAAAAAATATAACTTATAGTATAAGTCTTATACGGGAGTGTTGATAACTTAATATGTAAGGATCATTTTCAAAGGCTTTCATTTCAAATTTTCATTGCATAATAATACTTCAAATTAATCTAATAAACTAAAACATTAAGCTTAAATAAGTCTAATAATTTTAAAATAACACAAATTGTCTTAAATCAACTTAAATACAAATTTCTGGAGGACGCTCAAGACAACTCTTCATATGCCTCCTTAAACAGCATGTGCCCTCCCACTTTCGACGAACATTTAAGACTCGACCATAGTTCTTGCACTTTACTTTGCGAACTTTTTTATTTTCTTCTACCACCTCAAAGTGTTCCCAAACATATGAGCGCACTCTAGAAGCACGGGGCTTAATTTAACTTGAATTGAGCATTTGGGTTTGAGAATTGAGAGATGAGTGAAGAAATGAAGAATAGGAGGGGGGGTCTATTTATAGTTTTTCAAATGGCTAAATTAGTAAATAATAAAAGTATTTTTTTTAAAAACAAAATGCCCAAAAAGAGGCTATTCTTGCAAATTAGCTGTTGGGCAACGTCAAAATGGCAGCTGACCGTTGCCAATGGTCAACTTTATAAAAATAAAAATAAAAATTGAACTAGCCATTGAACCGGTCCGGACCGGTTTTTGAAGAAGGATGAGAAGTCAATGGCAAAAATACTTTTACCAAGTTTTATTATAAATACTTACTAGGACGTTGAAGTAGGGTTGATTTTCCTAGAGAAGATAGAGCAATTAGAATTCCAAAGTAAAACATTTTAGATTCTAATTGCAATCTCACTTTATTTTATTTTATTTCCTTTTCTTTTTTCTTTTGCTCGAGGTAAAAAGGGTTCCACATGCATATTCACGTACAAAACGGTGGATGCTTTTTAATGAATAGACTTTTGATTTAACAATATTACTGTTATACACTCATTTGACTTTTGACAAAATCGAAAGAATATTTAGGAATTAAAGTCATTGTTCCATTTCCATCAACAGAAGCTTCGTGGAAATTAAAAGTACCTAAAACCGACCCCCTTTTACACCTACTATTTGGTGGTATTACTTACATAGAGTACTATTAGCATTTGTTGCGGTTGATAGAATAGAAGTCTACTTGCTTCTCTTCTACTACAATTTATTATCCCTTGTATTCCAATTTTTTAAAGTACCTACTATCTATAAATTGCACGCTTCTATATGGCCACATTTCATATGCATACTTGCAAATATAGGAGATCATATTAAGAAAATATAGAAGAAATTACTAACACTTGTCTCTACTATTGTGATCCGATGAGCAGAGCCGGATCTAGCCTACTGACATCAGTTTCAACTGAACTCATAATTTTTGACACGAAACATAATTTTTTGTGTAAAATCCACTAAAATTGCGACAGATTGTTACGTAATATGAACTCATAATTTTAAAAATATAATGAATTCAATGGTAAGAACTTTAAATACTTAACCCATAGAGTTTAAATCCAAAATCCGTATCTAGTGATGAGTCACCGAAGTTAAGCTCAATTCAAACTCATCAAGAGTTTGATTCTATCGTTATTAGTTATAGTTTTTTAACAAAAAAAAAACACAAGATCTTTCTTTTAATAAAAGTTATGCAAGGGAGAAAGAGGAATAGTGATGTGGTTAAAGAGGAGATGTGAAGGTTGTGATTAGCTTTTGACTAATTAGCAAAAAAAGAATGGAGGAAATTAAAGGGAAAGGAAAGGAAAGAAAATGAAAGGTAAAATATAAAGAGGGTAGTTGGGCGTGGTAGTGAACAGGTTAGAAGAATAATGCCTTTTAGCTAAACAAGGGAGGAGGCATGCTTGCATCCCATCATGATTCATGTACAGGACATATAAAACCCAGCAATAATACTCCGTTATTTAGAGAATAAAAACAATGACTACTTATTTTATTTGGAAATGTTTTTTCCCACTGAAACAATGTTATGTTTGGCCTTCGAAAGGAAAAATCCATGATTCCTTAGTGAAATAAATATATTTTAAAGCATAGGGAAACATATAATTCAAGTGGAATATTCTTTACTAGCATAGACAATGTGAACAGAAAATAGACTTGAAGTGATGGAATAAAACAAGCAAAAGACGACCACGCAACAATTGTTACTCGTTAAAAAAAATTTGCACCAGGTGTTTTATAATATGACCATTATTTTGTCAAATGGAGTCTATCTCACATAAGCATAAACATCTTTGCAAAGTGTAGACTTTGTTGACAATATTCTTTGGGACCCAAAAATATTGCATTGTGTGTTGGACATCATTTGCACAAGTTGTATCTCTTCTTTTACACCTAAGAGGTCAAGACTTTTTTGCCTATAAAAGGGAAGGCCATTAGTTCATTTTAGACACACCAAGAAAACTTGTCTTTAATTCTTGTTTCTTCCTTTCTTCCTTTATTAAGAGTGTTTTGTATGAGAGTTAAGTGTTGGGAAGCACTTGTGTGAACCCTTTCTTTGGAGTGATCTTGTGAGGTTATTCTCTTAGGGTATTTGGGATTAATTAGAGTGTTTACTCTAATTTTGTACTCTCTTTTGTACTCTTATTGTTATAGTAAATTGCTCCTCTCCGCTTGTGGACGTAGGTCACTTTGACCGAACCACGTTAAATTTGTATCTTCTTTATTTACTTTAATTGTCGTTGTTATCAACTTCCATTGTCTTTGTTATTGTCATTATACCATTGTTTGGCTAAATTCTGCACTACCCGGATTCCCGATCCGGATCTAACCGGGTTAGTTTTAATAGCCAAAATGACTCTAACAAAGACCTATGTTGAGAAATTTGACCGAAGAGCAAACTTCAGAATATGGCAATTAAAGATGGAAGTTATCCTAATTCAGGATGGCTTAGACTTGACGTTGCAAGGAAAGGAGAAGAAGCCGGATAAAATGACGGATGAGGAGTTTGCCATCATAGATAAAAAGGCAAAAGCGGGTATTATTTTAAATCTCTCAAATGAGGTTTTACGTGAAATTTCTGTAGAAACCACAGCTAAAGGTATGTGAGAAAAATTGAAAACCTTATATATGAAGAGGACGGTGGAAAATAGACTTTACCTGAAGCAGAAGCTTTATACAATTCGTATGGGTGAAGGTACCTCTATTCTCTCTCATCTTGACACATTTGATTCCATTCTTATGGATTTGAGTAATATAGATGCTGAAATTAAAGATGAGGATCAAGCCGTGTTACTGCTTTGTTCTCTACCCCTATCTTTTAAGCATATAAGAGATACTATACTTTATGCAAAGGATAATATCTCTTATAAGGATATTAAATCTATCTTAAAATCAAAGGAACAAATAGATAGTGATATTACTGGGGAAGCTAGTGGAACTCAAGCGGAAGTTGGCTTGTTTGTTAGGGGAAACTCCGACTCCATATCCAGATACAATAATTTACAGTGTCGCTATTGTCATAAGAAAGGTCACATTATCTCCGAATGCTATAAGCTGAAAAATAAGGAAAAGCATAAGGAAAGAAAAAATGAGCACAAAAATACTGACATCGCCGAAGCTAGTGTAGCAACTAATGAGATTGAGGGAACTATATTTTTAGCAACTGAAACTAGTTTCAGATTAGACAATGAGTGGATTTTAGATTGCGGTTGTTCATATCATATGTTTCCAAGAAGGGACTTGTTTTCTACATATGATTCAGTTGCAGGTGGAGTTGTCCAATTGGGTAATAATGTTACTTGTAATGTTATTGGCAAAGGTACAATTCGGGTCAGAATACATGATGATGTGGTGAGAGCTCTCACCGATGTTAGATATGTTCCTGATTTGAAGAAAAATCTCATATCTTTGGGCACTTTAGAATTCCTTGGGTGCAAATTCACTGGTGAAGGTGGAGTTCTGAAAATTTTTCAAGGTGCTCGTGTGATCATGAAAGCACACAGATCTGGTTCGTTGTATACTTTATTGGGCTCCACTGTTATAGGCCCTACTACAGTTTCGGTATCAGACAACTTGTCTGATTTTGAAGGCATTAAATTTTGACATATGCCCATTGGGACTTTTGCGGAGAAGGTGGAGCAAATTTACTATATCATCCAAAATTAGGCCAAGGTGGAGATTTGTAATATGGCCATTATTTTGTCAAATGAAGTCCATCTCACATAAGCAAAAGCATCTTTGCAAAGTGTAGACTTTGTTGGCAATATTCTTTGGGACCCAAAAATATTACATTGTGTGTTGGACATTATTTGCACAAGTTATATCTCTTCTTTTACACCTAAGAGGTCAAGACTTTTTTGCCTATAAAAGGGAAGGCCATTAGTTCATTTTAGACACACCAACAAGATTTGTCTTCAATTCTTGTTTCTTCCTTTCTTCCTTTATTAAGAGTGTTTTGTATGAGAGTTAAGTGTTGGGAAGCACTTGTGCGAACCCTTTCTTTGGAGTGATCTTGTGAGGTTATTCTCTTAGGGTATTTGGGATTAATTATAGTGTTTACTCTAATTTTATACTCTTATTGTTATAGTAAATTGCTCCTCTCCGCTTGTGGACGTAGGTCACTTTGACCGAACCACGTTAAATTTGTGTCTTCTTTATCTACTTTAATTGTCATTGTTATCAACTTTCATTGTCTTTGTTATTGTCATTATACTATTATTTGGCTAAATTCCGCACTACCCGGGTTTCCGATCCTAACATGTTTATATTAATTTATACTAGTTTATCATGATTAAATAATAGGTAAAGTGAGAATATATATTAATTAACTATAATTTAGTGATAATTATATATATATATATATATATATATATATATATATATATGTATGTATCTTATATTTATTAGAAGAATTAATACAAATAGTCATTCATCTAATCTCTTAAACTTTAAATAGCCAGCGGATGTATAATATATGTACAATACATATATATCATATGTATAATTGTATATAATCAATATATAATCTATGTATATCGGCTAAATAAAGTAAGCATTGAATCTGATCGGCTATTTGTGTAACAATCCCTATTTATTAGGTTGGTATAAACACTCAGTGAGTAAATATTTACAGTTACTAAATGCTTGTTAATACAACTCCTAGTAGACTGAAAAATATATTTAATTATTTAAGAAATTTACGTTTGTAGATTCTATTTCATTTATACACGCCTAGTTAGATTTGTATAACCATTTCGAATTTGTAGCTATATATAACCATATATGTAAGTACACATAAAATATTAAGGGACCATGATGTTAAGAGTAGTAAGAGTGAAGTAGGGTAGTAGTGTAAAGTTAACTTAAAGTGATGGGTGTATGTGTAATAACTAGAAGTTAGTAACTACCTAGTGGTTAGTCGGTTAGTCGGGTATATAACAATAGTGTAGGAGTTATTACATGTATTGAAATTCATTTTTCTTTCATCTAAGATGAAGAAGCTCTTTAACTCAAAACCTCCATTATTGATTCTTTGTGCTAAATTCGACATGGTATCAGATCTAATTGGCCATGAGTGTGGTCGTTTGAAGTAATTCTTCTATCTGTTAATTCATCTCTGTTTCTTTACCGGAGAACTGTGACGAGCTCAACCATGGCGGTCATTGACAACGAACTACCAGAGAAATTAAGCCACAATCACCCACTATTTCTCAACTCAAATGACAACTCAGGAGTTGTAGTTGTGCTGATCTCTCTCCAATTACGAGGACCAGAAAATTATTCTGTATGGAGTCGGGCGATGAGAGTTGCAATCCTAGGCCGGAATATACTAGGGTTCATCGATGACACATGCAGCTTGAAGATCCTCAGCTTGAAGATCACAGCGAGGAGCAGGGGGGTGGTATGGTATATCTTTGCTCAGAAGAAGAAACAATAAGTGAACCTGGAGAAGTAAGTCATGCAGTTACAGATGAAGGTGCTAGCACACTTGAAGATGCAAGTGTGCATCAAGACACTATGCCTGGAGAAGATAACCATGAGGTTCCTCTGAGAAAGTCAACTAGAGGTAAATGGCCACCACTGTGGATGCATGACTGTGTGACTGCTCAGACTAGTAGCTCTTGTCATTACCCTATGAGCAACTACCTAGATTACAACAGTATGTCCCATGGTTATCATGCTAATCTAGTAACATTTTCTATAACAGTTGAGTCAGCCTCCTTTGATATAGCTTGCAAAAAATCCCAAATGGCTAGATTCAATGAACGCTGAACTCACAACTCTTGCAGACAACTAAACAAGCGAGCAATTGATTGCAAGTAGGTATACAAAATCAAATACAAGGCAAGTGGTGAAGTTGAAAGGTACAAAGCAAGGCTGGTAGCCAAGAGGTACAACCAAAGGGAAGGTCTTGATTATCAAGACAAATTTTCACTAGTTGTGAAGATGGTGACAGTGAGGGTAGTGTTATCCATTGTTGTAGCTCAAGAATGGCATATTCACCAAATGGATGTCTATAATGCCTTCTTACAAGGAGACCTTCATGATGAAGTTTATATGAAACTTCCTCAAGGATTTCACAGCAAGGGGGAGTCAGGCCTAGTATGTAAGCTTGTTGAGTCCTTATATGGTCTTAAGTAAGCATCTCGATAATGGAATGTGAAGTTAGTAGATGCATTGATGAAGTTTGGTTTTTTGTAGAGTTAGTTGGATCCTTCTTTATTAATCAAAAGGGAAGGGTCTAAGATTGCAATTGTCTTGGTCTATGTTGATGATTTACTCATTACTGGGAATGATGATGAGCTGGTCTGCAATACTAAGAATACACTACAACAAGCCTTCAAAATAAAGGATTTGGGAGAGTTGAAATTTTTCTTGAGGATAGAATTTGCAAGGTCTAGACATGGAATACTTATGAATCAAATAAAATATGCTCTACAGTTGATTTCAGATTGAGACTTAGGGGGAGCAAAACCTGCTTAGACTCCTTTGGAGAGCAATCAGAAGTTAACTAGTGCAGAGTATGATGATCATGTTGGACACGAATGTGATGCACCATTGGATGATATAGGAGCTTATCAAAGACTAATAGGTAAGATGTTGTATCTTACAATGACTAGGCCACATATAAGTTTTGATGTTCAACCTTAAGCCAGTTCCTGCAGCACCCAAAAAGGTCTCATATGAAAGCAACCATGAGAACTGTCAGGTACATCAAGAGAGAACATGGATTAGGAGTGCTAATGTCATGCAAACCAGCAAAATAAATCAAGGCATACTGTGATACAGATTGGGCCTCATGCCCAAATACTAGGAGATCAATAACAAGGTATTTAGTGAAGTATGGGGAATCCTTAATATCATGAAAGTCCAAGAAGCAAACTACAGTGTCCAAAAGCTCAATTGAAGCTGATTACAGGAGCATGGCTTTAGTGATGTCAGAAATAATATGGTTGATCAGATTATATGGAGAACTAGGGATAAAATTGAAGCTACCAGTTGAGTTACTATATGATAACAAGGCATCAATTCAGATTGCTGAGAATCCAGTCTATCATGAACGGACAAAATACATTGAAATAGACTACCATTTCATAAGAGAAAAAGTGCAAAAGGGAGATGTGGTGCCACAGTACATATAATCTGGGGAGCAACAAGCAGACATTTTGACCAAAGAACTTGGAAGGCATCAACATGAATATCTAGTCTCCAAGCTGGGATTGCTGAATGCGTTCGCATCCTCCAGCTTGAGGGGGGTATTAAGAGTAGTAAGAATGAAGTAGGGTAGTAGTAAAAAGTTAACTTAAAGTGATGGGTGTATCTGTAATATCTAGAAGTTAGTAACTACCTAGTGGTTAGTCGGTTAGATGGGTATATAACAATAGTGTAGGAGTTATTACATGTATTGAAATTCATTTTCTTTCAGTTAAAAGAAGAAGCTCTTTAGCTCAAAACCTCCGTTACTGTTTCTCTGTGCTAAATTCGACACATGAATAAGTAAAGTCAGTTATAAATTGTTAAGTACTATCTTTAATTACAGCTTTAATATTTTTCTTCTCCCTCTTTTGTTATAATCCAAAAGTGAAAATGATAAAAATTATACACCTCATCTCTTTTTTAACGGATGTCCCTGAAGGGACTACTTGTTTATAACTTAATTAATCCTCTGTACACATGCAATCTTCTGTAATCTTACAGTAAACAAATAATTACTCTGACCAAAGTATTATATTGTCTTAAATCAGGACATTGAGTAGTTTCCGCATTTTGAGACAAACTCGTGACCAACCTAATCATTTTTCAGTTAAAGAACCGAAATGGAAAAATAGAGCTAGTTTTCCTTTTCCTTTTTTTTTTATTGCCGACTTATTTCTAATCTCTTGGTATATGACAAAGAATAATTTGAGTTCATAAATAGTTGGTAATTTTGACCTAACCAATAAAACAGTAACTCTTATTTCATTATATCAAGTTCCACCAACATGTCATACAATACATCTTACAATAAAAATTCATACTAATTAAACATACACGTAATAATTAAAGCTTATTTTCTCAAACTATGAAGATTTTATTGTGAATTACACAAAATTGTGTAATTCCTTATAATAATAGCCTCGGTTGCTTGCTATTTTTGGGCACTTTCATCCCAGGTTTGCATCAATTTTGCCATCTGCGCAAGAATACCACGAAACAATCCTAAAGTTAAATTTTCAATTTAAGCTGCAAGGTAAAATATGTGGAGACATGGTTACTCAGGGCAACAAATAAATGAAGACTGTACGGATAAGAATCTGAAAATTCCTAGGAAATTAATCTTTACTTGTGTAATGATAAGTCTCCAAAAATCAACACATCAATAGTGTATGAAAAAGAAGGGAAAACTACATAGTATAACCGCTCTAAAAAATTTTTTTTTTTTTTTTGTGCATATATATATATATATAATTTTTGTATATTAGCTAACAGATACAATTATTTTTGGAGGTTTTAGGCCTTCTTGGCCTTTTACAATGTTGAATTTAAGAAAATATCTTTTTTAGATCTATTATGTGTAAAAGTAAATCTCTCATGTCTAAAAAAAGAGGTCGGGTCATAAAACTACAAACAAGTTTGTAAAAGGTCAAAAAACCAATTGACCCTTTTTTGGGCGATAGGCCAAATATGTAACTTGTCCTGAAAAGAATGATACTGAAGTTGAAGATGAACTGTATAACCACAACACATTGGGGTATTTGGGTATTATTTGGGTATTATAGCTTGATTGGGGCCAAAACGCGTGGTCCAATCAAAGCTACAGCCGTTGTGGACAGATATGTGCCCATAGCTATGAAGGCCCAAAAGTTAGATTGATCCAGCACATCTCTTCTTCTATTTTTTTCTCATTTTAATTTTAAAATGAAATATTTTGGGTCATTATTAATTTGCTAAAACTAAGCGTACCTCTAATTAACTGAAAAAGATATGGGACCTTCCTTCTAATTCAATATGTTATTTCAGATCTCCACTACCATCAATTCCATGAGGGAATTTTTCTTTTTACATAAACAAAATATATAGGAATATACAGGAGTAGGGAGTATCAATGTAGAGTAAAAAACAATTATTGACATATAAATTAAAAAGGATGAATAGCAGAAAATCTAATTACCTAAATAGAAAATCAAGAGCAATGAGTGAATGTTTGGTAGATTATACTTAACTATCAAATTTCAAGTGGGTTGTTATTGAGTACAATTTTTTCCTACCTTTCTAAACAAGGTCAAGGTGTTTGGTTCATCTCACCTTTGTGTAAGGGAGCTTCATCCAGAAAAATCAAAATTTCCAATAAAAAGCTGAGAAACGAAAAAGAAAAGAGAAGAAGAAGCAGAATTACATACCTGGTCCGCACCTAATCTGGCACTTCCGATCGCAACGCAGGTAGTCTCTCGCTGAAAAAAGATAACAAAACCATACTGTAAACAATGGAGTATTTTTCTTTTATTTTTGTGTTGGTTGGTGTAAAAATTTCATGATAAGCCAAAGCAGATATGTGTGGCCTAATAATTAGTAAAGTAGATAAATCATATTCCAATGAAAACAAAAAACTGGAGTAAAAAAATATTACTACTAAGTGATTTCATTCTATTTATGTAGAGTTTGGGGAACAGAATTACTCAATTCTTATATAGGTAGGAAAGTAAGTAAGTATTTAAAAAGGCAGAAGAAGGAGAAATGAGGGGCATACGTGGAAGACCAACACATGCAGTATTGCAAGAGTCATAGCAATTGACGCCTTGAGCAGCGACAATCTCAATGTTAACAGATAAGAGAATGAAGAGCACCATAGCCATAGCTACCACTCCTATTATTTTCTTCTTCTCCATCTTAATTACTTTTCTGCACTCCTTCTCTCTTAATTTCTCTATATCTATCCTTTTAGTTTTATGTAGACTGTCGGTAGATATCCATTTTCCTTTAATGACAACCTTATTATTTATATATATCCGCCCCGTTGCTTTTATTAGTGCTCTAGTGGATAACTCGAAGTGAGATATTAATAATTTTGGACCATTTATATTAACTTTGACGGGAATTGAGTACAAAACTCAACCCCAAATATTATTAGTCCAAACTTTGACTTAGATTGGATCTTCCGTTCCTTTTTCTTTTTCTTTTCAATGAGCAAACCTAATTTCTAAAATGCTTCCTACTGTCGTACCAGTCTTCCTATATAACAATACTTCACTATAAAAGTCAAGCTTTTCCGAAACCAATTTTCATGTTATGTTATAATATATGTTCTCTATAACAACACTTCGTTATAACATCTAAAAATATTCAGAACAAACGAGCCTATTATAAAGAACACTTATTATTTTTGTTCGTTACTAGCTCTTTTATATATCGCTAAATAAGTCGCTATCTAATTGCAAAGCGTTTTTCTTTGTTAGTAAGATAAAAATTGAGTTAGCAATGACACGATTACTTTTAGATTTAAACTCATCGCTTTATAATTAAAAGAATTCCACCGAACTTTTTCGCAAGAACTATATGCGTTATGATGGGAAGTGAAACATTAAATGCGCAACAGGTCATTTTGTATGTTTTTTTTCCTTGTTTCAGTTCTTTACGTTTTCTTTTTCTATTTTATTTTTCGTTACTATTTATTTATGTATGAATCTCCCTTGCGAAAAAGCCGTGGCAAACTTTGCTTCAAAATCAAGTGATCTGTCTAACTTTCATAGTCAAACTTATTGAGCTGTATTTTGACCATGTCAAAGTTCTCCCTTTTTCGCCAATTCAAAGTCCTTTGACTTTAATAGGTCTGATCTTCACCAAATTGATTATTTGCTTTTTACAAGTATATATATGCAATTGGACAATTTTGAACCACAAACCTTGATTAAAAGAGATGGATAATAGTGTTTACCCTAAAAATTGATTAACAATTAAACTTGTATTGTAATTTTAAGAATATGTAATTTAGACCAGCACCAATTGATAAACAACGAATTAAATAGATAACTTGGACAATAAAATAAATCAAACCAGTTTGCAAACGATGCCTTGACCTTGATTCGAGATAGTCTCGAGATTAGTTACTACGAACAATATAGAATAGAACAAGCAGTGATGAACAGTAAGTAAGACAAAGAAAGCAGCGTATATGTGTATTCTTATCGGTGAATAATGATGCCTTACAAATGATTGGAACTCCTCTTTATATAGTAGAGGAAATCTAATTATGGTACAGCTCTAATAACGGAAATAGACCCCACGATTGGCACTAATAACCGCTTAGATTTGATCCGTTTCGGGATTTTCGCTGTGAACTTCGACCGATTGCTGACATCTCGCAATTCTGTTATTACGCCTTACTCGAAGTCAGTCATGCTTGATCTCGACTGTTACTGGCCTCGATCTCAATGAACACTTCGATCTCCAGGCTCGACGTTCTATCTTCGAGCTCGAGCCCGATCTATTATGAGGTTACCCTCGAGGCACTCCCCTGCCGCCGAAATCGGGTATGCCAAATTTCGACCGTATACAGATAGTCTCCTCGTTTTTTAGAGTGTAACGAGATAATTCGAGACTTCGATTTAATACCTCAATCAATTATGACGTCAACATCGTGACGTAAGCGATAGAAGCGACTGAAGCGTCGCGTCTGCACAATTCCCAAAATCATTAATTAACGCCAGTTGATGGTCGGCCACCAGTGCTTTCAAACCGTCAAAGTGACTATTATAAATAGACCACCTTCATAATCTTCTCAAACTTTACTTTCAAACTTCTTCTAATCTTCAAAAGTTCTTCTATCTTCTTCAAGTTCATCAATTTTGCCAGTTTTCGTTTACCAATCTCTTATTAAAACACAAATTCTGCCTTCTTCTTTAAACCTCACATAGCAATGGCAAAAATGTCAAATACCATTCCTCAAGAGTAAAAGGCTTCCTCATTGCGGCCGGCCGATGACAAAACACCGGTGGAGCCACGTATCGAAGAGTGCATCCCCGGGCCATGTGAACTTACTTCTGACTTTAAAGTCGAAAAACCCTCTTCGGCTCCTGGCTGATGCAAGCCCATGTCTAGATACATTTATTCGATATCCGAAGGCGATCTCGAGCTGGTGAAAAATGACTGCCACTGGGAGAATAAAGAGGTGGTGATTCCTACCCCCAAAGAGGACATCACCACTCATGTGAAAGGGTTCTTAAGTGTGTATACTTACCCCTTCACACTGGGTTCCGTTGATCCTGTCATAATCGACTTCTGCCGCCAATACCGGGTAACCCTAGGACAGATCTACCCCTATTTTTGGTACATTGTCATTTTGCTCAGATTCTTCTCGAGCAAGATCGAGGGGATGTCTTTCACACTCGATCATCTCATTAGGCTATACAACCCCCATCTTTATCGGGGTGGACTGATAAGGCTTTAGCGTCGGCCCATGAAGGTACTATTCTCGAGCATAGATGAGGACAAGGACCGATGATGGATGTGCCGGTTTGTCCGAGTCGGGACCTCTGATTTAATCCCCGCCGAGAAGATGCCATTCCCCGAAGAATAGAGCATGAAGCGTAAGTAGATCTTCACCGATATCGTTTGGTCACTTGTTATGTTTCCTTTACCTCTTCTCATCTATATTCTTCTTTATGGTGCAGCTTCCCCCTGGTTTCCTGGTGCAGTCCCGGTCATTGTAGGTTGGGTTCGACAATTGGTTTCAACTTCTTCGTATGCTGAGCGGTCGTGGCGTGATTTGGCCAAGGGTCGATGGGAGGCCAAAAATCATGGTAAGTTTCCTTGTTCGAGTTTGATGCTTTCTTGTGAAATACTTCCATTTAACTTGATTTTTTCTCATACAGGTCTTGGAGATAGCGTCGTTATGAGGCCGTCTTCCCTCGAGGGAGAGGAGGTCTCGAAGCCGACCAAAGATAAGAAAAGGAGAAGGGCCTTGCCACCAGATACCCCAAGGCCTAAGAAAAGCAGGGCTCGAAAGTTGAAGACTGACCTCGTCGTTCTGCCTGTCGATATAGTCCAAAAGCTACGAGATGAAGATGAGGAAGGAGAAGATACCGACTGCCTGCTGGTGGCTCGAAAGATGGGAAGCATCGAAGCTTCGAAAGCTGCTGAGCCGGTGACGGTTTAGGGGGTTCAGCCGCAGACCGAGGTGATCTCGGGGGAAGGTCCGAGCAAAGTCCCCGATTCATCGGGTATTGATGATGCCCCCTGCTGTGATGAGCAACCGGCGGGTGTGCCTAAAGGGTCTAGTTCTGAGGCCCTTCAAAGAGAAGAGAATTCCACAAGTGACTTGCTCGGGGTAATTAATAACGACGATTCACCGACCGGCCCCATGTTCTCTGAGGGGCAGTTTCGGGATGCCCGATCCATGGGGACCGCTCGATGTGGGGGCGGCCCCCGTAGGAGATGGCATATTTCGTGGCTACTTCGCTGGGGTCGATAATGTTTTCAACCTTGACGCATCACTCATTTTTTATGAGGCTTAGCGACTTCTGAACCAAGTGAGTTTTAGCCCATGCTTTCATGCTTGCGTTTGTTCTTATTTCTCTAAGTCTGATTTCCTTTATTTCTGTACATGCTATAGTGCTCCATCAAGAAGAGTCTTCCAAGTACCGAGCTGAGCTGGCCCGATGCGGGGCCGATCTAAAAGGCTTACGGAGGAGAGAAATGCTCTCAAACTCCTCTATGTGCACAAAGAAGAGGAGATCATGAGTATTCGAGCCGAGCTGATAAGAGCTCATCGAGATCAGACCGAACTCATTGAACATGTAATGTAAATTTTTGGGAGCATGTTATATATTAACTCGATATTGGCGACTAACACTTTGATCCTACAGGTTCAGCAGAGGGCCGAATTGGTTGAGCAGCTTTATGAGGAGGCCAAGATGAAAGAGGCAGAGACTTTGGGGTGGAAGCAGACGATGGACCGTCTCGCCTCGGAGAAAGATGCAGTTCGGGCCCAACTGTCTTTGATTGATCATCAACTCCAAAGTGTGAAGGTAGAGAACTTGTCCCAAGCCCAGAAGGTCGAAGAGCTCGAGACTTGGTTGGCTGCTGAACTTGCAAGGGCCACATCCGAGGCAAAGGCGCTCGTGGCCTCCTACCGAGCCGACACTGAAGCCGCTAACACTCGAGCAAAGGAAATTTCTGACGCTGCTGATGTTAGATTGTCCTGTGTTGTCGAGCATGCTAGGCGCTAGTCTCGAAGAGAGACTCTTGAAGAGGTACATGCTCGAGGCTTCGACCTCTCGGCTGATATCGAGAATGCGAAGATTTTGGAGGACGAGGCCGGGGCTTTTCTTTCCGATGATGAAGACTCTGCGACTGGATCCGAGAGTGGAGGAGATAAAAATGATGCTCCCGAAGATGCGGATCTCGAGGCAGACTAAACACCTAGGATTTTTTCTTCTTTTGTTTTTTGTGTAAGACCCCGTGTGGTCTTTGTAAATACTTTGCATATATGAAAGATTCCTTTTCTTTCCGATTTTTGATTTATGATAAATTCTGTTTTGCCTTTGCCTTGTGAAGACTTTATTGCAATTGGTTGTTGTAGCCTCTATAATCAAGTGAGCGATAACTCGAACTCAGAGTAGAACAAACCCTTGGGTTTTTTAGTTAAGCAAGGGCGAGTCCCCGAGCTCAACAATATGTTTGAGGTTTTGATTTCGGACGACTTGATCAGAGCCGTAATTGTACTGTTTTTATAGCCGAGTTCGAGTAAGTTTCGAACTCACAGTAACAGACCCCTTAAGGTTTTAGCCGAGTTCGAGTAAGTTTCGAACTCACAGTAACAGACCCCTTAAGGTTTTATATCAAATACTGATGAATCTTCGAGCTATGTTCAAGTCAATTTTATTTGAGCTCGGAATAGTGGAACCCTTATGTCTAAATTGAGTGAGAACAAAATCTCGAACTCTAAGTGTATTGGCCCATAGACACTTTAGATTGGGCCGATATGGCCTCTAAAAGATGGCTATTTTCTCCCTTTTTTGGCTTAGAAGACTTACTAAAAAATTTCTTTATGCCTTAACACGTATTCTTCACCCATTGGATTTTTTGAGGGTTCGATGTCGATGGAAACCCCTTTGCTTTTTGTGCCTTAGCACGTTTGTGTTAAGATAATTTGATACCTCTTAAGGTTTTTCGAGGCTTGATTTTATTGAAACCCTTTTGATTACTTGCCGAGGGTAGCCCTTTTTTAACCGATTTTTTAAAGAATTCGAAGACCTATTTTTATTGCGGGATTCAGACTTCTCCGAGCCACCTTAATTTGGTCGTAGCCTTTGGGTATGCCTCCTGAGATTATTTCCCAATAACACTTCGAACTTGTTTGAAGTGTTAGCCCCCGAGAATGATGGCCTTGGCCTATAGATCGAGGGGTGCCTCTTTGAGGTATTATGAATTCGAGTTTAAATTACTCGAATTTGTCGATCGTCTAAGGTAGTCCCCGAGTGTACGAGGTATATTTGCACTTGGCCCTTGAGCCATTTCTCACAAAATCATAAGTATGGAGCTTGTATAGTAGAAAATTTTCTCCGAGACACAAGATGTTTAATATAAAAAGAATGTTTCTTTGTATAATTTATACATGCGTACATGTTTCGCCATCGGGGCTTGACTAATCTATACGGACACAGTTCATTCGACCGTTTGGCCCATTATAAAGTTTCTCTATCGAGACCCTTTGACACGAAGTATTTTCCTCGAAAGTGTAACATCCAAGGGTGATGCCCACCACTATTCGAGGTTGATTGTAAAGAAGCCTTGGATACTGTTTAATTTTCCTCAGGTAGCACATAATTGTTGCATCGTTAAAAACCTCGCCGGAAAAACCCACTTGGGACAAAAATCGATCTAAGGAAAAAAGAGTGCAATGCGTGCTTTAAAACATGAGGTCTCGATATCTTCGATCGATCATCTGCTGTGAGTTAGTGTCGAATATATAAATGAAAAAAGGGAATAAAGTCATACCTTAGCAATAATACCGTTTGAGAAGCGATATGTTCCAATTATTTGGTAGTTGTTCGTCGTCCATCGTGCCGAGATTATAAGATCCCTTTTTGACGATGTCGAGGACTTGGTAGGGTCCTTCCCAGTTTTGGCCGAGCTTCTCTTAATTAGGATCTCAAGTATTGATGGTGACTTTCCTCAGGACTAAGTCCCCGACTCTGAAGTGGAGAGTTGGTTCTCCTATTGTAATATCTTTCGATTCGTTGCTTTTGTGCAACCATTCGAACGAGTGCAGCTTCTCATTTTTCATCTAATAATTTGAGGCTAGTATCATAACCTCGTGATTTGACTCTTCTGTTGTATGTCGAAACCTGGCACTGTGTTCCCCGACTTCGACCGGAATCAAGGACTTTGATGTTGTTCGATATGCCCAGAGAACTTCGGGTAGAATTTCTCTCCATTCCCCCTTAGCGTCGTTCAACCTTTTCTTTAGGTTTAGAATGATAGTCTTGTTCGTCGATTCGGCCTGTCCGTTCCTACTAGGGTGATATAGTGTTGATAACATCCTTTTTAATTTGTGGTCTTCGAGGAATTTCGTCACTTTGCTGCCAATAAATTATTTTCCATTGTCACACACTATTTCGGCGGGTATCCAAAATCGACATATGATATAATCCCAGATGAAGTCTATGACCTCTTTCTCTCTCACTTTCTCGAACGCCTGTGCTTCAACCCATTTAGAGAAATAGCCAGTCATAAATAAAATAAACTTAGCTTTACCTGAGGCCGATGGCAGAGGGCCGACGATATCCATTCCCCATTTCATGAACAACTATGGGGATAGGACTGAATGAAGTTGTTCTTCGGGCTGATAGATCATTGGTGCAAACCTTTGACATTCATCACATTTTCCATCAAACTCCTTAGTGTCTTTTTCCATGCTATCCCAGTAGTATCCTACTTTAATGATTTTGTGAATCAGTGATTCGGTGCTGGAGTGATTCCCACAGGTGCCTTCATGGACTTCTCGTAGAACATAATCGGTGTCCCCTGGTCCTAAGCACACTACCAATGGTCCATCGAATGTCCTTCTGTATAATGTTCCATCTTCAGCCAATGTGAATCGAGCAACTTTGGTTCGCAGGGCTCTCGACTCTTTAGGGTCCGATGAGAGCTTTCCGTTCTTCAAGTATTCAATATATTTATTCCTCCAATCCCAGGTTAAGCTTGTAGAGTTTATCTCAGCATGACCTTCCTCGATCACGGATCTCGAGAGTTAAATGACAGTCCCCGAGCTGGTCTCATCTTTCTCGACTGACGACCCTAGATTTGCAAGTGCATCGGCCTCACTATTTTGTTCTCGAGGTATATGATATAAAGTCTATTCCTTGAAACGGTGCAAGGTTACCTGCAACTTGTCCAAATACCTTTGCATTCTATCCTCTTGAACTTCGAAGGTTTTGTTTACTTGGTTCACTACTAGTAAAGAGTCACACTTGGCTTCAATGTCATCTGCTCCCAAGCTTTTAGCTAGCTTGAGACCTGCAATCATGTCCTCGTACTCAGCCTCATTGTTAGTCAACTTAGAAGTTTTGATAGATTGCCTAATAGTGCTACCGGTTGGCGGCTTCAAAACGATGCCTAGCCTGGACCCCTTCACATTCGAAGCACCGTCTGTAAAAAGGGTCCATACCCCCGATGGTGTACCCGATTTAAACAAGAGTTCCTTTTTGACTTTGGGTACGAGGGCTGGCGTGAAATCGGCCACGAAGTCCGCTAAAATTTGAGACTTGATGGCCATCCGAGGTTGATATTCGATATCGTACCCCCTGAGTTTGACGACCCATTTGGCCAATCGTCCCGATAGTTCGGGCTTTTGCAAAATATTACGAAGTGGGTAAGTGGTTAATACGCATATGGGGTGACATTGAAAGTATGGTCTTAGCTTTCTAGAGGCGCTTATCAGTGAAAGTACCAATTTCTCTAAGTGTGGATATCTAATTTCTGCTTCTCCTAAGGTTCGACTTACATAATAAATGGGAAACTGCATACCTTGCTCTTCTCGAACTAGGACACCACTTACCAGGATTTCTGATACTACCAAGTACAAGTAAAGTTTCTCATCTACCTTTGGAGTGTGAAGAAATGGTGGGCTCGATAGGTATCGCTTTAATTCCCCTAATGCATGTTGACATCTCGGGGTCCAGGCGAAATCGTTCTTCTTTTTGAGCAGAGAGAAAAATCTGTGGCTTCGATCCGACGACCTCGAAATGAATCGGCCTAAGGCAGCTATCCGTCCAGTTAGCATCTGCACGGCTTTTACACTGTCCACAACGGTGATGTCTTCGATGGCCTTAATTTTATCGGGGTTGATCTCGATCCCCCGATTCGATACCATGAAGCTAAGGAACTTGCCCGAACTAACCCCGAAGGCACATTTCTCGGGGTTGAGCTTCATGTTGTATTTCCTTAAAATCTTGAATATTTCCTGTAAATGAGCCAAATGGTCCTCTATGTGCAGGGACTTAACTAGCATGTCATCAATATAAACTTCCATTGATTTACCTATTTGTTCTTCGAACATCTCATTTACTAGGCGTTGGTAAGTAGCTCCTACAGTTTTTAGCCCGTAGGGCATTACATTATAACAATATGTTCCATACTTGGTGATAAATGAAGTTTTTTCTCGGTCCTCCGGGTTCATTTGGATTTGATTGTACCCCGAATAGGCATCGAGAAAAGTAAGGATCTCGTGGCCGGCCGTGGCATCGATCATGCGATCGATGTTAGGCAGTGGAAAAGAATCTTTGGGGCACGTCTTGTTTACCTTATAATTTACACACATTCTAAGTTTATTCCCCTTTTTAGGGACTACAACTACATTGGCTAACCATTCGGGATATTTCACTTCCTGAATGGACCCTATTTTGAGAAGTTTGGTTACCTCGTCCTTTATGAATGTGTACTTTACCTCGGACTGGGATCTTCTCTTTTGCTTCACCGGTTTGAACCCAGGGTCCAGGCTTAGTCGATGCGTCGTTATCTCCTGTGGAATCCCTGTCATGTCTAAATGGGACCAAGCAAAACAATCTATGTTATCAATAAGAAAATGAATAAGCTTTTTCCTGAGTTCGGGGGTTAACCCCGTTCCCAAGTATACCTTTCGCTCGGGCAGGTACTCGATCAATATAACATGTTCCAGCTCTTCGACCGTTGATTTGGTGGCGTTAGAATCTTCGGGAACAATAAAAGTTCGAGGGGTCAGAAAATCCTCCTCCTCTTCTTCTATCTCCTACTTCCGTGATTCGGTTGAGGCTGGTGGCTGTAATTGCTATTTGACTTCCTGCTTACCTTTGATGCTCGACCTTTCCGAGGTTAATAGTGTCGATATCGGCGTTACCTCATCGACCACAAATATTTCCTTTGCAGCATGCTGCTCTTCGTATACTGTTTTTACACCGACCGACATCGGGAATTTTATCATTTGGTGAAGAGTCGAATGGACTGCCCTCATATTGTGTATTTAAGGCCTTCCGAGTAGGGCATTGTACCTCATGTCGCCCTCAATTACGTGGAACTTAGTATCTTGAATGGTTCCACCCATGCTCACCGGTAGAATAATCTCCCCTTTAGTTATTTCACTAGCCATTTTGAATCAGTTTAAGACCCGAGCTGCTCCACAACCCTCGATCGGATGATATTCGCCGAGCTACCTGGATCCACTAGAACACGCTTAACTTGAACTTTATTTAATAAGATAGAAATTATCAGAGCGTCGTTGTGGGGCTGAGAAATGCCTTCTGCTTCTTCGTCGTTGAATGATAGAGTGCCTTCGGGCACATAATCTCGGGTTCGTTTTTCCCTAGTGATCGATACCTTAGTGCATTTGAACATGGGTCCATGTGAGATGTCGACCCCACCGACGATCATATGAATGACATGTTGGGGTTCCTCCTATTCATTTTTCCTATTGGCATCCCTTTCTCTGAAATGATTCTTGGCTCGATCGCTGAGGAATTCTCGAAGATGGCCCTCATTGAATAGACATGCTACCTCCTCCCTTAATTGCCTGCAATCCTCAGTCTTGGGACCATGCGTGCCATGATACTTGCACATAAAATTTGGGTTTCTTTGGGGAAGGATCGATTTGTATGGGTCTGGGCCACCTAGTATCTTTGATCCTTCCGATTGCCAATACAATGCCCGATGCATCGATGCTAAAGTTATATTCCGATAACCGAGGTGCCTCTATGGGATCAGCATACTTGTCAAAACCACTCTTGCTCATAAGTCCCCGAGAATTCTGTCTTCGATCACTTTTTCGATCGTTCCGGGCAGAATTGCGTCCTGAATTATTGTTCCTTTGATCTGTGGTATATGGTTGATACCGGTCTCTGTTCGATCTTGGATCCATGTCAACATCCCTTTGGTTTTTAACTGCCGACCTATTTGGATGTACTGAACCGGAAGGGGCTCTTAATTGGTCGTCCTCAACCCTGATCTTCGATTGATATCGATTGTGCACATCTGCCCAAGTTACAGCTGGGTACTCAATCAAATTTTGTTTCAACTGACGTGATACTATCTAACTCCGCTTACTCAACCCTTGGGTGAAAGCTTGAACGGCCCAATCATCTGTGACCGGTGGAAACTCCATGCGTTCCATTTTAAATCGGGGGACACGAACTCCCTCAGCATTTCATTATCCCTTTGTCTTACCTTGAATAGGTCTGATTTCCTCATTGCGACCTGTATGGCTCCGGCGTGTGCCATTATGAAAGAATCTGCTAACATGGCAAATGAGTCAATGGAATTTGGTGGCAGGTTATGATACCAAATCATTGCTCCCTTCGAAAGGGTTTCTCTGAATTTTTTCAACAGCACAGATTCAATTTCATCATCTTCTAAATCGTTACCCTTGATGGAGCATGTATATGGAGTAATATGCTCGTTGGGATCGGTGGTCCCATTATATTTGGGTATGTCTGGCATACGAAACTTCTTTGGAATAGGCTTCGGAGCTGCACTTGGAGGAAACGTCTTTCGTACAAACTTCTTCGAATCCACCCCTTTCAAGATTGGCGGTGCCCCCGGTATCTGGTCAACTCGAGAGTTGTATGTGTCCATTTTTTAATCGTTGGCTTCGATTCTCTTTTCCCCTAATTCAATTCTTTTGGTGAGCTCCTCGAACATTTTCATTACCGCAGGATCAGTCCTCGTTTTGTTACCATTCGACCTTTCCGGTACTGGCTCGGTACGACGAGTAATTTCTGGCTCGACCCTATTTGTAGCCCTATGTTGATTTTGTAACTTAACAATAGCGACTTGTTGAGCCTGAAGCATCTCGAATATCACTTGGAGACTGACTCATTCGTCTACTCTGCCCTGTGTTCCTTGGTCACTAGTTCGGCCTTCTCTGCGTACGCTTCCATCGAAACCTGCGCCTAGGTTCGCATTTAGCACAACGTGCGAACTGACATCGACTGGGTTGGCAGCCGGTGCTTCCTCGAGATTAACTTGTGGCACCTCGACTCCTGGAGCAATCACATTTTCGTTTTCACCATGGAATTCGAGGCCATTGTCACCGTGTGTGGATGCGTTTTGTGAGTTTGACATGTTTTAACCTGAAAGCAAAGATACTTGACAAGAACAAGCGTAAAATAGTGTGTTTTACCAGAATCAATACTGAACAATCACTATTATCCTTAGCCCCACGGTGGGCGCCAAACTGTTTACCCTAAAATTTGAGTAACAATTAAACTTGTATTGTAATTTTAAGGATATGTGATTTAGACCAACACCAATTGATAAACAACGAATTAAATAGATAACTTGGACAATAAAATAAATTAAACCAGTTTGCAAACGATGCCTCGACCTTGATTCGAGATAGTCTCGAGGTTAGTTACTATGAACAATATAGGATAGAACAAGCAGTGATGAACAGTAAGTAAGACAAAGAAAGCATCGTATATGTGTATTCTTATCAGTGAATAATGACGCCTTACAAATGATTAGAACTCCTCTTTATATAGTAGAGGAAACCTAATTATGGTACAACTCTAATAACGAAAATAGACCGCACGATTGGCACTGATAACCGCTTTGATTTGATCCGTTCTGAAATTTCCGCCGTGATCTTCGACCGATTGCTGACATCTCGCCATTCTGTTATTACGCCTTACTCGAAGTCAGTCATGCTTGATCTCGATTGTTACTGGCCTCGATCTCAATAAACACTTCGATCTCCAGGCTCGACGTTCTATCTTCGAGCTCGAGCCCGATCTATTATGAGGTTACCCTCGAGGCATTCCCCTGTCGCCAAAATCGGGTATGCCCGATTTCGACCATATACAAATAGTATTTCCGATCAGTAAAGGTGGACACAATAATGTCTAAATATTGGTGGAACTTGGAAGCAACCGATGAAAAGGAAAACTAAAGATATTTGTTAAGAAAATTAATTAACTACGATGCAAAAATAAGAAAAATCATTTTTTCCCTTTTGGTGAGAAATATGTTCTTCGAATAAGACATTTCTATACAATATCTATATCTATACTATATTAAAAGCACGAAGGCCCTTAGCGAAATATCGTTCGTCTTTTTTACTCTTTTAAAATAGAGTTCACACTGACAAAATAGTCATTTTATTATTTTTCTAATATTTAGCATTTTAAAATCAGCTAAAATATTGAATATTGAATCCTTCCTTGTTTAAAATACATAAAAATCCTAATATGTAGGACTTCAAAATTCTTTCCTTATTTGATTCGTAACATAACTATAATATGTTTACTTTTCTTAATATTTTGACTTTTAAATTAATTAACAACCACCATAAAGTGATAATGCGTGTTCAAGGCCAATAATTAGCTTCTTGGCTGTTGTATGACAGTGTTGCCACCTAATTCTAATCGGTCTATGTGTAAGGTACCGGGAAATTAGGTTAAAACAAAACAAAAATGATTCATATTACGGTTTGTAATAATACTAATAATAAAATATTATTATTAATTTAATTGTACTATTTTTTATTTATGAAAATTTGAACTATTTTAAATGAATATTTTCGATCTCAATGTACAGATTATATTTTCAAGATAAGTTACACACATTGAATAAACAATAGTGCATGACATTAAGCCTTTGGTACAACATGTAAATAAGGTAATTTTAAGTCGATTTGTGATGTATCTATTACTATTTGCAAATAAAAATTAGGCCAAGTTTTTAAATATAATTTTAACAAACTTTAAAGAAGTAATTTATCTTTAGAAGGTATTAAATCGGGTAATCATTTTCAGAATATTCCCATTGATCATCATTTCAGATTTGAAATGTCTCACCCGTTGAAGATATAATTCGAATTTTATTAAGACTTATAAAAATTAAATTACTATCTTTAATTGTGAAATAAATAATTACGTCTTTGAGTTAACTAATTAGCAAAAAAATTAATTTAATTATTTTCAAATTCATCATATAAATAAAATTATTTGTCAAGTTGACAAAACTCTTAGGGTAAAAGGAATATTGCGCAAAATCGATTATAGTGTAGTATATTAAGAGTCAAATCGATTAATTTGAAGTAATTATGATAAAATAGTATAAGATAAAATATATTATAAATGAATTATCATTTTTTTATTTGCATTTAGTCCAATAAATGACAATATCTCACTATATTATTTGTTATATTAAGTTATTCGTAGTAAAATATTAACTTAACATTAATACTCATTTTTAAACTTTACATTGTCACTATCAATTTTTTTTTAGGTGTATGACCAATCTTTTCATTCCCAATTTCTAAAAGACCAAAATATTTAATTTTTTCATTTGTGTTGTTTGATAAATATTTAGAAAATCATACGAAAATCATTTCTGTTTTTGTTTTCAGGTCATGAATTTTCACAAAATATTTCGACAAAAGTACCCTTAAATTACAATTAGGTATCTGAAAACTTTTGTGAGACATAATTTTTCATTTATTGAGCTAACTAATGGGAACAATGTTCATAATTTTTAGGAATTTTTCTCTAAATTTTATTTTATAATTTTGTATAATTCAAACATATAGTCTGATAATATTTACGTGATTCTTAAAAATATATATATAAATACACGTGCAAAGCGCGCACCTTGAGACTAGTACTATATTAAAAGCACGAAATCCCTTAGCGAAATGCAGTTCGCCTTTTTTACCCTTTAAAAATAAGTTTTTCATTAGATAAATATGTAATTTAAGTTACTTTTTTAATATTTAGGAATTTGAAATCAAATAAAATTTTAATTATTACCTAATATTTAGGAGTATAAATCAACTAAATAAGGACAAAAAATATTAAAAATAATAGAAGAGATAATAAAGAAGTAAAAGGTAAGATTCTTATCAAACAAGGAAACTCCATGACAAATATTGTGTAATTTTTTGTAAATATACATAATATGCACGCAAAATCTACACATAAATCTTAGATAACATAAATGTATTTTTCTTATTGAACTATACATTCCAAAATTATAATATATATATTCCTAAGATTTGCTACCTTGAATGCATTCTCACGTAGTATGTATCTTCAACGACTTGACAAAACAAAAAGGTTCTTATTTGTGCATTATTAATTGACTTTGTTTGCCTGGATTAATTCAAATTGAGTTTTATGAAATTTCAATTTATTCTTTATTTCTCTGCCAATAAGTTCTTTCTTCCATAAAAGCAGGAAGAATGAATTTAAAATTTGATAGTGTTTATTTATTTCTTACTAATTCTTATTTTATGTAGCTATCTATCTATCTATCTATATCTATATCTATCTATACTATATTAAAAGCACGAAAGTCCTTAGCGAAATGTCGTTCGCCTTTTTTACCCTTTAAAAATAGATTTCACATTGGACAAAATTATATTGTATTTTAATTATTTTCCTAATATGTAGGACTTTAAAATCAACTAAATTTTTATTTTTTAAATCCTTCCCTATTTGAACTATGTAAAAACTCCTAACATTTAGGAATTTAAAGTTAATTAAGATTTTACTTCTATAAACTTTATCCTTATTTAAATTGTATGACTATCACGATTCTAAGTTTTTAAAACATTAGGAACAGTAATGGAAGCTTTTCTTCAAAAAATTTGTCTTAGAACTAAACACTTGAGAATTGTAAAGTATATTTTTAAGAATATCTTGTATTATTATTTTTAATATTTAGATATTAGTTTTTAATCAACTTTAAGAGATGTTGTCCATCAAGTATAAAATTAATTCCGGAAAGAATTACTCCAGCAAATATGATACCAATTGTGATAGCTTTATTAACATTAGTGTATTACTATATGTTATAATCTTTCATAAGTTTTATTTTAGACGTATTAAATTATATTTTATAACTTTTTGTAGCGCGGACAATTATTTTAGACATATAAAATTTAATATGGTCTAATTATCACTTTTTATAGGTATCACGTACCACTTGTTACATTTTGCGAGCAAATAATTAAATAACTTAAAAAGACTTGAATATAATCGATGATCATGTCTAAGGAATATTTCAATTCTAAGCCACTAAGATTTATTAAAATCTAAAATTTTAAGGAGCCTAGCAGGTGAAGAAAAGAAAAGGAAATAAAATTCATTAAACATGTCTTAAATCATTAGAAGCATAAAAATAAAATAAATATAGTAGAGAAGGGAAAATCAAAATTTAAGAGGGAGACAAAAGTACTAATTAATAAGAGAGAAGAAAATTTTATCATAATTTATTCACTCGTTCGAACAACCTTAACTAAATCCAAAAAAGAATATAGTTTAGAACACTTTACTAAGGATAATCATACATACTATATGGTATATATAATACTTAGGTCAGATACAAAACATAATATATCATATTATCTTTATAAAAATATATATAGATACAAAAGTTATATAATTAACCTACATAAATTTTTAATCTTTGCAAGTTCAGAAGATACCCAATAACTCTGCATTCAACTATTTCATCAATGTAACATTTATTTTTCAATTTAAATAAATATTGTATTTATCTCGATGTCAATTGCTATTGCACATAATTTATTCTTATTCTCAATTTTATTCACTTTTTTTAATTGAAGCAAAAAACACGTGCAACGCACGTACACTAAATCTAATACTATTAAACACAAGAAAATAGTTCCTTCAAAAATTTATTTTTTATCAAACCAAAAAGACCTGTATACCAAACTAATTTACGACTGGATTAGCTATTCCTACTCATATCTTATCTTCCACACTAAAATGTCTAATCACTTTTATTTTTATAAAAAAGTGAAAAAGATTCCCGCAAAGACTTCACGGCGTTGAACTTAGAAAAATGTCTACATGTTGAAATTGAAAGGAGCAGCATGCTGGGCCGTATATTTGGGCCGAATCAAGCTAACCTTTGGGCCTCCATACATGGGCCTGTAGCAGGTTGTGTCATTCACAGCCGGTCTAGCTAACTAGCTATTAGTAGAAATACTAGGAGTATATTTTTCTTAAAACAACAAATGTTTTCTTTGCCAATGTCCATTAATACTGTAACTGGAAACGGATTAGATTGCTCACTCTGTTAGTAATATCTATAATAGAAAGTAAAGATTGGGTTGAATGTTGATCACGAGTTTATCTCAAAAAAATGCTAAAACGTCTCTATATCTGGTCTATAAATTGACACACTTAATTCTGCAAAGTCCATTTGAAGTATGAAACAGTTCTTACTTATAGCTTTCTTCGTCTTTCTATATATTGATTGATCCCGCACTTCAAATCTCAACTTACAAAACTCAAACTGAAATTTGTGTCCGGCAAATGATTTTTGTCCGAATTTTGGGAGAAACCTATAACTAACAATTGTTTCATAATGAAACAATTATTATGAAACTATGCTTAGTTATAGGTTTTTTCTTCCAAAAACCACTGACCATTTCCTCTTTCTCAAGCCTCCAGAAGATCTCTTCTACATATTTGTCTTTTTAACTCATAGAGAAAGAGAGATTTATGTACAGCAAATTAAATGTTTTTGGTAAAAATTACAGTATGGGAGTTTCTACCTAAGGGATCATTAATTAGGACCAAATATGTACCTGCAATTGGTATAATACATCTACTTTTTCCCGGCCATGTTAAATTGAAAATCAAAATTGAAGGAGAATGATGCTAGTTCTTGGAAGAGCAATTATAGTTGGGAAGGCATGCTTTTTCAAAACGAGGCCTATGATTGCAATTAAATTTTGTTCATTTCCTTTCTATACATTTTATATCACTTCTGGCCAAAAAGAAGAAAAAGACTTGAGAAATAATGATTGAACAAGATGATCAAAAATGGCTAGTTGTAGCATGTCATATAGTCAATGCAAAACTTTAACTAGTTTGTGCTAATATTGCACACTGCAGCTTCATTAACTGCCTCTATCGGCCATCATAAAGAATAAAATTGTCTTTTCTGGTTTCATCACTTTTTGATGATAATAATCCTTCATCTTTTAGTGATAAATGTACACACCTCCTAAAATTTCAGAACCAGCCTGAGAATCCCTCTTATTCTCATCTTCTTTTTCCTCCCTTTTGCTGCTTCCACCACGGCTACTGTCTTTAAGTGATGAAGATTTTATGTCAATCTCTTCTTTATCCGGCACCAACTGGCTGAGTTTCTTGATTTCTTTATCTTTCCCCCACAAGACAACATATAGTCCACAAATTATCACAATTGATCCAAGCACACTGCAGTGTACAACATTAAAGCTCAACTAGTTAGACTTTGTTATCGATATTATGTAAACACTCAAGAACTAAGCATTACGATGTTCTCGCTCGCTCAATAAGTATTTCCTGGTCTTTTCATCTTCTTTTTTGGCTAGAAGTGACTGAAAATTCTGTAGGAAAGGGAAAAAACACGAGTTCTTGCGATGCTAGGTCTGCCTCATTATGAAAGCACATACCTTCCAAGATATAGTTTTTCTTCCAAGAACAAGTATCCAGAAATTGCCACCATCACAAGCATCAAAGGGTTAAAAACGGATACATATACTGGGCCTTTCATACGGACAACCCATGCGATGATGGTAAAAAGTACTCCAGAACAAAATATCCCCTGAAACACAACTTCAACAGTGTGAGAAAATCAATTCTGAACTTCAATTTCAAATTTAGTTACGAGTTCTTACAAAGAATAGAATTGATATATTCTAATTAGAACATACTGTATATGCTGAAGCAAGAAGTCGAACGTTCCACCCCAATTTCCATTCCTTCCAATCTCTTTCCACAACTACTGCAACAACAAAACATTGAACTGCCGCCATTACATTCAGTAGAGCGGTGAATGAGTAAGGACATGGATATCGCTGAGCTGCCTTAGCCTGTATATACAGAAAATTGGTTAAAAACATTGTTCTGACAGCTTCATCTTGAACTAATAGAGAATAACAGTCCATACCTTGAATTGATCAAAATTCAATATTTGATGTTTATTGCATTATTACATCCATCTTTTTTATTATAACACATTTGGAACCAAAGCTAACTTATCACAAAACTTTTGTACTAACGGTGGTGTTTCGGCCAATTTACTGCGTGTCTCGACTATTCCACCAACTACCTCCCACCAGCACAAACTTATCGTGAATGCTAAATGAACGTCTATAACTTCTAAACGTTACAAAATGCTTTTTAAAATTGGTTGTAGAGAAATCTAAGTTAAACTAGTCTTAACAAACTACGTATTACAAACGAAACGAGACCGAATAATATAAATGACAGTTCCAAACATCATTGTTCATCACTTACTCACCTGAACAATCAACAGCAGTGCATAGCAAGTACAACCAGCTAGGGCAAGAAGAGCCCCTACTAAAGGTTTACTTTCTCCCTTATGATGTGTGGAATGCAACAGGTTAATGTTTGTTTTCCCCATATTTATCTCTGGCCCTTTGTAGAGTGTTAGGAGCATCGCTCCACTGATGCAAACGAGTGTCCCCAATACCTTTGCTTTACCTGCTGGTGTTTTCAAGCCCAACTTCTCTAACCTGGACAATACGGAATATTTATACTACCTCATCTTGTTTTGAAATTTATGAAACTAAACTCGAGGATCGTAACAAAAATACCTCAATATGATGGCAACAACAAAGGTTATGGCAGGGATGAGATTGAACATTGCTGAGACAAAAGTTGCTGATGTGTAGACCAAACTTTGTAGGTACATGTTTTGTCCTAATGACCCCCTGCACTATAAGCTCCCTTCACTACAATTTCTTATCAAAATTGCCTAAATTTTGACATAAATAGTTTACAATACATAATTTTCAGTTTAAGCAAGGGATTTTTTGAAATGAAGCATTAAAAACAATAAGAAATCAAGAAATCTATGACTAAGCACTGTTTCATTCTTCAACTGGACTTTGAAGAAATAGGGGTGTCGACTTTTATAGTAAAGACAATAGTGTAAAAAGAGCAGGGAGAAGAAATCAGTAGTAAAGATAGAACAACTTGCCCAAGTAGACCACAAAGAAATCCTTGAAATATAACCATCTTTGTTAGCTTGGATCTTTTCCCCCTGAAATTAGAATTGAGAACCATTTGTAAGAAACTCAAAGCTCAATGAGACTTTTAATAGATATTTTCCCTTCATTCCAAGAAAGCAAGCATACATTTTACATATCTGCAAGAATCTATATTAGACATTAGACAAACTCTACCTAGATAAAATACAAAGATAAATCCTAAAAAATAGGATTTCCCAGTTTTCTTTTCCTTTATATTAAATTCTTATTGAAAAAAGATGAGGAAAAAAAATTCAATTCACTGGAAAATTTAAGAATTAAAGATTGGACCTTTCAATGAAGAATGCAAGAGGGACCATGAACACAGAGTCGAAGAGACAACGATAAAAGATCAAAATGCTAAAATTCAATTTACTGACAAATTTAAGAATTAAAGACTGGACCTTTCAATGAAGAATGCAAGAGGGACCATGAATACAGAGGCGAAGAGACAACGATAAAAGATCAAAATGCTAAAATTCATCCCATCGCTGGTGGCAAGTTTGAACACAATATTCATTCCTGCAAGTATTATCTGCCCCAAAATCATTAGCAGAAGAGGCCTCATCTCATGCACCACGTTGCATATATTTTCCATGCTAGCCATTATTAATCTTTTCTGCTCTTTCCCTCTTCCAATAAAAATATGATAATGTTTAATTTCTTGAAGAGGAATAGACAAAACAAGAAAAAGGAGGGTTTAATTATATAATCCTCCTCTTCCTCTTACGTTCTTGTTTTGCATGCAGATAAGAGGCTAGAGAAGATGAAAATCAAAGATTCAAAGATTTTGAATAGGAAAAATGTTTAGAAGAGATTTTTGGCTTTTGGGGGGTGAGAGAAAATGGAGGTAAAAGTTGTTCTAGAAAATCACGAGACTTGGGGCAAAAGAAGCGAGAAAAAAGAATACACATGTATGGAGATAATCAATACGTATCTATGTGTACCAAAAGCTAGCTATTTTCCTTAACTGTCATAGTTATAGTGTTACTAGTTTTAACCTGATTGAATGAGCTAAGACACAGTTGGAAAAGTTGGAAACCAGGTACGTAAACAAGTCGGGGCCAGTCCACAGGCACCTTTTTTATTTATTTAAAAGGAGTTAAATTAAAAATAATCGATGGTATATAATACTAATATGCATATAAGTGAGTCTAATTTATGTATACTACAGTGACGGATCCACGATTTTAAAGTCGTGGGTGCTCTGATAAAAATTCTGAAAGAAGAGGAAAAAAAAGTTAAGTTATGGGTGGTCACTCAATATTTATTTAAATATTATTATAATTACCTATACAAATTTACTAAATCTTGTCAAAGATAATGGGTGCTTGAGCACCCAAAAATAACATGTAGATCCGTCACTGTATACCTATTAAAAAGAGCAAACAATGTATTTAACTGGCTATAAGTGAAAGATTAATGTCTACATCACATCCCTTGGGGTTGCGGGGTTTCCTCGGACGCTGCGTGAACGCAGAATACCTTATACACCGGGCTGCCCTTTTTTCAATTTAACAAAAATGACTGTGTCCCTTAAAATTTAATTTTCAAATAAATTTTATTGATTATTCCTCAAATTTATTCATTATGAAAATGACTTTCAAATTAAAATTGATTCTAAGTGATTTTTACTAGATTGAATAAATATAAGTTAAATCAACCAGCATTGGTTATATAACGTGTGTTGAGATTTTAAGCCTGTGTAGCTTAACGAGGGTGAATGAGAAATGGAGAAAAAAATAAAATATTTGAGTTTTCCTACTTGGCAAAGGGACATTGTCCCCATATTGGAGGAAGAAAAGGCTTTTGATGGGTATATATATAATTGCTCTTCTTCTAGCTCTTAAAGAGTTAAGAAGAAGGCAAGCCTCGCGCCGTCGTCGTCGTCCCATTTTGGTCAAAGATTGATTGATTAATCTTTTTGGACAAAATTCCTTTCAATTAATTAATTAATTAATTAAATAATTAACGAAAAATTCAATTCGGAATAACCCATGACCCGCGACCCGGTCCGGTCAGGCCCATTTTCTTTTCCGAATTATTTTAAATCTATTTTTTCGCAATATTTCAAACAACCATGTTCCTACAGTCATGGGTGTTTCTGAAAGGTTGCAAACCTTTTCAGAAATAATGCCAGCAACTCTATAAATAGAGTTTGAATCCCAGAATCTTTCCTTACGAAATTTTCAGAGCTGCTTCTTCTTCTTCTTCTGCACAAAAAATTAGTGTGTTTTAAAGCCTTCGAGTGGCTCGCTGTTCACCGGCGTTTTGGTACCAACACTCCGATGAGTTAAATCGTTATATCCTGGGAGGATATATTCCAGCACATCGGGTACTTGAGGGGAATAATTTTCTTAAGGACACACTGTGTATTCAGTGGGCTCGATTTATTCCTATACTGTTTTTCCAGAATTTATTTCGTAAACAAGTATTACTAACTTTCTGTTTTGTTTATATATTTCAGAAAGTTTAATTGTTTATTACAGCAATACAAAACAATAACAATCTTAAGGAAATTATTTTATTCTGTATTTTTGTTTGTGGAGATTAAAACGTGTGTGATTTTCTACTCCTTCTGAATTTTACTATTCTGATTTGAAGATATAAAAACTTCATCAGAGTATTGAAATTCAGAAAACGATTTGAAAAACATAAAAACTTCATCGTTTTCTGTGAAACAGTATATAAAAAACTTCGGTTTTATTTCTTATACATACTGTTTTTTTTGTTAATAACAATATTGTTTACTGTTCTAGTTTTGCCATTAATTGAATTCTTCTGTTGTTTACAGTGAGAAAATGGCAATTGATAACGGAAATTCTTCTGCGACTGTTGCGGCAACGACGATAGCCTCGTCAAGCCGGACTGTTATTCCACCGGCAGAGAAACCGTGAAAATTTTTCGGAGCCAACTTCAAAGGATGGCATCAAAGGGTGTTCTTCTGGCTTACCACACTTGGTATGCAGAAATTCACTAGTGAAGAACCTCCAGTGCCTGTTGCGGACATGCCGGACAACGAGAAATTCATGATTGTTAAGGCATGGAAGCAAGCAGATTTTCTTTGCAAAGGCTATATCTTAAGCGCTTTAGAGGATGACTTGTACAATGTGTACAGTGCGATGAATACTTCAAAATAATTATGGGACGCACTTGAGAAGAAGTACAAGACTGAAGATGCATGCTTGAAGAAGTTCGTGGTTGCCAAGTTTCTAGACTATAAAATGATAGACAACAAAATTGTTGGAACCCAAGTTCAGGAGCTTCAACTTATTTTTCATGACCTTATTGTTGAAGGTATGGTCGTGAATGAAGCATTTCAAGTGGCTGCAATGATTGAAAAATTGCCTCCTTCGTGGAGAGATTCCAAGAACTATCTTAAGCACAAGCGCAAAGAAATGAAGTTGGAAGATCTTGTGATTCGTTTCAAGATTGAGGAAGACAACAAAACAGCCGAGAAGAAGTCTCGTGGAAATTCAACGATCATGGGAGCTAATATCGTTGAGGAGACTGCTCCAAAAAGTAAGAAGAGAAAGAGGTCTTCTGGACAGACTAAGGAGCAGAACAAAAAGAAATTCAAGGGCAGCTGCTACAATTGTGGAAAAACCGGTCACAAAGCCCCTGATTGTCGTCTCCCGAAAAAGTATAAGAAGAAGGGACAAGCCAACATAGTGTTGAAGAATGATGACATTGATGATTTGTGTGCAATACTTTCGGAATGCAACCTAGTTGAAAATCCGAATGAGTGATGGATTGACTCTGGAGCCACTCGACATGTTTGTGCTGTCAAGGAAGCATTTGCGTCTTACTCTACTGCTGGTCCCAAAGAAGATCTTTCCATGGAAAATACTGCAACAGCCAAGATTGAAGGTTATGGAAAGATATTCCTGAAGATAACTTCCGGCAAGGTGTTAACGCTCAACAACATTCTTCATGTTCCTAATATTAGGAAGAATTTAGTTTCTATTTCTTTGCTTGTTAAGAATGAATTCAAATGTGTATTTGTTTCTGATAAAGTTGTTGTAAGCAAGAATGAAATGTATGTTGGAAAGGGCTACCTCACAGAGGGCCTCTCCAAACTAAATGTAATGGTTGTTGACAGTATAAATAAAATTTCAGCTTCTTCTTATTTATTGGAGTCAAATAATTTATGGCATATTCGTTTAGGACATGTCAATTACAAAACCTTGCGGAAGTTAATTAATTTAGAAGTATTGCCTAAATTCGAGTGTAATAAATCAAAATGTCAAATATGTGTTGAGTCTAAGTTTGTAAAACATCCTTATAAGTCTATTGAAAGGAATTCAAATCCTTTAGACTTAATTCATACTGACATTTGTGATATGAAGTCGACACCATCTCGAGGTAGGAAAAAGTATTTTATTACTTTTATTGACGACTGCACTCGATATTGTTATGTTTATTTGCTTAATAGTAAGGATGAAGCAATTAAAGCATTTAAGCAATACAAGAATGAAGTGGAGAATCAATTGAATAAAAAGATCAAAATGATTAGAAGTGATAGGGGTGGAGAATATGAATTTCCGTTTCCAGAAATATGTTCGGAATATGGAATTATCCATCAAACTACTGCACCTTACACACCTTAATCCAATGGAATTGCGAAAAGGAAAAACCGGACATTAAAGGAAATGATGAATTCTTTATTAATAAGTTCCGGATTACCACAGAGTTTGTGGGGCGAAGCTATCCTTACAGCTAACCGAATACTTAACAGAGTACCCCACAGCAAAACACAATCTATTCCATATGAAAAATAGAAAGGAAGAAAATCCAACTTGAAATATTTTAAAGTGTGGGGGTGTCTAGCAAAGATACAAGTTCCTTTACCTAAAAGGGTTAAAATCGGACCAAAAACTGTTGATTGCATTTTTATTGGATATGCTACAAACAGTAAAGCATGTCGGTTTTTGGTTCATAAATCCGATAATCCCGAAATTTACGTTAATACGGTAATGGAATCAGATAATGCTGAATTCTTTGAAAGCATCTATCCGTATAAAACTGAATGTGAGTCATTAAGTAAAAGACCTAAACGACCTCGGAAAGAACCAAAGGAAAATACTCCAAGTATAGAAGATCCAAGGCGTAGCAAACATCAAAGAACATCTACTTCCTTTGGACCAGATTTTGTGACATTCTTGCTTGAAAATGAGCCTCAAACTTTTAAAACAGCTATGTCATCTTCTGATTCAGCATTTTGGAAAGAGGCAGTCAATAGTGAGATTCAATCAATTTTGGATAACCATACATGGGAATTGGTAGATCTTCCTCCGGGAAATAAGCCTTTAGGTTCGAAATGGATCTTTAAATGGAAAGTGAAAGCTAATGGCACTATTGACAAATATAAGGCAAGACTTGTTGTCAAAGGTTATAGACAAAAGGAAGGCCTTGATTACTTTGACACTTACTCGCCAGTAACGAGGATAACATCTATTAGGGTGTTAGTGGCACTAACGGCCGTGTATGGTCTTGAAATCCATCAAATGGATGTTAAAATAAATTTTTTAAATGGAGAATTAGAGGAAGAGATTTACATGGAACAACCTGAGGGTTTTGCGGTTCCTAATAAAGAAAAGAAAGTGTGCAAACTTGTTAAGTCGCTTTATGGACTTAAACAAGCACCCAAATAATGGCATGCCAAATTTGGCCAAACAATATTGGCAAGTGGGTTTAAAATCAACGAGTGCGACAAATGTGTTTACATTAAAAACACTCCAGGTCATGAAGTCATTGTTTATTTATATGTTGATGACATGTTGATAATGAGCAAAAATATGGTAGATATAAATGCTACTAAGCGCATGTTGGCTAGTAAATTCGATATGAAAGACTTAGGAGTTGATGATGTGATCTTAGGAATCAGAATTCACAAGACTCCACAAGGTCTAGCATTATCACAGTCTCACTACATTGAAAAGGTACTTGACAAGTTCAAGTATTTGGATTTCAAAATTGCCAAGACTCCAATTGACGTGAGTTATGCACTTCAAAAGAATGAAGGTAAAAGTGACTCACAACTGTACTATGCAAGAGTATTGGAAAGTTTGATGTATATCATGAATTGTACGCGACCAGATATAGCATGTGCTATTAGTAAACTGAGTCGGTTTATAAGTAATCCCAATCATATACATTGGATGGCAATGAAATGAGTATTGGGGTATCTCAAACATACCCAAAATTATGCTTTGCATTATAACAAATATCCCTCCGTGATCGAGGGATATAGTGATGCAAATTAGATCACTGGATCATCTGAAGTTAAATCCACGAGTGGATATATTTTCACAATTGGGGGTGGAGCAGTGTCTTGGAAATCATCTAAACAAACATGCATCGCCCGTTCTACAATGGAATCTGAATTCATAGCTTTAGATAAGGCCAGTGAAGAAGCTGAATAGCTCCGGAATTTTTTGGAAGATATTCCATTTTGGCCCAAACCTTTGGCACCTATTTGTATACATTGTGATAGTCAAGCGGCAATAGGCAGGGCAGGGAGCGTTATGTATAACGAAAAATCTCGTCATATACGATAGAGACACAATACCGTTAGACAACTACTCTCTAGTAGTATTATCACAATTGACTACGTAAAGTCAAGAGATAACGTGTCGGATCCACTTACAAAAGGCATATCTAGAGAGGCAGTTGAATGATCATCAAAGGAAATGGGGTTAAGGTCCAGGACAAGTCATCATGGCGGTAACTCTACCTAGCAGATTGGAGATCCCACGAGCTAGGTTCAAAGAGATCAAACAAAGTTATGAATGACGGTTCAACATTTTCAAATAACTCAACCCATTCTCGTGATGAAGATAATGTTCAGAAATCGAGGTAAAGCATTAAGGCTTTTTGATGAGTCAACAAAGCTTAAAGGTTTTTTAATGATTTACTAAGTCTGGCAGGATATGACCAGATAGTGTGTCTATATGATTACACGTTTAGAAATCACCTGTATGAGTGTGAAGTGTAAGCCGCTTCAAGGGGAATGAAAGTAAAGGCCCATTCTCTAAGCACTCATGAAACCAGGCCGTGTTCATGACTGAAACGAACACAACCGTGAGAACCATAGATGGTTAAGGATTGATTGTGTGACTTATGTTGTCTAGGTATACAACAAAGCTCGACGGTTCAAAGATATCAAATCTACCGATTGACTGAGTATATCCGATATAAGCTCACTACGGAAAGTTCAAAGGGAAACCTACTTATCCAGATGCAATTAATTCTTGCATGTAAAACACACACGCGTCAGTGCATTCCTTTATTTTTTATCCATTCCCCATTCATGTGGGGGATTGTTGGGATTTTAAGCTTGTTTAGCTTAACGAGGGTGAATGAGAAATGGAGGGAAAATAAAATATTTGAGTTTCCCTCCTTGGCAAAGGGACATTGTCCCATATTGGAGGAAGAAAAGGCTTTTGATGGGTATATATATAATTGCTCTTCTTCTAGCTCTTAAAGAGTTAAGAAGAAGGCAAGCCTCGCGCCGTCGTCGCTCGCTCGGCTCGGCTTCGGCTTCGGATTTGGTCAAAGATCGATTGATTGATTAATCTTTTTAGACAAAATTCCTTTCAATTATTTAATTAATTTATTAAATAATTAACGAAAAATTCAATCCGGAATAACTCATGACCCGCGACCCGGTCCGATCAGGCCCATTTTCTTTCCCGGATTATTTTAAATCCATTTTCCCGCAATATTTCAAACAACCCTGTTCCAACAGCCATGGTTGTTTCTGAAAGGTTGCAAACCTTTTTAGAAATAATGCCAGCAACTCTATAAATAGAGTTTGAATCCCAGAATCTTTCCTTACGAAATTTTCTGAGCTTCTTCTTCTTCTTCTGCATAAAAATTCAGTGTGTTTTACAACCTTCGAGTAGCTCGCTGTTCACCGGCGTTTTGGTATCAACACTCCGATGAGTTAAATCGTTCTATCCTGGGAGGATATATTTCAGCACCTCAGGTACTTGAGGGGAATAATTTTCTTAAGGACACACTGTGTATTCAGTGGGCTCGATTTATTCCTATATTGTTTTTCCAGAATTTATTTCGTAAACAAGTATTACTAACTTTTTGTTTTGTTTATATATTTCAGAAAGTTTAATTGTTTATTACAGCAATACAGAGCAATAACAACGTGATCCTGGACGAAACTTCTATTGTCTCGGAACCGGTATGTTATATATTTAAATTGTATGAACAAGTATAAAGCGCTTTTGAATTTGGGCAGCTTGAAGCATGAGGACAAAGAGCCACAATTTAGTATGTATCGAAATTGATTGATCTGGCCATTTCATATTTTCAGTATTATCACGTGTACAAGGAACTACTTAGTATATAATACCATATACCTATTCTATTTTCTTTCTTCCTTTTATTTATACTATTATTTCAGTATCATCATGGAGCAGGTTATAAATTTTTTTATGATCTTCGCATATTTGATTTTTTTCTAATTCGTACACTTTTTTATGCTTGTTAGGGAAAAGGATTTGTCTCTCTGCCTAATGGTATATTTAAAGATATTGTTTGTCTTCATTTATAAATGCCAACTTCTTGCAAGTCTATTTTCATTTTGTAAACCGGTGACGATAATTAACGGCAAATTGTCAAAAAAGAATCTTTATTATACAGGTTATTCAGAGAACATTAATGTACAACATTCTTATTGCTATATGAAAGACGGTATTTACTGTACAATCTACACCACTCTTTAATTCTCGTTTTTTGTTATATATACACGCATTTTCCTATTCTCAGTAACCAAAAAAGAGGTCCAAACACGGAAATGAGAGCCCTTTTTTGTGATTGTGATTGATAACATTCCATAAATTAACATTACTACTTTCCTTAAAACTTTCTTTGGCTGAGATAGAAAAGCGGAATTACCTCAAATACAAATTTCATTTCCCATATATAGTATTCGTATTCGGAGCAAGAAAATATCCATCAATTGCAGTCATTATATTTGAGTTTGTGAGAGGAACATAAAGAGTTCCTTTCAACTCCAAAAAAGAGAAAAAAAAACAAAAATATGGGAGCTTGTGCTAGTGCACCGAAGGACTTGAAGGCTGAGGCCAAGGCAGCCCCTCTACCGGAGCAACCAAAGGAGGAGGAAACCACCGCCGCCGCCGCCGGCAGCCCGGAGGTGACAACCGTTGACAAGGAGGTGAACGGAGAAGATGAAGAAAAGAAGGTGGAAGATGGTGATGTTGCTAAGCCAAAGGAGGATGAGAAGGTGGCCGGGGATATTAACAAATCCAATTCTCTTGGGTCGTTGCTTGATGAGGTATATCATTATTTTTCTTTTTTATGATAATGATTTTTGAATATAACCCTATTTTTAAGGTAATGGTTATGTATTTAGTATGATAGAAGTCATTTTCTTTTTAACAAAAAGATATGACGAAGTCAATTTTTTAATAATTATATATGTAATGTGTAGCTTTATATTACTTTCTTCAACTATCAGTTAGATATCATTATTAATTTTTAGTACTAATAAATTTCCTCAACACTCTGATAGCTGATTATTAATGTTTAAATATTTTTTTAAGAAATATTTTTCATTCAACAATCAAACACAAAAAAATATTTTCAAATGAAAAATAATTTTTATTTAATATCGGAAACAACCTTTCTGCCTTTACAAGGTAAAGGCAGGACTGTACGTACATACTATCTTTCCTAGACTCCACTCGTGAGATTATACCGTGGGGTCGAAAAATAACTTCCATCTTACCAAATACTGATACATAAAAAAAACATAAAACTTTCTTGAACGTAACTGATCTCTGAATCCGAAAGGACTACAACACAAGAGGATGTATAGAATGTACAGTAGCTTATAATATTTCATAGTTTGGAGTATACGGTTTTGAAAATACTTTGAAAATGAATGGCACAGACCGAAGTAGAAAAGGAGTCAGTTAAAGATGAGAAAAGCTCGGAAACCACAGAGAAAAAACCAGAAGAAGCAAAGGTGGAGGAACTTCCAGCATCAGATGCCAACAAAGACACTGATGCTCAACAACCAGCTGCTGCAGAAGAGGCTGAAAAGAAATCAACATAGAGTTTAATCCAAGACATGGTCTCAAGAGAGCTTCAAATTAAATGATAAATGCATATGCTTTTTTGTTGGTTACTTGAGGGTCAAGGAAAAATTGTGTAGCAAAATATATTTGATTGGAACATATAGGGACTTGCATGGGTTCTAATGGTGGATATATATATATATATATATATATATATATATATATATATATATATATATATATATATATATTGTTTTTGAAGTATCTATAGTTTACTTGGCTATTTCATGTTATTATATTTCTCTTGATCTTTCTTTTAAATTCTTTTGATATTGTTACAACCTCTCTGCTTTCTTAAGGTGGGTAAGATTGCGTACACACTATCTTCCCCACACCTCACATGTGAGATTTTACTGAGTTTGTTGTTGTTGTTATCAATATTCACACACCCTGCATGTTAGGATCGGGAACTCGGGTAGTGCGAAATTTAGCCATACAACGGTATAATGACAATAACAAAGACAATGGAAGTTGATAACAACGACAATTAAAGTAGATAAAGAAGACACAAATTTAACGTGGTTCGGTCAAAGTGACCTACGTCCACAAGCGGAGAGGAGCAATTTACTATAACAATAAGAGTATAAAAGAGAGTACAAAATTAGAGTAAACACTCCAATTAATCCCAAATACCCTAAGAGAATAACCTCACAAGATTACTGCAAAGAACGGGTTCACACAAGTGCTTCCCAACACTAACTCTCATACAAAACACTCTTAATAAAGGAAGAAAGGAAGAAACAAGAATTGAAGACAAGTCTGTTGGTGTGTCTAAAATGAACTAATGGCCTTCCCTTTTATAAGCAAAAAAGTCTTGGCCTCTTAGGTGTAAAAAAAAGAGATACAACTTGTGCAAATGATGTCCAACACACAATGCAATATTTTTGGGTCCCAAAAAATATTGTCAACAAAGTTTACACTTTGCAAAAATGCTTATACTCATGTGATATGGACTCCATTAGCCAAAATAATGGCCATATTACAAATCTCCACCTTGACCTAATTTTGGATGATATAGTAAATTTTCTCCACCTTCTCCGCAAAATCCCCAATGGGCATATGTTAAAATTTAATGCCATCAAAATCAGACAAGTTATCTGATACCGAAACTGTAGTAGGGCCTATAATAATGGAGCCCAATAAAGTATACAACGAACCAGATCTGTGTGCTTTCATGATCACAAGAGCATCTTGAAAAACTTTTAAAACTCCAACTTCACTAGTGAATTTGCACCCAAGGGATTCTAAAGTGCCCAAAGATATGAGATTTTTCTTCAACTTAGGAACATATCTAACATCGGTGAGAGTTCTCACCACATCATCATGCATTCTGACCTGAATTGTACCTTTGCCAATAACGTTACAAATAACATTATTACCAGTTGAACAACTCCACCTCCAACTGAATCATATGTAGAAAACAAGTCCCTGCTAGGACACATATGATATGAACAACCGGAATCTAAAATCCACTCATTGTCTAATCTGAAACTAGTTTCAGTTGCTAAAAATATAGTTCCCTCAATCTCATCAGTTGCTACACTAGCTTCGGCGGTGTCAGTATTTTTGTGCTCATTTTTTCTTTCTTTATGATTTTCTTTATTTTTCAGTTTATAGCATTCAGAGATAATGTGACCTTTTTTATGACAATAACGACATTTTAAATTATTGTATCTGGATATGAAGTTGGATTTTCCCCTAACAAATAAGCCAACTTCCACTTGAGTTCCACTAGCTTCCCCAGTAATGTCACTATCTATTTGTTCTTTTGATTTTAAGATAGATTTAATATCCTTATAAGAGATATTATCCTTTGCATAAAGCATAGTATCTCTTATATGCTTAAAAGATGGGGGTAGAGAACAAAGCAGTAACACGGCTTGATCCTCATCTTTAATTTCAGTATCTATATTACTCAAATCCATAAGAATGGAATCAAAGATGTCAAGATGAGAGAGAATAGAGGTACCTTCACCCATACGAATTGTATAAAACTTCACGTAAAATCTCATTTGAGAGATTTAAAATGATACCTGCTTTTGCCATTTTGTCTAAGACGACAAACTCCTCATCCGTCATTTTATCCGACTTCTTCTCCTTTCCTTGCAACGCCAAGTCTAAGCCATCCTGAATTAGGATAGCTTCCATCTTTCATTGCTATATTCCGAAATTTGTACTTCGGTCAAATTTCTCAACATAGGTCTTTGTTAGAGTCATTTTGGCTATTGAAACTAACCGGGTTAGATTCGGCTCTGATACCAATTTGTTAGGATCGGGAACTCGGGTAGTGCGAAATTTAGCCATACAACGGTATAATGACAATAACAAAGACAATGAAAGTTGATAACAACGACAATTAAAGTAGATAAAGAAGACACAAATTTAACGTGGTTCGGTCAAAGTGACCTACGTCCACAAGCGGAGAGGAGCAATTTACTATAACAATAAGAGTACAAAAGAGAGTACAAAATTAGAGTAAACACTCTAATTAATCCCAAATACCCTAAGAGAATAACCTCACAAGATTACTGCAAAGAACGGGTTCACACAAGTGATTCCCAACACTAACTCTCATACAAAACACTCTTAATAAAGGAAGAAAGGAAGAAACAAGAATTGAAGACAAGTCTGTTGGTGTGTCTAAAATGAACTAATGGCCTTCCCTTTTATAAGCAAAAAAGTCTTGGCCTCTTAGGTGTAAAAAAAGAGATACAACTTGTGCAAATGATGTCCAACACACAATGCAATATTTTTGGGTCCCAAAGAATATTGCCAACAAAGTTTACACTTTGCAAAAATGCTTATACTCATGTGATATGGACTCCATTAGCCAAAATAATGGCCATATTACACTGCATTTTCAATTTCTAGTGAGCAAATTTAAGAAAAGATTTGGTTACAATGATAAAGGTCATAGAGTTCTGGCCAGCTCTAGCTACATCATGACCAGTAATGTTTTAGGACAGAAATGCATAGTTCCAAGCAAGCATCACACAACATACAAGAATGAATAAGCACCATGTTGTAAGATTTTAAAAATTAACCACATCAGAAGAACAACCACTAGTTTAGATGCTAGCACCAGTCAAAGTTATAGGAACCGAAGGCAATTTTTTTCTTTTCTTTTGGCAAGTATACCAAAGGTAATATTGCAACATGGCTATAATTGAGATTAAGCTAGGTACAACATAGGTGCATCGTGATAATGGCTGTGCTAATTCAACCAGCCTTTTACAACTTCGCAGGGGGTAAGGAGTTGCCAATTAAAGCATTTATATAGGTAAAAGCAAGAAATAAAGTGAAAGTTATCAAACATATTAGGATCGGTAAACCTAGTAGTGCGAAATTTAGCCAAACAATGTTATAATGACAATAACAAAGACAATGCAAGTTGATAATAACGACAATTAAAGAAGATAAAGAAGATACAAATTTAACGTGGTTCGGTCAAGGTGACCTACGTCCACAAGCGGATAGGAGCAATTTCATTATACCAACAAGAGTACAAAAGAGAGTACAAAATTAGAGTAAATACTCTAATTAGTCCCAAATAACCCAAGAGAATAACCTGCAAGATCACTCCAAAGAAAGGGTTCACACAAGTGTTTCCCAACACTCATTCTCTTACAAAATATTCTATAATGAAATAAAGGAGGAGAAAGAAAGACAAGAGTGAAAAGCTCTTGAATTAGTATGCAAATGAGGAGAAACTCCTCTATTTATAGCAAGATATCCTTGGCCTAATAGTGGATATTATGTCATGGTAAATATCACGATCCACAAATTTTGTTATAGTGAATATTATGTCATGATATTTGGCCCACACTTGAGAAGAAGCCAAATCAATGGCCATATTACAAAACACATTATAAATAAAGTAGTCCAAATAAGTGCCAACAAGGTTATGCTCTTGTCATAAGGCTGAACAAGAAGAGATTAGAAGTTCGTACTTCCTACATTGAAATTTAAGAACGAGTAGTACAGACCACATATACTGCAACACTGATACATGATTCAGTCAAAAGGGTGCATTCCACTGCGCTTGAGTTCAAGCACCAACTGCTGATTCTCAAGCTTGATAACCTCATTATCCAAGCATCATCTTTTGTAGCTCCTTGTTTTCTTTACTGCAGAATCTCGTGCTTGAACCTCTTCTTCTCCAATTCCAGAATTTGAGCCTGAATTTTGTTCTTTCAACAGTAGTAAGCGAGGGAGACTATGCTCGTCCTGTATTTCTCTCTCCTCATTGTTCATAGAAGCGTGAATCTCATTGTTATAAGGATGAAGCACATTTGGATCTAATGTAGTGGTACCATTCAGAGATGAATGGGCCATATTCAGTTCTCTTTCTTCTCCTCCTACTTTCCTCTTCGCAGGCATATCCTGCACCAAATTAGGATATGCTGTACTGGTACAATTCAGAGATGCACAAGTCATATTTGAAACTCTTTCTTCTCCACCTGTCTTCCTCTTCAAAGGCAAATCCTGCAACACGTTTTCGGTTTCACACTTGTCTCTACCCTTTACAGCCAACAGCACAGATTGCTGAACTTCCTGATCATGGGGAAGGAATAATCTATTCTGATTGTTGTATGAGCACATTTCTTGGTAGAACAACTGTTTGCTACCTAAAAGCTTCTTCATTTCTTCTTTCAAATCATCAGATAGGTCCATCATTTCTAGAAGTGCTGGGTTCTCCACGACATGACATGCAGTGCCTCTCCCAAGTACATCATTCAGTCTCTTGAACTTTTTGTTCATATCATTAAACTTATCCTCACATTGCTGAGGAGAGACTTGATGACCTCTTTCAGCCATAACACAGGAAATGGCCCTCCATTTACCCTTCTTGATGAAAACCCCATTGGACAACACTTCTTCTCCGATGTAAGAAACAGAAGTAATCAAAAGCTTAACCATCTCATCTGTCCATTTCATACGATGATATAATGGCTGCTTCTCCTCAGTATGTCCAGAGACTTCTGTTACATCATTCAAACCCTCATGATACGTTTCAGGCATCTCGATGCTATTGAGTTTGATAGCATCAAGCAACTGCATTTCTTGGTCAATGTCTTCCATGTTGCTTACACCAAAGGACATCACTTCTGGAGGATGCTGCACAAGAACCACAAGACCCTGGTTAGGGTGATCAGTTAGTTGGTGATTGACTTGCATTGACCTGAACAACTCTAGCTGCCCACTTTCTAATCCGGAGCCATAAAAAAAAGCAATGTGATGAATTTATGTTTCACATTAGTATAGCAGCAACATAAAGAAAGTAAACAACTACACCTCAACCCCAAGTAAGTTGGGGCCGGCTATCTGAATCATCACTATCCATTAATAAAGTAAATCAAAATAAAATTTCAGATCATATACAATTTTGCTCATTCCTCAGATAATGGACAGACAAGTTCTCAGGATTAAGTTCATGCATACAAAAAGATGCAAAACAGTGGATTCTGGATTTTACTAAATCTGCAACTAGAAAAGAGGAGTACTGAGGCTAGTTGACATACAACCCACAGTACATAAGACTTTCCTACTATGCTTAACTTACAAAAAACATGGGTATTTCAATGGAAACAATCAACTACAAAAAAGACACTCAATAGTTATGAAGAACTAACAAGAAAGGGAAAGAATTGATTCAAGCACATCATACCAATGCAGATACAAAGCAAAAAAAGATGAATTTACTATAAAATAAATAAAACCAATCTCAAATAGAGAGTAAATCTTTCAAACCTTTAGAATATAAGTTCTTGCTTATTTCTAAGGAAGAGCCACATGCATTAAGCGAGTACTCTAAGAGCGCTTCATGAAACATTGTTTTGATCGCCCGGGGAAGAGGAGAACTTAATATAGAAACGAGGTTTGCAAAACAAGGGCCGTTGCTGCTGACAACTGGACGATGGAAGAAACAGGTGGTTTAAAGTGAATGCTTTCACACTTTGGCTCACTAAATCCATCAATGAGTCAGAGTTATGTATTACAAGTTCAAACAAGAAGCATAATCAGCATATTAATTTTGAAAAAATAAATGCCAGACACATTCTGGGAAATATTTTAGAGCTGATTAAGGACAAAATATAAGCCTTAATTTCCTCCGCCCCCTCAACCACTGATTCTCTCCCTAGTTTTTTCAAGAAAAAAATAACATAAATAACTTTGAAACTCAAACAACATTGTCTAGAGAATGGTTCCAGGCAAAGTGCATTTAAATCAACTCACAGCCAAGTTTATAAAACTGCTCTCAACTTTACTTTACCACAAAGGCAGAATGCTAAATACAGAACGTAAAATATCAAACTTATTACAGATCTATACAAAAAGGCTTGGATAGAAATAATATATCATATTATATGCTTTGCGTTGAACAATCATCCTTTGATAAATTTTGTAGAGACGACGAGTAATGGCCTACTGGCTTTCATTGACTGTAGCCTAGCTGTTGCCTTTATTAGCTATTCCTCTTTCCTTTTGCTTCTCCCATATATTTATATTTCGTTGTGTATATACCCTTTACAAACATTTCTTTCATTTCTTAATTTTACCTTTCTCAACTTTTATTCCTCAAATTTATCTGAACATGATAAAGAACTAATAGATACAGATATAAATGATGAATAACTTTGCCAGAGATATAAGGTGTAGAGGGAAAGAAAAAGGTATTCTATCATCAAATATGTGTGTGTGTGGCGACTTGAAGCCCCAATCTCATGGTTGGAGGCGAGGTGTCGCTTCAATTTTTTTTCCTGTTTCTGTAGTTCACTATCATCATCCAAGTGATGACATCTCGACTAGGAGCTTTAGTCATTACATTAAAAATTATAATTTTATCAACAGGATGCAACATAGGGATTGATGTGCTTCGAGTGTAATAAAGTAAGCTTCCCTCAAGAACTTCACGATCCTTTTAATTATTTTACTTCTTTTCTTGTTCTGCTTCCCATTTATATCTTCTCTGTTTCATTTTCTTGGAGTGCCTCTAATGATTCATTGAATAGTGTATGCAGTAGTGAATGAACAGGCAATCTTCTGGTGCACTAAAAGAGGAACTTAACAGAGAAATTAATCAGCATTTAAGAAAAAAGAAATCAATCAGAGGGGAGGACAGAGTGAAAGAGGTACAGGCAGTGAGTTTAGGTCACAGTAGTGAAGACGATGGACAGTAATTCAAATATAGCAAACAAAAACTCAGGATTACATATAATAGTTTTCTGTTTTTTTTTTTTTTTTTTTTGGCAGACTAAGTTTTGCTTGTAACTTTTACAGCTTCTCCATTATGTGTTAACAAACCAATAACTTGATAAGTAACTGGAAATCAATTAGATAAACAAACAAGAACATGAATGGTTTGTTTTATGAATCCTATATCATGCATGAAAGCATTAAGCACTTAAATTTCATTCATACCGATGAAAAGTGCATGCTGTTGAAGCTCTACCCTCAAAAGGTCCAAAAAAAAGAGTTTATGCTTGCAGCTATTTGGTACACCATTTCTTAATACAGCAAATCTGATGTGCATCTGATGAGACCAGCATAGCCGAGTTAGTTCACTTCTAATGGAAAATAATTTACTAGGAGTCCATATCCGAAGCAAGGTAAGACAGTGAAGTAGGAAGCATATGGCATCCGAACGGCAAAAGGCCAGCTCACTCTCAGTTCACTTGAATGTGCATCCATATCTTGTTAACTTATTTCTAATGTCAGAACTTATTCTTCAAGATTCATTCACTCAATTTCCTGTCTCAACCTTCAGAGATCCAAATACTCGATCTGGTTGCATGTTTTCTGTTAGGATCGAGAACCCGGGTAGTGCGGAATATAGCCAAACAACGGTATAATGGCAATAACAAAGACAATGGACGTTAATAACAACGACAATTAAAGTAGATAAAGAAGACACAAATTTAACGTGGTTCGGTCAAAGTGACCTACGTCCACAAGCGGAGAGGAGCAATTTACTATAACAATAAGAGTACAAAAGAGAGTACAAAATTAGAGTAAACACTCTAATTAATTCCAAATACCCTAAGAGAATAACCTCACAAGATCACTCCAAAGAAAGGGTTCACACAAGTACTTCCCAACACCAACTCTCATACAAAACACTCTTAATAAAGGAAGAAAGGAAGAAACAAGAATTGAAGACAAGTCTTGTTGGTGTGTCTACAAATGAGGAGAAACTCCTCTATTTATAGCAAGAAATCCTTAGCCTAATAATAGATATTATGTCATGGCAAATGTCATGATCCACAAATTTGTTATAATGGATATTATGTCATGGCAAATGTCATGAACCACAAATTTGTTATAATGGATATTATGTCATGGCAAATGTCATAAAAATTTGGCTATATTACAAATATCCACCTTGGCCTAATTTTGGCTGATATAGTAAATTTGCTCCACCTTCTCCGCAAAAGCCCCAATGGGCATATGTCAAAATTTAATGCCATCAAAATCAGACAAGTTGTCTGATACCGAAACTATAGTAGGGCCTATAACAGTGGAGCCCAATAAAGTATACAACGAACCAGATCTGTGTGCTTTCATGATCAAACGAGCACCTTGAAAAATTTTCAGAACTCCACCTTCACCAGTGAATTTGCACCCAAGGGATTCTAAAGTGCCTAGAGATATGAGATTTTTCTTCAACTCAGGAACATATCTAAACATCGGTGAGAGTTCTCACCACATCATCGTGCATTCTGACCCGAATTGTACCTTTGCCAATAACGTTACAAGTAACATTGTTACCCAATTGGACAACTCCACCTGCAACTGAATCATATGTAGAAAATAAGTCCCTTCTAGGACACATATGATATGAACAACCGGAATCTAAAATCCACTCATTGTCTAATCTGAAACTAGTTTCAGTTGCTAAAAATATAGTTCCCTCAATCTCATCAGTTGCTACACTAGCTTCGGCGGTGTCAGTATTTTTGTGCTCAGTTTTTCTTTCCTTATGCTTTTCTTTATTTTTCAGCTTATAGCATTCGGAGATAATGTGACCTTTCTTATGATAATAGCGACACTGTAAATTATTGTATCTGGATATGGAGTCGGATTTGCTCCTAACAAACAAGCCAACTTCTACTTGAGTTCCACTAGCTTCCCCAGTAATATCACTATCTATCTGTTCCTTTGATTTTAAGATAGATTTAATATCCTTATAAGAGATATTATCCTTTGCATAAAGCATAGTATCTCTTATATGCTTAAAAGATGGGGTAGAGAACAAAGCAGTAACACGGCTTGATCCTCATCTTTAATTTCAGCATCTATATTACTCAAATCCATAAGAATGGAATCAAATGTGTCAAGATGAGAGAGAATAGAGGTACCTTCACCCATACGAATTGTATAAAGCTTCTGCTTCAGGTAAAGTCTATTTTCTACCGTCCTCTTCATATATAAGGTTTTCAATTTTTCCCACATGCCTTTAGCTGTGGTTTCTATAGAAACTTCACGTAAAACCTCATTTGAGAGATTTAAAATGATACCTGCTTTTGCCTTTTTGTCTATGATGGCAAAATCCTCGTCCGTCATTTTAACCGGTTTCTTCTCCTTTCCTTGCAATGCCAAGTCTAAGCCATCCTGAATTAGGATAGCTTCCATCTTTAATTGCCACATTCCGAAGTTTGCACTTCGGTCAAATTTCTCAACATAGGTTTTTGTTAGAGTCATTTTGGCTATTGAAACTAACCCGGTTAGATCCGGCTCTGATACCAATTTGTTAGGATCGGGAACCCGGGTAGTGCGGAATATAGCCAAACAACGGTATAATGGCAATAACAAAGACTATGGAAGTTGATAACAACGACAATTAAAGTAGATAAAGAAGACACAAATTTAACGTGGTTCGGTCAAAGTGACCTACGTCCACAAGCGGAGAGGAGCAATTTACTATAACAATAAGAGTACAAAAGAGAGTACAAAATTAGAGTAAACACTCTAATTAATCCCAAATACCCTAAGCGAATAACCTCACAAGATCACTCCAAAGAAAGGGTTCACACAAGTGCTTCCCAACACCAACTCTCATACAAAACACTCTTAATAAAGGAAGAAAGGAAGAAACAAGAATTGAAAACAAGTCTTGTTGATGTGTCTACAAATGAGGAGAAACTCCTTTATTTATAGCAAGAAATCCTTAGCCTAATAATGGATATTATGTCATGGCAAATGTCATGATCCACAAATTTGTTATAATGGATATTATGTCATGGCAAATGTCATGAACCACAAATTTGTTATAATGGATATTATGTCATGGCAAATGTCATGAAAATTTGGCCATATTACATTTTCTCTAGTTTAAAACAAGGAATTTCATCTGGCTACTAGGGCCATATATTCACATGCTTCCCCTTGTTCCTTCCTCTTATAGGACAACCATGGCATATTAGAATCTTTATCTAGTGGATGACCATATCTGCTTCATTGCTTTTGACATTCCAGTCCAGCAACTTTCAAGGTCATAACCCTGGTCCTGGCTACAGAAACTTTTGAGGTTTCACCCTCTTCTCTGCCATCTTATCTGCTGCCGTGCTGTGCTGTGCCGTGCCATGTCCCATGCCACATAGTGGCAGCAAAACTCTAAGAATGACTATGGATTCTTCAAAATACATTTTCAAAAAAAAAAAAAAAAAAAAGGCATTTTCAAAAGCAGCTCAAATTCGAACACATCCGTGTGACATAGCAACCAAGCCAACTCCTATTCATCTCTCCACTAGATTTCACTGGAACCACTAGATTTTTCATCCTCCACCATGAACGCTGGAATTTGCCAACAAAAACATTACCTTATGATTTAGCGCATCACTGAAAAATCTTGGGGTGGAAGTGGAAAACACCCAAAAACATCTCAGGACGAGAAGCCCATGTGAGTCGACCACGGACTATCTTTGTTTGAGGCAAACACAAATCTACAAAAACTTGGCAGGTGGAGCCCAAATTTAAATCTATGTTCCCTCTTTCTTTCTTTCTTTTTTTGGGTTTTAAATAGGGAAAAATTGCCTACTGGGAACAGAGGATTGTAAAAGTGGCAGCAGTGGTTTTCTTCTAAGTATATTGGGAAACACAAATCATTGTCATAAATATAGAAGTACGTTCAACTTTAGCTAATAGCCTAATACTACATTACGTCAATTTAATTTGCATTAACAGTCAATACTTCCTAGTATTTATTACCTTAAAAAAACCAATTTTCAAATCCCAGAGGACTTGTACTTTTGAAAGGAACTAGAGCCTTAACGAATTATGAAGATTGTAATGTAGGAACTGATTTACTATGAACAATAATGTTCAATTTCCTCTTTGTTATGTCATGTTAAATTATAAAAATTGTTATATCATGAATTAATAGTAATACATGAGTTGCTATGTCTGAATTGTCTGTTTTAAGAGCACATGTCTATAAAGCTTGAGAAGAAACAGAGACCACCATATACCAAAGATTTCAAAGCCAGCCATGAATTGACATTACTCAGTATAAGAATATACACAGGAATCAAAATCCAGAATAACATGAAGATTAAAAGCGGAGTGTAAAAAGATAACCTCTAACATCAAAAACAATAGTAACACTAAGACTCAAATGACATTAAGAAAACCAGGGTACAGTTTAAAAGCTTACACCCTATTATACATTACTTAATCTTCATCTTTATGAACTCAAAACATTCAACTTTAACAAAGCCTGACCAGAACTCCAACCAAACTGTTGAAGCAGATAATGAGCAGATGAGCTCCTCCCTCTATCAACTTAGAAGCATTTCCGGTGAACAATGGAAGGACCAGATTCATCATATTCACCTTTTGTTATCCACATCTGTAGTTCAAGAAACAAAATCAGCAAGGATCCCAACAAACAAAATTTCGGAATACGGCTAAACCATATTAGAGTTTGAGGAGAATTCATTATTATGCATTACCTGTTGGAAGGTGCTGAGAGAAGCTAAGATAGATCCTCCAATCCAGACACTGTACTTGCGTTCAGGAGGCGCCACCACCTTGATCTTCATGCTGCTGGGAGCAAGAGCAGTAATCTCCTTGCTCATGCGATCTGCAATACCAGGAAACATTGTTGTTCCACCACTGAGGACGACGTTTCCATAAAGATCCTTTCTGATATCTACATCGCACTTCATGATGGAATTGTAAGTCGTTTCGTGGATTCCAGCAGCTTCCATTCCAACAAGTGATGGCTGGAATAAAACTTCTGGACATCTGAACCTCTCTGAGCCAATGGTAATCACCTGCCCATCTGGTAACTCATAGCTTTTTTCAACAGAAGAGCTACTCTTTGCAGTCTCCAATTCTTGCTCATAGTCAAGTGCAACATATGCTAGTTTCTCTTTAACATCGCGGACAATTTCCCGTTCAGCGCTAGTGGTGAATGAATAACCTCTTTCGGTCAAGATTTTCATCAAACAATCAGTAAGGTCACGACCAGCTAGATCCAATCGAAGAATTGCATGAGGAAGGGCGTAACCTTCATAGATTGGTACTGTATGTGAGACACCATCACCAGAATCCAGTACAATACCTGTTGAGATGGCCAAAAGCATAATTAGAAAGGAAAACTTGAAGATTCAAAGCATAGCATTATATGGCAACAATCACACTATGCTAAATCAGAACCATAAATAAAAATTAAAAGCTGAAATGAAGCAAAGATCACCAGACTTCTCTCCATGACCGAGTTACTTGAAATTTTAATTTAAACAATATCGTAATGGATATGCCGACTGTTAAATAATCAATCTACAAATCAAAAACTTGGTTATAAAATAAGGGTAAGAGTCAGGTTGCACCTGTTGTACGGCCACTGGCGTATAGGGACAACACAGCTTGAATAGCAACATACATGGCAGGCACATTGAAAGTCTCAAACATGATCTGTGTCATCTTTTCTCTATTGGCCTTGGGGTTCAAGGGTGCTTCAGTAAGTAGCACGGGATGCTCTTCAGGAGAAACACGCAACTCATTGTAAAATGTATGATGCCAAATCTTCTCCATATCGTCCCAGTTGCTTACTATTCCATGCTCAATGGGATACTTTAAGGTGAGAATACCTCTTTTTGACTGAGCTTCATCACCAACATATGCATCCTTTTGACCCATCCCGACCATAACACCAGTGTGTCGAGGTCGACCAACAATACTAGGAAAAACAGCCCTTGGAGCATCATCACCAGCAAATCCAGCCTGCAGGTAAATAGATCAAAAGAGACATCAATTAAGAGAAGTATTACGATTTATTCCCAACAATCAGAACCAGAATACAAAACTTGAAATACAAGGGTGCATATCTTAAGCGGTTCAAACCAATGAGGACCAAAAGACTTGTTTTTTTCCCTACTAAAATATAAGATAATATTTTGCTACATTTACAGTTAATGAGTTACATGCCTCCGGTAAAAACCAAAAGACTTATTGTATCACTTAAGAACTAACCTTAACCATTCCTGTTCCGTTATCACAGACAAGGGGTTGAATATCTTCTGAGTCAGCCATCTTTTAAAACCTGGCACAAGGTGGTATTAGTGAAGAACTGTAAGAAAAGATGAAAAGTACTATTCTAGTAATCGAGCTAGATGTAACGAAGTATGGGTAGAATAATTGAATTTTCTAGACAGGCCATGCATGTACTATGCAGAAAAAGAAGAAGATACACAAATAGAAGAACACATAGATAGATACTCATGGAATTATATTGACCAATCAATCCACAACTACGCCTCAATCTAAACAAAATTGAGACTCAATTTAGCTGATCTCCGGAATCTCATGATCAAGTCAGAACTACCCTGCTTGCTAAGGGGAGCAAGAATGAAATTCAAGAGATAGAAACTTTCATTCAAGATCGTTTAGCACCGTAAAGATAATCCAAATCCACATGAGATCTTACAGACAGACACGGAGTATTTACTTGTTACCACCAATTGATTTACAGATCCTGATCTTAGTCGCAAAATTGATAGTATCTTCTCTAAATTCAAACTTGTAAGCATGGTATTAACATCTATAAACAAAATACTCACAAAGCTCGAAAACGGATACACAGTCAATTTAAGCAAGAATTGGAAAAAGGATCATCTGATAAAGAACTTTTATTTTTTTGCATCAAACAGTCATAAAGAAATTAAAGAAGATCAGAGAGATCAATCAACAGAAAGAAAATTGTGAAGAATCTGAAAAATTGAAACGTACCAGTTGAAGATCACGTTGGAGCTTAGGAGAAGTAGAGAAGAGGAAGGGTTTAAGGAGTGTCGTTGAAAATGAAGAATGGGAATATACGTGGTTTTCTGTATTCAAAGGCAGCAGTTTGGTATATAAGCTATAGTGTGACGTTGTGGGGGTTTATGATAAATGAAATTGAAATTCAAATGAAATTAACAATTGTGGCATGTTTGGCTGCTCACTAAAAAAGCCAGGCAAAGGGATCTTATCATCTCTCATAGTAGTATCTTTTTCTTTCTTTTTTCTTTTGGAAGAAGGCGGGCCGGGTAATTCATTTTCTTGTAAATTAAATTATAAACCACATTGTTATATATTGTTGACCAGGAACTATGTTTAGCCTATCATTTTTCATTTTTTTGTTTGGAACTATTAGTAATTTTTAAAATTACCAGCAGTGTAATGTTTGTTGAGTGAAATTGTAGGACCACAATTATATTTTTAAGAAAAAATTAGAGAAAAAATTATATGAAGAATTGTAATAATGAGTCCTGTGTAACTTTTTTTGTGTGAGGGTTGCATGCTTAAAAGATTTAAATAAAAACTAGACATTAAAGAGTAAAGTGGATTTTCAGTTTGGAACAATTAGTGAAATACTATCTTAAGTAAACATATGTTGATGAACCTTTAGAAAGGATATTATGCTAAGAAAAACAATCTTTACAAGTTCCTTGTTCATTTATTTGGCTACTTGTTATCCATTTCCCAACCTTTTACATTATTTTCGGATTTAGCTTTTGTCTCTCAGTGTAATTTTTGAAATATTAACAATTATAACAAAAAAAGTAAGTAAGGATTTGGATTAGTTCTCACTTCTCACCTACGTTTATTGTTTTTAAAAAATACTTTTTGATTGATTTTCCATGACCATTTATTTTTCCAAGCGCCATTGAATAAAAATAAATATTATTCATTAGAGGGTAAATAAACAAGACATGAACAAAATGACGACGCCAAAGTTAATTTTTCAAAATTAAGGAGGTGGATGTTAACCAGTACAGGTCATCTTAGAAGATTCTCAACAAAGCAAAAGATTGCCAACTAAGCAACTTTAATTAAAAGGGTCAATTACAACTTAAAATTTGAATTAAAACAATATAAAAACAATAAGAAAGAATCAGATGTGAAAGTTTGAAAGCAAAACTTTTTCTTTGCTAAAAAAGAAATGCTAGATGGGGTCTGGTGAGTAATGGAATCCAGTCAAAAAATGTCGGCATCCAATCTGGAATATTTGAGGTGGTCTTCCTAATTTCCACGTCAATCTTATTTGGTTCAAACGTAGGACCGCCATCCTAGGCCGGTGGTTGGTCTACCTGGCCGCCGACCTTTTCTTTTGGTTTTGGCTGTTATCTTAAATTAGTCCAATCACCGATGCATGAGTAAAGTGGTAGAATTAATGGGATCTCTAGCTTTTCATTAATAATCGCACGATACACTGTTAGTATTAAAAAAATATTAATTAAATTAAATTATGATCGGACTTATTTAAACATATTAGATCGTATTGTTTTAATAAATTTCAATTGTCATCTTATTTGTCAATATGATATACCCAATAATAAAATCTCTATTAAATTAAAGGAACTTATATAATCATTGAATAACTTTTTGTTCTATATTTTTCCTTATTCTATTATCCCATGTTTAGTATTTTTACATTATTAATAAAAAATTTTATTAACATATTACTTTGTTTAATAATATTTTTATCTACTACTTTCTTTTTATAATATAATAGAAGCTATATATTTTATTACTCGTGAAATATTTTTTTATTTTAAATTTTATCCTATTGTTCTCAATAATATTATCTGAATTTTAATAAATAAAATCTCTATTAAATTAAAGATTGTATAGTCATGAATAACTCTTTTGTTCTGTATTTTTATTTATTACATTATCCAATATTTAGTATTATTGTATTGCTAATAGAAACTTTTATTAGCATATTACTTTATTTAAATTTTTGTATGCCACTTTATTTTTATAATATAATAGAAGATATTTTTTATTTTATATTTTATTCTATTATTCTCAATAAAATTTTCTGAATAAATAAGCTTTTTATTTTTAAAAATAAATAAAAACTATTAAAAACAAAGAAATTTTGAATTGGATTTTTTTGTGTTGTAATTTTAGTTTATTATTTTAAAATAATTTAAAAACTCAAACTTGAAACTACTCTACAATTAAGATGGATGCTTTTTTTAATTTTCGTTTTTTATTATAAAATATTTTATTTTATTATTTAATAGATATTTAAATTCAAAAATTGTTTACCCTCAAAATTGGATAATAATTAAATTTGTTAGTGGTTTTAAGGATATGCAGATTAATTTGATACAAAACGGTAAATTGAGTTAGAATGAACAAGTAAAGATACAGTAAATTCAAACCACGCGAGGAGGATGATTCCAGCCTTAATGAAGTATTCACCTTCGATCCGGGCTCACAGTGGACAATTTTGATGAACGAGAGAAAAAGCTTATAATAACAGTGAAAATAGTAGTATATTACTTTGGAATGCATGTTATGATGTGCCTAATGAATTATCAAACCCCACTTTATATAGTAGGAAAATCTTACTCTAAGTACAATTCTATAAAAGGTAAAAAATCTTCTGTTTAACTGATTGTCAGTTCTTCATCGATACGTGCCGAGATCCACGCCATGATATTCGGCCGGTCGCGGATATTACGACCTTCTGTTTGTCGTGCTTGATTGCCCGATAATGTTCTCCAAAGTTTTTCAGGATTTGGATTGATCTCGAATCATAACCCCGATATTCTCGAGGGCAGGCATCATGTCCCCGGATTCTGACTCGATGAGACCTTTGCTTCGATTCTGATCCTTCGCAATCATATCTCGAGCTCGTTTTATCCTATTGGAGGCCGGAGTGTATCATGAGCTCGATTTTTACCCGTATAAAGATAGTCCCCTCATTTCTTGGAGAGCAAGCTGACGAGAAACGACACGAGCACCCCAATTCCTTCCTCAATACGCCGTGACAGAAATGACAAAAAGCCTGAAACGTCTCGTCAGTCATGTCATGATGGCCTTAAATGCACGTCAGCCGCCGGTTGGTTGTTCTTGGACGTGAAGCGTCGCGAGGCCCCTATAAATACCTCTTTCTTTGTTTACTGTTTACTTTACGTTCAAACCTCTACCCTCATGCCTTTAGAAATCCAGTACCCTCTTTTACACTCTAACATTTTTACCTTCGTTACTCAAGTACGTTGCATAATTTTTAATCGTCTTCTACTCAAGCCAACACATATGAGCTGTCAACTTTCACTATTTCTCTATCTTTTTCAAGTTTTCCCATACAACAATAGCCCAAAACCTCCAAATCGGTTCCCCAAAAGGTCGCTTCTACCTCCCAAACGACTGTCGGAACCAACGAAACAACATCCGATGTGGTCGACCTCGGGAGATCCACTGCTAATGTGGTTACCGATGAACCGGCTCCTGAACCTCCCTTGAAGATGTTCATTCCCGGGGGTTGTTTGATCGCTGACGAATTCAAGGTCGAGAAGCCCTCTTCGGTGCAGGGTCGGCGTGAGGAGGAATCGAGATATATTTTCTCGATCACAGAAGATGATCTCCCCTTAGTCTAAAAGGATTGCAACTGGTCCAAAAAAGGACATAGTAGTCCCCGACTCTGAGGAAGCCATTACCACCCACGTTGAGAAATACCTAAGTGTCTACACTTATCCCTTTACGCTGGGCCCGGTAGATCTGGTCATTATAGATTTCTGTAAGAGGTACGAGGTATGTCTCGACCAGATCTAACCATCGTTTGGAGGATTATAATCCTCCTTTGATTTTTTGTGAACAAGATCGACTCATGTCGGTTCACCATAGATATTCTGCTTCGTCTGTACAGTCCCCGAATCTTCCGAGGGGGACTGATAAAGCTCGTGTGCCGGGCTAGTTAAGCCTCATTTTCAAGCATCGATAAAGACCGAGATCGAGGGTGGATGGGACATTTTTTCCAGGTGAGGACCTGGGACTTGATTCCGGCCGAATCTAGGTCATTCCCCGAGAAGTGGAATGCATCACGTAAGTACAACTTCTATTTGAATTTTGATTTCATGCTCATCTCCCTTTTCGTCATTGGTGTTTGTGGTGGCACAGATGTCGCTCAAGTCCCGAGTGTCGTTCCTCGGTTAAAGGAATGGATCAAAGGCACTGTTTCGCAGATGCCCTATTCCGAGTGCTCGTGGCGCAAACTTTCGAAAGGCAGTTGGGAGGCACGTTCTCATGGTAAGATCTTTTTCCTGAATAAGTTCTGCTAGGCTTCTTCTTCTAGCACCATGTTCTTATTATTTTTTCTTTACTTCTCTTTTTCAGGTTTGCCTAAGACCATAGAGCTTAGGCCCCGGTTGGGGACGAGGACTTACATGCCGATTCTTCTGCTTCGGGATAGCCCGGAGTCACAACAGGGGAGAAGAAAAGGAAAAGGTTCCCAAGTTCCCCCAGCTCAGAGAAAAAGAAAACGAGAAGGAGGCTGGTTCGTAAGCCAAAGGAAACCTCTAACTCCCGAGTGCTTGACTCAGAATCACTCCTCCGGCTCAGAGATGAGCCCGAGGAGGATGGAATCTTTGTAGCCTAAGAGCCGTCTGTCCCTGAGGAACGAGTGGCAGCCGAGGGGGAAATGATGGAAGCTAATCCCCCTCAGGTTCGCGAGGCTGATGTCGAAGTGAGGGTCGAGAACTCTCGAGATGCCAGCTTTGCCCCACCCGGCGTTATAGATATTTGGGGATCGCCTTAGTTCACAGAATCAATCTTTGATGAAGCCCGAACGACGAAGGAGCGATCCCACGAGGGGGTCCATCGAACGGACGATCCCCTCCGAGGCTTTTTTGATGGCGTCGACTCATCTGCCCTGGACGATTTCACCGGATTGGGTGACTTAGAGGTGCCAAGGAAACGTCTACCCTCGGAGGTCGGTAGGACGAGCTTGAGCCCAAGATTGATCAATCGGTTCCCTGCTCCGAGCACGGATCCTGGTCGAAAGCGGTCTGTTGTTATCACCATTTCGGAGGATGCCTGGATTCTTTTCACCCCCGTAGGGATAGCTAGTTACCTTCGGTGCCCGGTAACCGAAGAAGATCGAGCACAAATGAACGAGGTTGATGCGCTATGCCTGTTCAACGAAGCACAACAGGCGCTGAACCGGGTAAGGTATTACCAAACGTTTTTAATTTTCAACTTTAGTTCTTGATAATTCTAATATATCTTCTCATATTTCCATGCATCGATGCTCCACCATAAAATCTTCCTCTAGTACCGGGATGAGTTGAGCCAACTCGAGGATGAAGTCAAAGAGCTTGTTGAGAAGAGAGGCATGTATAAGCTTCTCAGCGAGCAACGTGAAGGAGAAGTCAAGAGCTTTCGAGCCAAGTTGGATGCAGCTCAGAAAGAACACGCCGATCTGGTGAAACAGGTAAAAATCTTTAAAGTTAGTGATGATGAGCTAGATGAGCTAGACACGGTGTCTAACGGTCATAATCCGCAGGTCCAGTAGAAGATTGATCGGGTCGACCAGCTCCGGGCTGAGATGGATGAGGTCAAGGCCATGGCCGAAGAATGGAAGGGCAAGATAGATCGATTGGCTTCGAAAAAGGAGACTGCCCGGGAGCAACTGACCTAGACGGAGGCCCAACTTCGATCGGTGAAGGAAAAAGCTGAAATCCGGTCCCAAAAAATTGAAGACCTCCAAACTCAACTGGGTTCAACCGTTGCCGCCTGAGATATCCTTGCTAAGGAGCTTAAAGCAGCCAAGTCAGAGGTCTTGTTCAGAGGTTCGAACAATGCTCGTTCTCGATATTATTTTGTTTAAGACTCATGGGGGCTTGGTATGACCGGAAGCTTTCCCCGAAGTGTTTACTTAGAATTTTTTAGATTATAATTTTGCCGAGGGTAGCCTTTGAACCAGTTTTCAAATTTTGAAGGCCTTATATTTTGGTTACGGATCTCGGAAGCCTCCGAGCCGTTCTAAGATGGCCGTAGCCTTTTAATTTCGGGTGTTGCCCAATGGGCTTATTACCTCGAGTCATCCGGGCTATCCCGGGATAACAGTCCCCGAATGGTGATGGCCGTAGCCTTTGAAGTTTGAGCACTGCCTAATAGTTTTTGTGTCCCAGGGCTTCGTATCCTGAGTTGTTCGGGCTTGCCCATGACGACAGTCTCTGAGCGGGGGTGATCTCTTAGATTCAGACAGAGGTGGCCCTTGGGCCCGATGTCCTTAAGGAACAAAATACAGTAGTTTTTAAGAGACAAAATATGTATCTGCAAGGTAGAAATTTTCTTTTATTTCTGTGCAACATACAATATTGCAAATGTGTACAAACTTCATGTTATGACTTAAGTGGTCTATGTGGGCACGATTCATTTGACCGTTTGGACCTTACAACAAATTCTATCCACCAAGTCCAGACTTGTTTGAGCACGAAGTTTTCTTCATTGCTAAAATCATTACCCGATGGTGATGTCCCCCAGTATTCGAGGACGATCTTAGAGAGGGCTCAGATACTGTTGATGCAAACCTTGACTCCATTTCATATTCGGTCTTCAATTCTAAGTTAGCACAATCCATTGTTACCTCGTTAAAAATCTTACTGAAAAACCTATTTGGGACAAAACCGGTTCAAGGAAAAAAGAGATCAGCACATGCTTTCAGGCGTAATAGTTGCATCATTCCTTAGTCCTTACCTGCAAGCGTTAGTCCAATTCGTAATATATTTAAAGAAGAGTAATGAATGGGGTCGTACCTTAGCAGTAATATCATTTTAAGTTGGTTATATTCCAGTTGTTCGGTAACCGCTCACCGCTCACCGTTTCGAGTTTTTACGATCCTTTGTCGGTGATCTCGATAATTTGATATGGACATTCCCAATTCGGTCCCAACTTCCCTTCATTCGGGTTCCGGGTGCTTAGTTTCACCTTTCTTAACACTAAGTCTCTGACATTGAAGTGTCGAAATTTGGCTCTCCGATTGTAATATCTCTCGATCCGTTGCTTTTGGACGGCCAACCAGGCGAGGGCGGCCTCGCGCCTTTTGTCTAAAAATTCCAGGTTCGTACTCTTGGCCTCATCGTTTGACTCTTCGATCACATATCGGAACCTGAGACTCGGTTCTCTTACTTCGACCAGTATAAGAGCTTCGGCACCGTAGACCAACGAGAACGGGGTGACCCCGGTAGTGGATTTTGAGGTAGTACTATATGCCTATAGGACTTCGGGCAAGATTTCCTTTCATTTCCCTTTGGCGTCGGTCAACCTCTTTTTGAGGTTTTGGAGTACGGTTTTGTTCGTGGACTCTGCTTGCCCGTTTCCACTAGGGTGATATGGCATTGATATGATCCATTTGATCTTATGGTCCTCGAAAAACTTGCTCACTTTGTTGCCGATGAACTGCTTTCCATTGTCGCACACGATCTCGTTCGGCATTCCAAATTGCCATATTATATGATCCCATATGAAATAAATAACTTCTTTCTCCCTGACTTTCTCAAATGCCTAGGCTTCCACCCACTTAAAAAAATAATCACTCATAAATAAGATAAATTGAGCCTTACCGGGCGCCTTGGGCAGGGGACCAACGATGTTCATTCCCCATTTCATGAATGGCCAAGGTGAAAAGACCAAATGCAGTAGTTCCCTAGGCTGATGGATCATCAGAGCATACCTCTGACATTCATCACATTTTCGCATGAACTCCTTTGTGTCTTTTTCCATGTCGATCCAGTAGTAGCCGGCTCTGATTATCTTCTGAACCAATGACACGACGCCCGAATGATTCCCGCAGGTGCCCTCGTGGACTTCTCTCAAAACATACTCAGTGTCTACCGGTCCTAGACATATGGCGAGTGGGCCATCGAATGTTCTTCTGAATAGGGTACCGTCTTTAGGTAAGCTGAATTGGGTCGCCTTTGTACGTAGAGCTCCCGATTCTTTAGGATCCGAGGGAAGTTTTCCGATCTTCAGGTAATCTACGTATTTGTTTCTCCAGTCTCAGGTTAAGCTTGTAGAGTTTATCTCAGCATGGCCTTCCTCCACTACCGATTTCATGAGTTGTACGACCGTTCCTGAGTTGAATTCATCCTCGTCGACCGATGATCCCAAGTTGGCAAGAGCACCGGCCTCGCTGTTTTAATACCGAGGTACATGTTGAAAAGTCCGTTCCCTGAACCGATGTAACGTCACCTGTATCTTATCCAGGTATCTTCGCATTCGTTCCTCTTTGACTTCGAACGTTCCATTGACTTGGTTCAGCACGAGGAGGGAATCGCACTTAGCTTTGATCACCTCGGCCCCCAGGCTTTTAGCAAGTTCAAGACCTGCAATCATGGCCTCATACTCGGCCTCGTTGTTTGTCAATTTTACAGTTCTAATAGATTGCCTAACTACATTACCCGTTGGTGGCTTCAACACGATGCCAAGCCCGGACCCCTTTGCGTTCGAGGAACCATCCGTAAAGAGGGTCCAGATTCCGGAAGAGGTCCCCGAGTTTAACAACAACTCTATCATGTCCCGACCTCGGGGACCGTGACTGACGCTTAACCGAGTAAACCAAGTCGAGCAAGCCTAATTTACATCAACCTCTCATCATTACTCATGCATGATTTACCATAACATAATTAGATCTTGACTTTCAAATTGAATATATTTGGCTCAATGGCCTAAAATTCTCTTCATGATGAATACATAGCTTTATAAATAACTGTGAACATACATACATGACAAAACTCAAAACTTTAAGTACATGACCCCCAGTGTACATGGAGCTTCTATGACAATAGATACTTAAGTACATAAAACGAACTAGACTCAAACACCCACTAGAACTGTAGCGGGCTCACCATAAGCTGAGTAATGAAGCAGATCCCTATCATCCAATAGAAGTATACCTGCATCCATTAAAAGATGTAGTGCCCCCGACAAAAGGGACGTGAGTACATGTGAAATAGTACTAGTATGTAAAGTAGACAGAACACCATATGAAAATATGGTAACTCAAATAAGAGGCAAATAAAGTACATCAAGAAACTACAAAGCGTCCCATAGAATAACATTTCAAGTCTTATTATACTTACACCATTCTAAACTTCTTTTAGGATCAATTGAGCCTTATAAATTATGTATGGGATACAAAATATAATGTAAATGTAACAACATGTATAAACAAGGGCAATGAAAGTGGCACATATGGTTCGTGTTTGCTATGCATCTTACTAGACCGCCCATAGCTCTCTCTTACTATGCACCTATGCGTTTCATAGACAGTCCATAGTGTTTATTCATACCATACACCTATACATTTCATACACAATACACATATACACTTGATAGACCGTCCATAGGATTCCATACACAATACATCTATGAGTTTCATAGACCCTCCATAGGATTCCATACACAATACACATATGCGTTTCATAGACCGTCCATAGGATTCCATACACAATACACCTATGTGTTTGATAGACCGTCCATAGGATTCCATACACAATACACCTATGCATTTCATAGACCGTCCATAGGATCACATATACAATACATCTATGTGTTTCATAGCCCTTCCATAGGATTCATAACACATTATTATGCACATAACCATATATAAACTCAAGCGACATAAATAACGCTTCTTTTACGGTTGTAAGTTCCCGGATCATTGGAACACTTCATATTCATGCTCATCATGGAGAAACATAGCTCATTACAATAGCACATGTATGGTGAATCAATAAGTCAATTTCAATGGCACATGTCCCAAATTCATTTTCATAAAATTTATCATCAATTAGCATAGGACATCTCTCTTTCACCTCATTATATACCCTCTTGTCAACTTAAGGTCATTAGCTAAGTTTATGATTCTCGGGGACTTAACATCGAAGTCATTTGCATTTATTATTTTAGAATCATACATACAATGATTGAAACCATTAAAACATACAATGCCTCATAATTCTCATTTTGGCAAGCGACCACATTTCATGTTCATACTATCACTTACTTGTACTTGTCATGGGTGATCATAGAACATTAAGAGCATTTAAAACATTTAGGAACACCATAGCCTTTACTCATGAGAACGTAAGAGCTTATAACACATTGGAAATACTAACAAAGCATAACATTAGTTAAAACAACCATATTTGGGCATGAATTGGGCACATAAGATTTTAGGCAAATCTATTTTCGAAGTCAATTTGGAGCAGTTGAATCAAGGCTTATTTCATAACCTTTCTCGCATCATTTCATTTCATTGGCACCATTGGCCACAAATATAACTTCCATTATTGGCACGATAGCCACACTTTACATCTCCAGCTCACTTCTTTCACTTTTGTCACGACCCAAAAATCAACCGTCGTGATGGCACCTATCGTGGAACTAGGCCAGCCTCAACTTAACAACCCAACACCAACAACAATAAGTTTGAAAACATTAACGGAAGCATTTGTACATGAGCAGGGGGTCACTGAATATGAAAATCCCAAAGTGATACAATCCAGCCCAAAACCAGGGTGTCACTGAGTACATGAGCATCTAGATCAGAAATACAGTCTACTACAGTACCTAGAGATATAAACTGAAAGTACGACAAAGATAAAGAAGGAGAGTCAAGGCCCGTGAACGCAGTACAACTACCTTGATAGCCTCCAAAACTCTAGGATCCTCAATCAGTATCCGCCGCTACGACTGATATCGCCTGGATCTGCACACGAGGTACAAGGAGTAACGTGAGTACACCAACTCAGTAAGTAACAAGTCCAAACTTTGGACTGAAAAGTAGTGGCGAATTCAACCTCAATAGGTATAACAGAAATAAATATGCAGAAACGTAGGCATGCTTTCAAGTCAAATATACAGCTCAACAGTAAAGGAAATACATATCTGAACAATGTAGGGTATACAGCTCAGCTATCTTTGTATGCCGATGCACTAACTTTATGAAATGCACCATGTGCTCCACTCTCAAGTATTCAACCACTCGGTACTATATATGGCCATCTGACCCAGGGAAATCCATCCCGGAACATATGAAACACTGACTATAAGTCACCAGTACCGAGGAAAAAGGGCAATCCAATCCTGTGGAGAAATCCATCTCCAGGTATCAAGTACTTCAGACAAATCCATGTCCAGGGAAATCCATCCCTCAATAATATCACCTGCGCTCACTAGGGGTGTGTTACAGACTTCGGAGGGGCTCCTACAACCCAAGCGCTATCATAATCATCAATATAACTGCTACGGCGTGCAACCCGATCCCATAATTGTCACTCATAACCTGGCCCTCGGCCTCACTCAGTTATCAACCTCTCCAGTCTCACCACCGGCTTACAATGTCTTGAAAACAACCCGGAACAATGATATGATGAATCAATAAATAACTGAGACCGAGATATGATATAAAAATGCATGATCATGATTGAGTATGAAATAGTAAATGGAAACTAGTGAGATGACAACACGAAACGACCGCTAAGGGTCCAAACAATACCGGCACAAAGCCTAAACATGATATTTAGCATGATTTACAGCTCAACTACTTTATCACATGATGAAAACATAGATATCAACAGGATGGAGTCACTAAACGGTGCCATGGAATCACCCAGGTCCCATTTCTCACGGTGCATGCCCGCACGCCCGTCACTTGACATGCGCTTCACCTCCATACCAATCATGTATCACATAACTTGGGGTTTCGAACCCTCAGAACCAAGTTTGAAGGCGTTACTTACCTCCAACCAAACAAAATCCTACTCCGCGATGCCTTTGCCTCTCAAATTGGCCTCCAAACATCCCGAATCTAGCCACAAGCAATACAATACGATTAATATAGGCTTAAAGGGTCAATTCCACAAGAAAACTATCAAATTAGAGTCAAAATCCGAAATTGACTCAAACTCGGCCCACGTCTCGAAATCCGACAGAAGTCACAAAACTCGTAAGCCCATTCATTCATGAGTCTAACCATATGAAATTCATCAAAATCTGACGTCATTTGGTCCTTCAAATTCTCAAATTACATTCTCCAAAATCCCAAGCCCTAATCCCTTATTTCACTTCAAAAATCCTACTAATTAAATGATGAACAAAGCCAATAATTCACGAAATGTATACCATTATGGGTTAGAATCACTTACACCAACGTTGCTCCTTGAAAATTTTCGAAAACTCGCCTCTCTCCCGAGTTTCTCAAGTCCAAAATTGAAAATGAAAGACAAAACCTCGAGCTAGAGATTTTCTGCCCAACAATATCGCACATACGGCCCCCTTTTCCGCTTCTGCGACGCCGCACCTGCGGAACTTCCATCGCAGGTGCGGAACTCACTTAAGATCCCAAGTTCCGCATCTATGGCCAACCTTTCGCACCTGAGCATAACTCTCCGCATCTGCGAAGCCAGTCATTTTCCTCCTTTCCGCATCTGCGCCCCAGGTCTCGCACCTGCGGGCTCGCAGATGCGATAGCCTTCTCGCACCTTTGGTTCTAGTCCAATTCAACATTGCCCGCATTTGCGACCTCACATGCTCTTCTGTGGTCTCGCACCTGCGATGAGACATCCGCAGGTGCGATTATGACAGCTGAGTTCAACTTCAGCAATTCCTCAAATTTCCAAACTTGTTCCGTTAATCACCCGAAATCAACTCGAGGCCCTCGGGACCTCAACCAAACATTCCAACATAACCCAAAATATCATACGAACTTAGACAAATCATCAAATTACTTAAAACAACATCAAAACACCAAATTACACTCGGATTCAAGCCTAAGGACTTCTAAACTTCCGAATTCCACAAACGATGTCGAAATCCGCTAAACCATGTCTGAATGACCTCAAATTTTGCACACACGTCACAAATTCCACCACTAACCTACTCCAACTTCCGTAAATCCATTCCGCCCCGATATCAAATTTTCCACTTGCCGACCGAAATCGCCAAATTTCCAACTTTCGCTAATTCAAGCCTATTTCCACTACGGACCTCCAAATCATATTTCGGATGTGCTCCTAAGTCCAAAATCACCTAACGAAGCTAGTGGAACCATCAAAATTCAATTCCGAGATCGTTTACACATAAGTCAACATCCAATTGACTTTTCTAACTTAAGCTTCTAAATGAGAGACTAATTGTCTCAATCCACTCCGAAATCACTCCGGACCCAAACCAACTAACCCGATATTATCATAATATAGCTAAAAAGCACAAAAAGAAGTAGAAATAGAGAAAATGGTGCTATAACTCTCGAAATGACCGGCCGGGTCGTTTTAACTTTCAATCATCTTTATGGGTTATCAACAACAAGGCATTTCTAATCAAGACCTTAAGTACACATATGAATAATTAAGAGTCTTAAGCACATTGAGTTTTTCTCACACAATTTGGCATCATAACTTTTATTTGAAACCCGACTTAAAGCCATTACATTTTAATACACAACCCATACTTTGAACACATTCTCATAGGATAACATAACATGATAAGAGCATTCATAACATATATTGAATATATCTCTTTCGGAACAAACCTTATTCGGAATAATCAATTTATAATGAACAACTCGGGACTTACAAGAACATCTTGGGATTCAATTTTAAGAGAGAAGTTTAGTTAATATACCTTTCTTGAGCTTCCCTTATATTACCACAACGTCCCAACACTTCTAGCAATTCCAATCAACTAGAGATATAACAAAATTGAACCATAATTAGGGTGAGATTCATGGTTTCAGCTCACTTTGGCATTTCATCAAGCACTAGGTGTGCAACTTACACTACAAGGTTTCTATGGTGGAATCCTTTCATCCCACAACAAATCATTCACCCAATTTAGTTCGACAACCTCCCTACCATCCTTATGGGTACATTCATGCACAAAGAGTACCTCCCACACCTAAGAATCATACTTCTCAGGACCTACTTTTAGTCCAAATCCCGAAATTTAGGGCTAGGGAGTAGAACCTTACCTCTTAGATGAAGATCTTGTGATTGGCTTCCTTGATTCTTGAAGATTGGGGCAAGGATGGGTGATTAGCATGCTAGGTATTCTCCTTATCTCTCTAAAATAGCTCTTTCCTCACTCTAAAAAAAATCAGATTTACCTTGTAAAATGACCCCCTAAGGCCTTATATCAAAATAGGGTCGGATAAGAAATTTTCCAAAAATGGCCCCCGAAGTCAATTATGTGGAGCAATTATGTGGTAGCAGAATCGTTATGTAGGGCAGCAGAATCGATTATGTGGCCATCAGAATGATTATGTGGGTAGCAAAATTTTTCTACGGCTAGCAAAATGATTATGCAGCTAGCAGAATCATTCAGCGGCCTGTAGAATCATTCTGCGGCCAACATAACTATTTTTCAAAATTTTCCCATTCTCTGCTCCACTTTGCGATGCTTATGCGGTCCGCAGAATCGCCTTCTTCTGCCCAAAATTCTCATCTAAACTTTAGTGGATTCTTCTACCCAAAAAGTCCATACCGTGGCTCGTTTTCTACAATCCTTAAACCCATTAGCTTACCTCGGCATCACGAAACCTTAAATATCTTGGCAAAAATTTACGGGACCTTACAAACTCCTTCTCGAGCTCAGGAATTAGGGCCGGCGTGAAGTCGGCCATGAAGTTCGCCAAAATTTGAGATTTGATGGCGGTTTGGGGTTGATATTTGATATCGTATCCGCTGATCTCCACAGCCCATTTGGCCAATCGTCCCGAGAACTCGGATTTATGCATTATGTTTCATAATAGGTAAGTAGTCACAACACATATGGGATGGCATTGAAAGTACGATTTTAGCTTCCTAGAGGCGCTTAGTAAAGCGAGCGCCAATTTTTCTAGGTGAGGATACCTAGTTTCGGCCTCACCTAGAGTTCTGCTAATATAATAGATATCATAGCCTAAGCATCCTTTCGAGTATGAATACTTGCCCCGATGCCCGCACATTGGCTCAAACCTCACATATATGCGCACTCATAGTGCATAGCTATCACAAATAATTAGCTCAACTAGTTCCTTCACCGAGTTTTAAATAAAATAGTCACCTCAAATAGGTCGCAACCCTAAAACAATATACTTCTGAGAACTCTCAGTCTCCAAATTCATCGAACACATGAATCACCGTAACTGATCCCAACTCTAGCACTAAGATGACTAACACATCTTCCATTCACAATAATCTCATGAGGAATACTTCCATAATTCTTCCGTACCAGATAGCAATAATTTGAATATCATCAGTCTATCAACCAGGTGAGTACTGCAATACCGATGAACATCCGTAAGTCAAAACACAACGCGCCTTCTGAAATGCGCACCCTTATCAGGAATTACCAAGCAGTTATAACATTCATCAAAATATTTGAAACTGATAATGCTGTCCAACATTCGTTACCTTCTCTTCAAGACTGAACTGTCACCTTGTACATGTAAATTCCAATCCCGCACAACACACCACATCTATTATGCCATCATGTGACAAGCACAATAAACCCATTATCGACCCTGAGTCACCAGCAAATTACATAGCTTATTACTCAGAAACCTCTCTCTTACTTTTTTTCAGGAGAAAATCACAATACACAACACGTTCCATACACCGGTAAGACATATCCGGCTCAAACCATGGTAGAAACCACCAGGAATACTTTGAAATCCATTTGCACACAACCAAGATATCAGAACTAAATTCCTCTGATTCGACCAAGTCATGCAGGTCACCAACCCAAGAATATTTTCACTAAAACATCTGTAGAGCCTCAACACATATGATCATACCATTACCAAACATGGTCCAGCCTACTACCCAGTCATCTTATTTTCTCTGAGTTTCTTCTGAACCAACCTCAATTTGACACTTATCCTTGTCAGAACTCCACGATCCTTACCCAAAGCACACTACAAGACATCCTAACATACAACTACACTGCTCTAAGGCCCATAAGCCACTGTATTCTTCTTAAGCACCTCTATAAATACCACAACCGTAACACTCACTCTGAAAATACCTTATGCGAATTTAAAATTGTTCCTCTTTCCTTTCTTATACTGAAATGTAGAATCCATAGTCATGCAAAATTACCGCAAGTCCCGACACCTTCAAATGCAAATCTCAGATTTTATCCATGCATAGGTCCGGAAACATTCTCAATTGTTATATATAATTGTCAAACCGATTAGAATTTTTCTCGGGAGTCACCTACTTTACTCAAATCTAAATTACACCGCCCAAACGGGCCGAAAGACATGTGTTCCTTTAGCACGATCAACACTCAAAGAAGTAACCCTGCCTTAACACGGCCAATCGAATTCATACTTCGTGCGCACTACATCCTTCAAAATAACAACTTAATCATTCCATAATTTTTCTATTTTCATAAAGTTCAATGTAACCCGTATCCAGGAATTTACTTACTCGAGTCATCCTCGATCTCCATCTCTGCAAGTCATAACTGATCCACAAGTATGTTTTCGACCAACTAAAATTTTAACATATAACCATGAATTGAATTGTCAATAACAGGCTCCCCCACTTGGCTAAAAGCCATAGAACAAAACACTCGATAACTCATAATACCCATACTTCATTACTGCCATAATACTGCAGTCAATTCAACGAAAATTCTTCTCAAGCTTATGCAACACCCACCATAAAATACCTCAATCATCCGGTAAATTAGCACTTATTCTCGCGACAATCAAGTTAAATTTTCTCAACCCGATTCAAATTCAAATCTCAACACCTACGCCCCGTTGGTAGAAAAGAAACTCTCTATTCACATCATAAGGAACACACCTACATACATTACTGTGCAGGAGATAACCCACCTACTTATTCTCAAATTAGCATCTTGTTATACCCTTTCGCAGCCACAATTACTATGAAATCACTAAATCTTTCTGAGTCCAAACTCACTAACCAGACACGAGAATTTAATTTGCCCCAAAATTTAACAACGTGAAAGATCTTTCAAAACATTCACACTCGAAATTGTACGTCACATCAAAACGAAAATAAAGCACCCAATGGCCTTCCTTTACATTTCAAGTAAACACTTCTCATCATATTCAAATCGTCTTAACACATCCCACAGTTACATCACACTCATCACAAAGCCATTCTACCGCTCATCGAGCCACAAATTCCACTCGTAGGGACATTACCGGACATATGAATCCAAATGTACAGGTTATAACTGAAGCTACCGAGCCTAAGTTGCGGTCTAAACTTGGCCTCAAGTCCTCCGGACTAGCCCATCACCAAAACACAGAATACACATCTTGAACCTCGTTCATAGAATCACAAGCCGGCAATGCACAACTGATACCGAGTGCTCATGTACACATACGAAATGCGTGGAAGGAATTCAAAGAGTTATGTTTCAAGCTAAATCAATCCCGCACGATAGAATAGAAGAAAGTGAAATTTTCCTAAGGGTTCGGCAACCTCTCGAAGATAAGTACAGACGTCTCCGTACCGATCCACAAGACTCTACTAAACCTGCTCATGACTCGTAAGACATATGTCACCTAATGCTCTGATACCAACTTGTCACAACCCAAAATCTCAATCTGTCGTGATGGAGCCTATATCGATACTAGGCAAGACGATAATCTCAATAAACCAAAACTTCTCTTTAAGGTTAAAAATATAATATTTAAATACAATACAAAATTCCACAAATATTAATATGAACACTCCCCAAAACTTGGTGTCACTGAGTACATAAGCATCTAATATGAATATAAGTCTAAAAAATACGGTCCATAACAGTCTGAGACCAAATACTGTAAATAAGGAGATAGGGAAGGAGAGGCAAGGTCTGCGAAACACAACAACTACTTCAGAATCTCCAGAAAATCAACTGTGTGAAAGAATCAACACCCGCTATGACCGTGAACACCTGGATCTGCACACAAAGTGCAGGGTGTAGTATGAGTACAACAAACTTAGCAAGTAACAATAATAAATAAGGAACTCAAGATAATGACGAGCTACACAGTTACAGTTCATTTCCAGTAATTCCAGCAAAGAATAGACATGCTTTCAAATCCGACAGTTTAAGTCAAATTAATTTTATACTGTTCAAGTTCGTGAAATATGGAGATAAAATCTTTCAGAGAATTTCACAACAATGACAGATAGCAACTAAGTACAACAATAAATGAAAAGCAAGTACAACCTCTCAGGCCAACAATCACACCACTCGTCATAATAACTCATCCACTCAGCTCTCAGCCCTCAACACTCACACTCAATGGGTACCCGTGCTCACTGGGGGTAAACTGACTATGGAGGGGCTCCTACAGCCCAAGCGCTATAATCTGCACGGACAACTCACGTGCTGCACGGACAACTCACGTGCCATAATATAAATATCTGGATCTGCACGGCCAACTCACGTGCTATAGTATAATATAAGGATCCGCACGGCCAAATCACGTGCAATAGTATAATATAAGGATCCGCACGGTCAACTCACGTGTTGCACGACCAACTCTCGTGCAATAGTATAATATAAGGATCTGCATGGCCAACTCATGTGCAATAGTATAATATAAGGATCCGCACGGCCAACTCACGTATTGCACGGCTAACTCACGTATTGCATAGCCAACTCACATGCTATAGTATAATATCTCACAATCAGGCCCTCGGCCTCACCCAGTCATAAAGTTCTTCAGTCTCTCGGGCTCTCAAAAATCATAAAAATCAGCCCAAACAACAATGATTTGATACATCAATAATGAACAATAGAGACTGAGTAAAGTAATCAAGTAAGATGTGACTGAGTACAAAACAATAATTTAAACAGATAATTCAACATGTACACGACCTATGTGGGTCCTAACAATACCAACATATAGCCTAAACAAGGTTTCTAGCAAGACTTATAGTTATGTTTCTATAACAAATAGAGAGCACACAACTATCAACAAGTTATTCAGCTTTACAGTTTCCACGGGTCGGACCAAGTCACAATCCGCTCGATGCACGCCCACACGCCCGTCATCTAGCATGTGCGTCACCTCCAAAGTAATCTCATGATACCAAATTATGAGGTTTCATACCCTTAGGACTAGATTTAAAACTGTTACTTACCTCAAACCGTGAAATTCTTATTCCTCTAAGCCTTTGCCTCGTGAATTGGCCTCCAAACACCTCGAATCTAGTCACAATTAACTCGTTTCAGTCAATAAAATTCATTGGAATCAATTCCATAAGAAATTGCTAATTTTTCATAAAAATCCAAAATTTAGCTCAAAAATCGCATGTGGGGCCCACGTCTCGGAACCTGACAAAAGTTACAAAATATGATAACCCATTCAATTACGAGTTCAACCATACTAATTTCACTCAAATCCGACTTCGAATCAGTGTTCAAATCCTAAAAATTTGTTTTTATCAAATTTCTATAATTTCCCCCAAAATTCCATCTCAAAGTACTAATTAAATGATGAAATCAGTGATATATTCATGGATATTAACCAAATCCGAGTTAGAATCACTTACCCCGATAAATTTCTTGAAAAACCCACAAAATATCGTCTCAAACCGAGCTCCCAAAGTCCAAAAATAAAATAATAACCTAAACCTCAGATATATAGTACATCCTCTGAACTCCCAATGTGCGGTCCGCACAAAAATGGCGCGGCCGCACATCCCCAGCGCCTGCGGTCGAACAAAAATGGTGTGGTCGCACTTCACAGCCTTCTCCTCTACCAGGCTTCAGTAAATTGGCCATAACTTTCTCCACAGATGTCTGAATTATGATTTCTTTATCTTTATGGAAACTAGACATGAAGAGCTATAACTTTCAGTTTCAAATCATCTCAAAATTCTTTGTAGATCAAAGGATATGAGCTTCCGAAGTCGGACAACGAATCTGCAAAACTCCTTGGAGTGCGGCCGCAGACAGAATTGTGCGGTCCACGCCCCTCCTCTGAGGTCCGCATTTTTCTGCTGCGGTCCGCACTCTTATGTGAGGTCTGCGCCCCTCCTTTGTCTCAGAATCCAAAAATGTGCGGTCCGCATCCCCAAAAGCGCCAGAACAATATTAGAGTGCCAAAATGTCGAGACTCGCTCAAAACTCACCCCGAAACTCATCCGGAACCTCCCGGACACAAACCACATATGAATTTCAATCATAAAACACGCTACGGACCTGCTTGCGCATTCAAAACACTAAAAAGAGGTCGTCTTGACCCGATATTGACCATGGACAAACTCCCAAATTTCTTAACTTTATTAATCTCTCAACCAATGATTCAGAAATACACCCAATCCCCTCGGGACTTCAACCAAATACAACAAGGACCTACTCGAGGCATCAAATCACATCAAATAACATCAAAACGTCGAATCACATCTCAAATCAAAATCTATGAACTTTGAACTTTCAAATTCTATATGTTGTGCCGAAACACATCAAATCAATCCGGAATGACTTCAAATTTTGTACACAAGTCATAAATTACATAACGAAGCCATTCAAATTTCCAGAATCGGATTTTGACCCCAATATCAAAAAGTCAACCCCCCGGTCAAACTTTCCTAAAATTCGACTTTCGCCATTTCAAGCCTAATTCCACTATGGACCTCCAAATTATTTTTCGGATACACTCCTAAGTCCAAAATCATCATACGGAGCTATTGGAATTATTAGAATTCGAATCCGAGGTCGTTTACCCATAATTCACCATCCGGTCAACTTTTCTAACTTAATCTTCCAACATGAAAATATATTCTTCCAAGCTAACTCCGAAATATCTTAAAACCAAAACCAACAATTCACACAAGTCATAATACCTCGTAGGAAATTATTCAAGACTTCAAATAGTTGAAAGTAGCATAAATACTCAAAACGGCCGGTCGGGTCGTTACAGTTTCCTTGTAACAACCTCCATACTTTGTTCTTTTTCTACTTTTTGACCAAGCTATTACCTTCGAGCTTTCCAGCTATCTTCAAACTTCTTTCAAACCTTCATATCTCCATCCTTGTTTTTCAATTTTCATAGTGATTTCGAGGTATTTACCTATATATTCTTCAAATCTTCATACTCTATTCTTCATCTTCAAAACTCGTCCTTTCAAAACTTTGTATTCTTTCTTCAAATTTTCAAACCTCCCCATATAATAATTGTTAAAACATCCAAATCTGTTCCTCAACAAGTTGCCTCTTTATCTTTCTAACCGGTCACCGGTACTGAGGCGGTTGCTCCTGAAGTAGTTTCCCTCGAAACCGCTTTTCCCGAGGTGGCTGCCGACGAACCGGCCCCTAAGCCTCCCTTGAAAGTGTTTATTCTAGGTGGCTGCTCAATTGCAGATGGCTTTAAGGTCAAGAAACCCTCACACAAAAATGACCGGGGTGAAGGGGCCTCAAGGTACATATGCTCTGTGACCGAAGATGTTCTTCCCGTGGTTCTAATGGACTGCAATTAGGAAGGCAATGATGTGGTAGTCCCTAGGCCTGAGGATGTCATTACTACCCATGTGGAGGGGTACTTAAGTGCTTATACTTACCCCTTCACATTGGGCCTGGTGGATTCGGTTGTTCTAGATTTCTACATAAGGTACGAGGTGTGCTTCGGGAAAATCCATCCATCACTATGGAGGATCGTGATCCTCCTTCGCAACTTCTTGAACAAGACTGAGTCTCGTTGGTTCACGATAGATCATCTACTTTGTTTATACAATCCCCGAATTATCCGGGGGGATTGATCAAGTTTACACGTCGGGCCAGCAAGGCCCCCCTCTTTAGCATCGACGAAGATCGAGATTGGGGCTGGCAGGGATGCTTTGTTCGGGTGAAGATCGTAGACTTGATTCCCCCCGAGTACATGCCATTCCCTGAGAAGTGGAACGCATCTCGTAAGTGCAGTCTTTCCTTGAACGTCAATTTTTTTTAATTTTTTTTATTTCTAATTCATACTTGTAGTTGTGCAGTTGTCACCCGGGTTCCGAACGCGGTCCCCCGGCTGAAGGAATGGATCGAGGGCATCATCTGTACTCAGATGACGTACTCCAAGTGCGCATGGTGCAGTCTTTCTAAGGGCCGATGGGAGGCTCATTCTAATAGTAAGGTCTCTCTTTGAATATTTAATTCCATGCTTCTAGCTTTCACTATACTGACTTTCTCTTCCTCTTTGTTGTTGTAGGTTTGCCTAAGACCACCAAACTTAGGCCTTTAGAAGGGGACGAGGACGTGTCCTTGCCCGTTGATCCCTCCGTTAGGGGGCAGCCCAGGGTTGTCGTGGAGGAAATGAAGAAAAGGAAGAGAAAACCTCCAGGCTCCCTAGGCTCTGAGGTGAAGAAACCAAAGAAGAGGGTGGACCGCAAGCCTAGGAAGAGCTCTAGCTCCAGGGGTGCCAGACTCCGACTCTCTCCTCCGGCTTAGGGACGAGCTGGAGGAAGAGCTAATTTGCATTACCCATGGGACGACCCTTTTTAGGGAGTAGGAGGCATCCGAGGGGGAGAATCGTGAGGTCGACCTCCCTCATACTCAAGAGATTGATGTGGAGACTCGGGGTGGGACTCCCCAGGACGTCGACTCTGCCTCGAAGGAGGCGCCTGGTATAATAGAGATTTTAGGGACACCCTCCTATACCGAGTCCATGCTCGAGGAGGCTCAAGCAATAAAGGAGAAGTCCAATGAAGAAGTCCACGGTGCGGACAATCCCCTTAACTCCCTTTTAGATGGTGTGGACTCATCCGCTTTGGAAGATTTATTCGGGCTGAACGACATGGAAGTTCCGAAGAAGGACACATCCTCGAAAGCTGGTGGTCCAAGTTCAAGCCCGAAATCGATCAACCAGTTCCTTGCTACGAGTGTGGACCACGGTCTCAAGAGATCGGTTATTCTGACTGTCCCGGAGGATGCCAAGGTTTTGTCTGCTTCTGTAGGGATAGCTAGCTACCTCCGATGCCTGGTGACCGAGGAGGACCATTCAAAAATAAATGAGGTGAACGTGTCGTACCTTTTCAATGAGGTGCAGTAGTCACTGAACCGGGTAAGACATCATTACGCTCCTTCGAACTTTACTTAGGTTTTGATATTTCTCACGTCTTTCATCTTTTTGCAGGCCTTGGTACTTCATCACGAGATCTTCTTTCGGTACCGGGTTGAGGTCAATCAGCTCGAGTTTAAAGTCACGAGCTTGCCCAAAAAGGGAGATGTACAAGCTTCTCAGCGAGCAACAAGAATGGGTCATTAAGAACCTTCAAGCCGAGCTGAATGGGGCTCAGAAAGAAGCATCGGTACTAAGGTGGGAGCACACCAACTTGGTTGAAAAGGTAAAATCTTTTGAAGTTAGAAACGAGGAACCGATCGCAGTGGCTAATGATAATACCTCGCAGGTCCAGCAGAAGATTGACAAGATCGACCAACTCCGAAAGGAGATGGACGAAATCTAAGTAATGGCCGATGGGTAGAAAAGCAAGATGGATCTGCTGGCCTCGGAGAAGAAAACCGCCCAAGCGAAGTTGTCTTTGGTAGAGGTTCAACTTTTGGTGATGAAGGATAAAGTTGATAAACAGACTCAGCTAAATGAGGATCTCCGAACACAACTAGGCTCGGCCATCACTGAACGGGACTCCCTTGGTAAAGAGCTTGAAGTAACGAGGTCCAAGTTGGAGATAACCTCGGTCGATGCTGACGAGATGGTGGCCCAATACAAGGCCGATGTCGAAGTAGTCGAGGCCCGCTTGAAGACCACTACTGAGTACGTGAGATGGCTATCTCGAAGGGAGACCCTCGAAGAGATCCATACCCGAGGCTTCAACCTATCTGCCGAGATCGAGGAGGCAAAAAGACTTGAGGCCGAGGTGAAGAAGCTAGTTGAACCCGAAGGTGATGAGGGCTCCGAGGGCACCGAAGAATCTGAAGACCCCGATGGTTCTGGTGACGAATCTTTCTCCGGTGAAGACCAGGTGTGAATGCCTTAGAATCTTGTAGTTTTTGTATTCTATACATATTTTTTGTTCATTTCGAGGCCATTTTTGTTGGGCCTTTGTAAAGATATTCTGGAATATATAAAATTTCCCCTTTTAGCAATTTCAAGTCTCTAATATTTTAGAATCTTTTCATAATTAAAAATATATCTAATGTCTTGGCACAAAATCAAATGTAGTAATAAGTCATTTATTTTTTGGAGGTCCGTACAGAACCTGACCTCGATGCAATTTTTTCTCGAAATGTTTTAAAACTCGGAGTGACTGGAAGTTTTCCCAAGATGCTTAAGTGTTATTAGATGTTGCCTTTGTTGAGGGTGACCTTTTAGCATGTTTAGAATTTTGTTTAAGGCCTTACATTTTGACTATGGGCTGCAGACGTCTCTGAGTCATTTTTAGGGCGGTCGTAGCCTTTCAAGTTTAGGCACTACCTAATAGGTTTTGAGCCTCCGGGTTTTGATAACCCGAGTTGCCCAAACTTATTTCGGACGACAGTCCCCGAATGGGGGTGGCCCTTGGGCTTGATAGTCCCCGGGTAGGGATAGCTTTTAGGCTCGATGCTATAAGAGGCAAAAATTTGTAATAGCAAGGTAGACATTTTCTTTCATTTTTGTGTGTAATATACAAGATTTAAAGTGTGTAAAATCTTGTATTATGGATAAGGTAGACTACGCGGACACGATTCACTTGACCGTTTGGCCCTTATAATAAATCCTAACCACCGAGCTTAGGTTGTTCAAGCACAACGTTTCCTTCTTTCCTTGCTAAAAAGCTTGACCCAGGGGTGATGACCCCCAATACTCGAGGTCGATCATGAGAGGGATCATTTACTGTTGATGAGACCATTGACTCCAATTTAAAATCGGTCTTCGATTCTAAGTTAGCACGATTTACTGTTACCTAGTTAAAAACCTTACCGGAAAATCCATTTGGGACAAAACCGGTTCAAGGGAAAAAGAGTGTGTTGTGTGCTTTAGACCTAATAGTTATATTCTCCTTTGGTTGTTGCCTGCAAGTGTTAGTCTGGTTCGCAATATTATAAAAAGGTGATTAAGGTTGTACCTTAGCAGTACCGCTTTAAGTGCATCGCGTTCAAGTTGTTCGGTAGCTGTGCACCGTTTCCTGTTTCTAGTTTGTATGAACCTTTAACGGTAATCCCGATGACTCGATATGGTCCTTCCTAATTCGTCCCCAGCTTCCCTTCATCCGGGTTCCGGGTGTGCGGTGTTACTTTTCTTAACTCCAAGTCCCCGATATTGAAGTGTCATAGATTGGATCTTCTATTGTAATACCTTTCTATCCGCTGCTTTTAGGCGGCTAACCGGACTAGGGTGACCTCCCGCCTTTCATCCAATATTTCCAGGCTCGTGCTCATGGCCTTGCCGTTTGATTCGTCGATCACATATCAGAACTCGAGGCTTGGTTCTCCTACTTTGATCGGTATTAGTGCTTTGGCGCCATAGTCCAATGAAAATAGAGTGGCCCCCGTACTATATTTAGAGGTTGTATAGTATGCCAAATCAACTTTTTCTTTATGTTTTGAAGTATGGTCTTGTTTATTGATTCTGCATGTCCATTCCCACTAGGGTGATAGGGTGTTGACAAGATCTTTTTGATCTTATGGTCTTCAAAAAAATTATAAAACCTTGCTGCCGATGAACTGCTTCTCGTTATCATACACTATCTCGGCCGATATTCTGAACCGGCATATTATGTGGTCGCAGATGAAGTCAACGACTTATTTTTCTTGGACCTTCTCGAACACTTAAGCTTCGACCCACTTAGAAAAATAATCAGTCATAAACAGTATGAATTGAGCCTTACTGTGTGCCCATGGTAGGGACCGACAACGTCCATTCTCCACTTCATGAACGGTCAAGGTGACAAGACCGAATGTAGTAGCTCTACAGGCTAATGGATCATCGGTGCATGCCTCTAATAGCCCTCACATCTTCATAGAAAGTCCTTTGCATCTTTCTCCATGTCGATCCAATAATATCCGGCTCTGATTATCTTACGAACCAAAGATTCTACCCCCGAATGGTTTCCGCAGGTGCCTTCCTGAACTTTCCTCAAAACATATTCGGTGTCTCCCGACCCCAAGCATATGGCATATGGCGAGCATGCTGTCGAACGTTCTTCTGAACAGAGTACCTTCGGACAGGCTGAACCTGGTCGCCTTTGTTCGTAGAGCTCTCGATTCTTTAGGATTTGAGGTCAACTTTCTAGTCTTCTAGTAGTTTATATACTTGTTTCTCCAATCCCAAGTTAAACTTGTTGAGTTTATTTCGGCATAGCCTTCTTCCACTACCGATTTCATGAGATGTACGACCGTTCCTAAGCTGAACTCATCGTCATTAACCGATGACCCCAAGTTAGCCAGAGCATCTGCTTCGCTATTTTGATCCCAGAGTACGTGTTGTAGGGTTCATTCCTAGAATTGATGCAGTGTTACCTGTAATTTGTCTAAATACCTTTGCATTCATTACTCTTTTACTTCGAACGTCCTATTGACTTGATTTACTACAAAGAGGAACTCACACTTAGTTTCGACCACTTTGGGCCCCAGGCTTTTAGCCAATTCGAGATCTGCAATCATGGCTTTATAGCCGGCCTCATTGTTAGTCAATTTCACAGTTCTAATAGATTGACTAACTATGTTACCCGTAGGCGGTTTCAACACGATGCTGAGTCCAGACCCTTTTGCGTTCGAGGCACCGCCTGTAAACAGGGTCCAGATTCCCGATGAAGTGCTCAAGGTTAGCAACAATTCCTTTTCGACTTCGGGTATTAAGGTCGGCGTAAAGTCGGCCACGAAGTTTGCCAAAATTTGTGATTTAATGGCGGTTCGGGGTCGATATTCGATATTGTACCAGCTAATTTCTACGGCGTATTTGGCCAACTGGCCCGAGAGTTCAGGCTTATGGATTATGTTCCTTAGTGGGTAGAAGTTACGATGCATATGGGGTGGCATTGAAAATATGGCTTTAACTTTCTAGAGGCACTTAGAAAATTGAGCACCAATTTTTCTAGGTGAGGGTACCTTGTTTTGGCCTCGCCTAGAGCTCTGCTAACATAATAGATAGAAAATTGCATACCTTCCTCTTCCCGGACTAAGACTCCACTTACCGCTACCTCGGATACCGCTAAGTACATGTATAACTGCTCGTCCGCCTTCGGAGTATGGAGCAAGGGTGGACTCGAAAGGTACCGTTTGAGTTCCTCCAAGGCTTGTTGGCATTTCGAGGTCCAAGTAAAGTTATTCTTCTTCTTCAATAATGAGAAGAACCGGTGAATCTTATTGGAAGACCACGATATGAACCGGCCCAGGGCGGCTATGTGCCCGGTTGGCCTCTGAACTGCCTTGACAATGTCCACCACGGTGATGTCTTCTATAGCTTTGATTTTATTGGGATTGATCTCAATCCCTCGGTTAGACACCCTAAATCTAAGGAACTTCCCGGATCCGACCCCCATTGCACATTTTTCCGGGTTCAGCTTCATATTGTATTTCTTCAGTATGTTGAAGGTTTCCTGCAAATGTTTCAAATGGTCCTCTGCTCGAAGGGACTTAACTAACATGCCGTTAATATAAACTTTCATTGATTTTCCTATTTATTCTTCGAACATCCGGTTTACTAGGCGTTGATAAGTTGCATCAGTATTTTTTAGTCCGAACGACATTACATTATAATAGTAGGTGTCGAATTTAGTGATAAGGGAAGTTTTTTCTTGATCACCCGAGTTCATTCGGATTTGGTTGTACCCAGAATAGGCGTCGAGAAAGCTAAGTATCTCGTGCCCGGCTGTCGCATCGATCATGCAATCGATATTAGGCAAAGGAAAAGAGTCCTTGGGGCACGCCTTATTTAAGTCTTTATAATCTACGCACATTCTCAATTTATTTTCCTTTTTAGGCACCACCACTACATTAACCAACCAATCCGGGTACTTAACTTCCTGAATGGAACCCATTTTAAGAAGTTTGGATACCTCGTCTTTGATGAATGCATGCTTGACTTCGGATTGAGGCCTCCTCTTTTGTTTAACTGGGTGGAACTTCGAATCCAAGCTTAGCCTATGAGTGGTTATTTCTTGAGGGATCCTTGTCATATCAAGATAGGACAAAGTGAAACAATCTATGTTAGCTATAAGGAATTTAATGAGTTTTTTCCTGAGCTCGAGAGTTAACCCCGTGCCCAGGTATACCTTCCGATCAGGCAAGTGTTCGATCAATATGACTTGATCCATTTCCTCGACCGTTGATTTGGTGGCGTCGAAATCGTCAGGGGTGATGAACTACCTAGGAATTCTGTAATCATCATCCTCGACTTCTTCTTGCTTCTCCGATTCGGTCGGGGCCGGTGTCAGTGATTTCTATTTGGTTTCTTTATTATTAACCGGCTTTGAGTTCTTTGATGTCGAGAGCGCGGACACCGGGATCACCTCATCGACCGCAAACATTTCTTTTGCGGCCGGTTGCTCTTCGTAAACCGTCTTGATCCCTCTCGGTGTGGGAAACTTCAGTGCCTAGTGTAGTGTTGAGGGTATTGCCCTCATGTTGTGAATCCACGGCCTTACGAATAGAGCATTATATCTCATATCCCCTTCAATCACATAGAACCAGGATCACATGCACTATCTGGTCTTGTAGACCCAGCTGCTCTACGACACTCGATATTATGATATTGGCCGAGCTACCTGGATTAATTAACACACACTTAACTTGAGATTTATTTATGAGTACAGATATTACCAATGCATCATTATATGGTTGCATGATGCCTTCAATGTCCTCATCATTGAAAGAGATGGTCCCCTCCGGTATATAATCTCGGGTTCATGTTTCCCTTGTGATGGACACCTTAGTGCTCTTTAGCATTGGTCACTGGGGACGTCGACTCCACCAATGATCATGTTAATGACGTGCTGAGGTTCTCTTGTTCGGTTTGTTTATTGGAGTCCTTATTCCTGAAGTGATTTTTGGCTCGATCACTCAGAAATTCCTGGAGATGCCCGTTATTGAATAATCGGGCCACTTCTTCTCTTAGTTGTCGGTAGTCCTCAGTCATGTGACCTGAGTGCCATGATACTTACACATCAGGTTAGGGTCTCTTTGGGTAGGGTCGAACTACAATGGCCGAGGCCACTTGGTATCTTTGATGCTCCCGATGGCAGATAGGATACTGGCATCATTGACACTGAAGTTATATTCTGATAATCTCGGTGCCTCCTTGGCCCCGAGTGGCCTGTCGAAACCCCCGACTATTGTGGCATCAATTGCTCTTTTGTTCATTCCTCGCAGGGTTGTGTCCGGATCCGCTACCCCTTCGATCCCCGTTATAGGTTGATACCGATCTCTGTTCGTCTTGGGTCATGATAGATGACTCTTTTAGATTTGTCACTAGCTCTGATGGGATAAATGGATCCGGAGGGGGTCCCGAGCTGATCATCCTCGGGGGTGCTCCTGGGATCTGATAAACTTTGGAGTTATAGGTCTCCACTTTTGCGTCGTTGGCTTCAATCTTCTTCTCCCCCAATTCCACCTGCTTCATCAGTTCCTCAAGCATCTTTATTATTTCGGGATTGGCCCCGGGTTCAACTTCTCCCAGTCTTCCGGTGACTTGTTCATTTCTTCGAGTGTTTTCCCGGGATGGTTCGGGCCCAACTCTGCTGGGGGCGCGGCTTTGGTTCTGCAACTGGGCTATCGCCGCTTGTTAAGCTTGTAACATTTCGAAGATCACCCGCAGATTGATCTTGTCGCCTTCACTGTCGTGCGTACCCCGGGCTATTGATCGGGGTCTTCCGCTAACGTTGTTCTCGAGGTCGGTCGACAGGTTTACATCGATGGCCACATGCAAGTTGGCATCGATCAGGTCCACAACCAGGACCCTGTTGGAGTCAACAGGGGACACCTCGTTGCTAGGCACTATATTGTTATTTTCGCCATAGTGGCCAGACTCAACATGAACGTCCAAGTGCGCAGATTGAGAGTTTGACATTCTTAAGTACTGAAATTAAAATCTGAAAGGACAAGCATAAAACAAAGTGTGTTATGGAAATTTGTATCAAATTACCACTATTATCCTTAGCCCCACGGTGGGCGCCAAACCGTTTACCCTTAAAAATAGATAACAATTGAATTTATACGCGGTTTTAAGGATATATGGATTAATTCAATACAAGTGATTAATGACATTAGATAATCAAATAAAAGATAAGGTAAGTAGCTAAACCAATGATGATAATGGGTTCGAGCTCGGTTAAAGGCCTAACAAGAAACCTGCCTTCGGTTCCGAGCTAACACTTATCAAGAACTTATGAACGAAAACAAGAACCTTGAATAACTTTCAGAAATATAGAGAACATAAGTATATTGCCTTGGTATGCATGTTATAGAGTCTTTAATGAATAATTATCTTCCTCTTGATATAGTAGGGGAGTTTTACCCTAGGTACAATTCTAAGAAAGGTAAAAATCTTTCTTTTCGCTAGTCACTTATTTTCTGCCGATACGGATCGAGATTCACGTTGTGATATTCGGTTGGGCACGAATATCACGGCCCTTTGTTAGTCGTGTGCTGTCATGTGATAATATTCTCCGAAATCTTGGGACTCGAACCGGACCCGGGGGACGTAATCCCGATGGCTCCGAGGGCAGGTGTTTTGCTTGGGCCCTGATACGAGAGACTCCTGGCTCTGATTCCGATTCCTTACAGTCACGTCCGTGCTCCGTTTGCCTCACCTGAAAATTAGAGTGCTCATTGGGCTCGGTTGACCCAACGACTTTCCGATGTGATTGACAAGCAGCGGGGCATGGAACGGAGTTTAATTCATCGCGACATGAGTTCACCAAGTCTAAGAAAGGGCCGGTCCTCCACGAGAAGGGTAAATCAGGTCAGCCAGCTAAGACCCACTTTTACCTTAAAGATCAAGGTCTGTGAATATGAAATGTCCTCTACTTTACCCGTATACACTAATCAAAGGTGAGGCATTTAACTAAATAACCAATATATTCACGGGCGTTGAAAAAAAAAAAATATATATATATATATATACTAACTAGCTATGAAACAAAAAAATTTAGGTGGACGTGTAAGTTTCAAATCATGCCAATTTGGGTTTAATTTAAAGCTCTGAGTTTTTCCACTAATAATAATGGGGGGAGGGGGGATTGTCGATTTCTATTATTTTTTTTACAGTACTTGCTTATATGTTACACACGTCGCATGTAATTCCAATTGAAATAATAGTTGATAAAATTTCAGCATGGAAAACTATAGTGTATTAAACCAAGAGTTATTGATAAATATACAGGCAAGTCAGAACACTCAGCTAATTTTCGTAGCCAGGGGACCCTAATAATTCAGGAAGTCTAATTTCGGGTCCAAATCTGACTTTATTTGGAAATGAAATATTTATATAAGATGTTTTGCTATAGCATTAGGGGAAGAAAAGTAGAAATAAATACATATAACCAATAAAACCCCAACCACTTAAATTAACTGCCTTGGTCTCTCTTAAAAGTCCGCGCCAAATATTTGACTTTAGAGTCGCTTTCTTCCACTAATTAACATACTTTGGCATTATTTTATTTTCTCCATTATCTCCCTTTTCTTTTGAGATTTACTGAAAGTATCTTAAAAAACAATAGTGCTTTGCTTTATGTTTCTAGTAAGATGGTTTTTTTTTGTTGTAATATGCGCAAATTTTGGGTGTGTGACAACTGCTAACTATATATCCATACTAACGAAGCTAATTCTGTTTTTAGTACAAACATTTTTTTTTTTGGTTGGGAAAAATCTACTCGAAATACTAATTACTTCCAGTATCAAGCATTGTGTAATTTGAATAAGTAATGTGCAAAATTGAAATATATACACTGTCCAGTGTGCCATTAGTTCTTGGGAAATTTTCCCAGAGATGCAAAATTAGGGCCCCAATTACCCTATTTAACGGAAGAAACTGTATTTTAAAAATTAACAATACTTTACTAACAAAATGTTGACTCGTAAAACGGCATAATTGAATTTATACGTGGTTTCTAGACAAGTGAACTAATTTGATCCTGAAATAATGCAATAATTGAAGAAATGTATAATAATTAGCCTTGAAATGTCGATGAAACAACATAAATAACAATTCCGGGAACAAGATTTCCGGGCACAGCAATGGTGAGATCTAAAAGCAAGAAAGTAAGATTGTATTAAGCTTTGTATAGAATATAGTATATGTTTAGCCAGAAAATTCGTATATTTTACAATGATAACTGAGCTCACTATTTACAGTTATATCTAGGGAAGGAGGACCTAGGATCGTGCCCTCCTTTAATGCCAATTATGAGGGTCATTGATGAAGATGTAACGGTGAACATAAATGCCAAATTCTCTGTAACGGACCATCGCTCTTAATGCTGCACAATATTCCCTATTAAATGCTATCGGGTGCAGAGCATTTAACACCTCTTTATGAACGTTATCCTTTCCGGTAGGGGTGTACAAATAAAACCGACAAACCACACTAACCTGATAATCCAAGTCAAACCGAGAAAAAAAATTCGACTATGGCTGGTTTGATTTGGTTTGGTGTTGAAAAAAAAAAATCCGACCATATTTGGTTTGGTTTGGTTTTAACTAAACAAAGTCAAACCGAAACCAAACCAACCCGACATTATATATATAGAAATTTTAAATATATTTAATACATAAAAATATATATTGTAGTGTAGTTTATAAATATTTCTTAAGTTTTTTTCATAGTTTTATCTTTTAACGTATTATTTCAAGCGTGGGCTTATAATTTTTAGATGCTCCAATAAGTTTTATAGTCCATAAATGTTAGTAACTCAAATAAATCCTAAACCAAAATCAAATCAATACTAATGCTAATAAAATATTTAGTTCAATTGTACTATGAATGAAAATAGTGTTGGATATCTATTTTTTTTTTTAGTTTTTTCATGGTTTAGATAAAATATATAACTTATTTTTCTTTTAGTGGTTAGTCATACAAATAGTAGTACTTATTAGTCGTAATTTTAAATTATGTTTGTTTTCATTATGACTTATTAATAATATTTATTTTATGTAATTTTATTATCTTTATTGTTGAATATTTTAGTACAATGTCATGACTCATCTCATATTTATGTTATTTTATTGAAAAACACCTTATATTGTTCTGTCTTACTAGGATTAAAGAAATATTTGGAGCACAAATTTTATATTTTGTGCTATGAAGACTTTATGAAAAAAAATCCGAAAATACCCGAAAACCCAAAAAATCCGAGATTAAAAAATTCGACTTTTATTGGTTTGGTTTGGTATTTAGATTTAATAATTCGATACAATTGGTCTGGTTTGGTAATTAAAAAATTTGAACCAACCTGGTCTATGTACACTCTACTTTCCGGTGGCAAGCGGAATGACTGCGTTCGGTATTCGGCTATCCATGTCTTGGGTTCCACGTGTCCTCCCTTTAGACGACCACGTGTCATATCATATTTCATCATATACACACACAACTATGAGTGTGTTTGGTACGAAGGAAAATATTTTCTAATTTTTTCATGTTTGGTTGGCTTAATTGTTTTGGAAAATATTTTTCTCATGAACTCATTTTTTTTTCAATTGGAGGAAAATATTTTTCCTATCAAGAGAAGGAATTTTTTTTTTCAAAATTCTTTTCCAACCTTCCCCCAAACCCCTACCAACCCACCCCCACACCCCCACCCCACTGCCCCACCTACCTACCTCCGCCCACCTAACTCTGCCCCACCCTCGCCCCACCCTCACTACCACCCCACCTCCACCCTAAATAAAAATATTATTAATAATATTTTCTTTTCATGTTATAGATAGAGTATTTTTTTCATTTCACCAAATGAGTATTTTCTTTTCACGATATAAAAAAAGTTTTTTTTATATTTTAACAAAAAAAGTACTTTCTTTTCATGATGTAGAAAAAATATTTTCTTTTATTTCAACAAAATGAGTATATCTTTTCATGATGTAGAAAAAGTATTTTCTTTCATTTTAACAAAATGACTACTTTATTTTCATGTTGTAGAAATAGTACTTTCTTTTTCAACAAAAAAAGAGAGTATTTTTTAAGTTACGGAGCACAAATTTCAACGTTGTTTTTGCGTAAAAAAGTAAAGCCGGCCATATTAATAGGGATCTTTATACAAATAACCGGTCATATTAATTATTTACTTTTTTTAGCCATATATATAGATTATATATTAACTATACACAATTATACACATACAATACATAAATTATGCATATATTATACCTCCACCTGCTATTTTTAGTTTAAGTTATTAGGTGGGCTATTTGTGTTAATACATCTATTTAATATGGGTTTTTCACCAACGTAGCCCATCAGCTAGTGCCCGATGGTTAGGCCCATTTTATGTTTTGTATTAGCCTAAGGCCTTAGGCTCTGGTCCAGATGTCATAAATTAACATTTGAACCCATTGTTTGAGACCCCCAAAAAAGCTTCAAAGCTAGTTGGGATTAGCATATGAATCTTTCCTATCACAATTCACGTATCAGGAGTCACCTACCATTGTTTTCTTTCTTTCATCGTCTAGACATTATAGGGAATGATGTTTTTTGTTTGACGAAATCTCCATCTTATTTGTCCTTTTTTCTTTTCTTTTTGTGTTTGAAGTAAGGCAGTGAGAGCTTGAAAAAGACAGCATCTTTTGGAGTCCGTTACGACAAGCGATCCCTAATGAAATGCAGCAGATTACTCGAGGCCACTTAAAATGAAATATTTGATTAGCTAAACTATTTTTCAATTGACATTATTAGATATGGAATTCAATTCCGATTATGTATATTTTTGTAAAGATACTGTATGGATCAAAATTTGCTCTAGAATATTTGAAATAAGATAATACTAAGGAAAGGGTTCTCGAGCCGCCGTTAGTCAAGATGGATCAGGAAGCAGTAAAGCTCATAGCCGAAGAGTCGACATGAGTCGTGGTCAAGGTGTCAATCATGGTCGAGGTCGAGCATCGTCGATGAAGCTGTAACGGCTAGTTTTCGAAATAGGGTATTAAAGAGAATATTCTGTGGATATTCTCAGTACATGTACTATTAGAGTTTACTAAGAATATGCCTCATATAAATAGAAAAAGAGAGAGAGAATAGAGGCACGTGAGACTCAATTGTAAGAACAACACTTTGAAAATTCATTCTTCACTCAATACAAGACTTTACTTTTCACTAAGATTCTCGTCAAATCCGAGGAATCCT